>NC_142194.1:12300333-12919166 GCF_026936395.1 Plectropomus leopardus
ACTGTAATGATCTGTAATAATTACATCTGTGGGACATATAGCAGTGTATGAACATTATGAGAGAAAAGCCTTAACAGACCTTAATCACAACATGACTGTCTCTTAACAATAAAAAAAATAGTTTTAAACTAAGAAAAACTAAAACACTAACATTTCTGGAGAAATCTTCTGAAAAAGAAAGTTATTTAGCAAGAAAAAAATCCAAAAAAACAGCCGCTGATTCCACTTTCTTAAATGGAGAAGCAGAGACTTGAGCTACAAATTTGATGAATTTAGACTTCAAAAATGACTTCCAAATCAACTTATAGCTCATTATGACTTTTTTAAAAAAAACAAAACTCTCTCTATTTGGGGAGTGTGACTTCACTTGGGACTTTCGTTTGGCCTGTCTTGACTTGAGACTTGACTTAGGACTTGCAAAATAATGACTTTTTCCCCACCACTGCTTTAATGGGTGCAATTACTTCTATTCATATTAATGCCATTGTAATTTGAATAAACAAAACACAAAATCAATTTAAAGATATCGCATTTCCAACATTTTCTAGACTAATTCAACAACAACAAAAAAAAAAATCGGACAGATAAATCGATAATGTAAATAATCGTAGCCTGCAGCCAGCAGCCTATGAGCATTTTAATTAAATAATAACATGATTAATGAATAGATTAACTCTGTGTCTTGTGGTATGCATAGCTGACCACTCTCTTTATTGATTGTTTTTGAGCCATAGTGGTAAGGCTCAATGAACATGTGAACTGTTAATAAAGCTATTAACAAAGTCTGTGCTCTCCAAGAGCACTAACTGAAGCCCTGACTGTATTAGTGCACCCTTTAATTACAACCACCTTAACTCAGAGACTTGAATCTGACTTTTGTATGCTTTGCGTGCCCTCGCTTAACAATTTGTGTGTTGGAAAAATGAACTGACAATCTGCCTGTTTCCGCATTTATTGTCACAACATTAACAGAGTCCTTGGACTTTCTGCTGCTTGAGGGGACCAAATTGTAAGGCATTACTCACAATAATGCATATGCTATAATCACAGAGAACTTACTTAAAATTCAATCCACTTTGGCATCATTATCATGTATCAACATAATGAATGACTCCTTCAGAGTATGGTAATTATAATTTGATAAATCATCAGCAGAAAATTAACTAGATGTCAAAACATTCATTGGGAAGGGTGATGAATCGAGGATGATTGTGGTGATGAATTGTGTTAATCTGCGCGGTATGTATCCAGTGAAATGGCTAAACAGCCCAAGATGGATGGGGCACAGAAGCTGCAAGGTCAGACCACAAAGCTGCAGGACGGCGGCAAATAAAGAAAAAGCGGAGCCTATGTGCATGCTTTACTTTGGTCATTTCTTTTCCTCTGTTTCCTTAATAAATGCTCATCTATTGAGGGTACTGCTGAAAAAAATATTTGATTAATTAAGAGGTTGATTGACAGAAAATTAAACTACCACAATTTTTAAAATTGATTAATTGTTTTAAAGGTTTACCAAGAAGGATTTTCTTAAAAAACAATTTATAGACTAATACAAAAGTAATTCCTCAGTCATTATGACCCACTAGAAGTTTGTGGTTTATCTGCAGAGACCCTGCCTTTAGTCTGTATTTTCTTGTTGCTGTGTTCAATATGTTTACGGCACAATGAGCACTTGACGTCGGGACTTCGTGGCCCAAAATTCTGAAGCCCTGTTAATCCGAAAAAATGTCCCACTGGACACTCAAATCTGTGACAGCCTGTTAGATCCAAAACAAACGCCCATTTCTCCTTTAATACTCCTTCCCTGCAGTTAAAAAACACAACTGCCAAAAAACAATGTTTGCATTGTAGCCTACATTTCTGTAAACCCCAGAAATGTTACATTTGCATAGTTATTTGTAGCAGATACACGAAAACTTAATGTGTGGCTTTATAAGTTTAGGCACAAAAAGCACTTGGTTATGATCATCAAAGATCATTTTTTTGGCTTAAACACCCACGTTTGGTGGCAAAAAAGTTGCTGGGATAGCGGGGATTGGTCGGTGAAAAACACAGGTTTAGTGGTTCCAGGACACTGGGAAATGCTGCAAATGCTTCAGAATTCAGAATTCAGAATTGGGGTTGGCTTTCACTTTGAAATTGTTTACAAACAGTGGCCGATAACTCCTGCATAGTATACCTTTAAACATTGTATCAAGAAATTATATTATGGCTGTACATGGACACCGCATGTGTCGTACACTTGTTTTTGCTGCACTAATACCTCTAGATATTTAAAAAAAAAAACAAGTCCTGCACCCTCCCTTCCACCCACCCATAATCGTGATTCCCTCTTGGATGTTTCCTGTGTGAAAGATGTGTCTGCTAAGTGAGAGAGGTCAAACATGAGTCCAGATATTTATTACATGTGCTGAAACCAGATGGAGGCAGCACATTCATCACAGCACCGTGTCACTGAGGTAACACCCGTTCCCCATAAAAAGCAGCTCCCTCTCCCTAGCATGGTCACCAGCCTCGACTGGTGTTTACAGCGACCAACCCCGGTTGGGTCCGGCAGCCGGTCGCCTTAATCATCCCCACCCCGCTCTGCCGACCGTGGTTATTTTTGAAACTTTTTTGCTCTTATCAATACTCTTTGCTGTGTAGCTGGGGGTAGATATTAAAGCTGCAGCAGGGCAAAGAAGGGCGTTTCTGACACTTGCTCCCTCATTTATCAGTCCCCTTCATAGGCCCCGTCAGTGACAATGAAAAGATTTCACAATACCGCTAGGCAGAAACTCATTCCACCAGTCATCCATCATGCTCAGCCCAGCGGCCGTTCCACTGACCTAATCGGTAATGCCTGGCTGCGTGCTGGAGACTTCTTGAAGCCCCCCTTCATTAGGCCTAGTTAGAATGAGGCAAGTCATAGGGCTAAACCCTGTTACTGGGTGGGACCTGCATGTCTTGCAAACCCTTCCCATTTGGATAATATCAAGCAAATCACTGTTTTAAAAAGCCTGATGTCCGTGGACCCAAAGCCCAGGAGAGAATAATTTCCATCCATGCATCAAGACACTCTTGGATAAGAATTTCATATTTGGTATGGTAAAAAGATTTATCCTTTCATGTATCCTTGGATAAAAAAAAAGAGTACAACAAACGGGCGGAAAGTACACACCATTAACTATCCAATACACAAACGGCACATAAAACCACACCAACTGAAACAACAGCAGTAAATATTTCACAGCGCTCCCAACAGAGATAATTTGTGCTTCATTTCAAAGTTATATTTTTGCTGGGAGGGGGGTAAATCTGCCTAAATCAGCCTCTCGCTGGCTCAGAGGACTTCTTCGGCAGTTTCCCCTCTCCCACTGAGGGGCGGTAGGTAGAGGTTCAGCCAGGTCGTGGAGCTGCTGAGAGTTTGGATCCCGCTCCGTGGCTCTGCCAGCCCTGAGTTCAGGCAGCGCTCTGGTGAGCGTTAGTTAACACACAGGAAGACAGCGGGGGGGTCCGGGAGTGCTCTCTGACCCAACACTGGCTATTATAGAGAGATTATTCCCTAACCCCCACAGCTGAGTTTTCTGGCACATTTCCCTTATCTGCACCACTCCTTTTGCTGCTCCATCTATTACTGCTGTCTAATGTGACCTGTCTCTTTTGTAAGTCACTCATGGAAAACTGTGTGATCCTCTTGCCAACATTTGGGTCAAATTAAGTTCCAACAAAGATCTTTATTGTCTTATTTTTAGGGAGTGTAAAACACACAACACTTATCCTCCCAATGTGGCGCCAATACCATTAGAAAGGGAAATCAAGAAGCACTTGGGGCAACAGTACAACCTCACAAAAATACTCGACTTTCTTATTAAAACTAATTGGGCTGAATGTTTTTTTGAGATACCCAAATTAGCCTTAAGACAGAACATTAAGAGACCAAGCCTGAACTCTCAGACCAGCTGCAAACCGGGACTGTGAGGATTTTGGAAATCCTGTCAATATGAAACCAAGAACAGCCGAAAAAGAAAACAGTGTATCCACTGACTGCTGCACTTTGGAGGTTACAGTTGGCACAAGTAGAGGATCGACCAAAAAATAATGAGAGAAAAATAACCTTTAACTTAACTGGAAGGGGGGGGGGGACTGAAACTCCTGGTGAGTCGGAAATGGTGCTGCATTGTACTCTGATGTGTTTTCCCTTGTTTGTAGCCAAAGGCAGAGCTGTTGTTTGTGGATGTTTTTTTACTTTCACGCTGAATTTATGAATAACACTGATTTACCTTGCTGTGATTCTGCCATAAACCATAAATACTGGACCAGTTGTGCTACACCCACTTCATTTTCTGTATTCATCTATTTATTTATCCTTTCACATGTGTTGTTCTGAGACTGTCACACTCCAAAACCTGGAATCCATCTAGACACAATTCAAAATTACAAAACTCAGTGACGAAAGACAAACACAATGAACAATGACAAAAGGTACTCAGGTGCTTTGCTATCGACAGAAGACTGATATACTATTTTATGCATAACCAAGATTCTTTTATCTAAACCTAAGCAGGTAGTTTTGTTGCAACTGTGACCATTTCACAACATAACCACACTGTGAGCTTTCATAGTTATATCAAGCTATTCTGTTTGTGAGTTAATGTAGGAAACGCTCCTGTTGGGATGTAAGAGCTGTGGTTCTTAACCTTTTTCGCATCAAGGACCCCAAAATTGGTACTTATTAGGTCACGGACTGCCATTTGATAAGATTTTGCTTCAGGGACCTCCAACTGAAAAGATTTTGGTTGTTTGATATAATTCAGATCAAACTTCTATAGGAGTAGTCAAATACAGTCAGGGTTCCCACACATTATCATGAACTAAATTTCAAAACATTTCTATGACTTTTCAAGGTCCCATAATATTTTTTTCCCCTTGCCCCACTTGCCCAGCGTTTTTCAAACTTTTCAGTCTCAAACTCCTTTCACAGAAAGAGGTAGAAACATATTGGAGCTCCGTTATGTAGTCAGCTACAGAAAATAAATGTAACATTATGTTACATCACATGGAGGATTACCATAACAATTTCATGAAACAACAGAATCAAATGACTTTTCCAAAACTTTCCATAATTTTTAGTAATTTGTTGACCTTTCCAGGCTTAGAAAATGTGACTTTTCCAGGTTTTCCATGACTGAGGGAACACTGTACAGTTTAGAGAAAGTAGAGAAAGTAAAACCTTTGATCACAATAGTCACTGATATGACTCGTGTACACACTGGACTTTATTCCATTGTGAATTGAATGGTGAAAATAAACTATTCCCCATTTTTCTGGGGACCCCCTCAAGGTCTCCTAATCGCTGGTTGAGAACCACTACTATATTAAAGGGAAGGAATATATGATCTATTTGGTCATATGAGTTGAAGTGGGTGGTTTGCAACCCATGCAGGTTGGAAAAAAATGATTTATGTTCAATATTCAAACAAAGACACTTGTAGCACATTTTTCATCTGCATATGTCCTTATTTCACCACTAAAGCAAAAAGCTCAAAGCACTGTTGGGACATCTGTATAAATAATGACATCATATACTAAATCTGCTTAACGTGTTAACATGATAACCAACATTTCAGCTGTGCAATGAATAAATGTGTCATGTAGATCTTTTTCTAGATACTTAGGTTGACTTGTTGGTTGTTTTAGCCTGATTGCGTAAAAAGGCGTCTTTATAAACAAAATCAATACTGAAATGATGTGGAGAAAATGTGTTCTGAAGTGTGAGCAACAAATATTCCCTAAACCCTGTGTGGCTGGTAATGCTCATATCCTATTATTCTGCTAACTATCAGCAATTATCTCCCTGTCAAAGCTCCAGGTGACAAATTCTCCCCATATCCCGCCTGGCAGTATCATCAACCGGACATGAGCTTCATGTGATGGAAACTAAATCACTGGCTCTGCTCACAGCCCTGACAGACAAATGGGGTGCCTTGGAAAAGCTAGGCCCATCACTCTGGGCTGGGGGAGAAAAAAAGTCTCTCCCTCCCCGCTGACCTTTTTTTTATTCGCTGAGAGAGGAGATTAAATACCACAGATTCTGTATGTATGGTCTGTTTCCAAAATATGAGAATTATTAATGGCTTTTGCGGAGGGCCCGTTTAATCTTCTGCCAAGTTGCAGTCATCGTTTTTACCTTGGGCTGCTTTTTTTCTTACAGATGGTCCCAGAAAAACAGGAACTGTGCTTTATCCTTACAGCAAAGGCAAAGGAAGTGTGTGGGCAGCGTCTGGGCGGTAATAATATGACAGAATAATCATCCCTCTTGAGGCGACGTATAACATTATGATGCTAACAGTATTGAGAAAATTTACAACTCCGTGTGAATGGATGTGAACATTCTATGAACCTGGTAAAGACGGCAAACACGCCTCAACAAATGAGCTGCTGTGGACGCTTAATTGTTTCACACCTCCACTGAGGTTTTTTTCTCTTTGCCGCATGGCCGTTTTCACCAGCTGAGGATTAATATCTCTTGTTGTTATTAGCAGTGTGCTAGTTTGGACCAGAGACGTGAGAAAGCGCACCTCCCCTGAAGTGTGCATACCTTCAGCCACATGCCACTTTTCACACAGAGGCCACAAATCAAGTCCCAAAGCCAGAACGACGACTCAATCACAGGAGCATGACACAGCTAGTAAATTATTCTCTTGTCTCTTTGACCTCGTGGCCCATTGAACCTTGGCTGAACAAGAGACCTGCTTGGTTCATTTAAAAAGGTACACAAAAAGTGCATTTGCAGCTGCATTACTGTATTTGCATCTCACTGAAATGAGCTCTCTTGGCTGTGTCAGCAACTCCTTTTAGTGCTTTACAGTTTACTCCTCTTTGGTTCTACTTTAGCAGCAAATAACCGAGGACATTAGCGTTATGCAACTTGCTAAGCCTAAATGAAAAGACAGCTAAGTCTAATGATGCAACTATTAATTGCCTCAACTACGAAACAAGTCATGGGCTTCATTACAGATAATGACTTTACAATATAGTCAGAGGGGTCACCTTGGGTTTAATATGAACAACACAACATGGTGGCTTTTGCCAGGAATTTCAGAAATTCTGATATGACGACAATGCCGGTGGGAGGATGTGTCACTCCTTGAGGCGGAGGCTTACTCACATGCTTGTGACTCACTGTGTGTTTGTGTGTATGTACACAGCTAATCAACCCACTGACTGATTTCAACTGCCTTCAAAATTGTTAAGTGGCGACACAAAAACTTTTTATAGGTGTGGCCAAATGGAGGACACTGAAAATCTTGTGTCAGACAAAAACCAAAAGCCATTACCGAATTTCATAAATTCTATTAGGCTGTTGTAATATAAAGACTAGTTGAAACTATGTAAATAGGAGAGTTAAAGCACAGGTAAGCAGTTTCATTTTGGAGTCATACGCTCAAAATAAAAATACTGTAATTCAAGTAATCTGAAAATAACACCACTTTTGCTCAGATTTCAGGCTTTATAAAAATCTAGCCCAGAGACTTTGGCCAATCACAGGCCATTTTCAGAGAGAACAATTGAGTTGCATTGTGGGTAATGTGGGCACCATATTTTCACAAGAAAAAAAGAATGAAATAAAAAATATCAATTCTCTAGTGCTGCTGCAACAGTTTCGATCATTTGTCAAAAACTGTCCATTGTGATGGACATTGCCATAAGAATGCAATGCTAAATCGATGCAGTACTTTTGGGACAGTGGTTTCCAACTGGTGGGTCGTGGTCCAAAAGTGGGTCGCGGATCCACTCTGAATGGACCATGTTTGGATGGGTTTTTTTTTTACATTTTGTGGAATAAAATTGAATATGTGGTTTTATAGTGTGCGTGGACCTTGATTTAATGACTAAAGAAAAATGTGAATGCTGTGACCGGACCATTTGGGAACCACTGTTTTAGAGAATACAAATTGCAAATTCATCCACCACAGCTGCTTTGAGATGTTAATTAATAAGAGTCAGTGTGGGCATTGGCATCCCCAATGTCTAGAAAGGGTATGGTTTGCAGACAATGACATCTGCACTGACCTGTGATCTGTAGTGGTTTGCACTTGGTCAGCAGGGTCAGGATGAAGATCAACGTTTCTGAGGAGGAAGCCATGGTTGCCTCCTGAAAATAAAAAAAAAAGAAGAAAAGAGTTATTTCTCAGGTATTTTGCACAGGTGATTGTGAAATGATTCAGAAACTACCCACTGCCCACAGGAATTAGTCACAATAACCAAGGCTTTGTTTAAGAAAGTGTTGGTGATAAGACAGCTGACTTATGAATAGAAACTCAGACACAATCTTTGAGTGACTGAAATACTGAGATCTGGTTTCATTTTCAAAGATAAAATTAATATATTAGCCATTCTGGACAATCTCTGTATCAAGCCATTGGTCCTCCGTGATTAGAGGATGTATGAGGAGGTTTGGGCATTACATGAGGATGGCGCCCTCTTCTCCACATCAATAACTGGGAGGATACGCTGGAAGTGCTACACCTCCCAGCTGGCCTAAAATCTGGATTCTGTCTTTAGTAGGAAAGGTCACATTCGGCATTCATTCCAGGGACAAATGACTACAGCAGTCATGGGAATATATCGGCTGCAGTTCTGAACAGCAGTGATGGAAACATGACTCCAAGGAAGACTCGCTAATTTTCGCCCCTTTTCTAATTTGACTACGAGTAACTTCTGCAACTCTGTCACCACAAAGTCCTTCTGTCCCCGTCCAAACAGAACTCGAACATTATTCCAAATCTGTTGGCATCACTGAGTTTGAAAGAGAAACTGAAGCAGTAACAGGAATAAAAAAATGTAACCAATGTAATAGTTTCACGGCCTAAATGCTGCTTTCTCCTGTTTACTAACCCTGGTTTCTGGTGCATTCAGAAAAAAACCCCAAAACAACACAGACAGACACACTTGTTGACTGGTAATGGGAACAAAGTCACTTATTGTCGTAGATTTTCCTGTGTTTAAAAAACCTGCTAATTTCCTTTAAAAAGTGTGGCAGCCCAGTCACTAGAAGAAAATGTTGGCATTGTACATTTGTGCAAATTCACAATACATCAAATTTGTAAGTTTCATATGCAAGATGTCAATGTTTCTAAAGTGATGTAATATATGAGCTGATTGCCATTGGGAGGTGGAAGGGACGGTGGAAGGCATGGGACCTTGGCAAGATGCAAACTACTGTTCAAGACCAACAAATAACAAAACCAGTTGTTTTTTTTAGTGAGAAATCTGTGTTTCCAGCTGCTTTTTCAGCCACCAAATGTGTGTGATTTTCGTGAACCGTTACTGTGTTTCCACCAGATATAATGCTTTGTAAAGCGCTTTTTTTTTTTTTTACAAAGACATACCTGCATTTCTAGCAGGGAAAACTGGCATTTGAAACCAAACATGATCTTTTTCTCACTATTACCAAGATTTTTGTGCCTAACAGAAAATTAACCACAGAATTGTTGAAACATTAAAAAATATAAGGTATATAACATATCCGCTACATAAAACGTACAATTATAACATCCCTAGTTTGCAGAAAAACATAATGCCAACATTTTTTCTAGCTTTTTTAGGTTGGTATTTGAGGGCTTGAGGATTTGTACTCCCAGAAGTAGAAGTAGCTGGAGAAAGTTGTTAGAAAAAACTATTCTCGTGCTCCTTTGCTGGCAACCACCACCCTAAGGGGAAGGCGACTACAAAATATTTGGATGAATGAATAGGTAAATCCCACATCAGCAGTGACCTGTCATGAAATGTGATGCTACTAATGCCCCAGCCTTCTTCAGGTTCCCTTTGAAAAGGGATTGAGTTATTGATACAGCAAATCCATCCAGCAGCTCCCCTGTGAGGGATCAAAGCCACCACAAACTGCCTGTTACATAATGGTCTCTTTGCCCTTGGCATTCGCTGGGCTCCGGCAACGAATCTATACTGAGGGACATTCGTGTCCCTGTGGGATCCAAAACTTAATTAATAACTTCTCCTGCTCCTCCTATCTTTACCAATATATCACCTGGCAGCGTCCACACACACAGAGAACTTCAGTAGCCTTTTCTCTCTGACCTTGGCATTTCTTCTCAGACGCCGATTATTGATAATTTTCTGGCTGTGGTGCCTCTCCTCATTTGTCATGATTATTGCTGAATTTTTAAGCTGTCATCTGTGAGCATGGATCAATGGTTGTCGACTTCCCCTTTGTCATATTGGCAGCACAAACAGCCCTTCCTCTCTAAATGAGGCTCCTCTTGCTTCTCTATCTATTAGCTGTCTGTCTTACTGGGCACTTGATCCTTTGTTAGGTCAGTCTATACATCATCCCTCCAATCACAGCCTGACACTTCTGTATCATGCAATGGTAAGTGGCCAAGCAGAGGAACAACTTGTCTATTGTAGGTATGTTTCTCAATGTATATTTAGGGCTGGGCGATATCTGAGGCAGATTCAAAACAACTGTAACTGAAATAATGTTAATTAATAAAATAATAATTAAGTCAGCAGCATGTCAAATGTGTACAGATGCTTTAAAACATTGTTATTTAAGTGAAAATGGAAACAGAGTAAACAGATAAAACAAATATCTCAACTGTGGTCATTACTTTCTATACATTTTTTGCAACCACTTTATAATTTCTGCCATTTCTTAAACAAAATAATGACATAAGACGAACTTTGAAGACATCGTGAAGTAGCAAAGAAAGTCTATATAACTTGACTGAGGCAGAAATAATCTTTAAAGACAAATGTATGACATTTTTCATTCATGTTTTCTTTATACACGTTATGTCAAGTCATTACAACCTGCTAACATATCGTTAGCATTAGATGAGTAAACTTTCCAGCTACTGCTGATAACATTATGAGGTATTTCAAACATTGTGCAACGTTATCCATAGTCAAAATAATCATATTGAAAATTATTTTTAATGTTGTAACGTTAAAACATTGGTGTATGCATTAGTGGCTGTCAAAAGGTGGCCGGTTTGTCGGTCCCTGGTCTTTTTCTTCTACAGCTGCTGCTTTGTCTTGTTCTTCTGGTCAAAGGCGGGTGGTAACTGGCGTTTAAGGTGCATTACCACCCCCATCTAATTATGTGGAGGATTTATTGAACATTTATTATATTACTATTAAGGAAAATATATTGAGATAATTACTGTTTAATCGCCCAGCCCTAGGTATATTCACTAACTCTGCATACATTTGGGCAGTAATGCATCCTCCCAAGGTCAGTGCAGGACTCCTTAAAGATAACAGGCTTTTCTAAAATACAACAGGAGCGCCAGAATTCACTTTGAATTGCATTTATAATAGGACGCAGTTGACAATCCAATTGCTCAAGTGTCAAATATTCCATGTAATAAGGCCAGATCTGTCAAACTGATTAATGAATTGTCACAGCAAAAGGAACCAGTTGTAACTGGTAGCAGCCACTGGCGGCTGATGATGCGTCTCATTCGCCAGCCTGATTTGTACCTGTAGCCAGGCCAGTGGCACGCCGGCTTCACCCAGCGTCTACACCTATTCCACCATATTCCTTCCTCCTCCCTCGACTGGCTGAACAGGTCTGACAGGCGGATTCCTTTTCATTTCAATGTATTAAAGGCACTTTCCTGCTCTGACAGCCTGCTCTGTTCTGCCACCTTCTAGCTGGGGCTTCACACTACTCTGGGCAGCCACTGCGTCTTGACAGACCACTGTCACTTCCCATCATCCTCTCTGTAGATCCTGCTCTCCCCCCTCTAAGCACGCAGACCCACTTTCCCACCAGTGCAATTATTTTTTTTGACAAGCCATCCATCAGCTTTAACTTTAAAGCACTTTTCACTGATACCCATTGTTACAGTTCCGTGCCTTTTTATGCGGGCGGCAGGAGAGAATATGATACCAGACATTCAGACTACCCAACCATGTAAATCTACTTTGTTCTGTTCTTTATTTCCAATTTTCTGTTCCATTTTTGCCGAATTATGCATATTTGTTGTGCATAATATGCCCTTGTCAAATCCAATTAACATGTCCGAGCAAGCACTGCGAGAAAAGGTTATAATTTGCCCGTTTCTTGAGAAGCGGGGGCTAAAGTCAGACTAAAATGAGCAGCTAAACTCTTGCTGTGAGTCATGACACGGTACTGTCACACTGGGGTATACTTTGTGCTATAGTCTATGAGCCATGAGATGGAGCTAATAACAGTTAAACAACACTTAAACACAGAGCTGGTATAAAATCTTGTAGCATCACCACCTCCATTGCAAACTTGTTTTCTGTACCGTCAGATGGACACAGCAGAGAGCCTTGTGGCTTGGGGCCGAGTCACCGTGATTAACTGACATCAACACTAACACACGACCAAGCTGATCCATCTTGCCCTGGCCTATATAATTAGAATGACAGCTTAGAAAATTTGGTCTGATGCAGAATCTGTCTTATGCCGCAAGGAGCCCTAATTACTATCTCAGTGTGAGAGTTAATGATGAGAGGTGGGAGCAGCATCTGGGGGACTCGAGGGGACGCTCTCTCCCTCTGCCCGTGACATTTTGCTATGTCCTAACAACTGGGCCACCTATGGCCCTCAGTGGTCCGCCTTGCTGACACGCTCTGTGAGCGCAGAGAGATTGATGTTTGGTGCCAATCCAGGTTGGAGTCCCCTGCTTATGTCTTGATTGTCTGCCACTTGGAGCAGTCTCTTTTTTGCTGGAGGTTTCATGCAAATAGCCGACATACAATTAATACAAAAGATGGAGATTTTAAGATGAGACATTTAAAATTCAAGTGTAGTGTCTTTTTTTTTATTTTTATAAAGATCCTCTGGGATCCCAAAAGCTTGGTTTCAATCGAATATGTGTCGGATTTGAGGCAGGAAAGCAACTTACTATTAAATTCATTTTAATTAGGCTATTAATGATTTTTAATAGGAAGCTTTAAAATGACACAAATGCTACAAAATTTCAATGACAAGTTCCCAGAGCTCAAAGTGTCACTGACAGAGATCCTTTTTTGTCTAATGTGTCACAGTAATAACATCACTTTTGCCAGTAAGTAGTGTAAGGAAGTAATAACATTTCAGTAATAATATTACAGTTACCCCAACAAATAACTCGTTATACCCTTACTGTTGTTGTCAACCACCAGCTGTTTTCATACTTGTCACACATGTATGTCATATAGCAGTAATCTCGCTTCCAGGATGGAAACTTTACATTAAGCAGCTGGAAGTATTCCCCTTACTTTAATTTTTTTGAGAGGAAAGATGAGAAGAACATTGCTGTTCGAGGAAGTGGTTATAAGACACTTTCCACTGCAAAAAAACCCCCCAAAATTCTATAAGAGGTCCCCTGGTGATACTAATCCAGTGTGAACAGGGCAATGAATTGATATTCAAAAATGTTGTCTGCTGATCATCTATTCCATTAATCGACTAATCGTTTCAGCAATAACGAAAGCTCCTTCACCCAGCAGCTACTTGGATCTCATAAGCTGTGAAACTGCTTATCAGCTCTAGCAGGCAAAAAATACTGTTTTTCTGAACCTGTGCAACAATAACAAAGTGCGAACATATGGCTCTGAATGACCCAGATGGTCCGATCACTCCTGCAGACTGTTAACTTATCTCCTCTATCATGAGATTTCTGAGATGCTCAACAAGTAAGCAGGTGTTGATCAGATTTAATGGGAAAATCCTCATTCAGCCCCGAGTCTATGATTTGCTGTTTATTGGTTATTATAAGCATTAAGTGCGGTGTGTAATCTCGCCCTGCAGAGGCTGACATGTTCGGTCTGCGTGTCTGCATAATCAGCCAGGGAGCTAATAACACGCAGGTTGTCACAGCTGTTAAAGACAGAGAGACACGCTGCCCTAAGTGACAATATGTCAGTGATTGTCTAGCAGATGAAAATGTGGATATTAATAAATCAAAGTGACCCCTACCTGAAGCCAAACAGATGCAACACCTGGACATGTAAATTCTTGAGTAATGGATGCCATAAATTTAAATCGGAAGACCTCGGATTTAATAACCGAGCAGACAGCTGCAAGTGGGAGCAACCATTTGGTTTAATGTAAAAGACAGATTTGGAATACCAAGTGTTTTCTGCGCCCATCAATCAACTCTAAAGTGTATAGTGCTGGGAGAGAAACTGAAATCCTGCACTGTCATTTCTCTTTTTATTTCTGATTATCCACAGTATATATCAAAGTGCAGTATAGTGTAGTTAGGTATGGGAGGTGAGTCGTGTGTGTTTGTCAGTAACAGTAGCTGGCTGGCAGCAGGGGGTTAACCTCCTGGCTGCTGTCAGTGTATTAATCACCACTGATGTGTGTTGTAAAAGGATTGCTGCAGGAAATAAAGACACCATGGTGTCAGCTGCACTGCCCTGATGTGACTCCATCAGACAAGAGGATGCTTATTGACAGGGTGAGAAGGGGGGACGGACAGAGACACAGAGAGAGAGAAAGATAGATAGATAGAGAGAGAGAGAGAGAGAGAAAGAGAGAGAGGGAGAGAGGGAGAGAGCAATCAGTCCTCGAGTCAGTCACCTTGGCACTGACGCAATGTCATGAAAGTCCACACCATTATTCCTCCGACCGCACAGGAGCATTATTTAAACTCAAACATCTACCAGGGACTGAATGTCAGGAGAAGGGCACCCACCTACACACACACACACAAACACACACACACACACACACACACACACACACACACAGACACACACATATGCTTCTGTGGAGATTTACACACATTCTGTATACTGTGCAGCCACATTAGCGCCGAAATATTAACTGATTAACTAAAAAATTTAAAAATAAGAAATCAATCCATTTTCCATCCAATTACCAAGATGTCAAACATTGACCGGTTTCCGCTTCTCTGATATGAAAAGAAAAAAAACACTATTTTCTTGCATGTCTTACACAAAACGATCAACTGATGCATGTTAGGCGGGCCCCCAGAAAGTACGCTTGGCTTTAAAGCCCATTTTTGCAATGGACAAACAGTGTAATGACATCAGTTACGTGATGCCCTGTGGCCCAAAAAGACTTTTTCCTGTTGACTGGCATTGTGAAAGAGATGCCTGTTAATGAGTCGAAATCCCTGAGAAATGAATTCACCATCAGAATTTGATCAATTCCTTCTTATAACATTTGAACAGTCTTGAAGAGCTGCATGACTGAATCATTATTTTTGCATTCAGTGCAGAAGTAGCCAACTTGGCCTGCGGAAGTCTCTTGTGCTCTTGCTGTATGGGCCACACATTGCTGTAGCAGTGCCAATCATCTGGGTCATGTTACACGCAGCAAGTGTACTCTTTTGGCTTGGTGCGCCAATTATCATAGGAAGGAAGAGGGCTCCGCCTTCTGTGCCGTTTCCAGTTTTCCTTATACATCCATGATGTGAGTTCCTGTGTGTATATTCTATGTGCCATTACAGCTGCTTATAAAGTTAGCATCATTAGCTGATAGCCGCTGATGCCGCTGGCGTAGCACCTTCATTTTGAGAACCATGTGCAGAAAACCTGAATCAGACTCTGATTCATTCAGTGGGTTTACATTCACAGATAAGTCAAGCTACTGTTTTAGCTCATTTAGGCTATTTAATTAGACTTCTGTCCTTGTCCCAGATTACAAGCACCGGGGGAAAATCAGTTTAATGATGGAAGTATGTCCAATTCTGCCACCGTAAGTGGCGATATGCCCACCGTCAGCTAGTTGATACTGGACCTTCCTTCAGTTGACCTATTACAACACAAACCGGGTTGCATGACACAATAATTCAACTTTATCTAATATTATGCAAATGTATTGATGATATATCCTTAAAGTCTATAGAGGGAAAAAGAATACATAAGAGCATTCAACTTCATGCTAGAAAGTTAGCTAGGCTGCAGGCTTGCAGCTATCAATGGAAACTCACAATAACAGGATATTCCTTATATACTTCAGTCATAAATATTCTCATGAGGTTTTTTTTTTTTTTACAGCTGACTTAAAATTTCTTTTAAGTTTCAGTACAAGTGTATTCATCAGTTTTTCACTGATAAATTGAAAAATGGTGCAGTCCTATGACATATTACCTCTGCTGTTGGGAACTTGTGATGAGCATTCGTCATTATTTGCTGGCATTTTAAAGGCTAAATGATTTATCAGAAAAAAATAATGGATAATGACAACCTTCAGTATTTGCCCATACTAGACACACATCTTCCTCTGCAGAAGTGTCAGTGGATCATAGCACTCAGAGCACTGAGACCCTTCATCACACACACTGACAGCAGACACAGGCACAAAGCCATACACTGACATTGCATGACCGCTGGCATTTCAGGCAGCACACACAATTTAACCTAACGGCATATTCCTGCTAAATACTCTGGAAACTCTACATTTCATGCTAGACGATGCCCGGTGCTCAACAAATACAAATTAAGTTCCTGGGCCAAATTCACAGAGTTTTATAGTTAGTTATACTTTAATGAGCAATAGCTCATGACTGCCTCAGAATTCCCATTAATTACATGCTCCTCCGTAGCCTGATTGTTATTACATGCCTCAAAAGTTGAAGTAATTTAATTTAATCCATTTGATGTTATTTGGCCACCAAAAAAAAAGCTGGTGCTGGGAAATATTACACAAGAGGCTCACAAATAAAGGATATGACTCAGGAGAGGTGGACTCGAATAAAAGCAGTTATAAAACAGGGTTGGCATGTGTTTGTAAAGCACAGAGGAAAAGGCAAAGAGGGAAATTATCAAAGTGAATGCGTAATCTATCAAAGTATTTCGCTGGCTTCCGCTCACATTTTATACTGCTGTAATTCTTAAACATTTTGTTTCTATACATAACTACAGCAGTGAAGTAGGGCGTTGATTTAATTAGTGGAGATA
Source organism: Plectropomus leopardus (assembly GCF_026936395.1). Classification (NCBI taxonomy): domain Eukaryota; kingdom Metazoa; phylum Chordata; class Actinopteri; order Perciformes; family Serranidae; genus Plectropomus; species Plectropomus leopardus. Next base: position 12,317,230 of record NC_142194.1, read on the forward strand.
ATGACAAGTGTTAACATTGTTTGTGTTATAAGTCAGTAATGTTGTAGGAAAACTTACACATAAACGTAGGTGAAGACATGCATGAATCAGTCTTCACCACCGTGGTTATAAAGTAAAGCATGGATTTAATTAGCGAGTGTATTTTGTGGGTAGTAATATTATTAGTGTTATAAGTTAATATGGCAGAGAAAAACGCATCAAAGTCGCAGCTTAAGTCAGAAAAACAGTGAAATACGCTCAACTCTGGTCCCGCCCCCAACGCTTCACAGAGCAACAGAGTGCTGTTATAAATATTATTATTAATACTTCACGTGTTGCATGTCCAAACTGCACCAAATTTGATAGTACATGTCCTTGAGTCCCCGTGTAGCGTTATACCCAAGAGTGAAGTAGATCGGAGGAACAGTTTTAAAGATATGCGAAGGAAACATAAACAGACAAACAGAAATTCCTTACTTTAAAGTCAAATCTATGTTCACATTTATACTTTTTATTTAATATTACCTTATATACTTATACTGTATAGTGGTTAACACTTATTCATACATATGGATAGAGAAAGAAAGAGATGATTTTCTACAATATTATCTTAGAGAGGCAGCAGCTCTGACTTCCTTGACCCTTCTTGGTAGACTACCTTTCCAACCTGCCTCAAAAAGGAGGGTTATTTAAGAAACAATTAGGAGCATACACAAAGCAATTTGCAGGCAGTCTAACTCCTCAGACTCAGCCAGTGAAGGGCCTTTCAGCGCTGATTTATCACGCTGTCGCCTTCACAAGGCAACATAATTAATAGGAGCATGGACTTCTAATTCCACCCGCTTCCACGGCCAGTGGATTCCATTTGATTTATGATGGCCGGGGACTTTGCATTTTATCAGTTCATTCGCTCGTTATTTATGCTGATGACCATTTTCAATGGGTCGCCATCATCTAACTCACTACTAATCAAAGAGAATTAGGGTTCACTGCATTATTTAGAAGCTGCTAATTTATCTTCGGAACAAGGGGAAGAAACGTTGGCTCCGAGGTTGCAGACACCACACAGCTCTCTGCTTTGAGCTGCAGCCTTAATATAACGGTGCTCACAGTTTCTCTAATCAGCACGTGAAAACTGTCTTGCTGAAATGATACAATTACGGCTGAATTTAGTTTTATCCCTTATTTAATGGATCACAGATTGTTTGACTACTTACACCTACAAGCTGTTGGTATTTAAAACCGCAATTACGTCTCCTGCGTGAGATCATTTAGCGTTGATTACTTCGACTGCCTATGGTGATATAGAATATCATTATGAAAGATAACTTCTGTTCTTCACCAGGAGAGCCTCAAACACAAATCGCTGAGATCAATCAAGCCAGGAAAATTCACATTTGAAAGAGGCTGTATCACAAGAGCCCATTTCACTCTCCATAACGTTTGATGGTTGTCAGGTTCTCGTGCAAAAATCAACAAAGGCAAACTCCCACAGATCCCACGCAGCCGCCGCACGCTGGAACACTGAAGCACAACTGGACTAGAAAGATTTTCTTCAGTAGCGAGGCTGAACAATAAGAGTGAATTATTGCCCTGCTGAAATAATGGGTCATGAATGGCCCACAGATTAATACAATGCATTATAAGAAACAGAGATAAATAGGGTCACATTGCAGCTCTGTTTGTTAGAAAAATTACACCTGTTCAAAGTGTTATGAACCTGCAAATGCTATTCTGAAGGTTAAATTGTGTATTACTATAAAACAAATTGAGACGGAGAAAACGGTTGGCAGTGGGACATTATTTAACGTCCTTGCAGGCAGTGCTACAAAAGGGGTAGGATTAAGATGCAATAAACCTTAGCGAGTCAAAGAAAAATAGCCCTTGTAAACAATGCAGTAAAGAAACGAGTTGCTTCACAGCACATGCAGTAGGTTTAAGGCTTTACATAAGTCATTTTAATGCTACAGCAAACTTTCCAGACAGGGATATTAGATTCAAAAACACCTTTAGATTAAGATTTGACCTTCCTACAGTGGCTCCAGCACCGAGCAGCTAAATAAAATCCTTTGTAGTTGTTTCTTAGCCCGCACGCTTAGCAGAGGGACTTTGTCTCCTGTCACTCTTATTATGTTTAATTATTCACTAAAGTGACTGATAAGGTGTTTTCTGACAAAATGAATCACGCCGTTCAGAAGTGACACCCGCCATTGTAGGAGATGCTCAGACACCACCATCGACCCAGCTACATCCTCCCTGTTCACAAGGTGTATCATTTATCCGGGGGGGTAATAAGATGCAGAATTTACACAGGCCTGTCAATAGGCATGTCGATAGAAGGACACTTAGCATCTATCATCCGGAGAATCGATGCCATTTTTCAGCGATGAATCCCGGGAAATGATAGCTTTCAAATAAATGGTGGAAAGAGAAACACGACACTCCTCGGGGGAGAGATAGATGGAGAGCGGCTCAATTTTCCCTCGTACTTGCTCTCTCTCACAGCTCCTCCGCCCGGCTCTCTAGCTCGATGCGAAAGGTCAGACGACATTACAAGGGACGATCTCTAAAACAGGACGTAAAGAATCTCATGAGGATCTGCGGGACAAGACAGGCAGCTAACTTGTGAGGAGAGATGGATGTTTCTATCAATATCAGAGATAAAAAAAAAGTGCTAATTAAAAAGCAAGAGTGACATAGAGGAGGCACATTGTCGTCCACACTGGGGGAATAGACTTTTGGGGTCTTTAATATGCTGATGCTGCGGAGAGATGCTTTTGCCTCTTGTTGTTTGCCTCAAATTCATGAATAAAGCCATGAAGTGTTTAGTACTTGTAGGATGCAAATGATAGCTAGTTAGTCAAAACAGTTTTAACTGCCTTTGCTTGCAGCAACTTTTGCAGAACAATGCTGCTAAATGTTGCCTGAGGATGTGAAACAATTATTAATACTCATCTTAACTAGTCCTACAATAAAACACTAAACTGCATAGGTGCTGATCAGACACTAAGGTTGACCTCATATCAGCCTTTTCAAACCCCCTGACCACTCCAATGGAATTTTCTAGGATGTATAGCTCTATGATAACTGTCATCTGACAAACCAAGCGCCCAGGAAGTGTGCCAGGCTATAAATCTTCCATAGTGGCCAAAAGTGAAATCACACCGTCAGGGTCGGTCACGTGTTGCACACTGGCCCAGAAAGACTTCCATTGACTTCCATTGGGAAAGAGATGTCTGTAAATCAGTAAATATTTTTTTGTTAGCGTTAAACCCCCTTGAAACGACTAATTTCACTATTTAGATTTAAGCCATCCAGTTTGATAACATTTGGAGAGTCTATAAGAGCCACAAGATTAAGTTCTTAGACCGCCATTCAAGCTAGCGAAGAGCTAAATCAGTGGTCAGTCACTCCGCCAGTGGAAATTACCCGCCCCAGCACACTTGCAGCCTTAAGTCTCTGGGCATGCCTTATAGGCCAGTAGATGCAGGTATTTTATACCTGGAAAAATGCTGTGTGCTTTGTGTGCCAATGAGCAGCTCTCATAAAAATTAAAGGGGCCCTGCCTCCATGGCTGTGTCCAGACCTTCTTTAATACATCCATGGCACACACTTATCAACAAGCACTGTTAGGTGCTTTGCACATTCACATTCTGTTGATTGAACTGAACAGAAAAAAAATAATAAATGATTTATGACAGCATTCAGAGTAGAAACCTACCATTCCAATATATATATTTTTTCCTTTTCATAACAATGGATTTGTATTCAAATATGGTGCTCCCTGCCCATCACACACACACACACACACCTTTTGTAGTGGGCTCGAGTTCGGTTTATGCCCCAGTATGGTAGATATCGTTCACACTTGTCAAACAAACTGAACTTTGTGTTCAAGTGCACTCGGTTCTGGGCCCAGGTCCCTGAAAGCCTCATAAACTACTATAAATCAATAAATCTGACCTTAAATTTTTGCATAATATTTTGTAGAAACAAGGAAATTGAGACCTCAAAAATAACCAGAGTGTCACTATCCCCTGAGCGTGATTGGAAACTTGCTAAATCAACATCAGAACTACAGGACATTAATGACGTGATGACACAACTGATTTTTATATTTGTATCATCAGTCTAGACATGGTCTGAACCCGAGCTCCTCTTAGTGACAGTTGGGAATGCTGTGGCAGCTCATTAATCACCAGGACAGCCTGGAGGAGCTATACTTAATCCCATGATGGTATCCTCACCATCCTCCACCGCTGCTGATGCTCGTAAAAGAGAGGGAGAGAGCAAAAAAGAAAATGATTTACACAAATCAATCATTCAGTGCGAGCGCTCATCGGCTGTAACACTGGCAGCCTGTCTTTACAGCTCCATTTTAAAGGGCGCCTGCTGACAGCCACACTTGATTAAGGGCTGTGGCTCCCTAACCTTTCATGTTAAGAAAGATTGTCACTGACTGACACAAACTTTTTTTTTCATTCCTGCTTTTTTTCCAGGTCGGTTCAAGGCGAAGACATTGGCATTCAAATTTGTGGCTGCTACCGTGAGCAGATGTCACCTCTGGCGAGTAAGGGTAATGGCACCAGCAGGCCCACTCTGACTCCTGGGGCTAAACAACATACCACCACAGGGCTTCAGAGGGGGCAGCAGGCAGGAGGGACAGCCTCAACAAGTGAGCGCTTTACGAGCCTGCCCTCCATACTGCTTTTCCCTTCACTGCAATTATCATCAAAGAACATCTGTTTGTTGTTCCTCAGGCACCCTCCCCTCACAAGTGTCCTAGCCTCACCTTGACCCATACTTTCAATTGTAGTGGATGTTATGACTAAAAATAAACAGTGCGAAGGAGTGAGGCTACCCTTTGTGTGAGCAGGGCGTTCTCCCTCTCCGCCGCTGCTGAGAGGAAGGATATCACCCGACGAACATAGCCGCTTCCTCCTTCTGCTCATGCTGCCTGACAGGTACATGAGCAGATGTGGAGTCGAGTCGGCAGACTCACTTTGTTTCCCGGCTTTTAAGTTGATCCCACTGTCCTTTCGATGCTGTCACAGGCTGAATGACCTGTCAACCAAAGGTTCAATAGTTCCTGGCAAGCAACCTGATACACATCGAGGTTGTGGTTTGTTCTGTTTCTGTTCCTTGGCTGCGGTCTATATCACAAGGCCATATATGTCACCCATGTAAAGACTGAACATCCTCGCTCATGGCCGACTCAACGATTACATGCAACTACATTGTGGAAAAGTAATGCGTTTCTGAATTTGTTGATAGCTTTTCACAAGATTCCTTACGCTGCTATGTGAGCACTCGCTGTAGACATTATAATTCACCCAGTTCTCGTCGGTCACTCAGGTCAATTAGCAGAGTTATGTGAAAGATGGCGCCTCTTTGCTACAGGGAACATCCAAAGTGCAGCGTGATTGACTGAATGTGATCTACAGTGTGTGAAGACATGCACAAGCAGCCAAGTAGTGAGAAGAGAATGTGTGCATTGTATATTTCTGCAAACTGTGGATGTTACATTTATGAGTTTCATTAGTATCCGATATAAAGTGACGTATGAGAGCTGATTTTGTCATCAGGAGGTGGAGGAGACGGTGGATGGCGTGTCACCTAGGCGAGACCCCTGCCAAGTTGCAGACCACTGCTCAAGGCCAACGAACAACAACAAAAACCAGCTGTAATTTTGAGAGTTATTACTATTTTTCCAGTGGATTTCTAGGTACAACACGCTTGTGTTTTGTTATGACTAATCGCGTATTTTCCAGTGGGGATAGTGAAAGATCAATGCGTTTCCTTCTGTGATAGTGGCATGCAAAAAGTGGTTGTTATTTGTTGAGACAATCCTGCATTTTCAAAAAAAACAAAAAAAAAACAACCTAACAAACAAACAAAAATACAATGCTGCTTTTCTTGCTTGAATAGTGGCACCAAACATGTTTTTTTTTTGTTTTGTTTTTTGTAGAGCCACTGCTGTATATATTGCTAGGGTAGTGGCACAAAAAAAAGTTTTTCCATGAGACATTGCTGCTTTTCCAGGGTGGATAGTGCCCCCAAAAGCAGGTATTTTAAGCCAAAACATCTTTTCTAACCATAACCATGTGGATTTTGTGCTATAACATAACCAACCCAACAATACAATACCAACATTTTTCTAGTGACTAGGTTATCACTAGAACAAAAAAAACAAGCCTCCTTTTAAAACCTTAAGAGGTTAAGCATTTGGCTCTGCGTGCTTCTTGTCTTCAGTATGAATTGTGCTGAAGGGCTTGGGCCGGTACCGTAATCGTTACCTGAAATTATTGGGTACTCTGCAGAATGTTTGCAATGGTTTTTCCTTGCTCCCTAAGGAAATGAGTGCTGATTTGTGCGTTCGGTCTGCCAAATAGCCCACCCTGGCAGTGTACAGCAATAAAGACTTGTATTATAGCTCAAAACAAAGTTTCATTCTTGTAGTTTCACTAAAAGCAGCACGTCTTAATTTCTAATATGAAAGCTTAAAAGCACCCCAAGATATTTCTGCTGTGTACAGTGCACCCAGAGGGACGTTAAACATTTAATTTATAAAGACTTTTTGTAATGACTGATGATAACACATGAACGTGTCCCGAGGGAGGGCACCAGCTGTGTGATCCTCAGAAATCATCTACGACCTGTAAGGCAGATGTGACGACTTCTCTTCCAGGAAAGCCGAGAATTCATCAAATGACACCGTGTTCCTCAGTGATTATCCGTCCTCACAGTTCTAATAACTGAGGATCAGATTACATCCCATCAGACGAGCCATAACAGCGCTACTTCAGTGATCACACTCAATTAAAATGCGCACGTATTACTGTCCCTAATTTCTGTCACACAGCTTTTTGCATGCAAGAGTTTGTTTAGCATATAAACGCTAAAAAAAAAGGTGGAGTCAAAGTGACAGCATTACAGATGACTGTAATTAAATAATGCGTAAGGCTATTGTGCTTTGTGCCGTACTTTTGGAAACTGGACGGACTCCAAACCATCTGTGTTTATCGAACTTCAATGGGTTGCTAATGTGTAAAAACAAATACAGATATCCTGAACATTAGATATGCTTGTGTTATAGCTCTTTGTTTGGAAATCCCTGGTGAATTTTGATTATTTCAACCACACAACGTGAGACGGATATATGTGTCAGGCAGCCCAAACACAGAGTTAGTCATGCAGTTTTTTATCAATGTCAATCACTGAGCTGGAACCCAGTGAGCGCCAATTGGTCATCAGTGGGCGGTATCGACAGCGTGGCTCTCAAAAAGTTGGATTTGAGGTTGGAAAAAAACACTCAAAGAATCAAGGGAGGTTTGATAACTGTGAGTCCCACGAAGAAAAAAAACCCGGGCCGACTAAGGAGCAACAAAAACAAAACAATTAAGTCTCTAAATATCTGATATCTGATATGAGTGAGTTAACTGCCTGCATTTTAAAAAAAACAAGATGGAGGAAGGCTGTGGGAGGGAGGCACTCACATATAAGATGGTCAGCCTGCTAGTATGTGGTCCGTGATGTCCCATAAATCTTCCTCTATCTTCTCTGTGGTGGTGGCAGAAAAGGGATGAGTTGCTCACCAACCCCCCCTCTCCATCTCATTCACATGTCTATCTGCCTGTTATCCATGCCCTTGAGCAAAGATTACTGATGCCCTGCCTTTGATATATGACACATCATGTGCCACAACGTTTCATCCAATGAATTAACCCAGAGAAGAAGTAGAAAAAAAAGACCCGGCTGCCGTCAGTTCTCTGGATCGCTCACAATTCCTCTTTTTTTGTGTGTGTGTGTGTGTTCGTCCTCGTTGATATTGTGGCTGTGAGTATTAACACTCGCCTGGTTCACCGGTGAAGTGTTATCTGACCTCTGCAGGACTCTGCATGGTGTTATCTGGTTTGTGTCGCCTCACATGTCATCCACACAACAAATTTTGAATTTGACTGTAAGTAGGTGGGCTCACAATCCGACACATTCCAAATATCTTTGGAAAAATCTACATCTACATGACAGAGATTCAGCAAATATCTGAAAAAGACTCTAATTTGAATATTGTTGTAACACTTAACACTGATTTTTATGAACTCATCTCAACTTGTATAAATAACCTTTTAGTAATCTTTACATTTTTATCAGTTTTTTACATTTAGATCTTCTTTGTATTACTGCTTAGTCTTAAAATTTGATGAATAATGCGACTTTTGTTGTAATCTCTTTCCTTTTTGAAACCTCTTTGGTAGACAATATGATGTCAGTTGGTAAAAAAAAAACAGAGTTTAAAGAAATTTTCAAAAAATATTTTTTGGGGGGGTACACTTTTGGTTAAGTTTGGTTAAACACTAATAACAAAGAGGGTTACTGTTTCAAGTTTTAATTAAATACCCATGGAAAATATTCAAAAAGCTTTAGGTTTATAAATTCAAGGCCACTTGAATTTTAAAAATATTAAAAATGAACTCTTTTCATAAGGTTGTTCGTCTGAATGTTACTGTCTGACAACATTGTACCACTGTTGAACAGCCCATTGGAATGAATGTGTTAAGCATATTTTAGAAAATTTTACATCAACAATTTATCAACTAATCTGTCAAAACCTCTTCAAAAACAAGATAGTGAGCTATTTCAATGGGTGATTACTTGTTTTACATTTAAATGCTTGTTTGCATTTTCCTGGTGTGTGTCTGCCACCATCTGTTGTGTTGCTACTGGGTTGCTAGCAAACCTCTAAACTCTAATTCATCCTCATCAATATCAACCAGGAGTAATAACTTCATCATCACTTTGCCATGTTGGGATTCCAGAAACGTTTAGTGTTCCTTTCAAAGATCCATGGGCATGAGAAAGTTATGCTACAATATGAATAGTGTGATTGGTTTCTTTAAGGCCTTTGCTCTTCTTTGAAGTACTGCAACAAACTGAGGATGTATTGTTTGAATGTAAATTGCCAAAATTGGGTATGCTACCTAAAGTAAACACTGTACTGTAGAAGGTAAATTATGGCTATTGTTATTTAAGATGTTATTTATATTCATCATCCATTATTGGCTTCTAACCTCTCCTGCACAGTGTTCTAACTTTTTCATACACATGTGTGTGCAAATAAACTTAACCTCTGACATTTCGTTACTTTAAAATGCATGGCCAAAATAATGTCCTCTATGTGTTTTCAAACTGTGTCTCAGGAGCGATGATATTTAAATATTCTGTCTCTCTAAATATTACAACCACAGAGGGTCTTCAATTTTAAGTCTCGCCATAATTGTGAATAAGCAACTCTGTAGCCTTTAGGGGAGCAAAATAAAATTTACGGTTCAATATTCTGACAGCGATGATACAGGATGTTGAGTAAATGCACACTATATCTGGCTATAAACAAGAACCGAGTGGTTGTGTCTCCCTTCATTCATGAAAGTGGTCCATTAACAACAGCCGAGGGTGATAAACCAATCATATGCTGCCGTGCAACTGTGGAACCAGTAACCTGCCACATTTATTATGAGCTGCTCAGTCTGACGGCAGACATTTGCCTTTTAAATCTGGCTGTCTGATGCTCAATCTCATAAACAAGATGTATATGTAGATACCTCTGCAGAAGATATCATATTTTTTAGATTTATAGCAGACAGATTTATGTACAAATATACAGCTGTGCTTCACTAATACCTCATGAAGATGAAAACCAATCACCGATTACTGAGGGTGTTCACTGACAATTTCTCTATGTGAATGTGAATTCATGGCATTCCTCATCTTCCCTAACTTTTGATTTTTATTCATTAAGACTGATTTATTTTATCATATTTTTTCATATCAGTTGTTCTAATGCAAGACTTGCAAAGTAAACATAACATAACGATAATTTAAAGTTCAGCCAAAAACTGTTTTATCAAATTTAAAGAGGCTGATCTAGTCTCTCATATTCGGGGTTATTTCTTGATGTGCAGCCTGAATAATTTGACAAACCCTTTCTCCAAACAATGATAACCATTTACTATATTTTTGTTTGTTTGTTTGTTTGTTTTTACAGTTATGTTTGATAGGGAGCGCAATCTCAACACCCATCGGCTGTTGGTCTTGGGGTAACAGCCAATATTTGTGAGGTTTTGGTGAAGCCAACCAGGACAAGGCTTCCTCCTCTGTGCACCGCTCATTGTTTACACAAAGTTCACACATTTTGGTTAATCTCTGTATACAGATATGTTCATATGAATACAGATAGATTTGAAAAAATGCTAATTAGCAGCTAAATTGTCATCAAGCGATAGCCGATGGGTTCTAAGATTGTATTTCGGCCAATGCAGTCCCCTTTTTTTCTCTCCACAATGAGCGTTTCCTGCAGGCAACCAAAGCCCACTCAAAGCTGACTGGTCCATCCTACTTAAGACTAAAAACAATACAAAAGACCCTGGATGTGGAGGTCCTGGGCCTAATGTGAGGCTGGTTGGATGAACTGCCAAAGAAACAACATTGGAAACATCTTTGCACTGAAACGAGCTCTTAGTTCACAGGCAGAAGCTCTGGTGGACATTTCTGCCGAATGACAATGGCTTGGACCCTCAAATATGCAACATCATTGCAACTATGTTGTGTGAATAAACTGCGCATTTTGAAGTGGCATTTAATTGTTACCATCATCAGGCAAATCTGTGTGGTAAGGATTTTGATTTTAACAAATTTGCAACCAAAATCTAAGAGAAATATGTTGGTGTGCATACATGAAGTCTTAAATGTTTCACTTAAACCTGTACAAATGGGAGCAAAAACAAGAGTCTTTAATTTTTGTTGTGTGTGTATACACACACATATATATATATATATAAATATATAAATATATGTATATATATTTATATATGTGTGTGTCCCATGTCAAATGTGACTACATTTATACTGAAAAGTAAAAGAATCTCACAAAATAAAAATAGTGGTTTGCTGTAAACTCATGCAAAAGTAGTCTGAAAAAAAGGTCTAAGCACTAAAAGCTACATGACAAGTCCTGGCACACACACACAAACTGACACGAGCTACAGAAAGCTTCATCATAAATAGTGACAGAAAGCCGTTGTTGGAAAAAATATGGCAAAACCAACAGCACATGCAGCACAGCAGTAAAGTGCCTCTTCACTACCACAAATCTTATATCAGTCTCTGAGAACAGTTTGTATCCCACAGTGTTATTCTTTTTACAGTCGAGTCACCTGCCTGATACCCTTCAGCCATTTTCCTCAGAAGCTGTCACACATGCCGGCTGTAATATATGGCTGCACCAATGAGAACAGCTGTAGCCAATCTCCATCCTCTCTCTCCTGGAGCCTACTGCCCGTCCAGCATAAAATAATACATCAGGATTAATTGATTTCCTGTCAGTCTAGTGAAAAATAAAATAAATTTCCATGTAGCCTGTTTCCTGCAGCATTATAATTTTGTACATGGCAAGTAATTTAAGGTTTTTAATTATGCATGAGAGTGAAAAAACATGACAAAGTGCGCTGTCGCCTGGCCCCAAGGCCACAGCTCTGGCCTTTGCATGTGCTGAGACAACAATAGCAGCAACTTAAGCACACATAAATAATATATTTATGTGTTTAGAGGCTACACGTCTCTGTCTGAGAACTAGCGCAAAAGTCCGAGCGTCAAGGTCGAGGGCTGCTCATTTGTCTTAAAAGTAATGACGTTCATTTTCGGAGCGCATGAATCATCAAATACGCACTCTGACGCCAAAAAGTCAAGAGCAGGAAAGTCACGATCGCCACGGTTCCCAAGGCTGTGACAGAAAAACAGATAGTGTGCAAACGAAAACTCTGAACCACTGGAAGCAATAATGTGTTCCCTGCCATCGGACACGAAATATATTTCAAAATCTGTTTATGACAAAAGCCCTGGCCTCGTAAAACAAAGGACAGAAAAGTAAAAGCTCCACATTAAAGATTTACGCGCGACACTGTTTGTGCTCAGCTCCTTTCATTGTTCACTGGATTAATGAGCGGCGGAGAGAATGAGCAAGCGTTTCCCTAAGAAGTCAAACTAGAGCCAGAGATAGAGCGGGAGGAGGGAGAGAGCAGCGAGAAGGGTCATCAGTAGGCCAGGGTCTTAAATCAGACCAAAGGCCAGCCCTGGTGTCAGCTCAGGACCAGAGGGGGAGGAAACTCTCCACAACAATGAGGAGGGGCTGAAGGGGAGGCCTATTTGTTGTGGATTTTTTCAGCGTTACCAGCTGGGCCTGAAAAAGCAGCTGGACAGAAAGAAGCTACAGTATGAGCGGCCTGAGCACATGCCTCTGGGTCATGGGGAACTGTGGCTTATTCACTAACTCATACCAATGGTATGAGTTTAACGAGGTAACACGTTGAAAATGATTACAGGCTTTGTTCGTTCGAGAAAGCTTCGGGAAAAGCTGTTTGAGTGATTTATTTGATAGCTGTTGTTTTCTTACCCCCAGAACTGCCTCACATCTGCAAACTGTCTGACTCTGAAACTGTCCCGTGGCTAAAATTACGACGTGATAAATGGCATCGTGAAAGATTTAACTGTTCCGACATTTAACAGCATTCACAGCATAATGACGTGGTGTTTCATCACAGATAAATATCTCCTGCTTTGTGTGACATCTGAAAGCATTTTTGGGGACTATCATCACCCTTGTTTGCGCCTTTAGACACATACATCATCTCCTCTCCGTTGTTCTCACTTTGGTTTTATCTGTTTGTTCACCACTGCAATCTGCATGCAGTGAAAAATGCACGCTTGTGTCGCGAGTGCACCTTCCACAGGATCAAAAGGATATGGTTGGACAAACAATCCCATATCCAAGGTTAAGAACACAAAGATAATAAATCGCTTGAGAGTCATGTTCAATTTTCACGACAGCATTACCCGGCATTATCCATAACAGGATTTAAATTGTTATCAGGACGCTGAACAATCCACTTTGCGTCCGGCGAGCATCCTGCCTCTAGTGATTCATAGGGAGGAAACAACTATCACATTTTCCAGCGTCCCACTGCAGCAGCGGCAGAACACAGGCGCACTTCATGTACTTGGATGATTGGTTTGAATAAATTACTTCCATCCTGGCTGCTGTTGACACTCGTGTGGACGACTGCTATCAGTTTTAATTGTCTTTCTTCCTTCACTCGGCCCGTGTCGGCAGCTTCTTCCTGCCTCTCTTGAAAACAAGGCCAAAATGTAACAAGTTCAGGCTGAGATTTGGCCGTACGAGCCGTGCAGCACGACTGTGGACAAGGACCGTAATGTTTTCTGCTGGGAGTTCATGGGGTCTGCAGGCTATGAATCAGCAATTACGTCATTTCTTGGACAAACAAATGACTGTATTGTAAGTATTAGTGTATGACGTAAATAGCATCTTAATAAATAACTCTTAAATCCTTTTTATTATAGCACCAACTCTACACACGCGCACAGTATTCAGCCTGCCGAACTTCATTCACTGATTTGGTTCTACACATTCTTATATTGTTCTGCTGCAAAGGTCATACATGCATATTTATCTTAAACATGCTATCTCATGTATTCTAAGCCATAGCAGGGAAAGCTGTTTAACTGTATGAACCTTATATAGGTTTCCTCTTACCTGCAATGCTATTTATCAGTCTAGGTTGTTTTGGTGTGAGTTGCAGAGTGTTGGAGATCTCAGCCGTAGAGATGTCTGCCTCTCGGCTTGTGGTGCTAAAAGTGACAAAAAGATAGATTTGAAAAACTCAACAGCAATGTTTCTTTCCAGAAGTCATCACTCGGTTACTCAAGATAATCCACAGACGTGTTTTGAGCAGTTTCATGTGGGAACTATTTTCTTTACCAAACTACACTTGCCAACCCTATCACCGCGCAGAAGGAAGCATACACCTACTGATGGACGAAGGGCTCGTGTTTGTGACAGCACGAGTTGTAAACATCAACAGCATCCTCCTTAGCTGTGCTGTAGCATTATCTTGCTCTCGTCCTACGTATAACTGTTCACAACAAGGTCTGTGGATTATCTTGACTAACCAGCGTCACAGTTTCTGAAAGAGACTTTGCTCTTGAGATTTTAAAATGCATTTTTTGGCACTTTGAGCACCACAAGCCGAGTGACATCTAGTTCCATTATAATGGAGCGACAACTCACATCAAAACATACTACATGTAAGAGGAATGACATGTATTTTTATTTTGTGGTGAAATGTCCCTTTAATCTAATGTAACAAGAGGCTATGAGCAAACTTACAACTTTTTCTTTATTATCTGTCTCTTAGTTTAGGTTTATGTGCATTATTTTGCCCTACTGAGGATGATTTAATGATGAAAATGTGTGTTTGTTAGATGTTTATAATTTGAAATACTCCTTTATTTTATTTATTCCTCCTACGTTAGTAAAATTACTGTTGTAACAAACCTTTACACTATGAATGTTTTGTACTATTAGTCTCTGTATCAAAATAACTTTCAATCTGACAGTGACAGCAGCTTGGTAATGCTGGGACTCTTTTGTTTACATTTGGATAACAGATTGTTCCTCTAATACATATCTGGCTCGACTGCATGTATGAATGCACCATTAACAAAGCATAATAGGACCATTGATTAAGTGAGAGTGATATACCTGCAGCCCACCTTTTTGTTAGAGCCCCTTGACTTATTGATATACAATCCATCCACCTTTTTTCAGAAAATCTGAAAACAATCAGCGTGCAGAGCAGCACAATGCTGAGGCATTAATCACGAAAGGCAGCGCTTTATTCCACACCACCACAGGATTGTTGCAACAGCTGCTAAGCATTCTGGTAAAGCGAATTATCTATGGCTGTGTAGCAGTAACGATGAGACAGAGTCATTACCATATCGACAGGCTCCCAGATGGATTATCCTCATTGATTACTTCATGGCCTGTTGATAAGTATTTGTTTGAAATGCGAATGGTGGGAGTGAAATGAGCTTGATGGTCTAACTCTGAGGCCTTTGTGGCCAGAAATATTTTCAACCATCTCTGACACAAACTAATATCATGTTTGAGGTTATTTTCAGCTTTTTATTATCAGCTGGTCGTACTGAGGGAAAAGTTTCCAGATCTAAAGAGATGGGAGGTGAATGGTCCGGCTGATGATCAACAGCAGAGAGAGACTCTCACATGTGTAAGATTTCACGGCTAATCACAGGCCGCTATGATTCATGGCGCACCTTGCTCCACTTGCACGTATATCATATGATGCTTTTTTTCCCCGCTCGCCACCCAGGCCTCCCATCCTGCTACCTCGCCAAGGTCAGCTGAAGGAAATGATACCGCCACAGCACAAGATTTATGAGAGATTCACTCCCGTTTTCTCCCTGTTTACAGAATACATTGACTCCCATAGAGGAGCCGTTTCCGTCCCCAGTGGTTTACAAAGCATGAGCCCATCTATTGGATGTCAAGAGGAGCAAGAGCCCGGCAGCTTGTCTCCTGTGACAGGTGCTAATTGAGAACCAAACACGGGTTGCATCCAGTTTAAACCACAAAACCTCTCTTTGGCCTTCTCTTAGCACACTGGCACGGACGACCTTGGAGGCTGACACAAAGACACAAATCATAAGCTCACATGTCACAATACAACAATGTGACAATGTGTATCACAGAGGTAAAAAACAAACGACATGACAAGGTGTTGATAATTATGCTGATAATATTAAAGCAGGTTAAGCAACAAAAAGATGATTAAGATTAGAAAAAGATTTTTTAAAGTTACATCAAAGCTACTCTGTGGAGCTTTTGACCACTAGTAGTGCTGTGGAGCATAGCATTGCAAGAGGGTCCCTGTTTTATTTGTATTCACATGCAATCACATCCTGTTGTTGCTTTCACACTCTTCAGCTGATCCACAGTCAGCTGCAGTAACGTGCCAACAAACTTAACATTGCACAAACAAAGGTAAGACTACAAGCTTGTAAAGACTGATGTAAACAATGTAGGACTTAAAATAAAATGGCTTTGAAAATGTTTTATGAGGAAGGAAACACATTCATCACAGTGGTTTTTGGTAAGAAATACTAACTCTGTTAACATGACTTTTGTTTGTCCAAAAAAAAAAAAAAAAAACTCTGCATCAACCAACTCTTCCAACTCTATATTCAAGGGCCACACTACATCCTGTACAGGCCATGTACGTAAAGCATGGGATGTAAATTGGGCGCTATAGAATCGCTTGGAATAAATGTATTTCTTACATCGTATAACCACTGGACATTCTTATCAAACTAATAAAATTCAAACGAAGACTTAGAGGCCGCGCACACACACAGACACACACAGGTGTTTTTTCCATTTATTCTGGTGAATTAGAAACATCCACAGAGTCTTTAGAAGGGGTCTACGTATCCAAAATCAGTGACAACACCTGTGTGGGTGGACCAAAGCTGTGCAGGGCCATTTTTGCATGTTTTACACCTTAGGAGGGATAAATAAGCAATTTTGTCTGAATTATTACAGTAACATTTTGAACTTTGATAAAATGTGTTGACTATATTGTATGATGAGACTTGTATCATTTATTGACAGAATCGCGAGCACACTGTAGTCTGAAACACCACCTTATCATGCAGGTACAAAGTGTAAAATTAAGAATCATTTATCCCAATCTGATGATCTGCCTGTAATTGAAAGGAGATCTTCAGCGGTCAGATTAACTGGAAGTGAGAATCGAGGGGTGACTGGCCTTCACATGTCCTTGGCGGCCGTAATGAAGGGATAGTGGATGGGTGCGAGTGCGTCGCCCCTCGTCGGTGACAGGGTGCTGCCCTGCCCCTTGCTCAGAGAGGACCGGGGCTTTAAATTGCTTCCATCTCTGAGACTCTGATTAATGAGAATAGTTCTAATCGCAGTTCCTGAGGCCAACAGCATTAGTCTTAATCTTGCAGGCCCCATCCAGCAGCAACACTGACATTTAATGTAGTGCTAGTGCAACGGTAATGAGAATTCATTCCCCAACAAGGGAGCAAACTCTTCGAGCTCCCACACAGGTCCTGGATTTGGGAAGGTTATTGGCCCTGAGTTTCAGGGGTTATTAGTTCTCTTCAGGCCATGAGGTACCTAAAATATCTTGTGTTTTACAGTCCACTTTGAGGCAGGACAAATTAAACTGTGCTTGAGCACACAGATGATTTAAAGCTCCTTTACACAGCCTGGATGCAGTCTGGAACAGTCCTGAAGCTAAAAGTCGATCGGCAGAAAACAAATCGAGAACTGTGAGAATCTGCTCATTCTTTAGGTCATTTAAATGCCACATCTGCTGGTTCTGGGTTCACAAATTCTGGGCTCTTATAGTTGTAATATACTAATGGTTACCATTAACCACTAAAAAATTTTTGACCAGTAATGCATGTCCATCTAGAGGTTAATTATATTATTCTTCAATTCACTGCACCGTGTCCCTCCTGTGTCTGGGAGCAGGTTAGATTGTACCGCCACCCCAACAGCGTGGCTATGGAAAAATGGTGGTCACCCATAATTAACAATGCTAAAGGTGGTTTTGCGGCTCACAGAGGTGACCTGGGTGACACTGCAGGATGGCCATCATGTTTCTGCAGCAACACTATTGGTCAGTGTGACCACTAGAATTGCATTACTAGTGTCTGTCAACAAAGACAACAGAAAATAAATTAAAAGGCAAGACATTTACACCACAAAATGTTAAGTGCAATGCTAAGGCTCACGGAGCTGATGGAGTGATTGAATAAAAGGAAAGGCCTGTATTATTTCACATCATTTTGCGTTTTTCTTCTACAAAATTAACTTATAAGTCACCAGTAACTCACCAATGGATGTGAGGCTACAAAAAGCAAAATAAACTAAAGCTGAAGTCTCTGGTTGTAAATGGAATGATTTTTAGTTTTGGGCTGTTTGTTGATGAAAACAAACAACCTGAGCAGCCGTAGGAACTTGAAAAGGCAATTTTTCACAATTTTGAGTTTTCAGTTTCTTCTGTTAAAACACAACAAACAAAAAAAGGAATTGATTAATCGAAAAACAAACTGACAGGTAAGTCAAGTTTCAGCCTTGTAGTTTGGATATGTGCGTGTGTGTGTGCGTGCAGGGTTGAGACTGTGTGCTTGCACTTAATATGTATGAATTTGACTATATTGAAAAACAGGCAATCATAAAACAATTGTGTAAAATCAGGCAACCCGCTATCAACTGAATGAAAGCCATTCACGCTGTCGGCCGCACTTGTACCGCTGCAAACAGTCCTCCTGTGCTCAGTTAGCAGTAAGTAAATTGCTCTGGGATTTGTATTGCCGGAATGCTTTAGCAGGTAATTCCTCTCTGTCTTTCATTTTGTTTGTCTGTGTTAAGTTCCCACTCTGGCCCCATCCATTCTCACATCCAGTTCCCGGCTTTGTCCATCCATCAATGGGCGCACTTTGTCAGTGCTGACTTCATCCTGGAGGCTGCAATCACATCCGAGCAGGGCCCGACTGCCACCGGGGAGCTTTTTCACCTCCCATCTGCATCTCTCCGATCTGCTGACGGGGCCCCTGACGTGCACTGTTTTCTATTGCACAGGCAAGCAAAAAAACACTAATGCTGCACCTCATTTCTCCAGACCACTCCTGGCCTCGCATGGCAAAGAGAAAGAGAGAGAGATAGAGAGAGAGAGAGAGTGAGGTGAGATTGAGAGAGGCAGGGAGGTAAAGAGGGGGAACATTTTCAAGAGGGATTGGCTCTCGGGTCAGGCTACAACTCAATTTGCCTTTTCTTCTCAAATACATCAATAGACATCACAGGTAGAAAATGTATCACTAATTAAGGCTTGATAAGCAGCCAGTCAGCTGTACTTTAGAGAGGGAGAGAGGTGGAGGAGGAGAGGGCGGAGGAGGAGGAGAGGGAGGGAGTCAGCTCCAGCACATGGAGGTTTCATTGGACTTTTTAGGCATCTAAAGCTATACAGGGTTGGAATTTAATAGTATTAGTATTGAATCCACGTATGTATCTGAATCTTTCATAAACCCTCACAGTATGAATCTTTGTTTAGCGCTCAACGATTTCAAATAGGGCTGTAACTAATGATTATTTTCAATATCAATTAATCTGATGATCCTCTGATCATCCTAACCTGTTACCTGGCAACAGTTGAGCCAGGTTAAACTGCACTGTTTTTGTTTTTTTTTGTAGCTGTCTGCATTGATGGACTAGCCTCATTCAAATATGCGTGCTTTCACGCAGCGCTAATGTTGGTCTGACTGTGACCAAAGACTGCCAAGACAACCAAGTTGTTTTGATTAATCCAAAAAATCAATTGGTCTATTAAATGTCAAATTATACTAACTACAGACCATCTTATAATGGGATCACTCCAGGTGCAATACAGCAATCCTTCAAACAAATGAGGGCCAGGGGTGTAAATTGAGGAGACCAATGGGTCCTTCTCTATGTCCTACCTCCCTAACTTTAGCACCCTTACTCAGAACACATCCATCATCGAACCCAGCCTTTATTTTGATCTCAGCAACACACCTGTTAAAATTTCATGAATGCATCTTGCACAGTTTCAACGTGACAAAAATATGAATGCAAAAAAAAAAAGAAAAAGAAAACTGCCCAAGTGTCACCAGGACCACATTTTAAATAAGATGACTCACACAAAAACACTAAAATAAGGTCAAAACATTACCAGCCGAAGCAGTACTGGTAAAAAGGATACCAAAAGTTTCCAGAACCCCACGTCACATCTCCAAAACACTTATTTCCTTTTTTCTAATCAACAGTTCAAAAGCCAAACATGTTAATTTGACAAGCTGGAGCTGATAAATGTTTTGTACTGTTGTTTGTTTAATGACTTAAATGATATTTAATTTTCTATCAATTGCCTAATCAATTTATCTACTAAGCACTTGCACCAATTATAAGGACCGAAAGTTATGCATAGCCTAATATTTATGAACTGAAAGTAAGAATCTGTTGTGTAATCTGTCGGGCAGAATGTGCTGCTTGAATAAATAACTAACTTACATTAATGTTCCTTGATCTTTGCTAATAAAAACAAGAGATAGAAACAAGAATTTGATTTGTAAGATTAATTTCACCAACTTGGATCTGGATCTAAAGTGGAACCAGTTAAAGGACCCGAAAATGTTCAAAATTAAGTACTTTTAGACGGCAAGATTATCTCTAGGATTAGTTTATCGCGTGTTCAGTAGACTAATGGCATTGGCGAATGAAAAGGTAAACTGTAAATGGTATTTAGGAGAGGAAAAGGAATGGAGGAAACATAGTATAATGGCATAATTATTTGGACAGACAATAACACATTCACTTTAACAGAATAAAGTTGATCTAATCCATAATCTGGGTTTTTAGCTCAGCTA
This sequence comes from Plectropomus leopardus, assembly GCF_026936395.1. Taxonomy (NCBI): domain Eukaryota; kingdom Metazoa; phylum Chordata; class Actinopteri; order Perciformes; family Serranidae; genus Plectropomus; species Plectropomus leopardus. The sequence goes on from NC_142194.1 coordinate 12,337,555, forward strand.
TTTCAAAGTTACACAGATGACACCAACAATAATCTTTACAGGAGAAAATCACACAACTCTACGATTCAGACTCGTTTACATCAGGGAGCACTAATTAGACTGCGATGGAGGGTTATTAATAGGCTGGACTTTCCACAATGATCTTGTTATAAATGGGCCCTGTCAAGACTTTCCTCAACCTCCAAATGAGTATTCTCACTCCGCTGCCCCCATCCCAAGAATCAGCACCAGCGCTGAATAACAAATGATTGCTATTAACTGTATTGTTAGTAATGATGCCCGAGAACAAACAAAAGTCCATAAATAACAATTTGCTGAGGAAAAATGAGCCTTTAAGAAGACAGATACCAAGCTGAGTCGCGGTAAATGACATCTGAGGGCCTGGAGAGAAAAGGGAAGTGGCTGCTGTTTAAAGAAGAAAGAAAAAAGGAGGAATGATTGATTCAAAGTCTGATCTAGGGAATGAAAATTTGGCTGCCTGGTGCTTCCCATGCAGGGGTGTAATGTTATTCACAGATTACAGCTTACTCTCCACACACACACACACACACACACACACACACACAAAAAAAAAATCCTGCACCAAACACTCAGCTGAGTGGGCTTAAACAACAAAGCGGCTCCTGCTCAAGTCGTTTACCCGGACACAAAGGCAATTCCTCATATTAATTAAGCGCTGTCACCGACGTGCTCGCTCCCTCTCGCCAAGCACATGTCCGCAGCTCTGATATGTGGGCTAAGTGTTTTCCCTGATGCCTCACTCTCAGCCTGCTTTTCACATAAAGCCTCTAGTGGGAGCCGCTGTTTACAGAGTCAGTTCCACTTACGCAAATCCCCCTGCCGTGTAAACAATATCCACGGCGACTAAACAGAAACCCGGCGCTGTGTGTTTACGGCATGAAAAATGTTTATCCAATTAAGTGACATTTCAATAACATAATCCTAAAACCATGAAGGCTTTTAACAAGATTACATGACCTACAGAGAGGCAAGAGAGTCACCCGTTCTGTGAGATGAGGCTCAATAACATTAAAAGCAGCAGCAAAATATGGCCATAATTACTTGGAGTACAACCTTCCCAGTGGCGGGTGCCAGTGGACATTGCATGTCTGTAACTATGAAATATGAGATTACAAAGCCCATATTTGAAAGGAAATAAGATAGGAGGATTATTGTGTGAAGAACCTTTATCCAGTTGCTCAAAATGTCAAAATAAGAGCCTAAAACATGAACAGAAACTGATTCTCTTCATGCTGAAACCATTTTACAATAACTCCAAGGTGCAGGACTCCAGCTAGTGCATCAAAATAATGGAGCACATAAAACCGAGGCCCCACGTTACGTGCCGAAAACAAATATGGAGAAGAAGGTATCAAAATAATGAAAGATTGTTTATGTATTGTGGCATGAAATGGGAGGGTGTGTGAGAGAGAGGCAGTGGCGGCGGCGAGGAGAGGTGATGGTGACGGATGGACAGAACTGACAGTGCGGTATTCATCCTGCACGCTAGAGCGCACGTCCTGCTAGTGGCGGTCGACAGAGCAATAAATCACAGGCCCTCCATCCTGTATCTACAGCTTATTACATCCACCATGACAAATAAATAATAATCCCTGTCAGCACAGCCCTTTGCTCAAGGATTGAGTCTGAAAGCGTTTGCTCATCACTCCTATTCCTGAGTGAAAACACCTGAGCAGGGGAATTGAAAGCCATGCTTTACTGGCCCTCTGAAACTCTGAAAGACAGTGGGAAAAAGGCTCACAGCTGCCAAAGATCGGAGAAATATTAGAGGGTGCGGTGGAGTACAACAGAAACACAAAATGTTATGCTGCTCAACAATCACCATGGTTATAAACATTATGATATTCTCAATATCAGATGGATTTATAATGGCTCCATCATGAATGTCCTGTGGTGCAACATTTATCTTGATCCTTTACATAAGTTAAAGCTGCAATACTGCGATACACAGATACGCCATTACAAGTAGAGATACTGCGAAAGTATGCAAGTATCATCAACTCAGTTTACTAAGTATCAAAGTTAATGCAATTATTAATACAGAGAATTATACTATTGAATTACATGATTATTGTAACTGATGCATTAGAATGTAAGCTGCTTTTGGAGGTAAAGCCAAGCAGATTAATTTATATTATTGCATTATATGCTATAAGATTATTATGTTTTTTTATTGTGCAAAATCTACAGAATAATCATAGGTAGATCCTGTGCTGTAAATTTTTACTGGCAATTTGTGAGGATTAATTTCGCATATTTTTTGGCAAGGCTTCATTTTCTTTGGCACTTCTGGGGGGGGGGGGTTTAGTGTCTGTAAGAGACGCACCAGGTTTCCAAACAACTCCAATGTAACCTAATCTGAGTCATTATTAGACTTGACATTCATTATTTGTCACATTTGTTGACTCATTTAGCTTTTAACATTTGTTTCCTAACCCTAACCAAATAGTATTTTTGCCTGAACCAAACTGTGACCCCTTTTCTCCTCTTAGAGTGACACAGAGGGCGTCAGCCCAAGCGTCAAAATATGATGAGAAGGGTTAAGATCTCATTCTTTAAATTGTACGGCAAAAAATAAAAATGAATTTTAGATTTTTTTGTATTTTTCCATCCACCACAGCGTTTAGCTCATCATCATGCAGAGAGATAGCATTTAAAGAAAATATTAAAAGAGAAAAGAAAATAAAATAGAAAATTTACAGTTCGACTTTTTTTTTTTTTTTTTTTTTTTTAGGGGGATGAGGCTGCAGTTGGGTATTTAGGCTCATGATCCTATGTAATATCCTGCCTAAGAACCTGGATGCAAGGCTGGATTGACCTATTAGAGGACTGTCAGGAAAAAAAGATTACTGCACCACAATTTATGTAGGACTATGAGCCATTTGGGCACAGTATAAACTAAAATTAGAAACGATCTTAACACACTGAAAGGACAAGTCCCTCAAAACTGTAACTGTACACGAGTAAATGTGTCTTTCGTACATGTGAATTTCATAAATGATCAATGACTGCATACATACACATGTATATCTAATAAACAGATTTAAGGGCAGAGGACATCAAAGTATGGACACGTGACGGAGAGGTTTAAGTTAAATCAAATATAATTTTCTATTTGGATAGATCCAGCAGTTATCTAATTGTTTAATCAATGAATGTGCAGAGCTGCTGGCTGTATTGTTTGGATCAATACAAATTGATTTACACGTGTCTGCAGAGAAACACATCCTCCTCACTGCTCGTCTGCCTCTGCGTCTTCACCTCCCTTCACATTATTTAGAGGACATGTGGCGTAAAGCTCATTTCAGGCCTTTGTCTCTCATGCCCTCGTGTTTCTGTAAATTGTATAAGACCATTTAATCTTCTTTAGATGAGGAACCATTTACTTTGTGCCGTCCTTCAATAAAAATTAAAAGCTCCCATAAAAACAGGAACAGGAGTGGGACGCCCTCGACTAAATCAACGTGCCTTGTTCTTTCAAAAGCCGAGCCTAAGCACTTGCAGGGCCTGTTTTATTTTGACATTTGTAGCTGACTTGAAGTGTAAAAAAGAAAATAAAATGCAGATGAAAGCCTACCATCGTAAAGGTTAGTGAACTGTAAATGGATCTCTCCATCCTCTCTCATAATAGGTGTAAAATTGTAAACATGCTGAGGGATGTTGGAATATGTCCTGCAGCTTCTTCAGGGATTGTATAAACATTAATCATAGAATCACTCGGCCATGGTTAACCATGAGTACTTGATCACACTGATCTCCGAGAGGGAATAAGGAGCTCATCATTGCTGTCTCTTAACACGAACAGTTACCATAAAAACGCAGCTTACATACACGCAAGGCTAGTTTTAATCTCAAGAAAGTGACTTTATCACCTGATCATTTATAAGCCTAAATATGCTGCAGGTGAATAGTGAAAGAGAAATTAAACTCAATATTATAGGCAATACCTTCTTTATAGTACTCCATTATCTAAATTAGTGCTGCAACGATTAGCCAACTAATCGACAGAATGGACAGAGAATGAACGATGTTTTTAGCTGCTACATTCCTGATACTACACTACATTCCCAGTAAATCGACACATAACCATGAAGAACTAATGTTACATTTGTAACCACCAGTTGAAAAAAAATGAGTCAGATAATTTTGTTTGTGTAAAACAACTATGCACTGGTCAAAAAAATAAAAAATAAAAATTGCAGTTTGCATAATGTGCAGGTTGAAAATTGAGACAGAAATGCAACAATTTCCAACCTCTTTTGACAGTCAAAGTTGCACAAAGGAATTTAAATTGAGCCTATGATTAACACTGATAGCTAGCTAATGCTTAGCCAGCGTTATTACTCTTTTGTTAAAATAGAATTACATTTGATAAAGAGCATATTATGACTGGTTTGGGACTCGAAACTCAAAATTTAGGACTTGGGACTTGAGTGCAAATACTTGAGACTTGTTTGTTACTTGGAAAATAATAATTTGGTCCCACCTCTGCTATGTTTGTGCAAAATGTTATGGAAATCCATGGAACTATTGCTGAAGACCAAGAAGTGGTGGACAGGCCCACTCACATTGCAATCCATAGATCAATTTTACTAAAAATGCCAAAACATTAGCTGCATCCAGTGCAGATTTGTTGCTTTTCAGCATGGAGGTTCATTCTTGAGCTTGGGAACACATATCTTAATGTTTCAGGTTCAATGATGAGCTTATTGTAATGCTTTTGATCTTCAGCTAATGGGAAATCTTCAAATTGTGGACTGTTGTGCAGCCAATCTGAAGAAGTCACGTTGGGCTCTGAGGAACAGACATTTTTAATATAGCTTTGTCTTGAAGTATAACCAATCTAAATCTAATCTAAGATAAGGAAACGTGACAAGATTGACTTGTCATATCCTGGTTACTGTCAAATTGTACCATGACCTGAGGCGAGCACACGTTTAAGACCTAACAACCTCTGACTGCGTGAGTTAAAACAGTACATCACTTAAAAAAAGACAGAGCCTAATTAACATGTTTTTGGGAAACACTAAATCATTCTAAAACAAATGTTGTGCCTGAACTCATGGGAAAGGCCGAAATTCCACACAACTAGAGTTGATGCGGTGAACCACGTGTCGCGCCTTTAGCTTGCGCTTGACAAGCATGAGTCAGCTGCTTTAAGTCAGTTTTAAATCCATTTTTCTTGTTGAGTGAATCATCTCAGATGGTAGATTCTGTTTAAGCCATGTGGGGAATCCTAAAATAATTTTGTACTGAACACCAGGAATCCCATTTATTTCCACGTTGATGGACAGAGCAGGGCACCTGGGTGGGAGAAGCCTGATAAGAACTGGTTTTCCATCGCTCGCCCTGTTACATTAGGGGGGTCGGGAGTTCACGCCCCACTCCTCAACTCTTCAGGCTGGGCTTTGAACTCCTGACCCAAAGTTAAGAGGGGGAGGCCCTCCATGCACAGTAGCTGCATTTACAAATGCATGCTGACTCCATGCCAGCAAAGCAGAATCGAGAGGAGTCTGATAACATCTCGCTTTAGAAGGAGCTGCTCAGCCAGCCCTTTGTATTTATGGGCAAGTCTCATGCTTACCCCCGACCATAAATCATGTTAATTGGTTTACTGATAAAATGTCTGTCATGCCCCATTCACACAGTGCTGTGGCACCCCCAGTTACTGTTTAATCTTTGTCCTGCAATAGTTCATCTGTTTAACTGACTGGAGGTGAGGAGGACTGGAAAAGGGAGTTCTTCTCCATATCACAGCGCCGCACAGTGTGATGCTAATTCCAGCCACTGCTTGGGTGACTTGAATGATAAATGACACGACTTTCACTGGAAAACAATCGACAACAAAGGTTAACAAATCGGCAGATCACCTTTCCAGGTCATCAGATCAAATTTTTCCAATTAAAATCTGTTTCTTGAAACAAATACAACCTTCTAATTGCTATTCATCGTGCATGTCTCATCAGTATACTGAATGGTTGCTCTGTGATTTGTTCAACGATGGCATTATGTCATTCTTCAGGCTGGTGGTGACAAATAAAAAGCGTCTGAAAAGATGCCTGGGTTAAGACTTCTCAGTAAATTGTATTGCCTTTCTGGCAAGGACATTGAAGCCCACAGGACTAAACTGTCCCTCGTCAACAGATAGACCGCACACAGACGCTCATTTACCTGTCAGATTAACATTAGGAGTGACTCTGCTGCGGGCCATATGGCAAGAAACCAGAACAGTGCTTGGAGAAAGAACTATTTGTCTGTGAAAATGTCAACGTTCATTAATTCAAGAAAAATCAAGAAACATTAGTGAACGAGACATACTAAGACAACACTGTTTATCTAAAAAGACTTTCTTGTTATAGCAGAACACATTATAGTTTTACTGTGAAATGTGTCTTAAAGCTGGGGCAGGCAGAAATCTGGAAAAGGAATTTAAAAATTTGAAAAAACACACTCCTGCAGCTCTTCCTGCTCCGTCTTAAGCTCCTCCCACCAGACAACCACGGGCATATGCATGAGCTTCATACAGTAACACAGAGTTTTGATTTACTTAACCTTAATTTCATCGTAAAGTTGCACACAGCACATTCAATTAGCATCTCCTTGCCCAACTTTCTGTTTGTTAATCAGAGCACAAATAAAGAACCCCACGAACTTTGAAGCTTTTATATATCTTAAAAAGGACGGTTGCTAAAAGGTGGCCAAATGAGACTACAGAATGTCATGAAGATGAACTGCTTCGAACATGGCTTTACAGCCTCATAGTGGTGGCGACGCCACCGTAGTGTAGTTTGTTTTAGCATAGCAATAGCTTTTTACTTCTGGCAATTGCTTTTTATGCTTCAAAAATCCTTAAAGTGGTGTTCATTTGTGAAGATTATCTTACTGAACAAAATGTGTAAATATCATAAATGTTTGTTTACCACAGAGCTCATTTTATGCAATGATGCAAAATACAATGGAAAAATCCCGTAGGCTTTCTGATGAGGGAACCAGGGTCACGTTACCTTGCAGGTTGGCCCACAGAAAAATGTCATCCCGATTGTCACTATGAGACAAGAATCAGCAAGCTATCATTAGCAACCCCACCATCCATCACCTTGCTCCCTGCCGCTATTGACTGCTTCCCCAGGAGAGAGCACTTATTAAGAGGATAAACTACAGATTTGAGCTGTTTCAATGCGAGTGCAGTTTTTTGGGGCCATTTAATGGATCGGTGTCGAAAGCTGCTGCTTTGTTAGCTTGTGCTAACCAGGCATACGTTGAACTGACCGGGAGGAGAGCAGCTCACAGACGGTCCTTCAGTGCTACGTACATCTAACTCATGTGACTAAAGCAGCAATGCAAAACGTTTGTTGATTTTTCACTTTTTAACTTTGAATTTTTGGTTTGATAGGTTAATTAAAGCCTGGTTGTTCAATCAATGAATTTCCATTGTTGGCTAATAAACATTATTACATATTATTTGAATACTCTATAATAATTTATGTTGAATTGAGTACTTCAATACAGAAGCTCCATAAAGATGAAGCCGCAGACATGAGCCTTTGGCTCTGGATAGCTGAAGGCTAAACTATTAGCAACATTTTCTCTCCATTTCTGAAACGCTTTTCCAATATTGACACATTTTATTTCATTTTTGTCAGACTCTCTTTTCGAAAAGTCAGTCACCTTTTCTGAGTTGTTCTGCAGTGTAGGAAGTTTTTACTAATGCTGGTATGGCAACTTTCTCTGCAGAATTCTCCCAAATGGATTCAGGCTTTGGCCCAAATTCAATGATTGGACGGGCTTATTACAGGTCTGCAACAGCCACCAGATTTTTTTCCTTTTTTTCCTCCAGAGGTTTAGATGCAGGTTTGGTTAATTTAAGAAGTGACAGTGCAAATTAATAAATACAAAAGGTATAAAAATGCCAGAATTAGCAATGGGGAGAGAGTAGTCCCTTGGCCAAGGTGTTACAGAAGGCTTCCTGAAATACAAAGAAGTAAAAAGAGCATTTTATTTATTGACTGCTAACAGTCATCATACAATTTTAACAAATATAATAAAAAATGCCTCTAAAATAAGTTGCTTATCCAAGCTCTAACTTTAGTTTTTAAATGCAAGTGGTGAATAAAAAAGCCAACTGTGCTGCTGGTTCATAGTTGCAGATAATTACACATAAGTTTCTTTCCAAGTCGACCAGGAGCTGAGGCAATGCAATGCAATCTACTCTTATTTGGCTGGCGTTGATCTTTGCATGATTAATGGTTTGAAAGGATCCAGAAAAAAGGTCAAATGCGTAGTTGGGGATGGAGCAGCTATGCGGGGTAATTAAGACAAACATGATTAATAACCCCAAGCTGCCACTGTGTTCTGTAAACAAGATGCAGCCAGATGGGATGCATACTTTGAATATTGTACATTAGTTTTCCAGAACATGAGGGCACATAGCTATTCGACGTAATTTTAAATCAGCCTGATATTAATGTTGTTAAAACACTATAATAGCTGGTGATGTATGATGAGAGTGCATTAATGTAACAAACTTTATACCTCATTGACACAATCCATCTAGAAATAGCATTAAATCAATGACTACAGTAATGGAATAGAAAAGTCATTGGACTTAATTGCTCCCCAGCTTTATTGTCTCCAGAATATGAGCCGCAGATAACACGAGTACAGTGTAACGGCTCCATAACGGAGACTTTCAAGACAAGCTGTGATTACGGTCCTGACTGAGAGGGGAAAAGTCTCCCACTCTTATTCAATCCATTATCCTGCCAACTCTCCTCTCTCTCTGCCCACCAGTGTGACTGACAGTATAGAGGGATCAGGTCCAGCTTCCAGGGAAAGCAGGGAGACAGGTGTCAAAATGGTCCAGCAAGCAAATCTAACCCTAGCTAATCAGCCCTGTTGTTCCTCTACAATCTATGTCTAGTCCGTGGCTCTCATTCCGTATGAAAAACAATTACGCCAGTTTGAAGTTGAGCGCGCACTAACTCACCTGTCTCTTCTGATGAGTGTAAAGATGGAGCAGAGGGAGGGGAGAGGGAGAAGGGAAGCATTGGAGAGTGTATAGCTTCTCAGGCATCCCAAAACAACTACACAGATATGTCTGATATTTGATGAACACCTCAAGCGAACAAGAACAACACAGACAAATATTTAAACCATGAGAGGTTAGAAAACATGAGGATGGAAAAACAGTGTTTTGATTAAAGAGAAACTCTGAGCTCATTAGCTTCACTGAGGAGGTTATGTTTGCAGTCTCAGTTGTTTTCCAGTTAGTTACTTAGTTGGCAGATTTCAGTGAAATTTGGTGCACTGTTGGGCCATTGGCAAGAATCAAGTGATTAGTTTTTGGTGCAGATCCAGGATTTCTTAACAATGTAAGGTAAAACTTTTCAGTAATTCATCATTAACAACTGAGCTTCTTTGAGTAAAAACTAACTCTGGTACATGTATTATTTTCCACAGTGCCGGATGTTGCACATTTGGGATCCTAAGCAAGGTTCCCCTGGCACCCACCACCCCAAAAATTATTTTCTATTTGTTGTATTTATTACAAACAAGAACAAGAGTTAATTATAAATCAACAAAAACAATTTAACTAATAAACAAAAATAATATTCTTTTTTGTTTTGTTTTGTGCTGCACCCTGGGTGGCTTTTGCCTTTTCATTTTATCTTACCCTAATTTTCTCCGCAAGTCAAAACATGTTAATGTAAAGGCTGAAACCTGGCAAAAATTGGTTGAGAAGTTACAGACAAGTTTTTTAGGCTTGAAAGACTGCATTTTAACTTGTATTTAGGACCAACATAGTGCTTTGAATGCTGTTGAAACAACAGTTATCTAAACAAAAAAAGAAAAACATTCATTATACATACAAATTTAGGCCAGTTTGTACATGTCTTTTGACCTGATCATCATCTGATCATATGTGGTGCTTTTTGGATCGATCGTCCATCACTACATTAAGTTTAGGGCTGGGTATAAGTATTCTATACCTTTGAGGTATTGAGTGAAGTCAAACAATATATGCATTTGATCCTTTTTGTACCTAGATCTTAAAAAATAAAAATAAAAACTTCTACAGTTTTGTTCATAGGCAATCACCGAAAGCGTTTTTTGATTTAATGCAACGTGTGATTGGCCCACTAAACAGCTGCAAGATTTAAAGTCTGTGGAGCGATAAAATCTAACACAGCGTATTTCTTGGAGTTGACAGTCCAGCATGCCTTGATGCCACTACAACTTTCAAAAGTATGGCAATCCTACGCGACTGTGGTGCCTGATAAGAATAAAAACAAAAAATGTGAAAGGACTATTTCAGGATAAAATGTAAAATACGAGTAACTTCATAACGCACCCACCAAGCATGGAGTAAAGATTAACCTAAAATGTTATCAAATAAAGTATTCTATTGATACTGGTATCACTTAAAGACTTCAGGTATTGTTACTGGTGTCAAAATATTTTAAATAATACCCTGCCCCAACTTTGATGCAGACTCAGGTCCAAATCCAGATAAAAATGTTCTATTGTCTGTATTATCTATTATTTAACTTATATAAACCTATTAGACTGCAGTCTTAGCAGACAGGGAGCTCTCTGAGAAAACATAACACCTTCATGAAGAGCAAAATGAAAACACGAGGTTAATTAACTATCGATATCCGAGAGCTTGTTCCTTTACTTCAAAGGGGAATCGTTCCAAAGGGGGGGGGGGGTATGTGAGCTTCAAAGAAACTGGGATGGACAAGGCACCACACACTCATGTATTGAAATAATAGCTGACAAAGATCCTCAGCATTTGTGTCAGTGTAATGCTCAGTGGCACCAAAAGCAGCGCCACTACCAGAGCCTCTGCTTTAATTCGTGGTGATGGGCCTGGGACTCTCTGTGGGCCGAGGAGGCCCACTGATGCGGTCGGCAGTCGGCCCTAATGCACCGGCTTGATGGGAGATGAGCGAGGGGGAGCGATTGCAGCCAATGGGCACTTGCTGAAGTAAGACCACAGTGACAGTTAGCAGCTGTGAGAACTTTCATTCTCACTCAGCGAGAGTGAACGCTAAGTAAGAACGTTTGAGAGGTTTGACAGAGGGGTGTCGCAACGCCGTGATTAAATGGCAACTATGTGTAGACCTCCGCAAGTGGCTGCGGGTGGATGCTAGAGTTTGACCGGTCAGGAGGATGGTGATGTAATTCATGGGGACTCTTTGATGCACCATTCATGTGTTTGGTTTGGATCCGTCAAAGTCCATCACCTCGATTCAACTTCTCTGACTGACGCGTGGATTTGAGATATAAAAGGCAAAAGATCTTACCAACTACTCAGGGAAATGTGCCAATAAAGTAAAGGCCTAACCCATTTCTTAATGTTTTATTGAGTATATATGGAAAATGTATGGAAGGTCACGCATGAAAGAAGAAAGAAATCCCACCTACTGCTAATCACGTTTGCTCACTTTATTTACAACATTTGAGCCCTCAGTCCTTTACCTGATAAAACCTTGAACAAATTCAACTGTTTGAAAAAGTGTTTGTTCCCTATATTTACACAATATTGTGTCTGGCCCCTTTTCAAAGATCCAGTCACATGCTTAAACAATATCATGTTAAGCACCTCTTTAAGGCCCTGGCTACACATACACAGATATTTCTGATACTGCCCACACAACCTTTGTTCTACAATTATCTTCGTACACACGAGGCTGCAAACAGTTGCTGGCGTTAACAGTCTTCTTCAGTTTCCCCTCATTGAAAAGGTATCTGCAAATATCTGCACCTTAGGAGGCATTTTTAAACATCTTACTTTCAGTGACCCCAAACTCTGTTTGCATGTGGACGAGAGGCCTCAATGTAGAGGCAATAATATCTATATACGTGTAGATAGGACCTTTGACTTCTGGGTGTGCAAGGTGTTTGTCAAACTGACATTCAGAGCAATTAGCTATGAACTAGTTTTCTAATATATGACACCAAATTCCTGATTTCCATAAAACAAAAACTTTTCAAAACTGATTTTGTAAGTTTAATTTCCTCTTCCTCTTTATCATTCACTTTGACAACAGGCACTTATCAAACAATATCACTGATTATATGTAAATACCTGCCAGCCCCTATTCAGCACTTCTTACAGTATACTGGTATAAAATTGTAACAACTTGCCGTTGACACCACTTCAGTGTGTGCTATTCAACCCCCCAGGAAAAACAGCAATAAAAAAGCCACAACTCCCTACGTGGGATGGCTTCACTTTCAGGGTCAGTAGACTTTCCAAAGTAACAAGCCGAGCATATGCCGCAGCGGGTCCCCTTATGTCCCAAGAAAGACCCAATTAATTCATCAATCTGTACACCTCTGTCACTGCCTAGTGCATTTTAGCCCCTTGCCAGCAGAGCTCCATCCATTACCGGCCAGGTTGTTCAGCTCTCCCACCAGCCTGCCTGCCAAACAGCCAGCCAGGGTGGCTGTTGGGTAATTACACATTGCCTTGACAACGCACATGATTGTTTTCCTAGCAGTATATTACTTCATTAGTACTTCCCAATATGCCGTATTTTTTAAATGTCACTTTTTTCCACCCAACTCAGTCCAATCACTACTCGTCTGTATATCATAACAATCATTAATAACTGTCAGTCGGCAGCATCAGTTCAGCACTCGGGCTGCCTCATTAGCATGGCCCAGCATTTGTTCTGCGGAGAGGCTGATTATTTTCTACAACAGGCCAGGCCAATTACTTTAGTGAAATGGTATCACATAAATCAAAACTTAACAAGGTGGCAAATTTGAAGTTATCAGATTCCAAGAGACACCGTAACTAATATGTCACTGTCACAAGTGCTCTCTGCAGGTATGCCTCGGCCATACCAAATATATCATCCCCCAGGATCTCCGAGGTTTTCTCGAGGAAATTACCATATTCAGAAAAGTGGGAGCACAAGTGGTATGAAAATGTAAACGCTAAAGTTCAAGAAGGCCGGCTTTGGGCAGCGGAGAGGGTGAAGTGGATGGAAAAAGACTGGTCCCGCTGTAATGTCTTTTCAGGCCATCCCGAGCAATATAACATGTCGGCTTTCTCTCACTGCTCTCCTTTTACTCTTTACATGATGATGTTCATCCATCACATCATGACAGCTACATCAAACCAACAACAAACATGCAAACCCAGCAATCTAAAATATGCTGACGCCATGCGCAGACACATAAATACAGACCACTTTAGCTCTCCTCTGAGTGGCTTTTTTTCTCTGTTTAAACTAGATTTTCCATCTACTGGGAATTCTCACAACCCAGAATGTGTGATAAAGTACACTTCTGTCCGTTAGCCGCTGACACGAGAGCGATTGCAGAAGCTGTGTAAATGGGTTTCTGTTTGTTTGCCCTTGTTTCTTCTCCCTCCGCTCACAGAAGCTACAGTATGTGCTGCACAACGACCGGTTTTCACTCGCCGTTAGTTAGAGAGGGATTACCTCTCACTAAAACATTCACCCTCATCTTGATGTTATTTGCTCCATTTGTTTTCCACTGTCTGCGGCGACGCCTCGGCTCATTCCTCATTTTTAAGTGAGGATTGAGGACAGATGGATGCGAATTCAAAGTTTCTGATCTTTAGCAGAAGTTATGGAGGGTTATCTTTGGCTGTATATCTCTGCTCTGGCAGCGCTCCCCTGGTGATGAAGGATTAACCACCGCAGCTGTCTCTTCCCCAGTATGATGCAGTGCACTGCTCCCCGACACGACAGCATCACTTAATCTTAATGTCCGCTTCTCCAGAGCGGCCGCACAGGACAAAGCCAATCAGCATCACATGCCATGGGGATGGACCTACAGCTTGGCCCTGGAGTTTCTCACCCTCGCAGGCCTATTCATCAACTTCAGCCACACCAATCCCAGAGTTCTCCTCTTGCAAACCGCAGCTGAGCCGGCCAGTGATGTATAGGACGATGAAGGAAGAGGGTGGGGGGGGACTGGCGCGCGCAAGAGAACACTTATCAGATTGCACATTATGCACTGCTTTGTGTTCCTGAAGAGAAAAAAGGAGGGGAGAGAAGTAATGAATGCACTCAGCCTTCCCTCAGCCCAGACCACCTATTTGCTGTGTTTAAAGAGATATCTGCTCAATAGTGCTCCAGCATTAAGGATGGGGTAGATCTAGAATAATGATCACTGTTCATTTAGATAAATTGCACTCAGGGAATCCATTTGTAAAGATCTGAATTCAGCTGGAAAGCAGAGGAGGAGATACTTCATTTGTTCTGCATCCTCCCAGTAACCATTACTGGGTGTGCAGGATGTGCATGCATAGCCATACAGGGAAAGGTAATCCCATACAGACTGCAGTCTTTATGATATGAAAACACACACAAAGGCCATATGCAAGACACATGTTCCTCATCGACTTGAAAGCAACAACGTGCTCCTTTTCTGGTCATATCATGTTAAACATGTAATACTTTCAAAAACAGGAATATAAATCAAGTCGATCCATGTGAAAACATTCAGGAGGGTTCATTCAGAAGATGTATTCATGCAGTATCAAAGAACAAAGTAGAAACGGCTTATCCTTTAAAGTCAAAGAAGTTTGATCAAGTGATTATAATTTAAAAAAGCGATATCTCCGGCGTATCGTGACCCAGCCTTATAATGTAAAATTATGCTAAACAATATCATGATGATAGTAGCAATGCGAGCACTTCGCCAACACCAGCCATCAACCCCCGTTCTGAACCCGATAATAAAGAGATGACACTTTTATGATACCATAATTAACAGCGCTCTAGGATGAAATTAAATCAATATGCCCATCTAATATCATTTTCTCTAGTTATGCAAATCAAACATTCAAAGCCCTCGGAAAGTGATATGAATTGCTTTCACATTTCAGTTCACACATATTATCATATCAGACCTCTTGGGTTTGATGACACGGAGGATGGGGGGGGGACTTAACGATGTGAGCTGGAGAGAAAAGAGCAACTCTGACTGCTGATTAGCTCGCGGAGACACCAGGACGATAGTGCTTAGATTAAAACAATTCGACTTATTTCCAAGATAAAACAGTAAATCACGGCGTAGTTGTGTGGAAAAAGAACCCTGCAGAAGGATAGGAATTAAACACCTCTGCCGCAGAGTAACAAAACGGCACCATAATGAGGTAAATTATAACTTTTAATTCCCCCGAACACATGCTAGCACCCTTTTTAGCATTACTGCAGAGGGAGGCCAGGTGAAAGTATACGGCCTTTCCCTTTATGGATATGAGACAAAAGGGAGGCTGTGATGGCTCGGCGCAGACAAGGCGAGCAGCGGTGGAGGGGGAGCCTAATGGCCGTGATTAATGACAATGGGCCAGAGGAGAGCTGGGACACAGGCGCTACATATATCATCCCTTCTCATCAGTCTATGCACCTCTGTGGCCTCTTCTCTGCAAACCAGCACGCTACAGTAAGACACAAAAAAAACGCCTCATCTGCTCTCAGCCAGCATACCACCAGGAAGCTTCTCGTACGATTCTTTATGGGCCTCGTAGATGATAGCTGAGCAGCGAAATGACATGTAGAATAAGATATAATGAGTAAAAGGGAGATGGCTGTGTGTGCGATCACTCATGTTTTTCATGAACTGAATACTTCCTGTGCTTAAGTCACATTTCCAAGGTCTAATCTTCCATATGGAGCAAGATGAGTTATTGGCTATTTATGAATAGAAGTGATGATGAATGGTGCTGCATTTATCTGCATAAGTAACTCCAAGGGCTGGCACAGAGGTTCAGGCGGCTATAATAAACATAGTTTGCACTCAGGGGCAGCTCCTTATTTATGAGCCTCTGTGAATAGACATTATGTGGCCATCATCAGTTCCTCTCGCTCCCTTGAGAAGGAGACAGGAAATAGCTCTTATATATGAAATAGTTTTTAGAGTTTAAGCTCGTCTGACCAGGCTCGCCACCCTCGCTGTAATCACCTCCACACAGGGTTTAGTTATGACCAATTAATGGACTATTCTTATGGGAATTATAGTACTCTCAGGGACTTGCGGTTTTAATTAGGAGGCACCTTGTTGGATCCTTGTTAATGCCTTCAACTTGCTGAAAACATGGCAAATTAATCCCCAATTAACACTACGGGCAGATTTAGTCATTATGAAACTGCTTTCTGCATAAAAGGATGAAAATATCTCATATGTAAAAGGTTTAAGCTGTATTCTGTGATGGGAACACTGTGTCTATATCCTGTGCACCCTCACTCCTGACCTCTAAAACTCCTCTTTTGTAGTAACACAGAACAAGCTGAGAGATGCTTTACGAGGCTGATTTATGATTAAATGACTCATCTTTTACCCAAAATCTGCGCATTAAACTTTACAACTTTCACACCAGAGCAGTGCTTTTATATCTACCAAGCATGTTGTGATTTGCTTGGCAGGTTTGCTATGCTCTCAAATGGGCAAATAACATCAGAACATCAGCCGAAAATCAATACCAATACAGATGAAAAGGAAATAGCAGCATCTAGACTCCGGGGCTTTATAGCACTTTATTACCAGTTTATCAGGTAGCACGGTTGGAATTTGTTAAAACTGAGCATGTGCATCATTTTCCATGTGGTCTGTTGAATTTAATGATAGTGATATCAGTTTTAAATCCTTAGTTAAAAAGTACAAATAAATTACCTGAAAATTTGTTTACAAAAAAATTGAAGAAAAAAGATAAAATCAACAACAAACAAGGGAATTACATACAAAGGGTGCTTTAAAATGTTTAATTCTATAACATAATTTTATGACAATGAGAATTATATATAGTTTTTCCCAAGCTCTCTACCCTCCTCCCTTCACAAAATGAAGAAAGGTGATTTTTCTTACAAATTCACTGATTTGCCCAATGTGAACATGGTTGTTGTCACAAATAACCTCATCCTCCAGATCTCCTAACATTACTTACAATACTAATGTTACTAATGTTACATGGCAAGCTGATGAAAGTGTACAAGAGTCAAATCGAAAACAATTAGTTTGTGTGCAGTTGGGTCCATGACAGAACTGCCATCTTGATTTTGAGTAGGGGCGAGTAGGCCTAAATGTGCTTGACTGAAATGATCTTTTACATTTCAACACAGTAATGTTACGAGCTGAGGTTAGCTAATATTTTCTACCTGCTAGTGTAACGGTACATGGATTTACTGCTGTCAGTCTGACATTACTAGCTAACTTTAGTTGGTGTAGGAAAACGCCATTAAAAATCTGGGTTGGTTGGCTAATAACACTGAAAAGTTGTCATAGCATATTGTAATTGCATCCAACTTGAGGCACATTTCCGAAAATGCTTTAACGCTAACATTTGATATTAGTTGGCTGAAGGTTTTTAATCCACATCTGTAGCTGTTTCTCAGTAAATATTGTTCTTTTTTTTTTAACTTCTCCCCTTTACATCCCATTTTTGGGACTTAGTGGCCCTTTTTTTTCCTAATATGATCAACTGGAATATCCAAAAATGGCACAAATCATACGCATTTGTGTGGTGCTGGTTGTCTTTGCTCCCTGCTGGATGCCCTCCATCTGGACAGCAACTGATGTATGACGTCATATGAAAAGAAGCTTTTCATTGAGGAGATTTTGTTGTGTAGGACAAAACTCACAAACATTATTGTGAGTGTGAATTTCTGCACTGAAGCACTCCCTCAAGAAATCTATTCTGCATCTACTTTTTTTTCCTGAAAGTAAATTGTTTAAGAAAAAGCTGCTTTAAAGCTGTTCTCCTCAGGGATTATGTCTAATTCTCTCACTGACTTCTTGATTAGTTTTGGAAAATGAGCCAATTGGTAGTTAGTCATTACTCTGGTCATCCGTGTTTCAAGAATATTTGCTGTTGGCAGTATTCACAGTTAAGGTTTTTGCCTCTTTCCCTCTTCTGTTTATTGCTTATTAAATGCTGGATGCACAAACAAGGCATCTTGTGAGAAAACAAGGCGTCTTTTGTCTTACCAACTGTTTTCGCTTATTTTCCACGGGTGCTGCGTATAATTAATATCTCAGCAGTGCCGGGGGTTGTCATTTTTCAAATGGTTTCCCTGGAAATGTTCTACACCTCTTAATGGCCCTGCTAATGCTGTAGCTGTCATGTCTTGGACAGCTGCACTTTTACAAGACAAACTCAGCTGTGCCACGGGCCTCTCTGTGGACTTACTCACTCAAAGGCTTAGAGGCTGGTGCTGCCAGCTGGTGATAGTACACATAACATTTGATTAATCTTTACCTTGTGCCCGTGACTGGCGAGTCACCTTCCAATGGTGTCCCTGGTGTGCCGAATATTTTTTGCTATTTTGTGATGGATGATGGATCAGCCAAATGGCCCCAAATACAAATGAAACCAGATGACCACTTACAGGTGGCCTACAGTGTCGAGGCAGTGAGCTACAAAGATTTCTTAGATAGGGCAGTTTACATGTAAATGTACATATATATAGATATCATAAGTACGTATAATTTGACAATCCAAATTTTAGTATTTTTACCTACAAATCCATAAAAATACCCAAACATACAAATATTTTATACCTGAATTAAGATGTTGTATGGGCTATGAAAAAAAATGTATCAAAGGTCTGTTAACACAGTAGCCGCATTTACACTGCCTGTTTAAAGTAGGAATATGACGCCATTATGCTGCCAAACTATTCTGTATACAACATCCGATCGCGGAAAGGGTGAACAGAGTGATCTCACCTTTGAGCCACGACCAGAGGTTGTAACAGCCCCAAAACCAGATCTGCATAAAACGTGCGTGCGAATTGCGGGATTTAAAAAGCAGCTGATTCAAAGAAGACGACTAGCGGCCATAAATGTCTGCAAATTGGGAAAGCAATAGAGACTGACATGTTATGCCTTTGTTATTGTTCAGAAAGTGCTGCTGACACGTGTTTTATGTCACGTTAGACGTGGACGCTCGTGTGTTAAATGTCACACCCATCATGCCTCTTTTGATTGCGGGTTGCCGCGATGCAGTTTATAATCACACACAGGAGCAGAATGATACTGCTGTTGTTTGGTTCTGTGTAAAAACTCAGGGGCAGTATAAAGAGAGGCTTTCGTTAAGGCCCTATAGCGCAGCCTCTGTGTATAAGTGGCTTGCGATTACCAGCTAGGGGGTCAGGACCCTCTAAGGGATCACAGGATAAATCTGAGGGGTCGCAAAATGACAAACAAGATTCATAAGAAAAAGAAAAAATATATTACTACGACAGAAAATGATGTATGTTCTTTGATTTTTCTTCTTAAATACCAGAGACTTTCACCTTTTCAAGTCTCATAGGCACATGACACATTTTCGAATGTAGGAGAAAATCTGGATGATACCGATAGTAAGAAATTGTTTGAAATTTTGGGAAATATGTTTTCTTTTCTGAGTTAGATAAGGAGTTTGACTTTACAGGTTTAAGGACTCCAATTCTGAAGCTTCAAACATGCATTATGGCCTTCCCCATCATGGATTTGTGGAGCCAGAAGTGGCCACATTTAAACAGGCCAGTTGCATAAAATGTCATCTATTGTACAGTTGCTATGAACACAGAATTTAGCTGTAGACCAAAACAGTTTTCAACACTGAGCCATTTTTGTACCATTATTTCTGCTGTAAATTTGGGCATTTTAACATGGGGGTCTGTGGGGACTGATTCAATTTTGGAGCCAGTCTCAAGTGGCAATTCAAAGAACTGTAGTTTTTGGCACTGGGGTGGGTTATGTGGGACAATGCCTTGGCTAAGAGCACTGACTTTCTGAAGTCTTGATTGGTTACCTGGCAACCTCACAACAACAACAGGAATGAATATGAGAGTCCTATCCTGTTATAAAATGTCAAACTATTTTTAAAAAAATAGGCTATATGATCTATAAGGATCCATTTGAATTCAAAATTCACAGTGTATAAGCACAATGGTCTGGTCTAATATTCCACTGGGGAGCAATCATAAAATGCACTGTTTTCCTTCGTGAACACAAATTGCAGGAAACTACTGTGTTGTCCTGAGTGGACATACATGACACCATCTGAGGAGCAATTTGTCACTGTATTTTGGATTTCATCCCAGAGATGTTAAAATTGTGAACGGAGGATGTTTGCTGTCCTTTCAAAAGGCAATTGCCGAGAGTATCATTACCACAACAACAAATCTGAAGTCACCTGTTAGCTTGTCACTCAGTGAGGCAACACAAATGAATGGAGGCTAGGATGAAAAAGGCTGTTCTAACCTAGAGGTTTCAAGTCGGCACTGCATGGGCATAAAAAACCATTACCCTGTGGCTAGGTCATAGCTCAAATTTCATATGTATTTATAGATGGTACTTTCAAAAACACACATTTGATTTGAAAGAACTGAGAGAATCGTTTTTAAAGGTTCCACATTGTAAAAAGACAGATTTCAACATCTTTTCTAATTATTATAAAGCAGGTATACAGTAGGTGCTATATAAATACTGTGAAACTACTGTGGTACTGTGTACTACTATCAACACTCAAGTCATATAGAAATGCACATCGTTTGTATCCAGAAACTGTGCTTTTTAATGAGCTGTCAGGACTTCTGTGAAATTGCGACTTAAGGTAAAAGGTAGAAACTGCTGCCACAGTGCGTTTACAGTCATTCAGCGGCTGCAACCTTTACAAACGCAGAGAGAGCAGGTGTGGAAGACCCAGAAAAACTGACCAATCACAGCTTTTTGGGCTTTTCAGGAGGGGTGCTTAACACTAGGCACACTAGGCAGTAACACAAGGCATTTTAGGCAGATTAAAGGTGATTAATGATTATATTCAGGCAGACAGTATGGGAAAATAATGTGTCTTTTGAATTTTTTAAATCAAACAACACATTCCTACCAAACAAGAGACAAATCTAATAAATGCTCTACAAACACTAATAATTTAATCTGTAAAAGTGTAGAAAACAATGATTCTTACATTGGTTTATCGCCATAATATCGTTTGTTAACTGTACTCTTTGAATTAGCATCATTTGATAAATTTAGCATTTTCACATGCAACCCGAAATAAAAGCCCAGCTAACATTCCTCCATCACAGAACAGAAAAACAAAAGAGCCACTGAAGTCAAGATATGCCTGTCGTGATAAGTAAATCACCATGATGTGTGATATAATCACTGGGAGAAGCACAAGTGCTGCTATTTTCTTCATTTCAAACACTATCTCTCTTTTCCTTTCCTGAAAGCAGATATTGTTGACTGTGAGATGGTTATCATAATTCATGAGAGTTCAACTCCAGTTCAGGACAAACACTTCATACGCTTGTTACTTCCTAATAAGATGACACGACACAGATAAAGCCACTGTTTGGACATGTGGATCATGCATGCAGCGTGTGTGTATGAACAGCCGTGGGATGATGGATATAAAGAATTCATTGTTAACAACCAGGACTCACTCGAGGTTAGAGAGCGTGTAATAGTGTTTAACATAGAGCAATGAGCGGTCGGTCACAGGACATAACAGGCCAAAACACAAAAAGTTTGCATAAAGGACATGAACCTTGAAAACCTTTAAAATGTCCCTCTTGGGGTTTGATCTGACGGTTACAAACTGCAAGCCGAAGTTGGTTTACGTCTCCATCTTTGTTTGAAGCACAGCATGATGGTGGCCCTTCAACCCCCATTTTCCAGAAGCTTAGACCTGGTTGTTTGATGAGGGCTTATCCCTCAGCTGACATATTATCGCTGGACAGGCCTCTGACTGCGCCAAAAGAACAAGCTACGCAAAGGATTAGCCTGCACACTCGTGCTAATGCAGTCAAACTGTCAGAGAGATCAAAGCCACTCACTCCAGATTAAGACCAATTAAAGTAGGTGGCCCTACACAAATTAATAGCTGGAGCACTCACCTGTTAAAAGGAGGGAAAACAGCGAGGGGCTTTGTTCTCTCAGCCGAAGTGAGAAAGTGTCGAGCTTTTCTTGTTGTCAGTCAGTTATGTGTTATGGCAAGCAGTCAGCAAACAAATTCATTTGTTTCATGGGGATATGTAAATCTACATGTGTTTATTACACTGCAGTTACACCCACATGAACTCCAACCACCAGAAGTGAGACGTTATGTCCAAACGCTAACATGACAGTTGTGATTGCTGCCTTTAATGGAGCAATTTAAAATAATTGGCACTTTGCTTGAAGGCCACCTTCCCATTATTAGACTTTGATTTGGCTTTTACAGGGCTGTACATTCTGTTGCAGAGAGCACATACCCTGTAGAGTTTGGAGCGGCTGCCAAATCCATTAAAACCTAGGCTTATTTCATCTTTAAAGGGTCCGTTCACCCAAATCACAAAAAATAAGATTCTAGTTGAATTTAGCCATACAGCTGGTATGGTATGGTGGATATCAGCATCTGAGTTTACTGCCGCCACACCAGTAGAAATTAAGTGAATTCAATTTTGTTAAAAGCGTTTCAAAGTGAAATCAGGAAAGCTCAACAGCAAAATCACTTTCTAGAAATTAATTCCTTTGGATAATACAGATACCTCCCTGATTTCACTTTTCCTTTTGAGAAGCTACATACCACATTTAGAGCATATCTAAATGCATGCATTTTTGGACCCAACAGTTCTGGGGACTCCCTGACAGGAGCTGCCCACTAGGGGGCGCCCTCAAAAACCTCACTCATGGGGTTTTGTTCCTAGTTGCTTTTGCACTACTACTAGGAATACCTACTTCCTTTAAGCCAGCTGGCAGTTGGTGTATCAACATCACTTTTACTTTTTGACAAGTCAAAATCATGTTATATTTCCACCATTAGGCATACGTTCAGTCTTTTTATTTGTGTTTTGTGTTGTCTGCAGTTTACACGGTTGACTGGTTTTCAAAAATGGCGGTTGCTGGTGCTGCACTGGAACATGTGGTTGACCCTTCAACATACACTTACGTCACTCATGGTTCATCTTGCGTTGGGAAAGTACCTACTCTGGAAGACAAGCTATAAAAAGTCTCAAAAAACAGCGTTCTAAGAACTACTACCGTTGCTAGTTCTTGTGGTGCAAACACAACAAAAAGTGCAGATTCTTAAATCTGAGTTGTTAGAAATATGAGAAATTTCCTCAAGTCAAAAAACGTCTCATGATTTAGACAAGCTGAAACCTCTGGGGTTGAAAAATGAAGCAAATGTGGAAGTGCAAAAAACTGCAGTTCTTTGAATGGCCACTTGAGGCTGGCACCTAAACAGAGTCAATTTTCATAGACCTCCATGTTAAAATGCCCAAATTTAAAGCAGAAATTCATGACAACTGTGCAGTTTTGGGGGGTTAATCACTCACTAAAGAATGGAATATGTTTGTTTCAGTGATAAACCAAAGTTCAAAATAATCTGCATTTCCTGCCAGCACTGCAACAATAGTGCCAAAGAGATTACTTCTTTTTGAGACTGCTGTAGTGCAGAAGGGGTTAATAGTCTCAGTTATTACAGTAATGCGAACATCTCAGACTGAGGCATCTGAACCACAGCTGGTCAGATCGGCTGCGGGTCATCTGAGGGCCAACGGAGGCTCCGCTGATCAAGGCCTCTGCTCTCGACAGGGGGATGAATGATGACTGCAGAGTAAATGCCAAAACTATAAATTTCATCCCACACTGACCCAAAGCTCCTCTAAAGTTTATTTACATTTTCACATAGCATCTACCCTCGAACGTCAATGTCAAAGAATCTCGAGGCAGGATGAATTAGTGATTGCAGTGCGTGCGCTCTAAAACACACATTGCCGGGAAAGTTCATTTCACTTCGACATGTCTGTTGTGAGCGCCGCTGAGGAGCAGACTGAAAGGATCTTTCACTGACTTGTCTTTTCTTGTTACTCGCTCTGGATCTTGCTTTCGACTTGGTCCAGAGGAGTTGAGTACAACCGGGTGCGGTGTCAAAACCGCTCTTCAAATACAGCTTTGTGCCGTCAATTACAAACGCTAATGGGTGAATTTTGCTCTTTAAAAAAAACGTTAAAAAATACGAAGCCAGACACATTTTTATATGTGGAAAATAAATAAATAAGCTCAGCACCCCGTGGTTAACTTTCCAATGGGCTTCGCAGAGAGCTCCGTTTGATGTGGATGCCTAGAGTCAACTGTGTTTGGACAGTCATGGGGTGGAGCTGCCAGGCTTTTAACTGCTCCAGAGAACACAACCCACCACAGAGCAGCACATAGGAGTCCCTCTGTCCTGAGGCTGGACACAAACTATCAACTGAGAGAATGAGAGAGAGAACCACAGTGGGATTTACTCCTGCACAGACCTGGAGGCTAACATAGCAGAGCAGCTAAAACTGCCCAGAAGACATTTGATTCTCCAAAAGCATTTCATTAGGTGTGCACTGCAAAGCTGCGAGAGATGAATATTACATTTTTTATTTAAAACATTTCATTTCCCAACACTTGTCAACTGTGGGTAAAGTGATTCGGCCAACAAAAGCAGATTTTGTGAACTAAAAAATGATTTTAACTCCGATCTGTCAAAGCGGGGTAATATATACTAAGATATATATTCAGAGGATGTGGAAAGAAGTCATTGCTCCTGTTTTGTGGTGGTGTGGGAGGCATGCAATGCCTAATTTAAGAGAACGAACGTGCTTAAGATATTACTGCAGGAAGGCAATCTGTCAAAAGCAGGCTGTTTTGGCATGTTGCATACCGCTGCTGAGATCATAGAGTCAGATTCTGCTTGCAATTACTGCTGAAGGACCTTGGATGCAGGCAGGCAGCCATTAATCCTGCTTCTGGCCCTGGACGCTTTGACAAGTCAAAATTCCCACTGTCCTCTATGGCACAGCTTTGGGAAAAATGCACCACAGTGGCCAAACCGCACCAATGGAGTAATTGATGCCATCATTAATGTAATTAGGTTCACTTAAGTCAGCAGTACATTATGACTTACTTTGTACTGTAATGTATGGGAATCTACCAGGAAGAGGAGACCACTGAAATCTACTTTATTAAGAGTTAGCACTGTGAGTTACTGGTGCTGAGGATGAAAAATGAGCCATGATATAAAACAGCAGACCGGTGGTTTATCAAGTATTCAAAACATTTGCTACAGTAAAAGTAGCAATACCACAATGTAAAAAAAACTCAGCTGCAAGTAGCCTACATGTAAGTGCATCCAGAATTTTCCTTAAAGCAATACTATGTAACTTCTGACAGACACAATCACTATTAAATTAAAAGTTGAATTCAAAAGCAATAAAACCTAAAGCCTTAGGTTCATTATAATCAGGGGTTTTGCGGCAAAAGCCTTATTTGGTCTGGTATGAGCAGTAGATTATAGTGGCTAAAGCTAGTTATATTTTGCTCTGTAACTGACATTACTGAGTCGGTTTTCTGACTTCCTGATTCTTCTCGAACTATGCTACTGTAACAAGTTTTAGTATATACCATTACCCTAACTGCTACTTGTGGCTGCTGTTCAGCGAAAAGCTCGCTTTAAGTAAAAGCACAAAGTTTTTTTTAGCAGTGATGCTTTCCACATGAAGATGAAATTCTTGATGAGGAAATGTTTGGATCTTTTATGCTTATCTTTTATCCTCTCAGTAAACTAATTTTATCCAAAGCTGTAGCGACCATTGTAACAAAACTCATGTCCACAACATTGTTTCTCCATTTTCTCCGCCCATCCATGTCTGCACAGGTAAAAAAAAAAAAAAGTGAAATGCAACAATCCACTTCACAAGACCCCTGAAAAGCTGCGTATCTGATGGTGCAACATCACTTTGGCAGTGTGGACTCTTGCAACCCTTGTAGATGCACCATGCAAAAGTCATGCATTACTCTGGCAACTACAATCATTAACGGTTGTGCTGCATAACTGGCGATGGCAGCTTAAGCTAACATTAGCGCTAATTTGGTTTGAAGTAAAGTACAACCTATAGCTGGAATAAGGTAACAAATGCATTTTTTAAGAATTTACCATGTAGTCCTGAGGCTTCGCTCACTTTTCTCCAAGCCCTCTCCAATTTATTCTTTCTTTGTACAGTACACTGACACTCTGGGTGCCAACAGATGGCAGCAATAAGTTTGTCCTCCATGTCTGATTTTCGGTGATAAAACAGGATCTCAACTCTGATAGGCTTTTGCAACAGCGCGTTATGGAGATTTTTTGGCTCAAGTTGCAACATTTCAATTTGCACATTTATTCATGTGTAATCGCGTCATCTGGCACAGATTTGTGTGTATTAGCGTCTTTGCATTGACTTTGTATGTAATCACACCATGCAAAAAAATTGCTTAGTGTTTAGTCCGAGCACACCTTTAGTAGTTCTGATGCCTAAATGTGTAAGCGGCTGTTACACCTTCATAAAAGTACAGGTAAATTACATATCTGTGTCTAATATAGCCTTGTGTCTTAAATAATCATTATATATGCAGTGAGATGTGACTTTATCTCTGCCAAATACAACACCAAGTAAAAATCTCAAGTAAAAAGTCAAAGATTTCTCTGTGAAGCATCATGGTATATGTATACAATAATCTGACGTGGAACTACTCAAGTAGAGTGTAAATACTGCATCCCAAAATTGTACAGTACTTGAGTAAATATACACTTTCTGTTACTGCAGCAAACTACATTGTACAGCAACACTAGGTGAGTAAACAGGACTGCTCAGTGTATTCAGTGTCCTTCCAGTTGACATCCATATGTGCCGTAACAATAGACTCCCTTAAAAACCTCCATTCACTCTTTGTTCTCGTCACAAAATCGTCTTGTTTACCATACAAAGAGTGTGGTTTCATCTGAGTGAAAGCAACAGAGACACGATGAAAAGAAAAGGGCTTCAAAGGAAGAGATTCATCATCGCGTGTCGCCCCTCCTACCCACGCTACACCTACACATCGCTGTGATCAGGTCATTTAGCTGTTTAATGTGGTATGACGTTTTATCCCCCACCTTAAGCATCTTAAAGCAATGTGTTATGCACAGAGTAATTTCGGTGTCAGCAAATGCCTCTGAGTTTCTTTAACCCTCTGATAGGTTTAGCTGAAGAAAAAAATGGAGTAAATGTCCGGGACAGAGCGAAATGTTGATGTTGCCTGAACCTGTAGCTGTAGACGGCTTAAGACTAGAAGCTCTGAAGAAAGTTAAGAAGTTAATTTAACTAAAATACAAATACTGGGAGTTAACATTGAGGAAAAAAAAGAGCAGCTCTTTGCCAAACAACCCAAATGAACCTGTAGAAAACACTGGCATGTCAGAATCCACTTGACATGCGAGGAACTGTGGCACTAAACATTTTGTCATGCGTCCAAATATCTGCATAGAGGCTCATGTTATGCCCCAGCATCTGTGTCCGATCTGAATAAGTAGCATGACTCCCGTGCAGATGGTCACAGGATGTGACCACCTCGTATCGCCTGTTCCCATCCATCTACCAGTAAATAGCTCCTTTGACACCCTGTCCCTGCTGCGCCTCACATGACTGCCGCCATTTTGACAATAACACAAGGAAGAAGAAATGAGCGAAAGCCTTTTTTTCACCCCTTAAAGTTTCAAAACATAACACCACACACATGGTGCAGCCAACGAGAACTTTTGACCCGTTTGTGGCGGGCCGTGAGTCACGAGTTAGTCCTCTTGATATCACTCCTTTGAAATCTTAATGTCCAACTGCCCTTCGTCATGGCCCCTGCTCAACAGCTAAATCAGATTTATAACTACTGTCAAAGGCAGAGATGACAGATAAATTAATCTTCCCTTCACGAGTTTACATCTTGGGCATCTGGACTGCTGATCTTGCCCTAACAAGCGCAGAGGTCTCGGTGAGCTGTCTTTTAATGTTGATGTGTTCATGGCTGGAGATGAATGGCTCTGTCATAAGAATCTATTTATACAGCAGTTATATGGCAGTGCCACTAGATCCAGGACATTGCACTTCCCCGAGACGAGCACCAGCATCTGTTAAGAGGAAGCCAGCAAATGACACTCCTTTGGATTTGGAGCACTGTTCAATGTTATGTGTGTCAATTACTGTGAGGTTGGAAGAAAAAACCTTTAGCAGGAAAGGCTGTAAGTATTTTTCCTTGCTTTCCAGTGTGTAAACAGCTTTATTTGTTGAAGAGCACAAAGGGTGTACATTTCTCTATTATTTTTGTCACTCATCCAATTATCTTACAAATCCAATTTGATGATGACATTTTTTGTGAGGATTGGTCTGTCTTTGTTGGAGGTATAGGCACATAAAATGATGAAAGTTGTCACTTCTTACACTTATAGATTTATTTTGAATCATTTAATTCAGAATTATTTTTTCGACACTTAAAACTAAAACCAGCAATGCATTAGTGCGTCTTGTAATACTTGTAATACTTTGTGAATTTCCTACCCTGTCTGTCGCTCTCAGCCCTAAACTCATTGGTTCCTATTCAAGACAAAAGTCATTCAAAGCAGTTAACAAATATATAGTTTCATTTTTAGAAACGGCTAAATAATATCTTTTAACAGCTGAGTAATTCAGTTTTTAGCAAATGTTGACCAAACAGGAATATAAAGTGCATTTGTCAGGAACTATTTTCACCTGCAATTAATGCACATTTAGCTCCCAAGTGAGTATTTACAGCAGCTGTATGGTGAAGCCTATATGCAGCTGACTCAGTATAAATTACAGCACCCATGTTCTTGGTAATGAAATGTAACGACATGGATCACTTAGTATTTATACTGTATTTAATCAGCTTAATTGCCAAACAAAAATGTTGGCATTTGACATGTCTGCAAACCACAAATCCTTGACATTTGTACATTTCATACATATCATATCAACATTCCTGAAGTGAAGTAGTTCTAAAAATATGTATGCTTATTCAATGTTGATTCTGCCTCCGAAACTGAGCGTTTTATAGCGACACATTAAAGCATTCCCAGCTGTGGTTGTGGCATCAAAACGGTATTTTAAGCCAAGTCATACTCTTTCTCTCACCAAAAGTTAACCACAGCATTGTTAAAGCATAAAGAAACATGAAATTTGAACATGTCTGCAACATAATAACATTCAATGCTATGTGTGTGTTACCTTTGAAAGTGTACAAACTATGGTGAATTAAGAAAGTTGATATTCCATGAAATGATTTGTCTAAACAATTTTGTCACAAATGCCTGCAATTAAAAGGCAAGAAAGTTTGATTAATTAATACTTATTTTGTTTTGGGGTTTTGTTCACAATAAATGCCTTTCTGATTACGTAGGATCCTTTTGCTGCTTTGTTCCATTTTCTCTGTATTGATGCCTGAAAAAATATAAATTGGACTCTGGTCTTGGCTTTGTTTTTATTGTGTCTTAAAAGCCCATGTGAGCTTGGCATAACAGTTTGCATGACAAAAATTTCAAAAATCATTCATTCATTCACATGTGTGGTTTATAGGAATGTACAATGCCAACATTTCATCTAGGGATTGGGTAAATTTAATATTTTTTGGACTACAATGAATCTTGGTGGCACAGAGGAATAAACTAAATCTGTCTTTGGTTACCTCACAGTAATTGTTTTTAGGATGAACTCAGTGTTGGTTTTGGTCTTAAGGGATTTGTAGATAATGTGAAACATATAGAATACAACAAGACTAAACGAGACTAATAAATCTGTCTCATAATCTGTCAACTGTTTTTAAAAGTGTGTATCTAAAAGACTTAAGTATCAACCAAGACTTCAGTCACAGAAAAACGCGTCAAACACTCGGGGATGAACATGTTAGTATCAGACATTTTGTAGAGAGTGGCAGAGTAGAGTTATTACAAGAACAGCTGAAAGACAGGACCACCGGGACTGCAGAACTCAAGCTTGTCATTGTCAGCCCACCCTCCTCAGTACCTACCACACCTCCTCACCCCATCACATGAATCACAGCCACCACCCTCCACTGCCTCGGCAACAAAAGATGCTTTGAGGTCATGCTCCTCTTCTTTGTGCCCACCACAGTGCGTGAACAGAGAGAGAACAGAACCACTTGAGACAAGGGCGACTTAAGAGCAGCTTAATATGAAAGGGCGTCCATCATAAAAGAAAACACATGCTGTTATTGAAGAGCCATCATGGTGCCGATGTTCAAATAAATTAGCTTTTGAAGGGTGAAATATTTTTTCTAATTCTTTCAGCTCTTTAAATTACTCACTGGAAGTACATCAAAATCAACTCAATTGACTTTCCTCATCAAACAGGGTCTTTATTGATGATAATATGTCTGAGCTTTAAGCTGCACCCCTTTTTATATTCATCGCCCCAAGAATCCTCTGTGGGGGTTTAAAACTTCAAACACTGCCTCATGAAAAAGTCAGGAGGTGTCAGACATGCGTTCCCCCTCCTCACCCCCAGCCCCGCTGGCTTGCCAACACCAAAGGCCAGAATTGATTTTATGTGAAGCAGGACCAGCTCCACCCCCGTCAGGGATCACCTGCCTTACCCCCGCCTGTGGCCCTGATGCACCACGAACAATTAGGGAAAGACGGCGAAATATTGATGAGTTATCTGTGGTTTTCACAGTAAATTTTGCTAATTATGTATCAAGTGCGGAGCGTGTTTTGTACGATTTCCTTTCAGAACATCTGAAGGAGGTTAAATTGTCACGGGTGCATTTTTTTCTCCACTATAATTCCACACGGATGATCCTTGTGTATGAGCTAATAAAGTAAGGTTTATGGAAGATTCAGGACAGATTATTTTAGGTAAGAGCACTGTCCTGCAACTCAGCAGGCTCTAAAGTTAGTCCAGCTGTACATAAAAAAATGCAGTATGAAAGGTCATACAAGAGCCAACGGAGATAAAAGTCCGAGGTGGCTTACTTGTATAGTGATCCATTTAAGATCCCCTTTATATTAAACATTCCTTCCTGTTTGTCTGCATGTGTTCATCCCGGCAGGCAGCGGTAACATGGTGTAGGTAAATATCTCATTTTATATCCGATCTTTGTGTTTTTGATTTGTGGAAATGGTCCTAATTTGTCTGAAATTACAGGCATCCATGTTTAGGGATATATATATCACATATTACATTTCATACCCAAAGGCAACCCAAAGTGTTTTACAGATCAATTAAGTCAAAGTTCATTGTAGCCTAATTACAAAGCAAACTCCAAAGGGCTGTATAAATAGTGATTCCAATTCAATTTCAACCCTCACAGCAGATAAGGAAAAACTCCCCCCAAAAAACTTTTAACAGGAGAAAAAAATGGTAGAAACCTCAGGAAGACCAACTGAGGAGGGATCCCTCTTCCAGGACAAACAGACGTGCAATAGATGTCGAATTTACAGACCAGATCAATATAAAAAAAAATACAGTGGTCCATATGACAAAAATTAAATTTAGTCTTTCATTTTTTTATAAAAATCCAAAGTTGAACAAAATAAACATGAATCAACATCTATTACATAGGTTTAGAGAGAATTTTTCACAAATATTTATTGTAACATAAAACATCTCTTTTTGGTGTGGGTAAATTTGAATTATTTCTAAAAAAATTACAAATTATTTTAATTTTTCAAAAAAGTTGTTAAATCCCACATACAGTGTTTCTGAATTTTTCCATTTTTGAAATATTGATTTAAGACATACTAATGCCAATTCAGGCCTTATTTGCCAAAACTTCCCATTTTCAGCATTTAGGTTGTTAGTTCAGAGGTTATTAAGGTTGTTTCATGTAGCGACGGTGATTTTGAAAACAGTAACATGCCGTCATAAATAGCAAACTAAAGGCAAGCTTAAAGCCACAGCCTACATCCGGTGAGTCAGACTACCATGTTTTCAGATCTCAGCAATTACTCTGCTGAGTACAGTATTATTATTACTGTAGGAAATTATGTCTGAATTTGTAATAAACCAGAATTATCCTTTGAGTTTAAAAGGTGTTTGCCATGTATAAGTGATGTCAGAACCGGCAACACTCATCTATGTGCGGGTGACTCATGCAGTAATTAACTAAAAAGGATACCACCCAACCCATAACGCATTACAAAATCAAAGCTGAAAATAAAATTCTAATGACAAACTAATATTTAATGATGTGTTTAAGTGCTGGGACCACAGTTTATGCACTATAATAGAGCACCCATAAAAGCACAGTTTAATGCCGATGACTCCAAACATTAAGTGTTAATGCATGTTAATGGATTTGACAGACTTCTTCTGCAGAAATGTGTCATTTATGTCACTCAGGGACAGAGCAATATTTGTCTGCAATAACTGAGTTAATATAAGGTGAGGGGCGACGTATGAAAAGACAGACACTGGAAAACAAGCTGCCATGAGTGTGTTTTGGAACAGAGGTTTTAGGAGCCTGGCGTCTATGTGTGAGACATGACTTCCTTATTTTTAACAGTGGGCACTTCAACCACTGGCTTGATGTCAACCTCCTGTTCTAATGGACAGCCACAAAGCTGACAGGCTGTAAATCAGAGTGACTATAGAAAGCCATTAGTGCAGGGATACACAATAAAAAGCGGTAATGGTCTCATAAAGCCTGCAACACCACAGCAGACATTCTGATTCTGTCTATTAAGGGCTGCACGGAGCCTCGGATGAGTGAAAATAAGGAAGCCATTTTTCTTTTGTGCATTGTTGCCTGGGGTCTCGTGCTCGTGATCAATGTACAGTAAGATGCACTGCGCTGAGAGCTATTTATTTACACTGTACGCCAACTGAGTGAATATTAGAGGAGAGCACTGTGATTAAGAAGTGCCTCTATTGAGCTACTTGTTACAGACGCCTCATTGATTTACTGTGAGATGGTTATATATGCCAGATGTGCTCAGAGTGCTGGTTATAGTATCAAGAGTTTACATTAGTTTTTATGGTGAGTGCAATCTGATGCTCAAATCATATTATAGGGATAGCTCAGGACAGACGGATAGACTTTTGCCTCCACCCCAGCACCATGGAGGTGAATACTGTTTCTTCTGTGGTGTTTAGACACTAAAAGATAGATGAGCGCTGTGTCTCAATTATTTCTTGTATATTTTCTGTTCCTTATACTTGCTTTTTTGAGTGCATAAGTGCATTCACACTGAGAAATATGGCAAAATGTAGTAAACTATGCAACACAGTCTCACTCCAAACTCGTCACATGGTCATGCTCGGTCAGTAGTCTTCCACGTCAACCTGTGACGTTGTAGTTATCCTTGCAGCGTCGACCTATGACGTTACAGGATGCTGTTACGGTGATGTCAACAAATGCACATGGTGAGATGACGTGGCATGGTCCCAATTTTCACACAACAGCACAGACTGTCACGATGGTTGGGATTAGGCACCAAAGTCACAGATGGTTGGGTTTAGGCAAAAGAGGCACATGGTAAGGTGTAGAAAACACACACATGGGACACACACTCACACAGTACACAAACTCTGGACTCCTGCACAAATGTTGGTTGTTTGTGGGACACATCCACCTCCCCACACACCTGCCCTATAAGCGCATTTATGCTCCTTATATTATTATGTGTATTATTTGTATATTATGTGGATACCCAAGCCGTACTCATGCCGAACTCGGAACATCACAGGTTAACGCACCATGAAACCTAGAACGTCAAAGGTTAACGTGGAAGGTCACTGAACGACCGTAACAACGTGACGACTTCGGAGCGAGACCAGGTTGCCCTATGAGTACCTGGATGGTGCACTCATAACTGTCAAAAAGTTGAACGCGGAACATCGGACACTTGTCACCCTCATTGGCCACCATGCTGCCTATCTATGTGGCAGAAGGGTTCGGACCACCAACCAGTGGTGGACAAAGTACACGACTCTATTACTAGAGTCAAAGTATTAGTACTCCGGGTCAAATATATTACAATAACACTCCAATACAAGTGAAAGTTGCTGAGTCAAATTATTACTTGGGTTAAAGCATTGGAGTGCTTGCTTTTAAAAATACTTAAGTATTTAAAGTACTCTTTAAAAAAAAAACATAATTCAGGAGTTGTTGAGATATTTCAATCCATATCAGTGGTGCACCTACACATCAGCCAACTGACAAACCAACTGCTAGCATGGCTACGTAAGAAATGACAGTTTTTGTTGTCACTGTTGTTGAACAAATAGACCCTAATTATGTTTACTTGCTATGAAAGACAACTAGACTTTCAGTGTAATCTGACGAATAAATAATATGTTGAGAAACACTGCAGCAAATCTGGGGCTACAGATCTTAAATGTGCCGCATCTGAGGGCTGGAAGCTTGTGATAGCTCGCTATTTTCGACATAATGAATCTAATTTACCAGAGAGAATCGTCTCTGAAACCATGCCAACTCGTTCTAGCTTTTCAAAATCTGGACGGCAAATGTCTAAATAATTTCAGCAAAAAATTTCACCAAATTTCTCTCCTCAAAAGATAAGAAACTCTGCTGAGTGACATTTCAACAGGCTGTTCCTAACTTACAGCGAGATTGAACTCGCCTGCAGACAATGACAAGCTCCTCTCTGTCTGATGTCACCTCTCATTTCCAGGCCGACTGCTATCTGCTACTGGCTTCTGCCAATAATAGCTCATCAAAACAACACAACCCTTCTTGGCACCAAAATAAAGGCAGCGGTCCACGTCTGTGCCACTCAGTTGTCAATTAAGACTCCTCTTCACACTGACACTTGTGACTTAAAAGAAACAGTCGAGAATGTGATGAATTTGAGACGACAGATGAGAAGGCAGTGCGCTGCGTTGCAGTACCATAATGCGCTTGAGATATGGATAACAACTGACACCACTGGCAGGTCTTATGAAGTTTGATTTCATTTGTCAGGCCCCTTCTACTTTGTCTTTTAGCTCGCGCACTCCCTCACTCTTCAATCATCGTGGTAATAGCTCATTCTGATAGCCTGAAGACACTCACACTTGCTTTCATTTAAAATGCAAAGACACAAATATAGTCGGTGCTGCTGTGGGCTGCACGTCAAGATGGCATCATGTGTTGTATCTAATGCTGTACTGTAAATATATAATCGCGTCTGGTGCATGTATACAAAGGCGCTAAATTAACCCGGTTCTGGATGTCCTGGATCTCACAATTTCACAACATGGAAACGTACACAGATGAACACATATCACATAAACCACAAACGACAGAGAAATAACCATCAACCTCGGTATTTGATCACTAAGTAGACAAATGGAGCAGTAAGTGTCCAAGCCTGTCTCGGCGAATACCTTGCATGCTTGTCTCCAGCCGACCACATGACGCTAATTCCTGACTGAAGAGCTCCTCCTGCGTACCCCTAATCCTGCCTGTGAAATGTGACAAGATCATTCTTTAGGCCTGCTTTAGTCTGAATAATCTGCCCATCACAGACATTCATCCCGACCTGCACAGTGCTTCCAGTGTCATAACACGCTACCTGTACATTTTCACCCCGGCTTAGGCTCCATAAATTAAATCTAGACAAGTAAATGTGAGGGATCAGCATCGAGTGTTGCATGAGTGTCGATGTGGAGAATGTTGATTTTATACTGACTGTGTATGGTGTCTATTTCAACCAATCTGAGAGTAAATAAAGGGTTGCAACAATCAGGTGATTAATCAAGGAAACTTATCAACAATAATGTTAATAACAGATCATTTATGAAGCAAAAAATGCCCAACAATTCTCTGTTTACAGCTTCTAAAATGTAAGGATTTGATGCTTTTTCTATTTTATTCAATTGAAAAGTGAATATTTTAGGGTTTGGAACTGTCAGTCAGACAACAACATATTTTAAGACATCGACTGGGGCTCTATGCAATTACGGTGGGCGTTTTCACCGTTTTCTGATAAAGGACTGATCAACTAATCAAAAACTAAAAAAACAAAAAGAAAGAAGCAACAGATTAATGGATAATGAAAACAATCAAAAATCCACGCACGTAGCCCGTATTCAGAAACTGTGCCTCTAAACGAGCCGTCAGGACTTCCTTGAAGTTGTGATGTCACAAATATGTTATAAAAAGGTAGAAAGTGTCGTCAAAGTTATTCCACTGTTGCAATGACGGCGCAGAGACGCCGAGAGTGCAGATGTGGAAGACCCGAAAACACTGACCAGTCAGGACAGACTGGGCATTTGTTAAAATCTTAGACAGAATGAGAAAAATAATGTTGTTGTTTTTTTTACATTAAAGCATGTTAACATGTTCTAGTAAAATCCCAGAATACAAGTATGAAGCTGAAAATAAGCATAATTTGGGACCTTTTATAGTAGTCAAAATTAGCTTAATCAAGTCTCACGCCATACTTCAATGTCATCAAAAGTCACTGTGATCGCACTTCCCTTCTCCCTAAAGCTACGAGACAAGTAGATGCAGTACAGTAGGTTTTACAGGAGCTTCTTGAAGTTTCCACAAAGTTGTGAACCACTAATATGGCAGCTGTCAGGTTGAATTGAGCCGTTGGTTCCAGAGCTAACAGGGAGGGTAGGTGAAGTTAACTCTTCTCTACAGCATGACTACAACCCGCCAGGATCCTCACCTACCTGATGGCAAGTGGACGACAGCATATAATCTCCATAGGCTTTACTTCCTACTCCTGACCAGCTTTAACTAATTGAGGAGACAACGTGAAAAAGACCCTTCACCACCACGATCTTGGCTGCACCTCAACTTTTCTAACTCTCTCCGTCATGCTGCGCTGCCGTCGTCTGACTTCCGGCGAGATAGTGCAAGTTCTCCGTGTCAGCTCCGGGTTGAGCTCTTGCAAATGAAGTCAACGCTACAGTATTTGACACAGATGTGGAGGAGGAGGAGGGGGGGAGTAAAATATCTTGGGTGTAGTCAAGGGGAATGGGTATGACTTCTAAGTATCTGAAATGTCCTGTCTTAAACACATAATATCCGTAATACTTCCTGACACTTTCTCCTATAACCTCTTATTCTCTGCCAGCTTCTGTGGGGCCCTTTTTTCCCTCTCTGGGCACAGAAGAAAAGCAGTCTATTTTCTTGTCATATTTGGTTGAAAGGCGACTCTCAACTTGGAGTCTAATTTCCTGCACTTTAAAGACGGTCCACATGCAAGGTGCATTACCATGCTATCAAGGTGATGGGAGCAATTTCAAGCTGTCAGTCAGTCATGGAAATATCACAGAGACTTAATGTCTACTGCAACCTGTCAAAGGCTCCTGTGAAGTGGCGGAGAGCGTAATCTGAGTCTTATTCACTCAACACCATTTACTTGTCAGCGGAGCTCACTGTTTTACTCTGGATGGTGGTTCCTAATGATGGTATAGCCATTTAGATAGCTATTTAAATGAGACTGGTCAAACTGTGGCAGCCTTAAAAAAATATATACATATATGGGGGAAAAAAGAAAATGTACTGCTGCTACATATCTGCAGAGTGCAGTTATACTATAAATATCACAGCTTCAGCTTCTCATATGATCTCACAGTTCTTGCTTCACAGACAGTAGTTAGTTAAGGCTGTTAATTTCCCGATAGACGCACCACTCTGGGTGACACACTGGGGCTGTACTTAACTATTATTAATGTGACAGGCCTCAGTGCAAGGCAAATCAATTAAACAGGAGCAATCACCATAGGCTGGATAACGGCCTTTTAAGACTGTTTTCATGTGACAAGGAGGTCCTCGATCCAGGCCTCTGCGCCAGGACCTGACAGGTCAAGAAAGCGGCATGAAACAATAGCACCTTCTAACCATCATCTCCCCTTTTTACCTGTCAGATCCAGTCGGCCTGTCTGGCTGCTGACGTGGCGCGCCCTGTGCCGGCTGCCACAAGGTGAATTTTCATGTCATGTCGAGGGAATTTCTTATTCCATTTGCTCGACATTATAATGCAGCATTTATCGACCGTTCTTTTTTTCTCCCAAAAGCTATATGTCAAGGGCTTTTGCACATGAGTTTTCCCCCAGTAGTTTCAGTTACAGGGCCTTTGTGATGTTTTTGATGTACATGTGCACGTTTACAGAGATCACAATAAGAAGACAGTGACTTACCTTCATGCTGCCCACTGCTGACCCAAAACTTCAAAGCGTCTGGAAATAAAAGCAGATTTCAAAAAACGATTTACTCTTCATTGTGAGGTCAGCTATCACTTCACATAAAGGTGTAGGTTTTGTTTCAACGTTAGAGGGGACACATGAAATAGGGGGTTGGGGTCCTCCCTCAGGAAATTTTGAGCGTCAAACACTTAATTTCCTGCATTCAGGTGAATTTCTATGCACCAATTTGTGCCGTTTCTGCATCAATCTCAGGTTAAAATATCTTTAATCAAAGGAGAAGTCCTCTGCTACTTTCATCTTTTTATTAGAAGGACAAATGCACATTCAAAACATTAAGAGGTATGTGTCCCCTGTGTCCCCCCACCTGAAATGTATGCCAACAATTTCATAGAGCAGATACTAACAAGAGTTCAAAATGTGATTCAATACCAGAATGAACTACAGTATCATATGCATGCATTTGTTTAATCAACCCTATAGGAACATGCAGAGTTAAATTATACAATACATATTATACAATTATACATTATACAACACAGACGTAATAGCAGCTCTTGTCACTGTGACTGTAATTGCCATTTTTTTTTTCAATTTTTAATGAACTCCAATGATACAGTGTAAAGTTGTTTCTCTATATTTCTGCACAGACCAGCACTACTGTACATAAAATCAAGATTGAAAGTTAAACTAAGTGCTGGAGGCAGGTGAAGGATAATCTCACCCACCAATTAAACTCATCTAGATTATATATAAACCTGAAGAAATCCAAAGAAAACACTTTAAGAAGCAAAACTTTATACTTTCAGGAACTGAAGTAGATTCTGGAAGTGATTTATAGTTTTTTTCTGGGGTTTTGTCCAGTGTTTTTGTTTATCATTTTGTATTTTCTTTGGCCAAGGACGAGAGTAAAGATAAGGACAGTCAACGGACCACAGTGTAACATAAGTATAAAAAAACCCAAAATAAAATAGAAAGTTTAAAAGTTTTTTAAGGATCATTATTGAAAATGTGTCTGTGAACCCCTCTTTTTACATTTTATGAATAGAAATTATTATTTCTTGGGGCTCGGATTGTGGCAGTGTTAGTGAGTAATTACATGAAATTAAATTAGAAAATAAATGTAACAAGTCAGTTAGAGAAAAAAAATGTACAGTTACTAATTAAAATGTTAATGATTACAAAGGGGTCACACTTAAATATATTCTTTTCTATAAAACGTTTATTTGTAGAATAAAACATTTATTCTGTGTCTTTGCATCTTTTCACCATGCAGTTGTACCTTCTACAAATACAAAACCTTTACTGTCCACAGTGTGAACATTTTCACTTGGTTTCATCCACCACAACACATCCCATTAAAAGAAAACACATGACAACATATAGGCTACATAAAAGCGGGCACACAAAGCTCTTTTGCCACACATTTTTTCAGCTTTGTTTTCTAGTTTGAAACACGTTTTGGAAAAGTAATCAAAAAGAAATCACATGTAAAAAGCTGCATGCATGAAGTAATTAAAATAGTGGCATTATTTATTCAGCAATATGTTTAACAGGGTAACTAGTAAACTGTAACCTTTAACATTTAAAAAAATAACCTTTCCACCAGTGAATATTGGTAACAAACCGGTCATATATGATCCTACGCTGCAAAAAAGATCCCTTAACTCAGTTAAAAACCCTTTTTTATTTCCGAAATTTAAGTTCTGGCATTTTTTTCCTGAATTTATGAGAAATATGAGCTCTAAGTGACTTTCAAAGAAAAAAAAAACACGAATGAATCCTTTAATTATAATATCAATGCTTAATCTTTAAATGCACAGCCCAGGATAGAGGCTTGTGTTGTGTATAATCACCTACCTGCCCACCTCTGCTTGTAAATGGCTGTGTTTGCACGGACTCTGGGTGATTCATAAATGTGTCCTTGTGTGAAATACTAGCAGGAGATTTCGAGCTTTTCTGTTTAAAAGTAATGAATTACGGCGACGAAAAAAATGGGCAGCCATTTAAGGATAAAGCCGAGAATTTGGTGTCTGCCGCGGAGAGCCATCCATCACGTCCACAATAAAGGAGTTTTTGCCTGACGGTCGAAATTTATGGTCGCCCTTCTCTGCCCTAATAACTCAAAGCGCTGTGTCAGAGCCTGACAGCCGTTGCCGAAAACAGCACCCCTGTTATCAATCAAAAAACACTTGCATATGTTTAACTTTCGCCTGATCAGCAAGACATTTATAGGCTATTGAGTAATAAGATAAGTGGGTCTATTTCGATGGGAAGAAATGTGGAAGCTTTGAATGATTAATGGCGCCTACAAAAGTAGCTTTTTAAACGCTCTTGGAATAAAAAGAAAGAATTTTTAGGCTTGAACGTGGCGGAAATGTGGAGGAATATTTTTAATTTGCAGCACACACAAAAAAGGACTTGAAAAATTACATGCTATTAAATGAATGTCTGAAGCAGAATTAGAGCTCTGTAAAAAAAAAAAATGCCTCAGAGCTTATCTCCAAATCGCAGTTTTGAGTTTTTACCAGAGCAGGGGTACTAACAGGCCTGAATGATGATGGAGGAGTGAGGCAGAGACACATCACTTCTTCACTCCACTTCTCGTGGATTCACTTTACAGTAGTTGACCTGAATATGACTGAAAGGAGGCGCGCACACACACACGCGCGCGCAAAAAAATGCAGACAGCTGACAGATAACTGGCGTGCAGGACAGGGAACTGACAGATGACAGGCTGCGTGATTGAGAGGAGAAAGTTGCAGAAAATGTGAAACATGCCGATGGATATCAGTGCGCGTTGGAGGGAATATCTGACCAGAAGGGCCTTTTTCTGTTATTCTAGAGTCAAAAGTTATTAACTAATGTTTCACTTTGGTACAAAAGCTGCGTGCTCCGACAAAAAAAAATCTGCAAAAGAGACAATCAGATGGGCTTGAATTCATGCTTCCTAAATACAGTGTAGTTTTGCAATGACACTTATTTTGAAATCACAAAAAGGGAGTATAAATACACAAAATTTTGGGCAGAGGTCTCGATTTGTCCCATTATTTCACAATAAAAGCATCTTCAGACTCTGCTTTTTAGGAATAATATGCGTTAATCCATATGTATAGCTTGATATAGCGAGTTTTTGGTCATTTTAATCACCTTGGTCCACCTTCCCCAAAACCACACAGGATGCAGGGGCGGCGCATGCACCCCAGCGCCAATTACGCAAAGACGCATATAAAAACTCCAAGTAAAAAGCGCTCAGTGAGAGAAAATGTGAAATGTGCACCGTGTGAGGAGGAAACGTCACATTCACTCGAGCCTCAGATCACTTCGGGATCTCTTTTTGATTGGGAGGCGGCACATGCTGTGATCTGCGGACTAATTCACATGCTGCTTGTGGAGGAGGGAGGCGGAGTGATCTCTCCTGCCCACTAACGCACGTAAACCGAGTCCGCTCTCGGACCCGCAGCCACACTGTCAGAGCGACGCCGGGGATGAAGCAACGCGGCTGTGACACGCACGGATTCTGCCCTCGCACTGCGCGTCTCTTTTAAGGATTTAACTTTTTTTAAATCACCGCCAAAGGCTATAACCGTCTTGACGTTTGGCTTTATTTTACCCTTACACATGTATTTCTCAACCATTTCCACGAGAATTGGGTCATGATCACATCGCCCACGGTCTCTGTCCTGAGAAATAGCACGAATCCAGCGTGGGAGAGCGGCTCATCGGGGGAGAAGGGCGCAGTGAAGATCAACCGGCCAGCCGTCCACAACTCCGTCCCTCCCGCAGATCCTTCTCGCCAAGCCAGTCGTCTTCCCATAAAGGTTTTGAAAATGCTCACCGCTCGGGCAGGACACATTTTACACCCGGAGTACCTTCAGCCTTTACCGTCCACTCCGATCAGTCCCATCGAGGTAAGAACTGGCGCGGTTTGGGGGGAAATGTTTGCGCACACGAGCATCAATTCGCTAAATTAACAACTGTGTTTTCGCTGTGAAATCACTCCCAACCTGACTGATTTTTTTACGGGACAGATTGGGTAAATAACGGCTGAAATAAAGGACTGTATTTACCTTATATCAATGAAAGAACAGCCCCGTCTTAACACTGCACTAATGATTTTTCGACCTGACAGAGTTGATTTCTGACATTTTCGATGTCAAATTTGGACTCGCTATAAAAATAAATGACCTTGTAGCAAACTCATGCCCATGTTTATAATGTTACTTTCACCGTGTTGTTCAGTATTTTCCTTTATCTCATGCAAATAAGCTCTCTACATGCCTATTACGCTGAGTTGTTTTGAGTTTAATCCCGAGATAAGTTCAGGCGCAATGCGTAAACTGTACGCGGGACATTCATATGTGCTTATTTACCACAAAAATATAGAACAGGAGGATTTTGTTTGTTTCCGTATTTTATTAATTGTGTTTTGATCTATTTCACAGCTGGATGCCAAGAAAAGTCCCCTGGCTCTTTTGGCCCAGACGTGCTCTCAGATCGGTAAACCGGACCCGCCGTCCTCCTCTAAACTGTCCTCTGTGACCGCAAATGGATCTAGTGATAAGGAGACCAAATCCGGCCCGCTGAAAATGAGCGACATCGGAGCCGACGACAAATCCAGCTTCAAGCCGTACTCCAAAACGTCGGAGAAGAAGGACTCGAGCAGCAGCCTCAGTGGAGATAAAACCAGTTTCCGAGTGCCTAGCGCCACCTGCCAGCCGTTCACCCCCAGGACAGGCAGCCCCAGCTCCTGCACCTCCGTCTCTCCACTGCCGGCTGAGGGCAAAGCGGGGGACAAGGAGGAAAAGAAGGAATCTGATAGCAATAAAAGCAATACGACTGAGAGTAACGGCAGCCACAGGATAAGTGGAATTACCTCTGATGTCAGCCAGGAGAACACATCTGGATCCAAGACTGTTACATCAGACTCGCCATCTGTAACCTCATCGTCCTCCTCCGTCCTCGGCTCTGGACTGGTGGCCCCTGTTTCCCCATATAAGCCCGGTCATACAGTTTTCCCCATGCCACCTGCGGGTATTTCCTATCCTGGAAGTTTAGCGGGTGCCTATGCAGGTTACCCGCAGCCGTTCCTCCCTCACGGAATGACCCTTGACCCCACCAAATCCAGCAGCCAGCTGTTGAGCGCACAGTTTGCTGCAGCCAGCTCGCTGGGATGCAGTAAAGCAGGAACGAGTCCCTTAGCTGGAGCGTCCCCGCCGTCTCTAATGTCCGCAAGTCTGTGTCGAGACCCCTACTGCCTGAGCTACCACTGCACGAGCCATTTGTCCGGTGCATCCAGCGCCAACTGCGCACATGACTCTGCGGCTGCTGCTGCTGCGGCCGCCACCGCGCTCAAGTCTGGATACCCGCTCATGTACCCGACGCACCCGTTACACGGCGTGCACTCCTCGGCCCCGTCTTTCAGCGGACATCCGTTATATCCATACGGGTTTATGCTCCCCAACGACCCCCTGCCGCACGTGTGTAACTGGGTGTCTGCTAACGGACCTTGCGATAAGCGCTTTTCCTCCTCCGAGGAGCTGCTCAGCCACTTGCGGACTCACACGGCTTTTGCCGGCACGGAGAAGTTGATATCCGGATACCCGGGGTCATCTTCTCTCGCAAACGCCGCTGCAGCCGCTGCCATGGCGTGTCACATGCATATGCCTCCTAATGGCAGCCCAGGCAGCCCTGGCACGCTGGCCCTCAGGGGCCCGCATCACCCTCTCGGACTGAGCAGCCGCTATCACCCCTATTCAAAGAGCCCGCTGCCTACACCCGGGGCCCCGGTGCCCGTACCCGCGGCCACGGGAGCTTATTACTCCCCGTACGCCTTGTATGGACAAAGACTGACCACAGCCTCGGCCTTAGGATACCAGTAGAGACAAAGAGTTATACATTTATAAAGGAGATTTAGGCCCAATGAGTTTTATATTGTACTTCATGCAGGGACTGGATCCATGTGGGGATCAGTGTATTTATTTGCGATAGCTTCAAGCTGACTAAAATAAAAAATAATATAACTTTGAAGACTCAATGTGCATTATTTCACACAGGAGAGAGGTTTGGGGGGGTTTGTTTACCTGCTGTGCACCAAAAAGCTATTTTTGTGCACATTTCACCGGGACCTTTGTATGGATTTTACTCGTCATGCTGAATCAAGTCTTGCAAAAGTTATTTTAATTCTGCCTCAGTCAGAGGGGTTAGAGGGCCGCCGGTGCTGAGTGATTTGACGGGATGATGGACGTGGAAAATCAATCAGAGCAGCTTCCTCAGAATTGTCATTGATTTATTTTTGTGTGGAGCAAAATGTTTCATGAAGCCTGTTTTTACCTGGATGGCATTTTTTTTAAACTCCAGACAGCTCTGACGCTGTTTACAGAGATTTAAAAAAAATAAAAATAAAAAATCACATGTACTATAAAACATTAACTGAGTTTTCAGTTAGGTCAAATCAGGCACTTATTTTATGTAGCTTTTCTTTTCTTTTCTTTTCTTTTCTTATTTTTATTTTTGTTTTAAGGTATTAGTTTGGCTGTAGGCTTCTTAGATGTAACTG
The DNA here is from genome assembly GCF_026936395.1 of Plectropomus leopardus. Classification (NCBI taxonomy): domain Eukaryota; kingdom Metazoa; phylum Chordata; class Actinopteri; order Perciformes; family Serranidae; genus Plectropomus; species Plectropomus leopardus. Next base: position 12,382,057 of record NC_142194.1, read on the forward strand.
TGTTTTTTTCCCAACAAATATTAATTTATTTAATTGGTCCATATATTGTTTTTGAGGCTGTGGCAAACAAAGGCATATTAGCATTATTTACATTTAATTTTACTGTGGACAGTCATGGCAAAATCTCATATTCATATTTGAAGCTTGGTTTCGTCTTTTTGCGTTTTCGGTGTTACCTTGAGGCTGAAAGGGTTTTACAGAGGGGCGTTCAACAGGAGAACAAATTATATAACTGCAAAACCTCTGCATGTTTTTATATTTAACAAGAGATAATAGTGAGGCTTCTGTAGGCGTGCATGTTTTTGTTTTGTTATCTTTACGCTGTAGAGAAGCTAAAACCACTTACAGGCCTTAGTGCCGCAGCTACAGTATGTACAGTGTGTGAGTGTGTGTGTGTGTGTGTGTGTGTGTGTGTGTGTGTGTGTGTGTGTGTGTGTGTGTGTGTGTGTGTGTGTGTGTGTGTTCAAATGCATTATCTCCTGGGCTCATCAAAACTTGCTGAATCGTCTCAATCATGAGGTTGTGGATTATCGTTTCATTAACGAAGACAAACGAGCTACTGATATCAGTGAGGAGCTGGCTGAACAAAGATTTACGATGACACCAGATGTGGGACGTTTCCACAGCTTTTGTGATCGCTGTAATGAAGCCGTGAAGCAGAGAGCATGAAATAAAGCGGGGCCTAACTATTTAATCAGCCTCTTTAAAACAAATCAACTAAATCAAGCCAACAGTGTTATTATCCATCCTCAGTAAATCAGGCTGTTCTCCAGCAATAAAATCACCATCATTAACGGTCAGATGTCACATTCATCAAACGCAGCCATCCTTCATGCAGATGAGTCCTAAACATAGCTCAGTGATAGATGGTAATAAAGCCCCTAACCCACAATTCAGCACTGCAACCAGTCAGCCATGAAGCCAGTGGAGATCATACGTGACCCATCTTTCTTCATTTACAGCAGCACATCAACATGATGTAAACAAATGGGATTAAGATCTCTGAACATTAACTTCTTAACATTTAATTGATGTGTGACTCTGCGGTCTTGTGTACGAGCAGACGAACTAGACAATAAATCATTCAACAGATTTGATTTCTTACTATCAGTTACTGGATTATTTTGAATTTAGGTTTGGACATAAATTCTTTGCACGACAGTAGAGCATCTGAGCTTGTAATGTGGACTGAATTGCTTGGAAATTAACATTTAATTAGCAGTTTTGGGATTTTATAGTGATAACTTGAGTAATAATTATGTTTTTTTTTTATTAATTAGCACATTTACATTTTTATTTTGTTTAGCCTTTTTTAAATACCAGAAGTGTCACTGAAATCTTTCCTGAGACCTGAGAGCAAAGTACAAACACACAAGAGGCATGAGAAATTCTCATGAAACAACCATTATACACCAAAAAAAGAGAAATTAAAATTATCACAAATAATTAAAAATATCAGTACAGCTTGTCAGATGAATATGTGTCTCTGTTACACTTAAATCCTATCCAGCATTTATAGAAAGTTATATAAAAAAAATTAAGAAATGGGTTTTTTTTCATAATGTAGTTTTAAGCAGATATAAATGTTTATTAATTTGTCTACACTTATAAGTTAGCATGAGGACATAAGTGGAGGTTGGTGAATAAACAGACAGTAAATTCTGCTGTGGTAAATACTATTAGGGCTACAACTAATGATTAATTCCATTGTCGATTAATCTGTTACTTTCCAATTAACTGATTAGTTGTTTGCTCTATAAAATATCAGAAAATGGTGAAAAATGTCAATCAGTGTTTCCTTAAACCTAAGGTGACATCCTAAAATGTTTTGTTTTGACCACAAACTAAAGATATTCAGTTAACTGTCACAGTGGAGTGAAGAAACCAGAAAATATTCATATTAAAGAGAATGGAATCAGAGAATATTGATTTGTTATTGTCTTAGAAAATTACTCAAAGGGATTAATCGATTATCAAATTAGTTGGGGATTAATATAAAAGCTGGCAAATAATTGATTAATAGTTGCAGCACAGTGAGTGGGGGATGATTTTTGTCAAATACGTCTACATAGGTAAAAGTAAAATCACTGATAAACACTAATACTAATGCATACTGGAGATATGTTCTTAGCTGCTTACAACAACATTATTGTTTGTTATAAACAATTTATTATATATTTATAAACTGCTTGTACATACTACATAGGGAGTGTTAAAGTGAAGTGTCTCTGAAGTTGAAATGTGTTGCTATTATTTCAGTAGTAAGACGAATAGATGGATAAAAAAAAAACCTGTTATAATTTGCAGTCATTAGCTTTGAATTCAATCTAAGTGATAAAAACATCTTTAAACATGTCAACTTGGACAGCACACTCTTATAAATGGAAACAAACGGTAGATATGCTGCTGTGGTAAATAGCATTCATTGATAAATCACCAGTAATACCATATGTTGGATTATATATTCTTTTTTTCCTGTTTTAAAAAGGAAAAGCAAGCTAATCTCCGGCACAAGAAATTTGAATTTATGAGCAAGTTCTTTAGCAAGAGTTTTTTTAGCACAGTCTGCTGTCTAACTAGTATTTATGATACTGTACAGTGTCAGTTACATCATGGTTTTGCAATGAGTGAGAGTGAAAGCAACAACAGTTTAACATTCTTTTAATGTCTAAAGCTCAAGTTTAGAAAAAGTTAATTTAATTAAGGAAGTCTTGAGGTCATCTGGGGCAGATGTTGCATCATACGGATTGAGGTAATTGGTACGTCTGTTTAGTACATTAACTGGCCTTCACATATATCTGTCCAACCACGTTAAAGTCTATCAATCATTACGTAGTAATAGAGAATCTCTTTCCCATATGTTAAGAACGTAAAGCACTGTCAGATCATGAGACAGTGGATGACTTTGTGACTCCGTGTTGAATCATGGTGACGGCCCCACCTGTTCTGCTTTGAAGTGCGGCATGAGTAAGACTCATGGCCTTTCACCTGAGGGGGAACAGATCAGCGCAGCGTGGCCCGCTGCAGACACGCTGATGTTAAAAATGGTCACTTTTGCACAGCTGCACGCCATGTGTTACACTGTCTATTATGGTTGAAGGTGGTGGATATCATCACCGCCACGCTGAGCTGATGTTCCTCCTCACAACGCCCACAATCGCGTGTGGAAACTGACTTTTTCAGCACCAAAATACAAACATCAAACAGCTTTCAAACACTTGTTACACATGTTATGGTCATATAATGAATTTAACACCCTTTTGTCAGCAGTATTAATGACCCAATCAAGGGATTTCCCTGTTGTTATATAAACTTTTGCTGCTTTCAATAAATCTCCCTCAGTGCTTATGTACTCTGGAAAGACAGGCGGATCTTTGTTTACATAGGCAAAATGAAAAGAAAAAAAAAAAAGACGACTTTTTGCACGTTCAATCAGCTCAGAAGTGTGTCTTCCATCATCCTGAAAAAACATGGTGGTTTATGTTTGCAGGAGAGAGGCTTTTGCTTCTCCAAACAAGCCCCATATTTATCACCACTCCATCATTTCCTCGGTTTGACAAGCAAAGTAAACGATAGGAATACAGAGTTAAAGCTGCGTTTCACTGAGCCGTTGACCTTTGGAGTTTGTCTTCTTCTACTGAGGCTTCATAAAATACAGGAAGTGGTACACTCAGATTACCCTAATGTGGGTGACTTGCGTGTGTGTATTCTGTATACTCACAATAAAGCGTGTCTTTTTGAGTTACAAGCCGGCCGATGGGAAACGGAGAAAAGGGGAATTTTCCCTCGAAGAGAGTCTGTCAACACACAAAGCAAAGGAAAGAGCAACAGTGAGTTAAACAGTGGGCCCTTGTCTTTCAGCACTCAACATGCCCTATAATTTACACACCACTGACAGGGGCCATTTTGAAGTCTGTCATAGGCGGAAAACTTTTTGTCTCCAAACGTCTTGCTCACAGTGAGTCGACTCCTGCTCGGGTCTGGGTGATTAATGACTTATGGCCTTATTGTGTGGAGGTGGCTAATTACCTACAGGCTGACTGAAGAGACACGCTATGAAAACCCTCCTCTGATAACCCCGGCGTTTTTTTCTCCCCTCCTCTTCTTGGCATGTGGAAGCTCTTACTGACAAATTTGCAAGAAGCAGCCTAACGTTGAGTAAGATGAATGGCCTCTGAGAACAGTAAACAGCCTTTAATTTAACAGTGTTTAAATGTATGACACACTGGCATTGTGCTTCCACGCTGTTCGTGCTCTCTGGTTGGGAAACGGAGCCAAAGTTCCCCCACTGTTGGTTTAAAATTAGGCTTGGCATATTCATGGAGGGAGTTTCTGGATGCTTGGGCTGGCAAACATGTGTTCATTGCCTCTTTAAGTTTTCTGCAGTCCTGTCAGACTGACACTTTGAGACAAAGATAATCAGTTTCTTTAGAAAACTAGACTTAAAGGAACAGCGTGGATGATTGTAGGGTGATTTAGTGGCATCCAGTGGTGAGGACTTCAGATTGCAACCAGCTGAAACTTCTCCCAGTTAGAATTTCTTTGGAGTTCATCGTTGAGAGTGTTTTTACAGGAAGCTAAATTATCCACAGAGGTCTCTGCCTCTCCAAAACAAACAGATCAGGTGATTTAAGCCAGTAAAAACACCAAATAAAGCATTTTCACATTACAAATCAGTGTTTCTCGGACACTGTTAGGCTTGTTGCAGATGGGACGCAGAGTTTTTTTACCATGAGTCAAACTTTCTGCACATTTCTCTTCCTCTCCAAAACAAATGGATCCAGTGATTTAAACCAGAAGAAAAAAAACAGTTTCACATTACAAATCAGCGTTTCTCCACTGGTATTTGGCATGTCGGAGAAGCACCACTAGCCTAGCAGCTGCTAATGTGTGATCGCCTATTTTTTGCTAATAATTTAAGATCCAGACATTCCAGTAGTTTTTCCCGTGAGTCGAATCATCTGAAGAGGTCTCTTTCTCTACAAAACAAACAGACCCACAACCCAGCAGTTTCACATTTTTAAAACAAGTGTTTTTCAAAAGCTGCTTGTCGCGAAAGGGCTGCTAACTATGGTGGCTAAGGCAAAAAAAAAATGCAAAAATGGAAAAATGCAAAAATACATGGCGGTGCAACCACAGACTGCATAAATGATGGGTTGAGCCACGAACATGTTTATTTCTGCTGTGAAATTGGGCATTTTAACATGTGTGTGGATTGACTGGCTTCTGGAGCCAGCCTCAAGTGGTCATTAGAGGAACTGCAGTTTTGGAATTTAATTTTGGCTTCATTTTTCAGCCCGGGAGGTTGTCGCTTGGGTGCAACATGGCAGGAAAAAGCACTGCTCCCTATATAAATGGCTAATTCTGAGGTAATGAAAACAATGATTCTTATTTCAGGAGACTATACACTGAAGAAAACATACTTATTTTTTAATGTTCTATTTCTGCCAATACATCCCCCAAAATCCTACACACTGGTCCTTTTAATGCACTGAGCAGGCAGCCAGGAAGAATATCTAATAAAGTAATAAACAAATAAAATTCTTTTGTAGAGCCAGCAGAGGAAGAAGACAAAGAAAACATTATGCTGTGCTCTAACTAACAACAAGCCAAAGCCACATAAGCTCTTCTTTAAGGTCAGCGGCTCGTTGCACCAGACACACCAGAGGCCAGAAATTGTGCAGCCATCCCCTCCACTTTATCTCACCCTCCCCATTATTAGGTTTGTTAACATACTGTATTGCCGTGTTTGCAGTCATGTCGACAGGCTAACTTAATCAAGTTACTATCGAACTTGTGTGCCTCGCCCAACGCGACAGTTTTAGTGCCAGAATTATTGCCTTGACCTATGAGAGGAAATTAGCTGTGGACACAACTTGGACTTTTCTTCCTGGTGAGAAAAAATATTTACCAGAACAGTGACAATGATGGAAAATAGCACCGAACAAAAATGTTCTTTCAATAACGTTGCAAATGAAAAATGCCATGTGGACCCAAAGTGGTGCAAAATGCATAATGCCAGCTGGCAGACCATTACAGGTGATGGACATTTCACTTACCTAAGTCAAATATAACAGACTGCTGTTCATTAATATACAGGAGGGCCTGCAGAATCGAGCCTGCCATCTGGTTAAATCGACAGAGTAATCTACAGCTCGTGATTAGGGCTGAGGAGCAGAGTTTCTCTTTAATCTCTCTCAGCTTTCAAAAAAAGAGAAAATTCCATCTGCACCATGTGGCACATCATTTTTCTTTAAGACAAATGGACTGTTTTTGTATGATCCAAAATTAGATCAGCAGAAAACAATCAATCTTGTAACGGGCCTGGGAAAAGAATTGAGATTTGGATTCTGTTTTCCCTCCACTTGTCTTTAGCGTCTCACCTCTCACTTCTCATTGCATGACTGGCTTTACAGCCATCAGCATTCTTCCCATGATGCTCTCTGCCATCACATGGTGTATACCGAGCTCTGGACTAATGATGAATATGAAAATGTGCCTTAATATAGTGATTCCCCTTCAGCTTTGTTCCCCGTGGCGCTCCCCAACAGATGGTGACCTGTGAGAATCTGTGACACCAGAACTAAAATCCACACTGAAGCAAAGACAAAATACTTCAAGTCATCCTGTCTGCAAATTAGTGAGATGACACAACTGTCAGGTGCCAGCCTCCTGTGACAGTCGCCCCCCTCCCCATTACAGGAGCAGCGATGCTTTCACTGCACGACAAAAGGGAAATGGGTGCATGTTTTTTTATAGGAGACCTGTCTGTCAGCTGGCTCTCAAGTCATAACAAATCACCAGCACTCAGCTGAGGCTGAACATTCAGGGCGTCAGGAGGAAGACGGATGACCTGCAGGCCTTTGAAGTGCTCTGGCAGTTCAGATGGCTCAGCGGCGCTGACAGAGAAATATACACAACAGAGCAACCAATAATGAGAACATTAAACATTCCAGCCACCTGACAGGCTGACAAAAACAGCCTGGCCTCACATCAATCATCCGCTGAGACATAACCTTGACAATTAGTCCCCTCTGATACTCCCCATAACCCCTGGGCCTGCACTGCAGTGAGACTCCACTTAAAGAGGAGAAAACCAAAGAGCTTAATCTAATTCCTTAATTCTGATTGATATAGACACAGTAGCGACAGAGACCGCAATATATCGGTTCAACAAATGATGGATTTGGAATCAGTTGGCGAGCTCTTTGTAAAGTAACGACTCTCCAAGGACAGATGCGAAAAGAGAAAAATGCACACACTGTGGTTCAATTATTTTCCTGGCTGCCTCTGAAGATGTTTCGGCTAAGAACACAAAAATGCATCCAGCATATGTTTATGGCTCTGCCTGCTCAAATATGTGTTTTAATGACGCCCCACAGGCATTTGGGAGCTATATAAATACTTGTAGCAGAGCTAACAGTTAAGTTTCAATATAAGGCATAGATCAGCATAAAACATGAAGACTTTTTTTTAATGTGTGCCTAACGAGGTTACATATCGTACATCTGTATCTGTGTAAATATGCGCTAAATCTCAAGTCTGCTATTAAAAAGCTCTATAAATTCTTCCCACTAAAAGACTTAATATCATTAATGTTCGAAAAAAACTGCTCCAGTCCTTTTTCTTTTTAGCGCACTCCTCATTAGCCACGTACAAAATACTCTTTAGTCTTGCCTCCCCTCCACAATCCAAATCCAGACCTCTGAAAAAAGCGAGGGGCCGTGTTGTCATCACTCTATTCACTCTAACTATGTAGTTACCATATGACAAATGAGCCATGTGAAATGACATTTCCCTTTCGCCTTCACACCTGTAGAGAAAAAGCAAAGCATCCGACAGATGGATGGATGGCAGAGCCTCAAAACTACTGTATCTCCCTCTCATTTGGTGAAATGGAAAGAGCCAGGGCCAATGACTGTTTACAAAAAAACTACCTGAGACGGAGCCGCGGAGTTCCAAGCCCTGAGGATGATAAATGGCTTCGCTAACCCTGTGGGACTGCAGACCCAAATGAGGACGGAGCTAATTGCCGTGCGAAATACTTTGGCATGAATGGAAAGAAAACGCAGGCGAGCGGCGGCCAAAAAAGGGCCCGGTTGCTGCTCTGAACTCCGAGTTGGCTTTTGCTTACAAGAGTTCACTTGGTGTCCATAAATCATGGACGGCGTACAGCTGAAACTGCCCTTAGTCATCAACATGCAATAGACTGAGTGACAGATTCCATCCTGACTACATTAGCCCCCAGTTCAAACGAGGCTCCTTTTTTTAAACTCTCCTACCATCTTGAAGCTCACAGGAAATGAAAACCAGATGGCTGCGGATCGCTGTGTATAACATAAAGCTGAGCTCATATGGGAGAGAAGACACAAAGGAGTTAAAAAAAAAAGTACATACGTTGTTGAAGGAAATGACAGGGGTCAATTTGAGGTATCTGGGCTTTTTGATATCCTTCAAATACTGCCTCAGATATGACTTTATCCTGAGGCTATGGTCTGCAGCACATTAGTCATTTTCAACTGACAGCAGACCTGAAATGTGGTTTCAGTCTGTGTTACTCCCACACAGGTGAAGCAAGTGCAAACTTCACGATCTCTCTTTGCCAAGATGATATCTGAACTCCAATCTTCAACTACAAAGCCCTCAGAGAGCAGATTCCTCCCAAAAGGCTCCAAAAATGATTAATTTATTTTTTATTTTAATGAGAAATGTTTGTTTTTAATTGCATGAAGATTCAGATCTGGATAAAAAAATCATAGTGATAGACAACAGTGGGATACATGTGCCAGATTGTATAATTCAAACTAGAAGGGCACTTGAAGAATGCAGACCTCCACCAAGGCAGTGTTAGCGAAAAGGAAAAATAATTTATGTATCCGCCTTGTGATTCAGATCCGCTCCAAAATTTAATGCATTCTTCCTTGACCCATGCTACACCCTTCCACCAAGTTTTATAAAAATGGGGCCAGTAGATTTTCCCGTACTCCTGCTGAAAAACAAACCAACAAACACATAAACTAAACCAAAATCATAACCTCCTTGGCACAGACAATAAATGATGTAGTCTAGAGTAAAGTACGTGAGTTGGTGCAAATGTTCAAAGGTGCCCTATCTCACTATTACTTCCAAAAATTCCTGGATCTGCACCAAAAGCAAATTACTTTTTACTTGGCCCATTCCCAAACCCTACCCCAACTTTTATTGAAATTAAGTGTGTGCTCCAAGTGAATTTGATGAGGTGTAGCGAGACATTTCATTAAAATAACTTAAAGGATGAAGACGGCTTTATTCTGTATTTAAGTTATTGTCGGCAAATCCCATGAAAAGTCCAAAACAAAATGCCCATTTCTCACTCTCAGTCAGCCTGTCTGTAGTACTTTATAGCACAGGGGAATATGCTACGTATATCAGGCTGTGGCTACACAGGAAATACTTTGGGTCTTTTCATGGGATTTGTTGACAATAAGTTAAAATGTGGAAAATCACCAGACTTATCCTAGATTTATCTTTAGTCCTGTAAGGTTTCATTTTGTGTTTCATGTTTTTTAAATCACAGTGTGCTTTTTATTTAAAGGGTCAGTTCACCCACATTACATATAGTGTAAACTAACTGGGACTACGTTTTGAAAAAGAATTAGTCCCTTTTAATACTGTTCAATAATATTTTTAATGATTTTTGAATCAATATAATTTGAATGCTGAGGTGGAAAGATTTGACCACTTTTAGTCAATGAAAAGGAAATGTTATATGTGTTTAAGGAAAAAACAAAAGCTGTCATGGGAAAGCAGAAAATGGCAGAGAGTCTGAGGACACACATCTTCAGCAGCTTGAATAGCAACTCAAATTCAGCTAGCCCAGGGCTAACTCTCAGCAAACTTTCTGTTGCTGCCATTACATGGACGATGAAGTTGTATTGTATTGTATGGTATGGTATGGTATGGTATGGCATGATATGGTATGGTATGGTATGGTATGGTATGGTATGGCATGATATGGTATGGTATGGTATGGTATGGTATGGTATGGTATGGTATGGTATGGTATCGCAATTCATGTCTCATTTGTAGCCTAATAAACAAATAGGGAGAGAAGAACGGGTCAAGGGGGGGCTGAGCGAATCAATGCGCTGTGAGCAGCTCTGCAATTATATAAGATTTTACCCATTTTAAGGAAAAAAATAAATAAATAACAGAAATCAATAAGTGGTGGTCAGTGTTGATATTGTGGTGGTCACCACAAATAAATCAATTTATGGGAAACCACTGCACAGACAGGGAAGTGTATGTTTCAGTCTTTTCCCATGAGTCCAGTGGTTAAAGAGTAAGAAGCAACAAATCTTGATATGAAATGACAATACTTGTAAAGTCACAATTCTTTAAACTCATGATACATAATGAACTGGTGTCCAAGTATCCTCATTGTATCAAATGAGGAGATGAGCATATTGTTCAACCCCTTGTAGATATGACTAGTGAGGAGATGGTAGTGTTCTTTATAATTTGGGTGAACTGGCCCTTTCAGGTTTAAAACAAATTATGCAATATGGCTAATTTTAAACTTTTAACTGTATCATAAAACATTATTACTGATTTTTTTAAGATCACAAGTTCTTTTCACAAGGGGACAAAACTATCCCCATGCTCAGTACTAATACAGTAATCTGCATATCTCACATAATAGCACAAATTTATCAAGTGCTTTGTAATCAGTTTGGTCAAAGTCTTTCATTGCCTCCTGAGGATTCTCTTAATGAGTAAGTTTTTAAATATATTTAATTCCTAATAGGTAGAGCTTATAGCTGGTAAATGTTTGCTCATGATCCTAACTACCAGCATGATTAGACCTCTAAAGGATTCCTTTTGTAATCTATAATGTAAAGGCCATGAAGCACATTATGTTCAGCTGGCTAAGTAAACATCAAAGTGAAATAACAAAGAGCCTCATGCTGACATGGAGAGCCACACTACAACAACAAATGGCTACAATATACTGGAAAGCAATTTACGGTGCAAACTAAGTAAGCCTTTGTTTTTAATAGCAGTGATTTATATATATTTATCCCAGGAATTTCACAACAGATTCCTTATGTGATCTGCAATCAATTATATTTTTCAGATTTTTTTTGCCACCATCAAGCAGACCTATGAAATATTCCCACCTGTCCTTCATGCCATAACATTATTTGTGATGTTATTTTATGAGAAAAGCTGGTGGTGACTCATTTTAATTCAATTGCATGAACCGGAGGCACAATCTGTTTTCCATGTTCTCTGGCTCCGGCTGAAAACACCTGCCCTGTTCTCACAGCTAATACATTAAGCAGTAAGTGCCTGAGCAGATGTTGTGGGGTCAGCAGGGAGTCCAGGGCCTATAGAGCTCTCAATATTTATTGGGCCAGATCAGAAGGCAATGACATGAGCTGTCCGCTCTATTGATAAATCACGTTTTACATACAGGTAAAAGATGGCGCATGCTTTACGTTCCTAGAAACACCTTTTCCAATTTGTTAGCCTCTAAATCAATACAGGCCTGATATCAGCAGGTACAAACCCGATTCCAAAAAAGCTGGGACGCTGTGTCAAACGATAATAACAACAGAATGCAATGGTTTGCAAATCCTTTGACATATATTCAGTTGAATACATTTACAAAAACAAGATGTTTTATATTGTTTTGTTTTTCTATATATACACTCATTCTGAATTTGATGCCTGCAACATGTTACAAAAAAGTTCGGACAAGGGTGTGTTTACTTCAGTGTTACATCACCTTTTCTTTTAATACACTCAGTAAGCGTTTAGGAAATGAGGACACTAGTTGTTTAAGTTTTTAAAGTAAAATTTCTCATTCAAGATTTAAAAACTGTCTAGGTGGAAGAATGGGCCAAAATCCCATCTGAACACTTTGACAAATTATTTTTTTCATACAGGAAGCGTCTTGAAGCTGGCACTGCAAAGACACGTTCCTCCAAGCATTAAATACATTTACGTGTTCAATGTATGTGCAGTTTCTGCTTGTTAGATGCATATAGTCTTTTTCAAAATAAACTTACAACAACTTGTATTTGCATTTATTTCCTTATGCAACAGACGCAGAAATCACTGACCAAGCAGCGGTATCTGACAAGCCCAGGATGAGAACGGGCTGAGAAAAAAATATTTTTCTGCTGCTTTCATCGTGGAGGAGCGGAGGCAGACGAAAACGCAAACGGCTCAATCTTGAGCCGGTGTTTGGTTTGTCTGATCTGGACTTCTGTAGCAACATGGCAGTGCAACATGGCAAACTCTGTGGACGAGGACCTGCTCCCTATGTAGATACGACCAGCTCAATCTAAGGTGACGAAAACACAACAAATCTTTTTTTCAGGTAATTATACACAAGAAAAACATTCTCATATTTTATTATATTCCATATCTGCCAATGTATCCCCTAAATCCTACACACTGGACCTTTAATACCAATGTCTGGTCTAAATCTCTCATGAATGGCTGCATAGCAAATATGTGTAATGAAAAACATGTGTGTGTTGAATACTTATTCCCCTCACTGTATGTTAAAAACATAAATTCTGTTTTTATTTACGTTTTATACAGCGTCACAACTTTTTTGGAATCGGGGTTGCATGTCTACCTCTAGAAATGCCAATCAAGGAGAGACCTCTTGGAAAATGTTCGAAAAACAGTTCAACTTTCTCACTGGAAACTGTAACACGCTGGAATCTTTTATTTGTGTTTGCTTTGCAATCATTCACAGAGATCAAAGCTCGTGCTTAAGGCCTCGATGTCAGCGCAAGACATCGATGACATCTCCCATTCACACCGCGTCTTCTCCTCACATCTCACATGCACTCAGTCGTCACATCCCACAACAAAGAGAGACGCCCCGAGTTATCATCCATCAAGCCGAGCCTTTTATGGCCCATCAAAAGACAATGAACTGCCAGAGTGAAAGGAGTGTTTGCAACATGAAGTGACAGCGAATACTCCAGACACAGATTAAACAGCGTTGGAAATGAGAGAACTACATAATGTTTGGGTAATTTGTGAGAATTAGACGTTATGATTCATCTTTATGAAGCGAAGGGAGCTCAGATATAAGCACAGCACGGGCCCCCGCTCTGATAGTTCAGGCATCTCAATTTACTTTGGTTTTGAAGTATAGGCTTCATATGGTTACAGAGTGGAACACTTTGTTTTCAAACATCGTCAAAAGTCTTTTAACGCCTCAGTTCTAAGGTATGAGCTACATGTTAAGATATAAAACAGACCCTCCAGGCTTATTTTCCCTCAAAGGCATCCCATTTATTCTCTCTTCTATCAAAGCGAGGGAGGTTTAAGAATAAAGGGCGCTACTGGCAGTACAGTACATCATTGTGTACAGTACGAGACTTGCAACATAAACCATCAACGGCTCTTTGTATGTTATCTCCCATGGATTATTCCTCTCAAGTCAACCATCAAGCTCTGCGGGTACGGCGACGTATGCATTTGTGAGCCACCACGTGCAGCGTAGATTCTGCTGAAGCATTCGGCAGAGGCTGAGTGAAACAGGACACCCACATGATTATACTGTATCCTGTCTGTTCCTGATTTATTGTGACAGCAGAAACTCCCTGCAGAGCCATGTCGTCAGGTGCTAGGGTTTGTGCTGCGTGGGACACTTGATAGGTTTCGGACATTTAGTCAAGACCTTGTGAGAAAGTCTCCAGAGACGCTGCTGAGAACACTCAAAATCCTCATTACTAAATATACGACTGCATATCTACTAATGGTGAACGGAAACAGAGCAGTCACGTTTGGCTGGAAAAGTAGCAGCTGTGGATTTTTTAAAAATTAGGAATGCTTAAAGGGGTAATCCTCGTGATTGCCATTCTTTACCCTTCTAGTTTTTGGCCCTGTTGTTGTTGTTGTTTTTTTGTGATATAGCAGGATATCTCCAAAACTAGGGAACAGATTTTAATGACATTTAGGGAATGTTGAAGCATGTCATAAGTTTTAAATGCTGATATATTTATTTTCAAGGATTCAACCATCTTAGATAATACATTTTAACTATTTTTTGCCATTAGGGCTGGGCAATAAATCAGTAATATGTCAATAATGAGACTAAATAAAAATACTAAATAAACCAATCAATAATATGTTGATAATTGTATGAGAATACATATTGTCTTAGAATTTGGATATTATAATATTGTAACTGTTGTTATTCCTGGTTTTGAAGGCTGTGTTACTGTTAAATTATGTAATTTTACTGAACACATCAGACAGTTTTAACTGTTTGATTGTTTGTCTTTACCTATTTAATCATTACATCCACATTACTGATAATTATTTATCACAAATTTCATTGCGTGTGTATATTCTGTGTCAAAATGAAAAGTCTCTAACTTACAATACTGTCACAGTATTGATGGTATTTGGTCAAAAAATACTGTGAAAATGTATTTTCTCCATATCGCAAAGCCCTTGTTGGCATATTCTCCTTAACTACTGCACTGAGTTCTTACCTTACCTGTAACTCTTATGTATACTTTTTATGCATACCTGGGTACAAACACAGCTTAAATCTTTGTTTTTTTGAAACATGATACAGTTGGCAGGTGTAGTTTGGTAAAAAAAAAAAATAGTTCCTACATGAAACTTCTCACATCAAGGTCTATGGATTATCTTGAGTAAGTGGATGATGATTATTTGGAAAGAGACATTGCTGTTGTGTTTTTTTTTAAGAGAAAACAGACAGATCTCTACGGCCTATATCTCCAACACTCAAAAAATCACACTAAAACATGCTAAACTAATATTAAATATAAATACTTTGTATTTTGGGGTGAACTGAACATTCTCTTTTTTTTGTGTATTATGGTGAAATCTGGGGACATTTGGACGATTCTATGATTTAGTTCATTACGGCCAGTTTTCAGTGTAAAGATGTCGCCTTTAAAATCTGTCGGAATAGTTTTCCTGTGTAAACCTGTGCATCTGGCCACAAAATGCGAGCCTCTCACTGCAGATGAAGATGATGGTTCGGGGTCGATTGGGGCCTAGCGAGGTGACTTTGGGCCTTGGCGTTCAGTTTGTATTTTAAGATTACTGTCAGCCTCCAGAGGTGCAGATGCACAGCTGTCTGAGACACTTCAGGAGTCTGGACAGAAAGATGACGCTCCACAGCAACTGCATGTAATCCTCCCTTGTGTTGTACACTGGAACATCTTAATCATCGCTTATCACTCCATTGTCTCACATCACGGCACAGCCCTGCGTGATATTTCAGGGACGCCAGCGAACCTTTCGGCATATGTTGCTACTCTTGTTTAGTAATTCTCCGCTCTCTGCTGTGAAAATTACATTAAAATAGTTCTAGTTACATCCTCTGCAGTAAATTATTCATGATACTATCTTGGTTTTGATCCCCTTAAGGAATAATTGAAAATATACTTAATTAACACTTTCATTAAAAGCTTCCCTGAATAATGTGCAATTGTTGCTTTTCTTCTGTCAGCCATTACATGTAATTGTTGTAATATATGTTTGTCAAGGGGGGGAAAGGGACTTAAAAAAGAAAATAAAAAAATACAGTTTATAGCGGTATCACCTGAACACAGCACTTTGAGCATGAAGGGAGGCATTATTCAGAATAAATGGATTATCAGGGAAACCAGCATAAATGACTCAATAAAACTGTTAAGCAGCCAGGCAGCCAGTGGTGGCCAACATGATTAATCGCAGGCGTTCCAAGATTGGATTTATTTTGTCTTTTATTTCTCCTTTAATGACTAGCCGCGAACACCACTCTTAATATATCGCCCATGTTTCTAGATTACCGGTGACTAATGAGGATTCAAAATGGCCGTTATCTACATTAATGTCTTTTTATTTGAAAAGTCAATACTGCCCGTGTGCGTGTGGGGGATATATTCTAGCGAGAGCGACTTGCAGTGATCTGTTATAAGTCTCCCAATTAAAAGAGGTTTGGGAGAGCATTAATGTACACTGGCATTTATATGAGTACACAGGTTCATCGTATTTGTAATTTTCTACATCTCTTGATATTATTCATTCAAATAACTACAAGATTTTGCTTCTACATTCATCAACCAGATTCACTTATCAGTATATTTACAATCCCTCCAGATGAATCTGAATTATTAAAGCCTACAAGAGTACTTTGCCACCTATTTTCTCCACAGAGGATCAATGTTCTGCATTTGTGGGATAAATTAAGCTATACTTTACATGTTGCTGTTTTCAAAGTGGTTTCACCCCATGGAGGTACAGTATATTCCTGGTGGAGGGCTCTCTGAAGGCCGTGGTTTGACGCAGGAGATATAGCTCAATTTAATGAAAGAGTCTGGCTCGGTAATGACCTCAGTGATTCATATATTCGTAAAGGAAATCAATCCCACATCAGCTAAGTGCAGAAACAGGATCTTCTGCAGCCTTAAATCTTGGCATTGGGTAATATACGCTAAACTGTAGGTTACATTAAACTGGAACATGTCACTGATGTA
The DNA here is from genome assembly GCF_026936395.1 of Plectropomus leopardus. Classification (NCBI taxonomy): domain Eukaryota; kingdom Metazoa; phylum Chordata; class Actinopteri; order Perciformes; family Serranidae; genus Plectropomus; species Plectropomus leopardus. The sequence continues at coordinate 12,398,568 of NC_142194.1, forward strand.
CAGAATAAGACAGATGAAGTTCATTACGGAGCTGAAAACAGGTATGAAGACAAAACATTGACTCCAATAACGGGGCTGTAGAGAGAATGTAAACTGCAGGCCCAAGGCAGTGCTTTGTCAGGCTGGACCGTTGTGCCACCAGACTGTTGTTCTTTCCATCTATGATTTAACACAGCCGAGCGCGGCTAGATGGCACCCTGGAGACGACTTGATTTTCATGTTTGCCAATCTTCCTCTATACCTGCCCGTGGTGACCATAAATACACTTTTATGCCTCCCGGAGAAATGCTTAAAGAAGCAGTTTGTCCAAGTCCTGTATGGACTCTGCATGGCAATATTCTTGATTGATGACGGCGGCAAAAGTTTAGAAGACGCCCCGGAGAGTTTTCCAATCTCGTTTGTTTGGGAGTTTTACATTTGAGCATAATTCCCCCTCCGCTGTATTTATGTGGGTTTGGACTCGTCCGCTCTGAGTCTTTTGTTCCCACAGTTCACTAATGAGGCAGAGAACCACCAGTGGCCATGGTCATCTCAAAAGGGCATTTTGTGGAGGTCTGAGATGTGGTCACCCCTGAACAGCAGAGTGTTTAAAACAATTTTAAAAAGATCTCCAGGAAACCTTTAACATGCTTGGCCAGCTGGTAATAGGCAGATAAATTGCTCTTGGTCAGTTAACCCTTTTCAAGATCACTGATGGATTTAAGCTGCATATCATCAAGGTTAGGCAAGACTGGGGCCGCAATTTGTATTTTTTAAATGATCATTTAATTTTAAACTTAATTTTTTGGCTTATGTAAAATTTTTGTCGAATCGACTTTATTTGTACACACTTGTAATTTTTGTGCGGTTGATTCTGAGTGCTGATCTGTACTGTGTATTTTAAAAAATTGTGAGTCAGCGTTTGCATTTAAAAAAAAAAAACCTACCAGGAAATATTTTATGTTTACACATGAAAATAAATTAAACTGCCGAGCAAGCGCCCACTTATAAAAATATTGCTCTGTAGGTTTACACGTTGTCAAATTAATTGGCAACTCTTCTGATCACGGAGTATATATGTATTTTTTTATCTTTAATTTTATTTTCATTTATCTCAAATGCAAAACACCCCATGTTCTATGTTTGTTTGTTTCAGGGTTTTTTCTACATTGTAAAAGAACAAAATGATGGTTCACTCTGTAAACGTACCTCACTAATGATGACTGTGTGACTGTGGCTGGTAAGTGAAAACAAATAAAAAGAGAAAATGTCAACAAAGACTGTTTTAGTCATCTTTGAAGCAAAAAAAAGCCAAACATTTGCTGGTTTCATTTGCTTCGTAAATGTCAGAATTTGTTGCATTTCTGTATTGTACATAAACAACATATAAACTGAATGGCTTTGGATTTTTGGACTGATGTTTGGATAAAACATAGCATGTGAAGATGTAACCTTGGGCTCTTTGCTATTTTCTGACATTTTATTGACAAAATGATTCATTTTTTAATCAAGTAAATAATGATTATAATAATCAACAGTGAAAGTAATTGTTAGTTACAGCCCTAATTGCTTTTAATAGAAAGCATTTTTTAATTAAAAAAGTAGGATTACTGGGAGTGTTGTTACCACCTCACCACCTGCTTAACCCCTCTCCAGAAGGCACTAAACAAAGACTGACCAGCTGGGAGGTCTGTGTACTAAATGGAACGACACTACGCCAAAAAAAACCCAGCAGTCCAGCTATACATAGAGAAGTGGCCCTTTAGCTTTTTCTGGGATTGATATATGGCAGCAGCATGACGGAGTGACGCAGTCCCACCCAGCATCATAAATACCTCCCATCACAGAGCAGGGTGGGTCAGCGCTGGAATTGGTCAGTATTATTTTAATACCACACGCTCTTCCTTTAAATGTGCCATATGTCATTTCCGCCGCTAGGGGTCTCTCAGTCAAAAATACTTTTAAAAAGACAGACTCAAATGACATTGTGAAGTAGCGTCTTCACTGTTTAACAACCAACATTGCAAACTTAAATCTGTCGGATGTTATAGATATCATATTTACTGGCAAGACAACGTATATAAGTTTTGTTTTAGTAATGTTTAGTCACCATTATTTGCATCATGTCATTTCATTCTAATGCCGTTAAGTAATATTAGCCAATAAAACTAACTTGCCAACTAACCATTACAGAAGTCAACAACCCAAAAAGCTACCGTAGCTAATGTTTTCTCAAATTTAACTGTGGGCTAGCCCAGCGCTGTTATTTTTTGTCACAACAGTCATACACAACAACTTTACCTTACGTATAAACACAAACAAAAACACACATACAAAGATCAGTATTGATATATATTATTTGTGGAGCCCCTATGAAGGTTTGAGAAATTCGTCATTTTGAATGATTTAAAATTGTATAATGACTATATATTCCGAAAAATATATATTATTCGTATCTATTTATCCTATTTTTATAGATTTTTTCATTGACTTCTAATATACACACATTTCTATATGTTGATGTTTTAACTTAAGAAATAAATATATCAATAAATAAGTTCTATACTGGATTACTGTGTTGCAAAATGGCAAGCATTTAAAAACAATGTGCTGTGTGGCAGAAAAAAAAGCCCAGAGGGCGTAAAGGGGATACGACGCTACTGACAGATGACCATATGAAGCGCACAGTTTCTTGTGTAAAATAATTATTCTCTGGGTTTGAACATTGTTGGAAACATTTAGTATAATTTTAGTAATCTTCACAAAACATATGACATGGGTCCAGTGTTTTTTTTAGACATTATAATGCAGAATTTTTAAATATTATATCTTGAATATTACTGTTGATTAATGATATGATCAGAACAGACATCATTTCACAAAATTCAACACAATTTTTTGAATTCTGTGAAACAATATAATCATTTAATGATCCGAAGCAAATTGAAATCAAAAAATAATAAAACAAGTCATTGAAGTTTTTGTTTTACTTGTGTCAAGAGTTGGTCTGCACAGCAATAATTTGACGACCTTGTGCCTGATTTTCAAAGTTTCCATGTTGTGGCAGATTTCACAATCGCCAATGTATTTTTATTAATGCGGATATACTGATTTGAACTGCAGCACTGACACCTAGTTTCACATTTAGTCTCACATTTTCATTTATCAAACAGCACTATGACACTCTCACCACCAATTTAGGCCTTGATGTCATCACTCTATTCTTATATGAATGATATGTTGATCATGAGGTGACACAAACTGGGCTATTTTAATACACAGGATTAAATTCATTAATTGCTGTCATCACATCAATCCAAGGCCACGCTAAAGGAGATGACAACCAGACAGAATTAACAGCTTTCAACAAATACTGTTTGAACAATGTCATTTCTAAAACAAGTGAACGGCTGTTGGAGGGTGAGATCTTAGTGATGAATATATTGTAATGTAGTTTAATGACAGACAAATTGGACGAATGTGGCGGTGTCTGAATTTAAGTATTGGTAAGTTAATCTTTTATTGCACGTTGTTTCCCTGACTGGGACATAATTAAAATAATTAACAGTCCACACTAAGAATATATTGAGCTCATAACAGAGAGAGGAAAAGTGGCTGGAGACACCAGTTCATTTGGCTGACCCATGTGTTTCTAAAAGCAGCGGGATGCCAAATATTCAGGTATGCGGATATTAAAATCCATGTTCAGCAGGAATATAAACACACAAACAGGTTGTGTTTACTTTTCCTGCCTTGTGTCACATTAACACTGCAGGTTGAGATTTAGAGTATGTGAAACCGTGAAAACTAGTTAGCGAGTGGGCAGAGAAGTCAAAATAAATGGATAACTGATGGATAAATTGCTGAACAGTACAAAACAAACTGGATAAAAAAAAAAAAGAAAAAAGGGAGGCCAAACTTCAGTATTGCCAATTTCAGGATCAACATGTCTTTTATAAAAAAAAAATAGTGTTTTATAGGGTTGGGCTATAATAAAGTAAATGATAATGATGGAAATTGTGTCCATTTGAGATTTTGGCAATGCTTTTTTTACCCATCAGCTGATGCCGTTCAGTAGCGTATCATAGGGATGCAAAAGGTGGCCATTGGTGTCTGAATCTTATGCCAAAATCACTGCAATAGCAGAAGTATTTGGCAACTTTGGAATGGCTGAATATTCCACAAAAGAAGATTTTGTCCAAATTTCCTACCCTTAGTTTAACAATATCCAGTTTTATATAATTAACATTGACGACTGGGGTCCATCAGGATGACTGGTATCAGTGAGGGGCTATTTGAGCTCATCTTACAGAGCTACGATGGAGGTACATTAGACAAAGAAGGATAGGAATCACTTGAGATTAGAAAAGCTGTTCAAAATCTACAGAACTATAGTCATTTTCAAAACGAATAGCTGCCCCTCCGACTTGATATTTCCACAATTAATGACATAATTGACACACCCAACGCCTGTTGGGTGATCAGGAGTAGAAACTGGCGGTGGTGCTCTGAGCCGAATGAACAAGACTGCATCAGACTGAATAACCGGCCCACATGGTTACCCAGATAGATCCACCGTAACGTAGCATTTAGAGTCACATTACAGCGCCTTGTGCTTTCCCAGTCAATAACAAAATGATTGGCTGGCAGTGGCATGTCTAGTTAGCGGGACATTGTTGCGCTTGACATTCATCATAGCTGCGGGGTCGTGAACTTGAAGCTAAACAGCAATTGAATCATTAAATGTGAGCGGCTGCAACTTCGCCGTCTCCGAGGCACTGACATAAGTGTTTTCATGCTGAAATGAGTGACTAACTTCCGCTAAGCTAAACACGTCTTTGTTCAAACTGGGACATTATGTGCTAAGAGGGACATATATAGTCCAGGGTTGGCGAGACAATGGCGGCTTTAACAAGAAGAATATTTGCTGTATTTGATATTAATACTAATTACTATTATAGATGGATGTCTTCCTGTAAGTCATGTGTTTTGTCCAGAGAGGCCAAGACAGAACAATCATTCCCATTTAGATGGGATACATTCACTTCTTGTGACTGTAATGTGCATTACGACTGCACAACACCAGCAAACAATTGGCATAAAGATCAAATTGTCCTCAACTATATAAAACAATTGCTGCAATGGCCTTTCAAGGAGCTCGTTTACCTCGGCTTTGCAAACATTTGGACTCCGATACCACACGTTTTTATAGCAACATCTCCGTCATGTTTTAGCCCTCTACATTTGAGAAGATTTCCACTGTGTGAATGGAAATGAAACAACAAGAAGGCTCTGTTATCAGCTTCAACAAGGAGATTATTTTCTGTGTTGCTATTAATACCAATTACTATTACAGATGGATGTCTTCCAATAAATTAAGTCATGTGTTTTGTCAGGAGAGGCCAAGACAGAACAATCATTCCTATTTAGACTGTATACATTCAGCGTACTCACTGATTGTGAGCGTAATATAGAGGAGCACGATGCCAGCAAACAATTGGCATAAAGATCAAATTGCCCTCAACTATGTAAAACTATTGCAGCAATAGCCTTTCAAGGAGCTCATTTACCTCCACTCGGCAAACATTTGGACCCCAACACTGCAGATTCCTAATAACAACATCTCTGTCATGTTTTGCAACTTTAAATTTGAAAGCATTTCCACTGTGAAATTAAACAAACAGACAGCTCCCTTATCAGATAAATTAATTTGGAGTGCTGAATCTGTAGCTCAATAAAACAATCCAAATAGCTCAATTTCCACTCTGAAGCTTAAAGCAAATAGGATGCTCAATAAAAACATTGCAGTGGCCCTCTCTGTTAAAAAAATCAATAGCTAGAGGACAAAGAACCTATAGCCATCACTTAATTCTCTTATCAGCGTGATTTAGGGGACAAGCGTGATGTTAAATAACTGTAAATCCTTATCTTTGACTTTGTGGGTGGTTTATGGCAGTTTCAACAGCAGTTCAGAGACACAATGTCCATACCTTCTGCCGGATACACGATTTATAGCTTTATTACTCTTTGTCTAAAAGAGCAGAGAAACATATAATTGAAAGGAAGAGATAGCAGCGAGCGGGTGGGGAAGCCGGAGAGGGGGCATGCAGGAGCTGAGAATCATCATTGCCGGAGACATATCACAGCGACAGTTTTATGGCTAAGGAGCCGGCCCTCTGTATTTTGGGGGGGCTCGTTTTTATGAAACAAGCGAGATCCAATTTTCTGATTCATCTGCAAACGGTCCAGATTGAGTTTAGTATTCTGACGCCAGGCTTCAAACTGGCCCACATGAGCATCGAGGTCACCGAGAGGGCTCGAGGAGTCGGAGTCATGAGTTTATGCTCACACTGTCACAGGCCCCCTCATATTTTTGCCCTCAGTGACAACAAGCCTATTGTTCTCCCTGATAAGGCTTCAGTGTGCACAGTAATGGGAATTAAGCAGGGCATAAGTCACGGAGAAATTGGGTGACAGCAGATCAATAGATAGTGGTGAAGCCTCGGGGACCATTAGTGAAGAGGACCCCTTTGTTTGTCCACTGGTGGAGAGAGTTAGTGGATGTTCAGTTCTGAATTAACTGTCGAAACTAAGAATACATAGAGCTCATAAGAGAAGGGGGAAGGGTTTTTGGTGACACGAGTTCATTAGCCTGACCCATGTGGTTTTGGAAAACAGCGGGATGTCATCATGAGGTCACATTAAAAAAAAACGCCTTTTAAAAAGATGTATAGATACTGTATTTACAGGCTGCAGTGCAACAAAGATTATTTCCTTTATCGATAAATCTGTCAATGACATTTTTGACTAAAGGGTCAGTTCATCAAAAACACACAAGAAAATGAGTCCAGGGTTTATTTGCCTCGTCTCTGACGATTTTCCACCAACACCTCAACATAATTCACCTTCATCGTGTTAGGGGGGACGCACAAATCTCAGAAAATGTAGGAAAGAGACATTCCTGCAAACTACAAACGTCAGATTTGCATTTTTCAATTCACACGTATCATATCAATGTTTCTAATGTGACGTCATAGACAGATATGAGCCAATTGGTGGAACGGATGGTGGTGCTGCAGTGCACTGTTGGAGACCAACGAAAAAATTATTTTTCGGCTCGATTGGTGGGACTTCAGATTTGCAGCTGATTTTATTTTGTTTTACTATTTATATTTTATAAGGAAACTCACTCTGAGTCACTGTTTTTATTTACAAACTAAAGAACTGAGATAATATTAGTTTAGTTTTTAGTGAATAATAATGGAAAACTGTTATGTTTATTTAGCATTATTATTGCAGAAATACCCTGAAATATTGTGATATTATTTTAGGGCCACACTGCCCACCCATAATTCTGTGTTTATTGTCTTTTGTCCGGCTGCACCGAGGCAAGTTACAAACATGTTTTATTGTGATGGTGACAAAATTGAAATAGAGATCATCCTGGACAAATAAAACCAGAGTATCTGCATGGCTAGACAGAACTAGAAGTAAAGGAAAATATGCTTTATTAAAATTTGGATGAACAGACCCATATTGTTCATAAAAGTCTATATAATATGACACGTGGTTTAATCAAATTACTTGTTTTGTCTAATAACAACCCAACCAATCTAAATATATTCAATTTACAATTATATAAAACCAATGAAATGAGAAAATTCTTACATTTGAGCAACCAGAACAAGCAAAAATTAGATTTTTTTGCATGAAAAATAACTGAAACAATGATTTTTTCCTGCAAAATTGTGGTCGATTAATTACTCAAACAGATTTTTTAGCACTACAACCATTTTAGTGAATAATTGTAAAATTAAAGATCAAATATCTGCTTTGAAAGCAATGCTGTTTTAAGTTTCAGTTGTCCTTTGTCTACAGGATGAAACGTGTTTCTAAGAGCATGTGTGGCACATGTGTTTGTGGACGTTAGGAAAAGTGTACGGCACGATTAGAGACGCCCTGCAGCCCTACGCGGGAGCTCGAGGATGGGAATGCATTAGCCCTAATCTTTACAGTGTTCAAAATGATTAGCCAGAACGTGACAACTCCGATAAAACAGATTCCCCCATTAAGTTCTTCAGGCAAATGCATATTGTGGCCATCACTCCGAGACATTCCCACTTAAATGCACTGATAATTTGTTGTTGCATTGCATTATTCCTGCCCCATAACCAGACCCCAGCTGAGTGAGCAATGTGCCAATGATAACTGAAGATATTAATTAGTATATCACGATGGCGGCACATGCATTTTCACTATTAATAAATTCCAAGCCATCGGGTTGTGATTTAATTATGAATTATGTAAATGGTTGCCATGAATCATTTAGGTCTATGCATTTTATTAGCTAAATGGGAGAGCAGAATGTAGGCATATCACAATGATGAGGATTTACACACTCGGGTGATGACAGCACTAGTACAAGAATATTTAGTGACTTGATCACAACTTCATGTTGGCCCCCTGCTAATGGCAGAAACATTTCACATTGATGAATAATTGACTAAGGATGTTTTTTAATGGCTATTAAAGGGTCATGTTTACCCAGAGGCCTTAGGTTTTAAAAGTTCTTTGCTGTGTACATTAAGCACTGCGTGATACATTATTAACAAAATAATTCACATCAGAAATTCTATCTATTTAAGTTCCATGCAGTGCAATTTGACATTGTTGCACCAGCAAGGAGAGGAACTGTTTTGATTTTTATACATCATTTGCTAAAATTGTAATACTGAAGTTGTTATTTCAATCATTTTTGAAGCAAAAGTACTATCTTTCTTGAGCTTCTAAACTGTAAATATTGGTTGCTTGTATCTGTTTTTAATATAACTGCAAATTGAATAAATTTGGTTTTTGGGGCTTTTGGTTGTATAAAGCAAGTATTTGAATAAGTCTCCTTGAGCTCTGGAAACATCTGATGGGTGGGCTAGTCTTGTTCCAAATGTCTGTTTTGTTGTCAGTTAATTTATTTATTTTTATGACATTCATGTTTTCCAAGAACCCGCAGTATCATTTCCAAATGTCTTATTTTATCTGACAGAAAAACCAAAACCAAAACATATTCAGCTTACTATGATTGAGGGCGAAGAAACCCGGAAAATATCCACATCTGGAGAGCACAAACAAAGATATTTTTTTTTTATCTTTGCGTAAAAATCAAATTAACAGTTCCTGATAAATTTTTTGTCAATTAACTTATCCATTGACTTATCACTACAACTCTCTTCCGAACAGCTAACCACATCTCTAATTTTATCAAAAATTCAAACGAGTCTCGTGTATAGCATATGGAGGGCTGTTCCCTGCTTGGGGAAGCAATCAGTCAATCTGAAATTTGGCGACGAAATGAGGAAACCGCTGTACAGTGCTGGAGGCAGTAAAACACAAACACCCAAGAACAGTGTCTGGTTTTCAAGACATTTTAAAAAGTGGCCAAACGTGGAATTACAACACCCAGGTCCATCACATGATGCCATGGGGCCCAAGAAGACTTATAGACTCGCATTGTGAGCAAGACGTCTGTAAGTCAGTGGAGAAATTTTAAGCATCACAACCCTCAATAATGACTTGTTTGACTCTGCCTAGTAACATTTCTAGTCTAAGTCTAGATGAGCCACATGATTAAATCATTTTCATTCCCATTCAAGTGAATGGAGGGCTAACTGGAAAATTAGCTGTTAACATTTCTAGTGTGTTTGCTCTTTGAGTCCCATGATGCTTAAGATCCAGGTAATTCCATACTGAAAAAAATAGTTGTTTCGTTTTTGTTTTTGCTTCATGCACCACTAAGTAACTTTTTTTTTTTTTTTTTTACAGGAATGAACAGGGCCCTGCCTCAAATGCTGTATCGAGTCGTCTTTATACAGCCATGAAAAATTAACTACACAAAAATGTCCAAAAATAATAAAAATCAAGGCATGTATGAGATCCATGAATCTGCAAATACTGCTATAGGTAAGTTTACAAAGATAAACTAATGAATGAGTAAATGTACTAAACTGTAAATAACTCTAATCATCAGACTAGTTTTTTTTTGACTAATCAATTGATTCCAAACATAATCAATACATTAACCATTAATGGACGGGTGGTTACAGCTCTAAAACAACATAAGAGATAAGATAGTATTTCAATCACTTTGTTGACGGGCACAATGACTGCGTAGTGGCATAAATGACAGACGAATGATGGGAGAACTAAACACTGGGTGACACCGCTGTGCATATGGACATTTATTTCTATTATTTCATAGTGAAATCTATATCAGAGAATAGATATCTACATCTTTTTTTCTTTTTTTTTTGTACCACTTTTCTTCTTGTCAAGTTGATGTAGTGCCAGGAACAAGGAGTATATTTGGTTTGAAGAGGGCTGTCAAATCGAACTGTCAGGCTGCACTTTTTGATGGAGCCGTATCGCTCGCTCATCTGTCAGTCAAAGAGAAAGACTGCTGCCAAAGTCAAATTCCACGAGTTAAGAGGAGCGGACTTACATGGCATTTCATTGTCTGGGAGAGCAGAGAAGTCTGACGAGCACAGTTCAGCTCTGATTTAAAATTTTGTAGGGCGTGTTTGCTAAGTAATAACGGGTGGTAGCGAATAACCAGGTGGATGATTGAAACAGAAGGTCACTTAAAGCTTCACAAGTGCTACATATAGACGGATAATAGACTCGTAAAGTTCCCCGCGGTCTGCGATAAAAACTGAATATTGCCTCATCACACATACAAAGAAGGCCTACACATTTCAGAGCACATTAATCATCCCGGCATCATAAAACACTTCTTCACATAGACAGTGGACTCGAGTCCAAGCCGGCCTATAAAATTCAATCATCACAACAGTGTCAGACATTGTTCTGGCATACCAGAAAATTCCCCGACCCGGGGAGCGTGTCTCTCTGCTGGATTGTTATGGTGTTTACTCACACAAGAGGCTTACCCCGAGGCGAGCTCCACACCTCAGCTGCCCAGCTGGAAGCGTCCCAGCCCCCTGGAGGAATGCTCTACCCTCCCCTGCTGTCCAGACTCTGTCAGTGAGAAGCAGCAGCGGTGGCGGCGGGGCCAGCAGTCGGAGCTTCCTGGGAACTGGAGATCAGTGAGAACAGAGAATACAGACTGTGAGCTATCCATCAGGTAGAACAGGTACAAGGAGGGGTAGGTGATCTTAGTCCCTGTGAGAGTGAATACTAAACTCTGCACACCGTCATTACCAAACAGGAACCTGTGCTATCACCGTGGCTTTCACATGCACTGGATTTGTTGCCACTGTTTGTTTATGAATAGTTTCTCTCATATTGTTGAGAAATATTAATGTACTGTTCAGAAGTCATCGAGGACCTGCTGGTGCTCATTTCCTCCCTCTAGAGGAGGCATCTCTACCTGCATCTTCTATTCAGATTGAAGACAGGGAAATAACGAAAACAGACCAGTGGAAACTGCATTACTGACACAGTGTCTAGATTATTTTTGCCACAATTCTGTGCATGCAGGACTGAAACACTACATTTACTTTACCTTTAATGCATGTCAACTAAATTTGAGAGATATATGTGGTATGTACCCTGATTGATGCTGTACTTAATACTACTATACTAATTTTAGTATATGCAATTTTAAAAAAAATATTTATTTATGGCCCTTAGCAAGTCAAATAACTTCCCATTTTTGTTTTATTATTATTATTATTATTATTATTTGTTTTGACGCTGCCATACATTTCCTTTGGGGAAAAGTTCAGATGTTTGTACATCATGTTGTATGTTTAAATGTATAACTGCATAAAAGTGATAAACATATGTTTAAAAAAAATGTAAGATATTTGGAAGCTTTTTTCAACTGTTTACATTGTAGTGCCATTTCCCAATCATCAGGTTGTTGACCCCAAAATAGTTGTATACAATTGTATTTAATAATTATGTTTGTATCTCTTTGTTGTTTTGAGGTATCATAAATTTAATTTGCCTCGTAAAGAGGAGATGCACCAAGGACCTTAAGAATAACTGTAAATCATTTTATTGCCAGACAGCCAAAGCTAATACTTTTAACTAAATGAGATGTTAGAAAAAAAAGGTATAAGGGAAAAAAATGATTAAAAATCTGAATAAAACTATTTCTGGGACTGAAAGTACATGCCTGAAAGTACATGCCTATGGTATAAAAACTGAGTCAGTGGAACTCAATATTAGTCCAAAAAATGATCAATTTGTTATTTAATGTTCTCATAAGTCTTCGTGCCATTAGCTCTAAGTAAATGTTTTTAAAATGTATGTTTTTCTTACTTTTATTGAGTTCCATTAAATCACTTTTAGTGCCACTGATGCGTGGTGTCCACTGCAGTGGACAGATATGTAACTAAAAAAAAATCCATTATTTTTCTCTTGTTTAAAAGGTAATAATAATAATAATAATAATAATAATAATAATAATAATAATAATAATAATATTTAAATTCTGTTTATTCCTTGCAACTAATGCCTACCACATATTTGTATAGAGTTATTCAATGTTATATCTTATCCCTATATTTTAACTTTCACTGCTTTATGCATTAGATTAACTCTCTCTCTTTCTGTCTTTTTTTCATTTGAGGTTTTTTTTTTTTCTAATTGCATTGTTGGAAGGAGCCTAAGGCCAAAAGTTTTCAATAGCAGCAACTGCTCTTGTATTTGGACATCTGAAAATAAATAACTTTGAACGTTTCTAAATTAAGACACTTCCAACCAGATTATCCACATGCAAATAAATTGAATGCTTGACTAACAGACCAAGAAAAATACTGGAAATGGGCACAAAATGTTGATTATGAGGTAGTTTTCAACTAGAAAATTCAATTTATCAGACAAGCTCTAAACTTTATGATCTCGATACTACCTCATGGAGACCCAAGTGTAACATCAGTGTAAGGGGGCCTCACTTCCTTGACAACACTGACCCTCACTGTCTGAACACCAATATTACACGTCTTCACCTTAAACTGTCTTATTGTGCATTTCATTACATACAGTCAGGGTAAGTCCCATACTGCTTGTTGTCTGCAAAGTCAGCTCTATCACACTTATTATGATATTATTTATTATCTAGGTAAAATAATTCTTATTCAATCATGTGTTGTAAAAGTTGTAAATGATGTCTTAAATTAAATGTGGGAAAAAAAATCCTAACTGGAGCTCTTTGGGGTGTTTGGATCTATTTGTTTCACCTTTGCCAAAGTTCCCAAAAAGTGCCAAATGCGTCATCTAAGTTCAAAACAAAAGGTCAATCCTTGTGTCATAACAACAGTCAATGATTACAAAAAGTCAGATTAAGTGACTTCCATCTCTCAGGTTTTTCTATTTTTTTTGGAAAGGACCTAAATCCATTCTGCTGCCACTGAACATGACGTACCTTGCCGAATTGTAGATTATTTTTGTAAATAAGTCTGGAAAGTTTTAGTGTCACTAGATGGTCTAAATGCAGATTCAAATATTTGCTATCAGATAAGCGTAAAACTATTCAATCAGAAATTACATTCAGCTATCAGGTAACTCCCAGACCGTTTTCTTCTGTCTATCAGTACGAAAGCTCGCTCAACGTCCTAACCAAAACTCTTCAAAGCCACTAACTGTATTATAGGTGAATATTTAAAATAAACAGTTACTTAATTTACCCCGCCGTTCATCCCTTGCAGGGTGTGTAATATATTTAAAACTAGCAATCTGTTTAACGCTTTTAATACCATTTTGATCTTCCGTTTCATTGTGACATTTCGATGTCCAAAAGTCCGTCATTCAATGAGAAGAACATACAAATGAGTCTATTTTACAGTCAACTAATGATTAATAAATGATAAAACAGAAGGTGGAAAAAAAAAAAATCATAAATGATAAGAACTTGTATTTTTGAGGATATATTTGGTTAAGCAATTCATTTAGTTGAGTTGTTAAATGGATTTGGGCAGAAATCAATAAATATTATCTATTATTAAGTTTCAATTTTGATGCAACATTATGTGTTGATCTTCACTACTTTGCAGAAAGAGAAATTTTATGTTTTCCACTACATTAATCTCACAGCTGTAGATAGCGTGGGCGGATTACTGAACAGGCCTTCCAGGCACAGCCCCAGGAGCCCAAAGTGCCATGGGGCCACCTGACCTTCGCTTACAAAATGTCAAATGTCAAATTAACTCATACTGACCAGGAAGAGATCCAAAATGACCACAAAGAAATACACAAAAGACCATAAAGAGATACAAAGGAATGCAAAGAGACGCAAAATAACATGAAAACATGAACAAAATCACCTCAAAGAGACCCAAACGACTACACAAAACAAAACAAAAAAAACCACAAAAAGATGCATAATGACTACAAAAGGCACAAAACCACCACAAAGTCTGAGTTTTTAAGGAAAATTGTCTCACAATCAACCCATGGTAACTTGGATGATTAAATATTTTCATCCCTAGACTATATTATGACTGAATGTTGTTTACATGTTATTGCATGTGTAATAATATTAATCCAATAATATTCTGCATATAACAACAAAAACTGAATAGGACCATTCTGTATGAAGAGTCACTTTAGGTACTTGAAGTATATTTTGCTGATATTTCCTTTTTTCTTACTAAATTTTGACTGCGGAGCTTTTACTGGTAGAATAATGTCAGGCGGTGGTATTGATGCAGTTCAGCTGCACATACAACAATCACTGTAATATTTCCTGACAACATCCAGGCAGCTGACATAAACTTGCATGCAGCAGTGGTTCCTCACAATGGGCGTTTATTGTGAAACCCTATCATGAGAGCTGCAGCAGGTCATATGACCGTTATTATCTCTGCATGACTGAACGAATCCATAAGAGTCGTTTGAGCAGGAATTCATTTAGGCGCTCTCTCTGACACCAGAGGCCACCCCTCCTAGACGCAACTTTGTGGTGAGTTGATATTTCAAACGGTTAACAGCTACATGTGGGTTTCATGTCATGTCTCCAGTCTTAGCTCGGCAACCTAACTGTCTTGATCTATGTGCATTTGGGGATTTATTAGATATGCATTAGACTTTATTATATATTCTGTGTTAAGTCGCAGTCGCCACAGTTTAGTTTCCTCATCTCATCCTCGCTAATCCTGGTAGTCACATGATGGATGTAGCATGACTCACAATGCCGATAGTAACGCAATAAGAAGTCTGCAATGCTAAAGCGTCAAAGGGCTTTACGCACAACGGAGCTTCGCGTCTATTCGCAGTATTACGGTAGAGCGCTAAACCAACACGGAAGCGGTTTGGATCAGATTAACTCATAATTGTGTGCAGTTGTCGGTCAAGAAATGTCTTTTCGTAATATTTCCAAAGAGGCACTGGCTGGATCCATCACACTGGGAGTTGTTTTAGTCGCCGGTTATTTATTAGGTAAGAGCGAAGGCGATCAAGCGTAAAGACTAGATATTAAAGCGTAATAACGTCGCTACGACACAAGATAACCACGAAGGTAACCGGCAGCAGTGAAAGTGGGTGAGGGTGTTTGACCCGGGAGAGGGCAGTGTGAAATAACGGCCTTTGGACTCATATCTTTAAATTTAGTGTTTTTAATGTTTAATTTAATCTGCACAGAGGTGGAAAAGTATCTTAGACACTATACGCGTATTTTTCAAATTGCATATACGTTTAAATAAAACAGTTTTAAGTGTAACTCTGAGTTTATGTGATCTGGACGAGAGTTATAACAGTTTTGTATTTTCATTCGTTTTTTTATATTTTTATTTAGCTTTTTTTTTTTTTTTCATTTCAGTCTGTTTCAAAACTGCTCGTTTCACTTTCATTTTTATTGTTTGAAAATGTTTAGTTTTTAATAGTTTTTAGGGATGAGAATCACCATATTATGAAATAATATTATTTTGATTTTTTATGTTTCTGCAATATGCTGAGTATTGTGATAACAAGCAGTTTATTACATTTTTTCAAATACAATTAATGTCCCCAAAGGAAAACTTTGTCAACATCTATTTTATGTAATAATATTTAGGTTATAATCTGTTTATCACAGCAAATAATTTTTATTGCAGCAAAATGTATCTAATGGACTGAAGAAGAAATTGATTTAATTGTTCTAGTGGGCTACCAAGAGGTTTAATTTGTATTTGCAATATTAATAATTTATATGATTAAAAAAAATACTTGGCATCTGTATCAATACAGTATTGCCACACATAATATCATGATTCTATGCTGTAATGATTTTTTTCTTGCAAAATTTAAAAAGTTCAAAATTGTTAAACTTGTTTTGTTGAGAAATTTGACCACATGGAGAAAGATCTAAAGTTAAGAGGTCTCCAGTGTGTTTTTATTGAATTTTACTTACTTAAAGTACACAATATTGTTTCAGTAGTTTTCATTTTATTCTAAAATCTAGCTATTTTTATTTCATTTAATTGCTTTTTTGGCACCTAATTTTAGTTTTTACAATAGTTTTAGTTTACCATAATAACCCTGGTCTGGACAGAGGGGAAACAAGTCTTTTTTTTTGTTCTTTTTTTAAAAAAAAAAAAAAAGAAATCTGATAGAAAAAAAAAGAATTAGGCAGTAAATATGCTCTATCAGATTTGTGTCTGTGTGCAAATACAGCTATCATTGTGGCTTTCTTTATACTTCGAACTTTTCAGTTTGGGGATTGTGTTAATTATTTCTAGGTTTCTAGGTTATTTCTAGGTCATTTCTAGGTTTTTGAATAAGTTACCTAAACTTGAGTCTGACCTCATGCTTCCAGCTATGTGACTTTGATGCGACGTTAAAGCACCTTTCACGTTTCATTACTTAATATATGATTTACTCATTCAACCCTGTACACTACCACTGTGTTACATGGATAGAAAAACATAAACAAATGTACTTATAAGTAGTTGAACTAAAAACAGTGTGCATGATCATGTCCCATCTTATTTTTCACCTCATACTGTACGGTCTGTTTTCCAGAGACACAGAGTTGACAGAGTTGTACAGATAAAACCCAGTTTGGCATCGCTCAGTAAACAGTCCCATTCTACTCATTCATTCAATTCCCCTTTCAGCATCTATTGACACTTATAATACTAAACACAAAACTGCAACGCCTTCGAAAAACCTGGAGTATCTCGTGATGTACATACAGCAAAAACACTGGGAAACAGATGTAACCAGAATGTTTCAGTCTGGATTAATTCATTGTATTTCCCTGAAAATGTAAAGCTTCACCGTCTTACTATTACCAGTCTTCATTTCTATATCTGGATCTGTTGCTGCTTGTGCAATAATTACATTTCCCCAATGAGATCATTTAAGTTTTATCTAATCTATCTAATCTATATCAAATAATTACTGTATATCCACTAGACCAGACTCCAGTTTTCTCAAAGACGTATGCGCTGGACGGTAGGTTGAATGTCATCATCATGCTATTAAGATCCTCCTAATTGCTTCATGGTTCGTCATGTTTGTCCTCAGGGAAAAAGAGATCTCCCAGGATGAGCATCTTCAAAAGTCACGGCGAGGGAAAAGACAACCCGCTGATGCAGTATGTCCTCAATAACTCCTTGAGGGAGCATCCGGTTCTGAAGAAACTAAGACTGGTACGTACATCTAAGTATCCGGAATATAGATATGCTTTGGCACAACGAGGCACTCTGATGGTGATGTGATCTTGTTTCACGGAGTAATTTGTGAATCTAACGCACCTGGTTTCCGTTCATTGCTTTCAGAGGACACTGGAGGAGTCAGCGAGCATCATGATGGTCGCCTGTGAGCAGTCGCAGTTCATGGCCAATCTGGCAAAACTAATTAAAACCAAGAAAGCCTTAGAGATTGGTAAGACTTGACATTACATCTAGTCTCTAAAGCACGTACACCCTCATGACTGAGATTCAACAATCCAAAAGCTGTTCAGACACCAGTTGCTTTACATGCACACAAGAGGAGCAATTAGGTTTCACAGGAAATGAATGTATATTCGCTATAAGGCAAGACAGCGCAGCTCTATCGATATTGCGTATTTCAAAGATGGAGGCAATTAGCGCTCCACATCAGCAAAGATGAGCATTACAATGACATTCAAAAGCAAGTAGCAATAAACACCAGAATACAATCAATGAAGACAAAATAAATGTTTTGTTTTTAAAAATTACTCCAGATACTATCAAATCCACTTGAACATACAGCCGCTTGGTGTTTCAGTAGACTTTCTCCTCACCCCAAGTGTATTTTGGCACCTTCTTTACTTGTTTTAAGTGTATCGATGATACTGATTGCTTCCTTACTTTTTTAGCTGAGCATGTTGACTGACCACAAGAGGACAGGCTCTGTCGTGAGAAATGGACAGCGCATTTTTTTTCTGAAAGCGTGAATTTTATAAATAAGTTAGTAAACTGCTCAGTAATGGAAAATGACTTATTCATACTTATAGAGGATAATTGGTGCCAGTTTTAGTCTGACTTTGAGGTCGTAGCCAATGGGAGCGCCACTTAAAAACTATGTTACAAAAGGCAGCAGCATGACGAGCAAGGCTGGACATTAGCACCATGCAGTGGGTCAGTTTTGTCCGGTCTGTTGTCATTCATCATGCTGAATTCAGCGCCCTCTCGTTGCAGGAGTCTACACCGGTTACAACACGATGAACATTGCACTGACTTTGCCTGACGATGGAGCCATCGTGGCATGTGATGTCAGTGAAGCCTACACCAACATCGGCAAACCATTCTGGAAAGAGGTACCATTCAGATCTATGTATAAGTATTTGTCAAGACACTGTATTTTGGGAGGGTTCAGTGTGTGATGTGTAATACTGCTGTATTGTTCCCACTGCTGATTGCTCATCAGTGCAGAGGATTTTCATACAGGTAATAGACGTCCTGCAGAGCTTTTTGATTCAAGTCTGTGCACCTGCATGTGGAGCAGACTTCAGTCTCTGTCTGTCATTTGTATGATAAAGACGATTACTGAACAAGTCTGCTACGTCTTTTAAATAAAAATTGACGTATTCATTGAAAAGTTATCTCTAAAATGATATGCATTTGCACCGCCTCCAGAATTTCTCATTACAGGGTTAAGATTTTTTGGTAAATCTATTTAAATGCTGGTTTATATACATTCTTGTATGTAAGAGTAATTTTTTAAAAGATATTTTAAATTATGTACAATAACTAAACCTACAGTCAGCTGTATGCAGGCTGATAGCTATATCTTATTTTGATTACACCAGAAAATAGCAAAACCAGATTATTTGAAACAACGGCATGTTTGCAAAACCAAAAAGCAACTATTGTCACGCATGTAAATACACACATAAAGACATCTTGATATAGTAGAATGCATTATTTATCATTTTTCAACAACGTATCTGCTGCATTTTAAAAACATTCTTGTTCCTTTTTGTTTACAGGCTGGAGTCGACAAAAAAATCGATCTACGCATCCAGCCAGCACTGAAAACTCTAGGTACAGTAATGCATGTCTTTTCTTACAGGTCCAGTGTGCAGATTTTAGGGGGATATACTGGCAGAAATTGAATAAAATAAGTATGTTTTCTGCAGTGTATAATCACCTCAAAACAAGTATCGGCATGATTTCATTACCTTAGAATGAGCCCTTTGTATTTACATCGCGAGCGGGTCGTCGTCCATGGTGCGCCGTCACATTTCTACAAAGGCAGGAACAGACAAAACAAACACTTACTCAAACATTTGTATTTTCACATTGGCCACCGTGGTTAGTAAATGCTCAACAACAAGCCAAATAGTGTTAGAAAAAAATTATTTTAAAGGTGAAGCTGTTTTGTTAAGTGTTTATACCCATTTAAAACACCAAACTTGAATCTAGCCTTTGTGTTGCGTGTCTATTGAAGTTTGCTCACAGATGTGTAATGTAATGATTGTTGCTTCTTGTGGCCGGAGGAGGAAAAACACCAACTAAAACTGTAGTTCTCACCATAGACATTTATGCGTAGACGCCACATTGATGCTGCAATACGTCAACGCGTCAGTGCGTCAGCCACAGGTCTGCCCTGTAAACAAATACAAGTAGAAGTAAAAACTGTGAGTTTTCTGAGTAAAAAGCATTAATGTTGACATTTAACCGATATTGATTAATCGTTTTTATATTCAATGATACATACACATTTTAAGCACTTATATTGACAATCCAGTGAGACAAGAAAATGAAAAAAGTCAAAATAAGACACTGTCTCCGGCAGTGAGTTTGCTTATATTCTTTTAGCAGTGAAGTGAAATACTCCATGACAGAACATTATCAACCTTTATGTTATTGTGTACAATAACAAAGTAAAATAAGTAAACTTGCAGTGTGCTACTTTAATAAATATGCACAATATATTATGCAAAGTCAGTTATATGTATTCTGCTTGATCAATATCATCTGAGGACTAATGGTTGTTATTGTTGTTGTTGTCATTAAACTTGATTTGACAGCAAATGCACGACGCCGTTTAGAAAACACAGGTTGACTACTGACACAAAAGTGACATCTATGCTTTGCCTTTAACGTAATTAAATCTTTAGCTACACTACACACAAAAGTTACGCTCGATACGTTGTTCTAGTGTTTTTTCTGAAACGATTTCCCCCACAATTAGCGGTATAATTGCTGAACTGTATATTCTGAATCAGTTGCCATTTAGCCCAATAAACTGGCGACCAGCTGCATCTTTGCGAAAACTTTTCAGCTAAGCTAGCCAGATGCTAAATAACACCGCTTTTTGACCGTAAATATAACATAGTGAGCTACCAGACCGTAGCATTGACAATGGCCTGACGTTACGTATCGGTAACTTACCTGAACTCCAGGTGTCGCGTCAAAAAGACCCACGTGCTGCTTTTCTCTTTATTCTTCCCAGTCCATTAAACTGAAGTGTGAATATCCAAATTTCCGAGTTAGCCGTATGCGTTTTGTTTTAGCATTTAAGCTGTTTCTGAAGTTCCTTCCACGTGAGCCAAACACTCAAATGCGGAGTGACCGTGACCACGTAAAGTGACGTAACGAGGACGTTATCTGGATCACGTGACTTTTTTTTTTTTTTTTTACCTGCAGATTTTATTTTTCTCACAAAAACACAATATATTAGTAAAAATACAAACCAGTTGACATTGCCAATTTAGTACGAATAATTTTACTTGTTTATCAATTTTTATCATAAAAAAATCAAATAAAACTGTATTTCATTAAATGGTATCGCCAAAAAATCTGCATTTGCCCTTTCCTTTGGGGAA
The DNA here is from genome assembly GCF_026936395.1 of Plectropomus leopardus. Lineage (NCBI taxonomy): Eukaryota > Metazoa > Chordata > Actinopteri > Perciformes > Serranidae > Plectropomus > Plectropomus leopardus. The sequence continues at coordinate 12,419,782 of NC_142194.1, forward strand.
AACTGCTCTAAAATTGTGTTTGTTTATTGTTTTTGAATTGTGAAATTAAATTTCTCCTGACAGTGACATTTTGTACACTAAAATTCCTCCTTCTGTCCATTTTGATTTACAAAATAATAAGAAGAAACTCTTTTCATAAAGCACATTTAAAAGCAAAACAGAGGCAAGAAACTCCAGAAGATATTTAACAATGGAAGCCAAATGATCAAGCTGAAGTAGAATTAAACAAGAGATGAGAGGAAAAAATATATTAGTAACATACAATAACAAAATAAAAGCAATAAACACAGAACATTAACAATATTAATAATAAGTTGGATCAGGGCAGACTGAAAAGATAAATTAATAGAGAAATTAAAAGAATATTTTCATATTTTCATTGCTTTCTCAATGAGTTATCATTTTGGACATTTTTTTAATTGACCTTGTTTTACATTATTAGCTATTAGAACATGAGACAAACTTTCCAAATGAGTTTCTTATTTAGCAGTGGGAATAATGTTGACTAGGAGGAGATAGATGTTTGTGGCAGTTAGGTGCATTATGATGGATGTTAAATATGTCTTTATATCTTTTCTCTCTGTTGTGTTCTGTTTCTTTCAGATGATCTCTTGTCAGACGGCCAGGCTGAAACATTCGACTTTGTCTTCATTGATGCAGACAAAGTAAACTATGACAACTACTACGAAAAGTCTCTGCAGCTGTTGAGGAAAGGGGGCATCATTGCTATTGACAACGTAAGGACTTCACTGTAGACAAATATAGAAGTTTGAGTTCTTGTAGTTGAATATTTAATAGTAATAATAATAGCTTTCAAGAGACCCAAGGACACTGAGTAAAATAACAACATATATTTAAACCAGCTAATTGCCTGAAACTGTTTTTTCTCATCCTGCAGGTTTTGTGGGGTGGAAGTGTGGTGAATCCTAGACCTGGAGATTTAGACACCATCGCCATCGACAAGCTGAACAAGAAGTTGCATCGAGATGCTCGAATCAACCTGAGCATGCTCACAGTGGGAGACGGGCTCACAATAGCCATCAAATTATAAGACAGAAGTCTGATAAGTGCAAAACTTCATAGGCTAAGGAAGGTAATTCAGGGACATTGTATGTCCTAGGTCATCTAGGAGTTAGGTCATCTGCTGTGATGGTAGCTGCTAAAATATATACCATCTGGACTTGGGTCACTACAAGTTAATGTGGAAATTTTGGAACAGTTTATTAAGTAATTTCAATGCCAGATTTATTACTCAATCTGTACTTTCTCAATTTTACAGTTACGAAAGAAAGTGTGGTGTTTGAATTAAAATTGCGAATAAATTTGATTTTTCAAAAAAACTGCACATGCCTTTTGTTTTTATTCTGCGTTATCATTTTTTTCCCCAAACTGCTTTCATACTGAACCCCAAACTGTGTAATTGTGTATTGCCAAATTACAGGAGAGGATAAAGATTGACTTCCGGACTTTATTGCAAAGGTTAGACACACGCCAACACACAAATCACTTCCTGATTAGTGTCACAGTCCTCAAAAATGGGAAGAAAAGTGGATGATTCACTCAGATATTCTTTCACACGAGTCACACTGAGGAAAAAATAAACCCATTTAGCATTGTCTTGCAATTTAGAAGCAGGTAATAAAGGTAGCTGAGGTCTCAAACTCATCACAGCATGATTAAGCCTCACTAGAAAGATAAGTGAAGACCAGCCGCTAAATTGGCGTGGATCTCGATAAGCATATTTTGTTGGAGTAAATCATCCAACAGGTTGAACATCACTACTTAAATACAAATAAAATGTGCAAATAAAAGGAGAAAGAGCTTAAATTAAGATATATTCTACTGTGCAAATTAACAGCTCAGGTTTACATTCTACATTATCACACTTCAGCAAAATAACAAGGTTTTGAAACCATTCCTGGACATGGTGCACCCTATCACTATTGAGGATATATTGGCAGAAGGAGTAAATGATAAATACATGTGATTGAAACATGACTAGTTATTGTACCCACAATAAAAAGGAGGCTGGTGGAAAGGTCTCCATTTTAACAGTGCTTTAGAACTGGGCTCTGGTTTTGTTTTGGCTTCTTCTCTTTAAAATATCTGTTGCTGACCAGAAGGGAACGCTCGGGATCAGTTTCAGCCGATGTTTCTCTTTTTCTCATAAAACGACAGAGCAGATCCTCATGCCTCCAACTCCAGGCCCAGACCAAGTTTGTGACCACCAGCATTGATGTTCTTCCCGTCCACCAGCGCAGAGAGGATTAGTTTCATTCCTGATATACAAAAACACATTTACAGTTGTTCAGTTAGTGAAAAGAGGTCTGCTGTGTTTTTAGTTGTATATTTATAAAATGAGAGGTGGTTCTTACCAGGCCGGAGAGTCTGGGTGTATCCAATTCCTACCAGGCTGGCATTATTCACCTTAGCCTGCAGAAAAAAAAAAACATTAGATCATTTAACTAACATTCAGACTGTCAGAATAAGAACCAGAATCACAATGAGGTTTACTGTCACGCAAGTTTTTAAGACACAAGGACTTTGCCTTCATGTTTGGTGCATACAATAAACATATAAAGAGGAATAATAATAGACGCAAGTACTGCAAAAGTCAAGAAACATAAAAATAAAGTACAAAAACATACAATAAAAATCTGAAAGGATTATAGAAATATGAAAAACCTACTGCAAAAATCTCATAAGGCTGCTCAATTAATCAAAAATATTACCAAAATCACAGCATAGCCAGGTGCGCTATCCAAATCATGAATTATGAATGAAGTGTAAAAATTACCTACTAAAATTGCAAAAGGATTATTTTTTGCAAATCATACAGCCATTTTCTTATTTTATTTTACTTATCTTTCATTTTTTTCCATATATCATGTATTATTTTATCTTTTGTTATGAGGATTTTTTTTCTTATTATTTTATGTTGTTAGCAAAATTTTATTTTTTCCTCGTATTTTTTATTTTATTTTATCTTACGTTATCTGAATGATATTTTTTCACCTTATTTATTTCTTTATTTATTTTTGATTTTACATTATTTATGTATTTTTTAAGATTATTTTTTGTTTTTTTCCCCTTTATTGATAGGACAGCTGTAGAATGACAGGAAATGTGGGAGAGAGAGGGGGGAAAGCAAAGGGCCACAGGCTGGATTCGAACCCGGGCCGCTGCAAAGGCCTCAGTATATGGGACACACACTCTAGCAGATGAGCTAGAGTGTGTGTCCCATTTTCCTTTTTTTGGTTTCTTGGTATGCAATGTGTGTGAATGAGGCTCCTGGGTATGTGGGTGGTGGGCAGGGACCAGGAACTGGTGTGGGTGGGAATTGCGTTGGGTTGCCAATGGATAACCATAACAGACTTTTAAGACTACTGCCAGTTGCGTATGTTTTTTCCTTTCTGTGCGATTTGGGAAAACATAATTCCTTTACACCTCAGTTCCTTGTTCCTTGGCTCATGGCCTCATTTCTAACAAAATTTAATGGAAGCTATAACACATTTTTGAGCTGCTGACAAACATGAAGTAAAAACATAACTTCCAAAGACACTTACTGATATGGAGGCGCTGGAGTCTAACTGGTATTTGGCAGCGATACCAAAGCGAGTGCCGTTGCTGCCTGCTGTCCACGCAAGATTCACAGCAGTCTCCAGCTGGTCATTTACCTTCTGGTAAATAGATCCACCAAACTCTGAGCCATCATTTCTGAGAGGAAAAATAAAAAGGCAAGAAGTTAGAAACATCACTTGGAGATATTTGTTTCACTCTGCGGTAAAATCTCACATGGTTAAAATATTTGTCGAGCCTGAAACATACATATTGGTGTGGAGCTGGAAGTCTCCGGTCTTGTAACCAACTGCAAAGTTACTCTGGGTCATTTTTGATTTGGCCGAGTCAAAGGTCATCTGGTAGCCAGCCAGCCAGCCCTCGTAGCCAGCCACTCCTGCTCCGTGGATCGTAGGACCGGCGAAATCTAAATCTACATCAACACCCACATTCAGGTATTCTCTTTTGTAGGCTGTCTTGACCTTGCCGCTCTTCTTGCTGTGAAATTAGAAAAACAAATTAAAAAGTGATGAAGTTAGAAGTTAGTGATTGCACGTCATGATTTTACAACTAACATATATCATCTGCAGCTTACCCAGTATTTGGTGAGAATGTGGTGTCAAAAGTGAGTTTCAGCCCTTTGGTGATCTAAAGGAGATCGCTCCATTAGTCACACATCATTTTGAGCTTTTGCATTAGCGAGATGATTATTAACATGGCACAGTTTTCAGCTTTACCTGATCCTCAACACAAACTTCAGTTCCAAGTGTGTTTTCAGTGGTCCACTTCTCAGTGAACGTCAACCCATACTCGGCCCACTTGTACTTGGTTTCCAAGGTTCCCGTGACTTTGCTGGTGTCTACGTTGGATGAGCCCGATGTTTTAAACTCCTAGATTGGATACAAGAGGAAAGTAATCATACCTGGAAACAGTACAGCAGATTAGAGCAGTTCATCCACTACAGATAAGAAAGTAAAAGTCAGACATGAATACTGACACAGATAGTTCGAAAAGATATTATATCGGCTGATACTAAAATATAAAATTAAAACAAACATTTTTTTGATAATTATCCCTATAAAGGGAAACCTCAGTATTTTAGACCTAAACCCACCATATGTTATATCTAAGCAACTAATGGAGACAACAGTTCTTAAAATGGGTCTTATATTGACAGAGATCGCAGCAGTGTCCATTAAAAGCACTTGTTTTTATCACCGACAGGCTCCAGTTGTTTTTAGTAATGCCTGCTAACATTGCAGACAGGACCCCACAAAGGAATTAAACGCCGGCTGCAGCAGCGAGGACACAACCTCTGTACACGGTGTCTGCTCTACTAGGTGAGCTTTTAGGCATCCCATGAGAGGAGACTTTTTGCAGGAAAAACAACAGTGCAAATGTTGTAAGTTGGAGAACAGAGTGCCATAAAGTTTGCTGTGATTGAGTAGAGAAAGCAAAGCCTTTGTGCTTCCTAAAATATTTTTAATGACATGGCTGATTACAAATATGACTTTGAAAAAGAGATTTACACACTAACAAACAGACTGGGTCGGCGAAAGGTAAAGGAAAGTGTTTCATTTCTCTATAGGTTCTTTATTAAGTCATATTGTCAGACAAATACAATAACAGTCTGAGCCTGTCAGAGGCAAAAACACTTTCGGTGGATGTATATGACAGTGCACAAATGCACATAGGAATTACATTTCAGTCTGTTTTGCTGCTGCAGTGTCTCTCAATACCGGATCAATTTAAAAAAAAGTTTTCTCCATTAGTCACTTAAACACAAAAACGTGGGAAAATAGGGTCCAGGTTTAAAAAGCACCTTCTCTTTAAATGTTGTTATTAAAAATCTGATTGACAAACATTTTTTTTCTGAATGAGCTTAGACAAGCGTTTGGCATTTTGGTGCTTCACTTTCTTGATACTAATCGACCAGCATATGCCCTGATAACATTATATCTGTGAAAACCTAAAACCTGCTAAAATATCTGCAATGCATCGCTGTATTTTTATAATAACCGCTGAACTCACCACTCCACTTGAAGACTTTGTCTTCACATCAAGCTTGACCAGTCCAAAACCTGCAATGACAAAGACAACGAGGAGCTATTTACTGCGTCTGGTTATGCATTTCAAGCAGCCGTCCCGTCCTCTGAGGGTCAGTAAATACACACTTATAAAACTGCCTTTTATCTTGCTTCCAGTTACCATATCCTTTATTGAAGATGTCCTTCGCTGATTTTCCCAGGTCTGCATATGCTGGAGGAACTGCCATTTTGCCTGTCACAAAAAGGACATTTCAGAGAGTGTAAGTGCGGAAAAATAACCATAAATGCACCTGAGGATCACAACATTCACGTGTACAGAAATGTTAGAAATATATGGATTTGTAACCTGTAAAAGGAACAATATAGCCACCGTAAGAGTTTTTGTAAGTACAATCCACTATGCTTTAGACTCTATTTAATTAAAAGTGTGTTGGATTAAATGGTATTTAGCAGTAAGACTGTGGAATTAAAATGTCTCTCATGTGCTAAGCATGTGGACAACTATAGTGGCTGACACAAAAACACAAATGGTGCTTTGATTTGTCCATTCTGGGCTACTGTAGAAACAGCGGTAGATTCTGTGGAAGAGGGCCCCTTCGAGGATTCTTATTTTTAGGCCGACAATCTGCTTAAAAGCCCAAACACAATCTATAAATACACATTTCAAATGACTTCAATTTAAGTGGATAATGAGGACATTAGTAACTCCAACCCTGCTAAATAAATTCAATCCTAATACTCCAGACACGTGTGGTAAATGTGGAACAAAGGGCCCAAATATTCAGGCTTTTTGGGAAGAGGTTTAGGATATCCTGTCACATGCCACAGGCCATAAAGTTAATTGTATGCCCCAAACTATGTTATTTGGTATTTTTCCTGTAAATTGTAAACTAAGCAAGGCAGATAACGACTATCTACTGTTTAATACACGCAAAACAAACCATATTCAAATCCTGGAAATCTCCTACAAGACTGAGCTTACAAGCCTGGCTTGCAGGTCTGTCCCACTCTACTGCCCTAAAAAAAACATTGTTACCATTACCATTACCATTGTTTTTGTGGCTGGTAAATGAAGCAAAACTAGCCGCCACTTGCATATTTTACCAGCATTTGGCTGGTGCTAATTTCCAACCCTGATTACGAATAAATATTTTACGTTTATTAAGATATAGGGGCATTTATAAAATTTATAAAAGGGGAGTGGGCTATTTAAGTCTTCTTGTCTTAGCTGTGGTAAGAGCATAATTATGTATATTTCTATTTTTTGTTTCTCTTTTTATATCTTCCGGACTATCAATAATTGTATAAGTAGCATTTGCATTCCCTGATTGTTTATTTTAGACTTTAAAAAACACTAAATGTGATGTTCTGTCTTATTAGATTTATGAATATAATACCTTGCTACGGATGTTTTGTACTACAATAATATAATACTTCTTAAAAAAATAGAACAATGATTACACAATAAAAAATTAGAAGGGTTATAAGAGAAATAGAAATTGACAATATTTCTCAAATCTTGGCTGTAACTTTAAGAACAATTATTCATTGACTTTGAGTAATATTTACGCACCAACATCACATATATTTTGAATAGCTAAAACGTGCTGTCACTGGCTGACACCTGTACCACTGGACTCAGCCATACGGTCTCCATACGTCTCAGATTGTGTTGTCACGTCTCCTGATTTTCAAGGTTAGACCGGAGGCTTTTCTGAAATTAGCTGCTTACAGTAACCACGAACACGACGGTAAAATTAGAACTAAAGTTGTGACAGCGTACCGGGCAAAACACCATCCACTGTGCGCCCTTTATTTACCATTATAAGTATAATTCTGCATGACTATAATGATTAATAGAATAACATTTTAGAAAAAATGAGGTATAATGGTGCCACTTCAGATAAATTAGACAGATTTTCAGTGACTTTACATAGTTGAGGATTACTCGTTGGTAATTTTTACTGTAGAAATAGCAAATTATGAGAAATAGTACACTGTCATTGGCGCCTGCTGCAGTATTTTGAAGGAGTTTTGAACACACGAGGGTGGTAGGGAGCGTTTTTTAGCTAGCAAAATGGGACGTTTGATAACCACCTTGCCGACATTCAAACAAAATACAACTTTAGCAACCTAGATAATTACACGACCCGTTACCTACCGAGTGTTACTGCTGTTATTAGTGTTGCTGTCAACTTGAGAGATAAGAAAAGCGGCAGAAAAGCGGCAGAAAAGCGGCAGAGACCGGTGTAGGACGATATGGAGGAGACACCGCAACACCCTGCTGACCTCGGCACCGCAGGACCCCAAATATAGCTGTTTGTTTTGTGCCTGTCTGAAATGGAAAGAAGATGAGAATCTTGTTCGCATTATTGGGCTGTTAATTTATTTATCTTATAGTTTGGCTAGTGCGAATGTAATTCTTGTCATTTGTAAAAGTTTACACTTTTCATGCCAAATTAGTGCTACCGGCACACAGGCAAATGTAAGGCCTCTAAATCACCATGGTAACCCATACGTTAATACTGAGCAAAAGGGAAAAAAAGAATTATATATAAAGTTTTTTTTAATTTCATAATTTAGAAATAGCTTAATTGTAATAAATAATAAATAATTTGTATATTATAAAGTTACTTTTAAATTTACCCTGAGTTAGTCATGGGGTCAGCAGTCCACAGTTATTCTTAATAAAAAATAAACTGAAAAAAAATTTTTCATGTTCATATGATTATGATATCATTAAATGAATAATCTTTTTTCATTTTTCACTTAAAAACATATATAAATATATCTACAATCTACAATATATATACAAAATATATCTTGATGTTTAGGTCTTATGTTTTTTTAGTTGCAGGTTTTATTCACACCTTATTTTTTACGGTTTCATATTCATTTTTAGATCTCTTTTTTTTTTTTACAATTTGGGTTTTTTTATTCAATTCGATTGTATTGTTTCAGTTTCAGATTTTTTGCTTTAATCTTCTGTGGGAGACAGAATCATGAGTGACAGCACAAAAAAGGAGGCTGAGTATGTATCTTACTGCTCGTAAAACACACTAAAAATGTTGTAGTTCAGTCTTTCGCCTTATAAAATGGTCATCTTATGTTATTAGTATTATTTGTGTGTTTTCAAAAAGCACATATGATAACAAAATACATATCGTGTCCTTTTCTGGCCAAAATCAACAAAATACACAACTCATGTTCCAAAGCTGGTTATTGGATAAAATTTACAGTAAACATAAGCTTTCAAAAATGTTATCAACTAACAGTTTCTGATGCTGACGACTTTATATAGTATGTCTTTTTATAATGCACATTAATTATGCAATTGTGCATTGAGTGGGAAATAAAGATAACAAACTGGTCTTTGATTTCAGCTCTTTAATAATGGAAATGACTGAACGAGACATGAAACGAGTAACGTGGCTTCGCATGAGCAAATGAACACAACAGCATCACTCCTCGATGAACGGATGTGTCGTCGACTGTCAACTCCATTTAGAAAAACAAACGTCTCCAACATGCTGTAACGGCCACATCAATTACAACATCTCTCTTAAAACAATTTCACTCGATGAAACGTAGAGGCCAATCTGAAATCAACATTACACTTAAAAAGCACATTGTGTTTCAAATAAATAGTTCAGAGCAACTGTAAACATATTTCTCCATGTGCATGTTGCCGTAACATTGTATATGAAATATAAAAATACCTATTGACTGTTACAAAATGAAATAAATTAATATAAACAAATACATACAAATTTGAGGATATTTTTGAAGAACTATTACTACAGGTTAATGTCAAAGGATTATTATCATTTACACTGTATGATTATTTCAAAAAAGACATTATACAACTATCCAACAGTAAACATGAAAGATTTGGGACATTTCTACACAGAGAAAACTATCATAACACTCAAGGTAATTGGCAACTGGAATTATATTTAAGACAGCTGGAAATAAATCTTTGATTCCTTGTTTTTGGCTGATAATGACATTATCATACATCTTTTCAAGAGCCATGAATTAATCTGTTAATATTTAGTAACATCGTCAAAACATAATTTCAAGGAATGAAAAGACTCTCAATGGCAAAAAAGTGACATCTGTTTCTCAATACATTTTGCTGTACAAGAAAAAAAGCAAATGTAGCATAGATCTTTACATATTGCTTTAACAGTGGTCCGTAGAGCTTTGATAAATTACAAAGTGGGAGGTAAGACAAAACTTTCAGTCAGTAATCTTTAAAATGATCATGTATTTAAATTGCACAGAAAATGGTTAACTGCTGTGAAGAGTTAGTTACACTGCTGCCTGAGATTTTTTTAATGTGGTTTCTTTTTATCATGTGCCAACTAAATATTTTCAAAAGAAAAAGGTTTTTGAAGTAGGGTTGTATAAAGTATTTATACAGTAGACGGCGGTCAGCGCACCCCCAGTTTGGAGAAGCAGGCAGCAGTATCGCCACTGAAGATAAGCAATGCATTGCTATGGATGGGGGCCGCAGCAAAACATATTTTGGCCACCTCCAAAAATCAATATTAGCTTATAGCAATATTATATAGCTTTTCTGCCTTAAAATAGCAGTCTCAAAGTTGATCTGATAGTACACCGACTTTTAACAGAGAGAATGGCATCTAATTCTCACAGAGCACTCCAGTTAAACGTAAAGAAAGAACTGCAAGAAATAAAGGAAAGGACCTTCTGTTGGCGCCGAAGCGCACAGAACTGAATTGCTACATATTGTGGTTTTAAGTGTACGCGATATTTAGAATATTTCCACGACTTTACCTTACCATCAGCCCATTACAACGAGGAACTAAAGCCATTAATTCGCTCTCTTCAAAGTCTCCAGACACCTTCAACAAAAACAGTAATTATACCTTGCAGAACACAGGAGTTGCTGGTCAGTTCGTTAGTTTGCGTTTTCGTGTGACTTTGGTGAGGCTGAAATAAAACACTAAAGTCACCAAATAACACAAAATAAATAACCAATCGAGGCAGAGGTGGCCCAGCAACTCCTGCGTTCTGCATGGTAAAATTATTTTTTTTGTCTGGTGGGTTTTAAGAGTTCGATCAAACAGCTTTAGTTCCCTGCTGGAAAGGGCTGACGGCAAGTTACAGCGATGAAAGTCGGAGATTCGAATCAGTCAGAAACCGCTGCCACACTGAACATCCTGCTGAGCCCTGATTAAACTTTATAACTTACATGGAAAAACAAAATCATCAAATATTTGTACATAACGTCAAAATCTAATTTCACTGACATAATTCAGAGTCAAGAACAGCCCTAGAAAATATTCAGAATATAGCGTACGCTTTAACTAATCTTTGCATGTTGGCTTTTTTTAGGTTACATTTTTCCGCAGCCCTCTCCCACAGCAGTGCATCGCTAAGCTTCTGTACTGTTACTCCTGCCTGATTTTCTAAACTGCTAATGTGCAGACTGTCATCTCCTTTAGGTAACATACTGACTGTAGATAAGTACCTTATACAACCCAACTTCAAAAAAATTGAGCCATCCCTTTAGGTTGGGAGGTGCTGATAAAAGCAGTTCATGCTACATGAAATGACTTCCCTTTAGAGGAAAAATAAGCAACTGAATAAATGAGACATATCTCCACTGTGTTCGCTTTGCAAAACCAAGCTAACACTGTTGATGGGGCTTTTAAGAAACTGTGAGGTTTTGTGGATTTTGTTTAATCCGCCTAAAAGTGGTGACAGGGGAGGCAGGTTTGAAGATAAGTCCCGGTATATAAGAAGTTATGGCTCCGTCTATCCCATCAGGCCTCAGTGCTAACAGGATCACAACAGCTGTTTTTGTTGATGAAGATATCGCACACCGCCTCGGTTGGCAACTTGACAAAGCAGACTAAACAGCACAGGCTAAGAAGTGTCTGACAGTACCGCCGCCGCTGCTGTTGATTATCCAATAAGCCTCCTCATTACTGCAGGTCTCAAGAAGGGCCAGCAGTACTCGTTGGGGACGGGCCCGTTGACATTGCACTCAAAGAAGGAGAACATGGGGAACCAGATGCGAGCTCGTCGACTCTGCTGGTAGGCCCGGGTGTTGGCTAGAGTGTGGTAGTACAGGAAGAGTCTGGTAGTGATGTAGAACGCTATGAAGACGTCGATGGAGTAGTGTTCGTGCGCAGCCAAGATGAAGAAGATGCCGAAGAGATTCAGGACCCAGGACAACGTGTGAATGAAGTTCCAGCTTCTTGGGGTGTCTGTTTGTGAAATGAATAGAAAGAAAAGTTTACAATACATACAAAGATTATATTTTATTAGGAATCTAATCATATCCTTCGGTGACAGATTATTTCTGCCCGTTTCAGAGTGAGGACTAGTTTTTATTTCAGTGGTAATACCAGTGAAGGACACTAGATGGCAACAAAGGGACAATGTTGACTAATATGGCCACTTTGTTTCTCTATCTTCATGCGTCTTCCTCATGATTTACTTTAACCCTCTGATCTCACAGATTTTAATTACGGCTCATTATTTATCATGATTTCCATGAATGAATGCTGCAACTACGATAACAATATTAAATGGAGATGTTTGTAAGTCTCAACACAAAGTAAAAACAGATTATTCGTAGTACAAAATCATGTTTGAGTTTCTTGTGTTTAACACAAAAGACTATTTTAGTATTTTGAGATATATATTTAACAGGATATAAAACTGCACATTGCGCATTAAAATTACAGGCTGAAAATTACATTTAGACCTTCAATAGAAATGATGATGCCGAATAATAACCGAAATTGTTGTTGAAAAACTTTTTTAGATGGTAGGAAAACACTGATCACGAGCAGACAAACATCCCCCGAAAAGCTAAAAAAAAAAAAGCCTTGAGCATCACATAATCAACTTTAAAGGAGCAAATTAGCAAGTTTTATTGCCATTTTCTCAATGGAGTCTGGCTTTGAAGACAGGTTAGTTTTAGTTGACTTCCCTGTAATTTCAAAAAAAAAAAGGGGAGCATACCATTGGATAAATGAGATTTCCCTTATAATGTATGAGTTTTGTGAGAATTTGTAAACAGATTGTTGTTAAAAATAGACCCATGACTTCAATTCATCAAGAATTTTCTGGGTTTTTTTTATGAAGTTTACATAACGCAGGGTGAGTAAGTGATGAACGAATGGTCATTTGAGGGGTGAAGGATTACTTTATGTAGTTCTCTTCTTTACTGCATGTGACACAAATTTACAAAAACAACCTAAGACATAAAAGATACTCACACTCTGTGACAAAGAAGTTGAGCAAGGTAATGACCACCGTGTGGCCGCTGAACATGTAGTCACCACATGTATGCACTCCTGTCAGGGTCATCCCAAAACCACTCCAGATGGCCACAGCTCTCTTCAGTTTGGCCCACATGTCACCGTACATCTAGATGGACAAAAGAAGTGAAACCATCAGCACTGTGCTGTTTCAAAGCGTCACAGATGGAGCGTTTAAGATACTCAGAAAACTCATTTTGTGTTACCTTTCCTGAGCATTGCAGGTGCTGTCCCGGCACAGACAGGGAGGTGACAAACATGGTGATGCAGCGCAGCATGAACACCGTCCCCATGAGGCTGCACATGCGCCGTAAAAGGATAGACCTGAAAGTCAAAGGAGACGGTTAACCCAGATCTTCCGCGGCGTCGATATAAGGGACAAGCTGTAGGTGTCAAACGGCACAATCCCAACAGTGATCACGATGTAGTGATGTGAAAGACTGTCAGGACGTTACCTGTGTTTATGGAGCAGCAGAACCAGCAACCAGACATTACAGAGGATCACTCCACATGCTTCAGCCATCGCAAAGGCCCAAGGTATTCTAGGCACGCTGTCGAAAAGAGGGAGAGAAGTGTCGCTTATTAGTTGTTTCGCAAAATATATATATATGTATATATTGGCAACTATTAGCCTCCATTTATTGATTCAAGTCATTTATCAATACAAAAACTTTGGTCATATCTCTAAAATGTGAGGATTTTCTGCTTTTATCTGCTTCATGTCATTACATTTGTTTTGTTTTTTTGACAATTATTTGGGGAAAAAAAACATTTATTTACTTCTTAAAGTATTGATAGAAAAAAAATGACTTATTTTCACATTAAAGACCTTTTTTTTTAAATCTGGCTTTTAATTTGGAAATATGCTACAGCTTTAGTTTTAATAATAGATTTTCACTTTATTTTATCCCTGGAGTTTATTATATTCTATAGACTTTTATTTAGTGGGTTTTAATATTTTATAATTGCAATTTTCTAGTCCTGCAAAACTTTATTTATGGTTGTTTATTTTATTCTTTTTTTGTCTGCGTTGTTAGTTTTGTTTCGAGAAGCACTTTGGGCGGCATTTTTGCATGCGAGGTGCAATATAAAGCTGAGCCGAGTTGAACTGAGTAGTCTCAGCCCTAAAAAGACCCTTGACACATCATCATAAATATGACAAACTTATTCCTGTGTTCAAAGTTTCTAACACCATGACCGATTTTATATCAAAAATATGGACCCTCAATCCGCTAAATGGTACGTCCCCATGTGTTATCAAGCCAAATACACATCGGTGTTTCCCCGAAATCACCTCCCCTAATAAACATAAAAAGAAATTCCATTCAAAGCTCAAAGCTGGTCATAAACAACAGTTCACGCTTCAAAGTAGGTCACTTAAGAAAAAAAAAAGCACTCAAAGGTCTCTTTGAACCAAAGCTAGCCCGTCAGGAATATGTGAGGACAATAATAGAAACACGCTACAAGGAAGTAGGGCAATTATACTGTCCGACCATCTGGTGTGATATTCTGACAGCTGAAAAATAATGACTATCTTTGGCATTTTACAGCTGACTAATGGCTTTTTTTTTTTGGTTATGTAGTTCCCCAGGTTATAAAAATAAGACTTAAAAAATGTCTTTGTGGACACACACCCACCTGTCTAGGAAAATATCTGGCAGTGGAGGGTATGTGCGCATGTCAGGCACCCTCTCGTGCACTATGACCATGACAAATGACGTGAACCCGAACACAAACACCACATAGATGGCGCTAAGAGCCGTCTTCCAGTACTCCGGATCCAGGCGCCTCGTCTGCTGCTTGTACTTCCCATTAGTGTACTGGTGATACTCCTCTCCAACTGGCGCCGTGTCAGTGCTGTCACAGTCTCTGCCTGGGTCTCCATTGCACAGCCAGTCCAAACTGCCTCCGGAGCCTGTCGGAGAGTGGCCATCGAAGGGAAGACCCAGCTCCTCCAACACATCAATGTTCTGTTTCTGTAGTTTGCGGATGGACACCATCAGCCGCTTGATGTCCCCCAGCACCTTGAGCTCCAGAGGAGGCGAGCGGAGGTCGTACTCGCTGAGGGCGAGCAGGCTGGTGCCGTCCAGCCGGTGCTTGTTGCACAGCAGGTCCACATAGTCACAAAAGCCCTCTTCCCTCAGCCACTTGGCGACGTGTTTGGGCGTCCAGCGGCGGACGCTCAGCTGGGTCATTTCCTCCTCACTCTGATGGCTAGAGAAAAGTACAAAATTTCAACATAAACCAGTGAGCTCTTCTTCACTGTCAAAATAACTTCCTATCCACGAAATAAAGGAATATTAAGGAGAAGTAAGTGTTCTTTATTTTCTCTGAATCAGCAATACTAATTCTCAACAAACCATGAAATACTGCCACGTAGACAGAAAATAGCTTCACTGTGAGAGAAAATTAGAAGTGATAAACAAGTTTAAGACAATCCCTGAGCTACACAAGCAAACTGAGCAGCCACAGCCTGAGCAAACATATGAGGCAAGACTTTGCTAGGTTTGCACAGACACACACCCTAGAAATGTGGGTGAAGGAGCAGACATCCTTCCCAGGCGAGACAGTAGCTTTTGACATAGTCATGGAGAGTAATTTGTTAGCAGTACTGTAATGTAAGCACTAATACTTTGTTACAGTACTTTTGGGAGTATTTGTACTTTAATATTTCTTTCAACTTTTACTTTAGTACATTTTCTAAGTAAAATGTACACTTTTACTCCATTACATGTACTCTGAGCATTTTAGTTACTAACTACAAAAAAGGGAAGGACGGCAGGGAGGGATGAGCGAACTATTTGTTTAAAGTTTAAATTTTTATACAGAAAAAGTGTGTATACACATACATATACCTTGCTTGTTTGTTTTTCTTTTCTTTTCTTGCTTGTGCATATGTATTATTTTGTTTGTTTTTTGAAAATTTCTTGCTTCTTCATGGTAAATCGCTCATTGCATTCCTCCCTTGTTTTTGAAAGAAATCAAGCCCCTTTGCTCAGGTTTCAAAGGGTTAACAGCATCCCTGCAGCTAAGGGCATGGTAAATTAAAGAGTTTTTAAGACTTTTTTTATGCCCCTGGGATAGGTTTAAGACTGCTTTTCTTATTAACTAAATTAAAGCAAACATTTTGCCTAAATGGTTATTGTAACATAAAAGATTACCTTTATTTGCCTCGCAAATTATCTATCATATGCTGACACACACAAAAAAAATGTTTTAGAGCTGATACATTTAATTTCATAAACTTACTTTTGATACTTAAGAAAAGTAAATATCAAATAATTGAAGATTTTACTCAGGTAATATTCAAACTGATGACTTCAACTTCTACCAGTCATTTTCTGGTAAGAAATCTGTACTTTTACTCAAGTATACCTTTCACTTATTATTTTTTTTTAATATTATGTCCAACCACTATCCTCCACACCAAACTGAGTAATCCTCGTTTAAATAGTAAGTGGCAGCAAACCATATCTTTAAAGTGTGTTACCAGGATTGCCAAGGTGTTCATACCATGCTAGCATCTTTGCCTGTAGATGGATTACATGATATGAAAGCACTGTGGCTTATATTGTGTGCAGAGCAGCTTTATGTGTACAGAAGGTCAGTAACTTTGCCCAGTAAAAACCACCCACCTGCACTGACCCACATCACTAGCTATCTATAAGGTGGGGCCAGAGGCTAATACCACTAACTCCTAGCAGTATACTGTTAAATAACTAACCAACCTGGTTTTTGACTGTGTATTTAAGCACAAATATGCCCGAGTTAGACATGAAATCAAGCGACAGCATCCTCTCATTTATCACAACAACTCTTCCCAAGCAGGCTAATTCAGCTGTGGCTAACGTAGCAAGCTATTAGCTGCTAGCTTGATCGGTGCGTGTGCTTCACGCTCACTCACCCGGACTGAGATGTGACAGAAGACGACACGGAAACGTATTTATTCAGCTAGCTAGCTAAACGGCATCTCACGAGGATCTGGAGAAGTCGTTTTAGCGCTTGTTGCAATAACACGGGGTTGGTGGAAATCATTTCGCCCTGACTTCGCGCTGGTTAGCATTATGTTGACAACACAAGGCGGTAATGACCAGAGTAGCTGCGCATGTAAAATCTGCTTAGCGTAGGCCTGACTCCAGCGGGCCAACAGCGACACCCACCGGTGGCAAGAGGTTACTGCAGCGTTTTTATCCCTTTAGACTAGAAACCTGAGCAAATTGATTTGATTTCTTTCTCAAACATGAAAAGGAGGCAATGAGCAACGGAAAATAACCCAAATATTAGCAAGATATTGTAAATAAATAAATAAATAAATAAATAAAAAAGACAATTAGCACAAAAGTATCAGGAACAGTAAATAACCTGAAAAATGTGCCAAATTAAAAGAAAAAGAATAAATATAATAATAATGTTAAATATCTTTTTTTTCTCTAGCCTAATTTTAAATATGTAATTATATCATTTTAAATATAACTTCTGGGCATTTTCCTCTAGGCTTTTTAAATCTAATTTTTTTTATTGATTTTCTTACTCCCTCTCTCTCTCCATATATATATTTAGCTTTTTTAAAAAACAAAATATAACTATTTTTCAGCTTTTGAATTAACATATAAGAGACTTACAATTGTATATGAAAAACACAAATGTTTTGAATAAACAACAAACTAACAACAAGAATATCATCTCTGGCAACAACAATTATTATTATTAATTATTATGATAATAAAAATATTAAATAATAACAACAACAACAACAACAACAACAACACAGGTAAGATGATGTAGTAAGAAAAACAACTAACTGTATATAATAACTGTAAAAATAAGAGAGAAATGTGTAGACAGCAATAAGGACTATAACAATAAAGACAAATATAAAACACACATTAATAAAAATAAATATATTTCTGAATAAGATAATAATACTTACAATGATAAACATTGCCAGAAGGAATTCTTAAAGAGTAACAAAATAAAAAAATAAATAAATGAATTATATATAATATAATCATTTATTACAATTTCCAGTACATTTTATGCCAATTTGCTGATTGCCTGTTTTTGAAAGAAATCAAACCTTCTCAGATTTTAAAGGTTCGAAAGCTTGTGAAAGGTGTCAAAACGCAGCACAAAAGAACTGATGATGATCCAGGTTTTGAAGGGTTAAATCCTTCTAGAGCATCATTACTTTTACCACAATAGGTTAACTCAACTATTTGGTAAATTATGGTTTCAGACAGAATTTTTTTTTTTCTTTTTCACAGTATATATAAAAGAAAACAATAAATGCTTCATTTCTCAACAATGAAAGTTCATTTATATCTGAGAAAATAGTCAGTTTTAATTTCATTAGCTTAGCTTTCTTACTTCTGCCATAAAAGGCCATATCAACCGTTTGGTGGAGCATGCTTTTTTTTAAAAAAAAAAAAAGATATGACCCTTAATATATTTTTATTTTTATATAGTTACATAAATCTGTTCAGTAAGACAGCTGAAACTATAAAAAGTCGAATAAACACGCCAACCTTTGAAAATCCCACCAAACAGAGCCCTTATGTCTGTTTGATTAAGATATAGTGACTCAAAATGTGCTTTACCAAATGGCTAAATAGGATGTTGAAGGCATATTACTAAAAGAAAGAAAGAAAACATTTATGCAATTAAAAGCTACAAAATACCACAATAACCAACAATGACCGACATTTAGATTAAGACTCTCTAATTTAATTTTAGACCAAGGACACCTGTCCTTGTCAGTACCAACATGGCTGTAGTAAAGCCTCAACAGAAAATAAATGGAAGAAGAAATCACACAAACTGGTAGTTTAAGAGCAGCAGGCAAATAGAAAGTCAACAATGAGCGATATTTCACCTGCCACTCCGTCAGTAAAAGACTTGGTGAAGGTTTTGTATGGAGGGAAAAGGTTTGGTAATCATGTGGATGAAGTTTGGCCCAACCTGTTCATTGGTGACATGTAAGTTTTTGCTCTTGGCAGCTTATAACATACAAGTAACTCTTAGTCTTTGCAGTTTTTATCCCTTTTTTTCCCTTGTCCGCAGGTCGGTGGCCAATGATCGCTACAGTCTGTGGAAGCTGGGAATCACTCATGTTGTGAACGCAGCTCATGGGAGGATGCACTGTCAGGGGAGTCATGACTTCTACGGCTCCACTGTGGATTATTATGGAGTGCCTGCAGATGACTCACCGTCCTTTGACCTCTCTCGCTATTTCTTTCCCTCTGCTGAGTACATTCAAAGTGCACTCGATACAGCTGGTGGTAAATACACATCGTGCTGCTTTACTGTCACTCAGTTCGTCTCTGCAAGTCACTCCACAATAAAATCCCAGTAATCTTTTGTTTTTCTTCACCAGCTCGGGTTTTTGTCCACTGTGCAGTTGGAGTGAGCAGGTCTGCCTCTCTTGTCCTGGCCTATCTAATGATCCAGCACCGTTACACCCTGCTCGAGGCCATCAATAAGGTCAAAGAGCACAGATGGATTTTCCCAAACAGAGGATTCCTCAAACAGCTTCGTGCGTTGGACATGAAACTGCGCAAGACATCATGAGTGACCCAAACAACCTCGAAAACAAACTGACTTTTTAGATTGCAGAACCTCAAATGCCATTTTTTGTCAATATAAATGAACAATTCAACATCTGCCAGAGATACTGTACTTAGGCTTTAATCAGTTAATTTAAGAGTAGTACTGAATCTATTGACCCTGCCGCTGTGTTTAACGCAGACTGAATCCATTTAACTTTTGTGTTATGTTGAAAAAAATATGTTGTGTTGCATATTCACTTTAAAACAACATAAACAATCAATAGATTGTTTATAACAGTATTTTTTAGTTCTAAGCAGAGTTTAAGTGCATTTTAAAGTGATGATCAACGTAATTGTCAACATTTACCTCCTCATACGAAGCATCAGTTTGTCAGCAAATGTAATAAAAGCAATTGTTTTATCCATAATTTTAAAATAATAAATCTCACTATTCAGAAAAAAACAGGGCAGTTCTTTTTTTTCCAAGAGAACGCGTTTTGCTTCTGTGAATTTGTACATGAGTATTAACAGTTAAAGCTTCACGCTGCAAGGATTTGATAAAGTGTCTAATCTAGTATCATTTAAGATGAAGAGTTGACAAATGCGTGAATTTACTACATTGAAAACGTGATGTCTTTCAGGAATATTTGATAAAAGTTTTCAATGACGCTTTGAAACAGCATTTACACCCAAAAAAAGTCACGAGAACTTCATTTGAAAAAACACATTTTGTATTTTTATATAACTTATAAATAATTGTAATTCTTTTGCTGCTGTCTCGAAAATCTCTTGGATGTGTTGAGTTGTACTGGTAGAATTTGTACTCATGAACTCTGGATTTTTAAAATTATAATGAAGTTTGTTAGATCATGAAAACTCAGTAATCAGTGTGGTCTGCAGTCAATGTGCAATATATCAATATTACATTGATATCGTGATTTCAGACGAGATTTCGTCTGAGATGTTGGGTATTGTAATACCACAGGTGTTGTCTTTTCCTGGTTTTAAAGGCTGAATTACAGTAACGTGATGTCATTTCCCGAGGGTACCAGACTCTTATAGCTGTTTTATTATGTGCTTTTAACTGCTTATGCTGCACACAGAATCAGGGAGACCGTTTACAGCAGAGAGACAGCACCTCCTGGACAGCAGAGGAAAGACATTAACAGAGCGACGACGTGGCAGGACGATGTAACGAAACATGCATGACGATATGTTGTGATGGTGATGCCGTAATGTTGACAAAGAATGGAATAAATTATATTAAATACGGCAGTTTTGTTTCTTATTTTATGTTAAGTTTCTTAGTAATGTCCAGATCGCCCGTGTTTTTGCCTTAAAACATTCGGTTTTAAATCCCGTCAAAAGCTGAAAACTTAAATATTTTAACATTACTGCTGCTGGTTTTCTCCTCTTGTGTCAACTTATTTTGCTCTCGTCCACTAAAACGATATCCAGTTTGCTGTTTACCATCTGCTAGATTTCATGTAATCTGGTGATTATACACACATTACTGATGATTATTTGTCAAAAATCTAATAATGTAAATATTTTTGCGAAAGCACTGATAGTCAGCGACTATTGTCACAACGTTGATATCGAGGTATTTGGCCAAAAATATGATAACTGATCTTCTGTACAAGTGAAATTTCAATGTTTTAACTGCCAAAATCTCAGTTGATCTTCGTTATAACGCTGCGCCTGCATACTGAGCAGAACGATGCACAATACATCTTTAAGTTTGATTTTTTTCCCTGAATTTAACACATGTATTGTCAGTTTCAATGTCCTCTCCTTCTGTAAAGTGGTTGATTAGATTTTAGTCAATTTTATATTGGTGAGTCAAATACTAAAAAAAAAAAAACGTCTATGTTCAGGATTTTTTCTGAGAACATACGTTTCTGAAACCTGACAATATGCCTCAGCTTTCAATGTGACCGATGTGGCAAGAATTCAGAGATCTGGAATTCAGTGAATATATCTATCATTAATATTTCTGATCCATACTTGGATAAGTTTCTCTTCACAACTACAGCTGCATCTGGATCGCACCAGAATCACACAGATATGGATTTTATTTTTATGCATGAATCATGTGGGATTTGGTCCTACCACACACACACACACCACTGCAGATGCATCAATAAGCAGAAGCTGCACTTTAAATAATCGATCAATAACTGTCTCCAGGTTTAAAATGACCCGGAGACATTTATTGACTGATGTTGTGTACAACATCAGTACTGACTTTTCACAACACCTCACTGCGCCTGCATTTTGCGTACACATTCATGACACCGAATGAAGTGAGGTCATTACATTTCATGAAGGTTAATTATGTTTTTCTTCAATTTGAAAGCTGGAATGGGTGAAATTGACCCGCGACATAATAGGAGAGCTAAAAGAGACACTTGCAGCGGTGTGAGGGCTGTTTGATGTCATGTGCAGCCAGCGGCAAAGCTTAATTTTTTTCAGCCAATTTGCTTTCACAAGATATTTATGTCAGAGCGGTAAACTAGCTGCGCGAAGCTGTTGCAGCATTTCGGCTCCATAAATGCTGCATTACGTTGGACTCTCTGTCATCCAGTGTAAGCAATGCACTTAAACATTTTCTGTCCATAATTGCATCCAATTATCACTGCTTTATGGGATGATTCATCTCTGTTTGAGGCTTATTAAATTAGAGTCCCACCGCTGTGTGAAAAGCAGAGCTCGGGCTGCTCTGTTTGTTATTCTGCCCTCCGCACGAGTAAGACTACACGCTAGGTTAAGTACTAAATTGGGTAACTGTCCAGTGACAGCAGACAAACACCTGCTCGTACACATCATCCTGAGCCGGAGTTGACGCGAACGGCTTTGATACAACAAACATTTGGACCAGCAATCGATCCAAGAGGTGGGGATTTGGACTTAAAATGTCAATCTTGAAAGGAAAGAAAAAGGAATATTTAAGTGTGAAGGATTTGCAGAAGGTTTTGGATTCATGTAAACTACATCTAAGCCAGGTGGATGAAGTCTGGCCAAACATATACATAGGAAATGTGTAAGTATACAATTTATTTCACTCTTGGCTCACTATTTGTTTTAATTAACTCTCACAAATAATTGTGTTTCTCTGGTGCAAATACATTGTGCTGTGTTGCTTATAGCCTTCACATATGTCTTGAACTTCTTTCTGTCTCTTTGTGTTGCTAGGGCAGTAGCCCAAAACAAGGCTGCCTTGCAGAAATTAGGTATAACTCATGTATTAAACGCTGCTCACTCCAAGCAAGGCTGCATAGGGAACCAAAGCTTTTATGGCAACAGCTTTGTGTATTGTGGCATTCCAGCAGATGACTCGACGCACTTTGATCTGGATGTTTACTTCAAGCCTGCAGCTGATTTCATTCACAAAGCTCTGAAGTCACCTGATGGTAAGACTCCTCTTCTTTTTCACATGACTTGTCACATTACTGCACTGTGAGTTATAATTGCTAAAAAATATGTTTGTTTTTTTTTGAAGTCCTGCACATCACATCCTTTATTTCACTCCTTAATAAACCCACAAATTCTCCCATCACGCCGCCTTTTCAATGTCACCTGTCGCCACAATGTAACACAACTTGTAATGGTAGTGTATTTTTCAGCCAGCAGTAGTAATAAGGGTCTTACCTTGCAGAATTTAAGTCTATAATGTGACCATGGCTCCTTTCAAAGAAGCTATCAAGCAGAGGACAAGTTGGGATTAAAGAGACAGTCGGGCCCGGCCTGCAAAGGGACCTTAAATGAACAAAGGCGATGAATTGTGGGCACTATTTTTAGCTCACAGCAGGCAGAAAGAAAGACCACAGCGTGAGACGGGCAGTCATGTATGATATTAATAAGACTGAGGCCTCTCACTCATCCTTCCTTCACACCCCCACCTCTCTCCCTTCATCTTGTCTGTTCTTCAGGGAAAGTTCTGGTGCACTGCATCATGGGAATGAGCCGGTCATCGACCTTGGTGTTAGCGTACCTTATGATCTACCATCACCTCCCGCTCAAACAGGCTCTGCAGAAGCTGATCCAGAAGAGAGCCATTTACCCCAACAGGAATTTCCTGGCTCTGCTGTTGGATCTGGATCTCCAGCTGACGAGGAAAAAGAAAAAAACCTGTCATATCCTGTAATCAAGAGAAAATTACACTTTTTCTTTTTTTTAAACCATACAGCTGCGTGCTGTCTCGGGATGGTGATGCCGATCAGTCTGCTGATTCTGACTGAAATATTTCTAAGGGACTGTTATGAAATTTGATTCAATTGATGACTGAATGCTAATACATCATATTAGCATGTTAAGTGTTAAAGGTCTAGTGTGTAAGATTAAGTGGCATCTAGTGGTGAGACTGAAGATTGCACCCAACTGAAACATGTTGAGGAAAACTACTGTGGCCAATGCAAAAACGTGAAATTGCAAGTTTGTCCAATCTGGGCTACTGTTGATAAAACATGGCTGACTCTGCGGAAGTGGACCTGTATGGAGATAAAATGGGCTCAATCAAGCACTCAAACACACTTTGTAGTCTCAAGAATGAAAAGTTTTCCTCCATAATCATCGATCACACTGTCAGTTAGCAGAAAAATAACTAACACGTATGATGCTTCGGTGCAGTTTTTTTGGTCTACTGGTGTTAACCAACCAGCTGAGCTCATACAGCATTAGATAATAACTGCAAGCACTGTCATTCTTGGCTTCCTAGTCAAAAATGTTTTAATATTGTTTCATATAATAATTCACTATTGTCTTCTCCTCTTAATTTTAAGTACTAATTTCAAGAATTTTTTAAAGCTATTTCAGTACTTATATTTCTGAGTGCCAAATTCAAGTACTTCCCTGATAACACATTAATATTAACATTTCAGTTAATGGAAGAAGGAAAAATCTGCAAACTCATACCTTAATGTTTTCATATGCAATACACATGATTAATGTTTCACCAAATATTGCCTTCTTCGGGTTATTCTGAATATTAGCATGTTACATCAACATGTTAAACATTAACAGACTAAACATTATTTGCTAAACATTAGCCAATTCACATGCTGATGTAGGCATCTAAAAATCCCATTAGCATGCTAACAGTAAACACTTAGCATGTCAACATTTATTATGTTAGCATGCTAACATAAAAACCGTAGGGCTGAGTAGATTAAATAAATGTTAGTGTGCAGCTTTCCCATTTGTTTTTGTTTGTTTTACAGAATCATGCTAACATGATATATTGTTAACAGCACGTTAGCATCCAGTAAGCTAGTTAACATCAGTGGAAGCAAAATAGCAGTAAGTTAGCACACTTACAAATGTTAGCATTCAGCTCAGTGCTCAGCTGAGCCTGCGAAGGTCTGCAGTCGTCAAACTAAGAGGAAGCTGCACCAAAATCGTAGAGATGTGACGGTGACGTCTTCCACTAGTAACAGCGGCGCCTTTCCTCTGGCGCCACCCTAAGGTCAAGCTATACAAAGCTTGCGCCACTAGTATTAAAGTATAATAATGAACTTGAACAGTTTTCTCTCTATTAGAATCCAATTTTGTTGTTGGTTTTTTTTAAATGAACTGCATTAGGCTACATTTTCATGGACCTGTTAAGGTGATTAAGGACTTTCTTGTGTTATTTTTCTTTTTTCTATGTTTTTGCAGACAGCGATGTTAAAAACAGAATTTCTTAACAAAATGACAGTTTGGAAACTTAATGCAACATGGTGTGAAAATGACTGAACAATGAATGGAAATGATAAGGAGATCTGATGACTGTCTTTCAGCTACCTTTTATTCTTGTCGGATTTCTTTTGTCTTCAGCTCCTCACTTTGTATTACAACAGAATGGACCAAATGTCTCACTGTAAATGTTTTTAAAAAGCATCTTTTTTTGTTTTTGTAAAATCTGTGGATGACTCAGAAAAGGGTTACATGTTTCTGCAATTCAACATTCAAACTCAAAATGGGAATCAATCTCATCCGTCTCTTCAAAAAGAAAAAAAAACGATCAGTGTTCACAGTACGGTATTCCTTTGGTGTATTCATCGAGTCAGTTGAGCTGATCATCACAGTACCTCAAAAGGTTTCAGATCATTGATTGTCCATGAAATCATTGTGCGTCAAACAAAAAAAGACACTCGCATCTACTATGTAGTAGTTTGGCAGCACTGATTTTAAGACGGTTGCTTGAGAAATAATAAATCAGTGATTCAACTTTACTGTATTTTATGAAATGTGACTAATAGAACTGATTGATAATTTATTTCTCAACCTCACTGCATCACACACATATTACAGACTGAATTGTATGGCACGGTGTTGAGTCACAGGTTAAATATCAGTGTAATTTATCATTTACGGATCATGTATTTGGGTACAAGAAACATAATGCATTTTGCAAATAGTAAACTTTACATGATATAAATAAATGTTTGTATCATTTGTACAAGTGTTCATCTTTTTCTTGTGTAATTCTCTTGGTGTATTATTTTTATGTTTTAGGCCTTAGGGTTTTGAATGTCCGTAAGGAATTTTTTAGTGTAAACCTTTAATCAGTTTTTTGTGCTTTCAATTAAATATGATGTAAAAAAGATCAGAAACTCCTGACCAAACGTCCAGATGTTGATTTAACACACATTTCACTGTGGAGCAGAATCTCAGTAGAGACTGTGTCAGCTGCACTGATCTAATTCTCTCGCTATTGAAAAAGCCGTGTCCTATCCTCCCTCCTGTGCTGCCTGGTAGCTCGGGTAACCTTAAAGGAATGCAGAAGATGATGCCAGAATTATTTTGGGCTGAGATTCAGATGTTAAAATAGCAAAAAAGGTTGCAGGGTAGATTACCAAGGAGAACTCAGACAGTTGTGCTGTCGACCTACATGTAGCTCTTGTACAGAGAGACCTTGAAAAGCAACGTTTCCAGCCAAGGCAAGTGTCTGCTAACAATGTGTTGTTGCAAATTTGTTGCAGATATTTGTTGGGAAATATTTACTAGACTGTAGTGTGTGAATTTACAGCACTGTATAGGTGAACATGTTTTATAAAGCACTTTAATAAACGAAGATGTACTGTGATGCATTGCCTGATGGATTACCACACTTTCTGCTTTTATTAATTTGCTCACAAATCCAGACGAACCACATCCGAAAGGCTAAAGAGGGAAGTGTAATTCATAAAACCACCAAGAAGAGGCCCTGAGGAGGTAAAAAAAAAAAAAAAAATCCGTTTTTATTTGCCCTCCATGTTAACCGTGGGCACTTTCCCATACATAGCATCTTTAATTACACAGAAGTAGAGCAGGAAGGACAGGTTAGCCTAAGGGGGGAGGCTATGAAAGCAGCGCTGCAGCTCAACATGCGCACCAGGGAAATCAGTTCTCTGCCCTGACTGTGGGAGGGAGGGAAGGGTTGTACTTATAGATCAATGAGGAGAAAGAAGAGCCTCCAGGTACCGCGGGCACATGTTGTACTTCAGCAAAGACACACTTTGCTCGATGCATGGAGCATATGCCAGGTCAGGTGCAGCTTTTTTTCTTGCATACACATGCAACCACGCAGACATGGATAAAGCCATCATGATGTTTGAGTGCACCTCCATACGCCGCGGCAGCTTAACAAAAGGTCACTGAAACAGAGTCGGTCTCAACGACTCATCCCTGCGGACGCGACAATACGTCTCCAAACCCTGAGTGCCACATTATGTCTCCGCACAGCAGCAGAATGCAAATAAGAAGTCGCTGCCATCGGTTTCTTTACTGTAACAATGCACACACATCGTTTGTACGTCCTCAGCCCGGAGCAGAATCACACAGCTGCCTAAATGGATGCTAATGTATACAGTATGCACAGTATAAGTCTCACACAGTGTGTAAATTGTAAATGCACAGGTTGGACTTGCCTGTAGGAAATGAAAAGCTGATGTTTATAGGCCTTGAATACCAATTTTCTGTATCTCTGGAGATAAATAAACCTAAGTGCTGCTGAACTGTAGATAAAATAATGAGAGCATCATAAGGTCAACTTACAATTATGTGTTCTTGTGGTCCTTTGCTGCTGTGGAGTGCATTTATTGGCATAATTACAGTCTATATTTAAAGGCCTCGATACCTGATGTTCCAATTAACGATCCTCAGTGTGATCCCACATTGTGTTTCTCTTTCAGCGTTACCTCTTTTCAATAAAGCCTGTTAGTCGTCATGAGTTACTAGGCATTCAAAGGAGATCAGATAGTGTCTGAAACTGTATCTGCACTTTCTTGCTTCAACTGAAAATTACTTTGGTGACTTTCTTAGCATCTTGATTATGAACATTTCTGTTTGTTCAACATACCTGCTGCTTAAACTCCCAGCTGATATCATTTGTGGTGCTTCTGTGCGACAGGTTATAGAAGCAGAGGTGGCGTATCCAGACATGCCCAGAGGCCTCAGCTGCTTGGCGAGCCCGGAGGGGGCAGACGGCAGGTATGAGACCCCCCCAGCTTCAGAGCTCCACAGGCTGATGTGGACAAAGAAAGGGAGCAGCAACCATCTGGATGAGGTTCAGCCCAGGATCTATATTGGAGACATGTGAGACCAAGCATGCTTTAAAAGGATATACAAAGTGTCAAGAAAGGTTTAGAAAACAATTAACTATAAGGAATTAATGGTTAAAGTCAGCCCAGTAACATGGTTTCTGCAAACCATGTTAAAGTGACATAATTTTTAGAGTTGCTGATCTGAAGTAGAGGATGATATTGGATGGAGTGACACATGGCAATACGGCTGCAAAACAGCAGGAAGCAGCAGACCGCCAACAAAAAACAAAAGCAGATAATTTTGCAGACAGTCGACACATTTCCAGTTGGGTTTTTGGCGACAAAAGTGGTTATTTTTAACAAAACGTCTGGACATCTCCGACCATTTTCATGGCGGTAAAATCCGGTATTTTTTAATGTTGCGTCAGGACGTTTCCAACATCCTGACATTTGTGGCAATAAACCTGGTTAACTGTGGACAAATTCGTACATTTCCAGCCCTGTTTAAAATGGCAAAATTAGGTATTTTTTAATGACACACCATGACATTTCCAGCCATGTTTGCGGCAACAAAACCGTCTTTTTTATGACAACACATCAGGACGTTTCCAGCCTTGTTTGGTTTAAACAGTCTATTTCTATTTTAATCTGGTTGGCATACATAACACTCCAAATACATGCTGTTGGCTCATGCCAGCTTAGTGAATTATTTTTGCTAACATGTTCTCCATATTGTCAGTGTTCAAAGCTTGTTTCTGTTGCCACCTAATGGCAAAAAATTGTAATTGCAAATTTTATGATAATGTACCATTCTTCAGTATTTAGTGAGCACACCTTGTTATGCAGTACTTTTGGGTTGCCAGGTTTGCTAAACATTAGCATGTTGCCATGTCAACTTTATAACTGTTACCACTGTAACATCAACAGTAAGCTATACACTAAACATAGACTGTGTGTAAAGAATATGTATAAACACACACACATATACAGTAAATAAATATATATATACACACACACATATACAATCTATGACACTAAACATTAGCTCATTTAGCTGCTCAGTTTACACAACTTGGCCACAAATGAAGCATTAGCACATGAACTTGCTAACAAGCCAACTTGCTAAATAAAAAATGTTTATTGTCGATGCACCAAAATGTTAATGTTGCTGTTAATGTTTTATTTGCCCTGGTTGTCTGGCTATCACCACCCAGATACAACAGAGGCGAAATGAATTTAGTTTGCAGTTTTTTAAGTGAAGAAAAGAAACTAAATAGCCACTCATCTTTGTAGTAACATCTGTTTTTGTGTATAATCCATAAACCTCCCTGCCAGGATTTTTTTTGTACATCTATGGGGAAAGGTTGATCAATTATTTATTTATTCTTTTATCGTTGTTGTTGTTATTTGGATGAACAGAGAGAGCTACTGTGTTACACTGACTAAAAGGTCTCTTAAATGTAGGTCCAATTTGGCAACACAAACACTGTTTTAATTTATGCATTTAAGAGCTTATTAATTATCTATAAAGCATTAGTAAATGTTAACTCACGCCAACTTCTAAATAATTTATAGGCATTCCTTATTGCGCAATGGTCACATGTGTACTCACAGAAATGACATACCCTTCTTTCACTATGGCCTCTGATCGATAATTATGCTTTTTTCTCTTTAGGTATGCAGCCAAAGACAAGAGGACCCTTCAGGCTCACCACATCACGCATGTGCTTAACGCTGCCGATGGGAAGTTCAGCGTGAACACGGGCCCCAGCTTCTACCGAGACACCAAAATCACTTATCATGGAGTGGAAGCTTTTGACATGGAATCCTTTAACTTGAGTCCCTTCTTTTACCCAGCTGCCAATTTTATCAAGAACGCTTTGAGCTCGCCCACAGGTGAGGAGCTCTCGCCGGGCTCAAGGTATTTCTCATCATTTCTACACATTAACTTAAGGGAGACATTTTTTTTACAGAAACATTTGTCAGTCAATTCCCATTACAGCAGCCCCCAGTTGTATTAGTCATTAAAATGCAAATCAAACACTAAACATAATATCAAGCTAATATCTTTCCCCCACGGTAATCTTCTCATAAGCTCAGACCTTGGCCAGGAAAATTGGTTTTAAATGGATTGCCCTGGTAATTTGTAAGCAACACTTTTATTGGACATGGAAATTACACAATTATGTTTGTGGCCTGTGCCTGCCTGGCCTGTTATGCAAAGTGAAGTCGGTATCTGACATGACAGTAATAAGATGAGGCCTCCTCATTCACATGCTGGCTGATCGGGGGCTCCAGTGTGTGGCGGGGCCTACAGTAATCCCCAGCAGAAATACACACACGCCAAGACAGTTCAATTACGTGCTCCTATGCGCCCTAATCCTCGGGCCTGATAAGGAAGCGGGGATTACCGCGTGTAGAAACATTTGTTGCAATATTGTTGAAAACTTTTAGCCAGGAGTTAGAAGTACTCCTCTCTGTGATGTGCATGGTTTTTAATCCACAGAGGAGTAACTAATTAGACAGTTGGAATAAAGTTCACCACAATAATCCAGTCGTTGCAGGGTTGTAAATACAGACACAGAGCCGGGAGAGGATGGCTGAGCTCTGAACGGGATCCGCAGGGAGTGATGTTAAGTTTTTGTTTCTGGCAGGTAAAGTGTTTGTTCACTGCGCGATGGGTCTCAGCCGCTCGTCCACCTTGGTTCTGGCCTACCTGATGATCCACGAGAACATGACACTGGTGGATGCCATCAAAGCTGTCAGCGCCAATAGGAACATCTCACCTAATGCTGGTTTCCTGGAGCAGCTTCGAGAGCTGGACCAAAAGCTGCACTGCCAGGGATCATCGAGGAGCTGGAGCGCCAACAGGTGGACTTGAGATAAAACCCATCAGTCCATAAATTTGGATTATCTTGTTGAGTTTGAAGTAGATATTACAGCGAAGATATGAACAATGATCTAACTGTCTTGTCTTTGTAAGAAATATTCCATTTTGTGAAGAAATTAAACTGATTTAGAAACTCTGAATGATTTTTATTGTAATTATTAAATACTAACAAGACCAACAATGACTTAACATTGACATTGGCGTCACATTGCTGCCACCTCACCGAGCAGGAGTTTTCACTATTCTCTACTGGAAGAGATGTCTGTTCACTTCCCTAAAATCTGAGATTCAAACATACATTGTAGAAGCTAAATAAGGTATGTCACCGTTAGAAAAAGCAAGCACTGTCCAATACGAGAGAAATATTGGTGGGGCAACAGACTTCAACGAAATACCGTTGTGGAGCTGAAGACTGTCTCCCTGTTGAAATGCATTTCCTCTGTCTAAACCTGACCCAAAGCCTTGGTTTTTATGGTTTGGTACTCATTACTTCTTGGTTTTATTATAATACCAGGTGTGTTTTAATTATTTAAGCACTTATTTTTACTTTAAGCACTTACATAATTCTATCTTAAATTATTAATATATTCAATTTATATATTTTCCTTATTTTAAATCAATTTTTACATATTTATTTTGCTATTTTTGTAATATTTCCTCTTCTATATTCTACCTCTCTTTTGAGAAAATAATAATTTGACATTTCACATTACATGCTTTATTTTGTATTATTCAACCTGTCATTTTAACACCAAAATTCAAGTCAAACTTTTTCTCCTAGACTCCTCAAGCTTTTAAAAAGTAATTTTCGAAATTAGTTCAATCAATTTGTGGACCATTTTTTTTACCAGGCTGCCTATTGCCTTTTTTCATGTTTTTGACAGAAATCCCATCTATTTTTTCAAGTCAAAGATTTAAATACACATAAAAGGCATCTGAAAGTAGCACAAGGAAACTGATGTCCCTCCAAGTTTCAAAGGGATTCATAATTTTTTTACTCACTTAGTCCTCCTACACCTGTGTTCCCCCTACACCTGTGTCCCTCCCAAACCTATCACACTAAGACACTAAAATACAACACTGGCAAAGAAACCTGAGACCTGCAGCATAAACTGGGCTTGTCAGAGAGCGACAGTTAGCATTAGCAAAGTGAAAGTTTAGACGGTAAACAAGGTAGAGTGTGCCGTTTCTGGGTGTAAATCAGACACTGGAGTGTCCTTCATCTACAAAGATACCATTTATTTTTATATTTCACAGCCACTATCATCGTGTCAGCCACTGCCCGTTAGCTTACAAGCTAACAAGCTAACAAACGACATAAACAAATAAAGATGCTAACTGCACTTACCATTCTGATGCACCTGCTAGTCGACGTTTTTTGGTGCAAAACAGGCTCTTTGTCTGAGTTAAGTTGCGACTGAGATTTAAACATGTTTGGCTCAATCTGTCCGTTGTTTTCTCTGAGGCTAAAGTTAGCCATTTTAACGCGCACTGCTCTTTCACCGGTCAACTAGCGCGGCAGCGACGAGAAAGAGAAACCTACGGAAGCCGCGGTGGGCGGAGAGGACAGAAAAAATAGATCTGCTGCACGCCCCCCACTTTTTTAAAATACTTTTTATTTGGGGGAAAAAATGTTCAACATTTTAATCATAGAGTATTTTATTTATTTATTTATTTTTACATAGCCTATGTATCTGGATAACGACTTTAGCCCTTTGAAACCTGAACAAATAATTTTGATTACTTTCAAAATGACAAGGGAAGGCAACAAGCTACATGGCAAGACATAGCCCAAAAAAGAACAGAAAAGTAGTATTAAAAAAGTTAAAACAAAAAAAAAAAAATCTTGAAAGCCCTAACATCCAAAGCTGTTTTGAAAAACATCACCATGTTTTTAGTCATACTTTGTCCCACAGTTTAGCCATATCCCACATGAGCAGCGACAGGCCACCACATAAATTTACATACAGTACAATCTGTTTTTATTATTATTATTTTAATTTTTTTCACGTGCAATTCCTTTTTCCTGTGAAGCGGATTGTGAAACTTCATCTGACCTTTCATTGGCATGGGGGTGAGTAGATAATGACTGAATTTTCATTTTTGGGTGAACTATCCCTTTAAGCTCTCAGTTTGCAAACTTAATATGGATCCAACTAAATTCTCCATTCTCAGGTCACCAGATAGCGAGCTTAACTAAACGTTCAGTGTTTCAGTGTAATAAGTGGGACTTCACGCAGTCATAGCTCCAGTAAACCCCTGAACAATTTGAACAAAACCTTTGTACAAATCTTTTTAATGCACAGATTCCAGTGATTCAGCACACTGAAAAGAACTGTTTCAAATCACTATCACTTCCTCAGCATGTTTTATATCACTTAGACTATTACAACTGTAATCAGTGCTGTGGTTGTGTAGTTAAAGTTGTCACAACACGAGCAGCCTGGCTTCTGTCACAGTCATCTGAGGAATAAATAGTCCACATTGCTCCTGCCCCACACTCTGGCATCTTCAGCTGTCTCGTTCCAGCGGGGCTTAGCCTCTAAACAACACTGATACTCTGCTCAGATGGCAAACAGAGTGAGCTGCACCAATAAGGTTAGAGTTTACTGTGGTTCCTTTCCAAATGCCTACAGGAAGAAAAACTAGCACGGCGGCAGCAGTAACTTCTCTAATTTTCCATCCAAGAACATCAAGTATTTGGGGAAAGTATCAAACTGTTATCTAAGTGTTGAGCTGAATATATTCTGTGATAATTATACAGCAACACTGAAGTGAAAGATGAAGATATGAGCCCAGAGGAGGAGCCAGAGTATCAGACACCGCCCACCTGCGATCTGCTCAGCCGTCTGCTGAAGAACAGACGCCCCACTGGAGCTGTCAACGAGGTTTGGCCCAACCTCTACATCGGAGACGCGTAAGTGACATTCTCACTTTGGGGCCCCACAGAAATATGGTGATCTGATTGTGAGACTGTTGCTGCAAACAAGTCCAGTATTTGGCCAACTCATGGGACAAATATAAAATCTGTACATTTGAGTCACCAGTGATGCATTTGCAAACATACGCTAACAGAGCTGGCTACAGGCGAGAGAAACCACAGAGGGCTGCACTTGCTGTATCATGTCTTGTGTTGTTAACAGGGCCACAGCTCAGCACAAGACCCTGTTAGTGGATCTGGGAATAACACATGTGGTGAATGCTGCAGATGGCCCCCAGCACATTGACACAGGGCCACATTTCTACAAAGACACCAACATACAATACCATGGCGTGGAAGCACCAGACTGTAAAGACTTTGACTTGAGCCCATTCTTCACTGAGACGGCTGATTTCATTCATGGTGCTCTGAATCAGAAAGGTACCACTTAAGTCTATTTAACGGATAGAAAACAAAAGAAAAACAATGGTTTAAGGTTGCATGGCAGAAATATTGTGGTATAGAGAAACTTGACAAGATGCATCTTCTAGCTAAAAATCTAATTGTAATATTAAGCAATTTAATTATTGTTTTAATTTAGTTTTATGTGCATAAAAATCCCCCTTTTCATTTAAGAGAATACATTTTTTGCACTTTGCACTAAAATCTTTGTGAAAAACAATGACAAAAAAAGTGTGAATGGAGCAACTTGACACTTTGTTTTTCATTCAGGATGTTAACCCTTGAGCTGACTGTCTTGTTACATTCCTAAATTAGGAAAATGAATATAAAAACAAAAGTGATAAGTTCTTTGCAGCTAGACCCATTCTGATAATTACCTAGCTATATGAGATATGGTGTGCATGCCTTATATAGAAACATTTAAAGTTACTTTTTCCTCTTGTCTGTGTAGGTAAGGTGCTCGTCCACTGTGCACGAGGAATCAGCCGCTCAGCGACTTTAACGCTGGCCTTCCTCATGATCAAAGAAAGACTTAACCTCGTAGAGGCTGTGGAGGCCGTTCGCAGGCACAGAAACATCCTTCCAAATGTTGGATTTCTGAATCAGCTCTGTCAGCTGGACTCTTCTTTGGCTCTGCAGAGGAAACAACACAACATCAAGGAGTGAAGAAATATCTATCTATCTAGCTATCAATCCAGCATTGCTTCTGACTTGACTTGGAACTGTCTCAAATGACCTTTGACTTTACTTGATGTAATCTTGAATGACTTGCGTCTTGACTTGGACTTGTCTCAAATGACTTGACATGAAAAAAACCCCACAAATCTACTGTGAGCTGGTTTTCATATTGAACAGAAAGATTTGAAACCACTGGCTGTTTGCAATGTCGGGAAAAACAGATCAAATAAATGTGTACAGCATGTGAAAAACAGTCAGCAAAAATGCAAAGTACACGTGAATTGTAGTTAAGGAGTTGAAACATACAGAAACACTGCTGTGGTCACAAACACAGCACAATCGATATCACAGAGGCCATTAAAACAAATGTAGCATGACTCCCCCCCCCACTGCTCTTGAACATCACAAAGACAGTGTACACCTATAAATAAACAATGCTCCACTTATATATTCACATTTCTCAAAATACTGCGTCTTAACTGCTGCAATCCAGCGCGGTACAGTTAAAACTGTGATGTCTAAAGAGGCTTGATACGAGATGATAAAAATATGCCGGCATGGTTCTGAGTGTGTATACAGATTCAGGTCAGACTTTGAAAAGAGATGAAACGCTGAAGCCATCTTAATAAGAGATGCTCTCCAGAGCACACTGGGAGAAAAAGAGATAGAGAGAGAGAGAGAGAGAGAGAGAGATGCTGTCAAAATAAAAGGAATTGGATATCACAGGTTTAATGATTTCACTGTCAGAA
Source organism: Plectropomus leopardus (assembly GCF_026936395.1). Classification (NCBI taxonomy): domain Eukaryota; kingdom Metazoa; phylum Chordata; class Actinopteri; order Perciformes; family Serranidae; genus Plectropomus; species Plectropomus leopardus. The sequence goes on from NC_142194.1 coordinate 12,455,440, forward strand.
TGAATGATGGCAGAGTATGAAGATATGAGGGAAAAATAAAGGAGTCTGATGGTGTGAAAACTCTGTCTGACATGTTAGCAGCTTCATCCAGCCATTCTGCAATACAGTCATCATCACACTCTCACTTTGGGGGCTCGCATTTAGATCGCTGAATGGACCATGCATATCATATAACCACGAATCAAAGACATGTGCCATCCTGTGAAAAACCTCATCTGTCTAACAGTCTGACACATTTCAGCTCTCTTTTGGCCCCACGAGGCTCCAGAAAATGCAGAACATCCTTAACGGGTGTTGTGAGGCAGCGCTTACACGTTTTCTCCCGGCGTCTGAAGACGCGCAGAAAGGCTAAAAGAGACTGACACAATTTCAAGGAGTCGCTCATACGGCTCAGAGTGTTCACTCCAGTGAATTTGGGTATCCTTTGGCAAGTGTAAAGTTTGGGTAAGCACAGCTTCCTGCCAGCAGTGGAGATTAAAGTTGTGTGTTTAGAAGTGGATGGCAGGGACTGGCTGGGTGGAAGTTTTCCCCACAGGCAGGGAACGTGGCAGCTAAGGTCAGAGGCCCGCCACATCACAGCCCTAAAAATATCCTCAGCATTTGATGCCCGTCACAGAGCGGTTATACAATCTGTGCCCTCGCTTGAGCCTGCCAGAATTAAACCTAACCATGTTCTGCCTTTAAGGACTGCGTCACAACAAGCTGTCCGAATCATGAAAACAAAATTTCCAAGCAAGAGGGACTTCAGTTTGTTGGTGAGTGGTGTTGGAGATGCATGTGAGAAACAAAACTGTATTTTGTCATGATTGCAGAGGGAGAAAAGTGGAGAGAGAAAGAGAAAAAAAGCAAGTGTGGTATTTCTTTTCCCCCCTTAAGCTAATAAATCATGTGTGAAAGGAAGCCACAGTGAGAAAATGGCTTCTCACAACTCAAAGACTGGCACAAAGATAAATGTTGCAAAGGCAGCGGAGGAATCCAGTCCAGTGGATGAATATGTCACACCTGGGGGCTATGAGCTGGAGAAAATCCTCAATCGTGGGAGTGTGGCTTACACTCATGTCAACGAGGTCTGGCCTAATGTCTACATCGGGGACGAGTGAGTAAAAATGTGTTAAATTAATAAACTGAATAAAATAACGGAGGATTAAAATAATATCCATGACCATTTTTTTGCAGGGAGACTGCAAAGGACAAGTATAAACTGAAGAGGATGGGGATTACGCACATTTTCAACGCAGCGGAGGGTACGTGGAACAATGTGGACACCGGAGCTGGTTACTACAGCGACATGGACGTCGTCTACTATGGAGTGGTCGCAGAGGACGTCGCAACCTTTGACCTCAGCCAGTATTTCTTCTCTGCTGCAAAGTTTATAGAAAAAACACTGAGCAATCCCCAGAGTAAGAAAACACACAAAGTAATCGCTAAAGGGTCATTTCAGCCACATCACAGAAATAAGTTAGCTGTTTCTAATCTTTATCGTTTTTCACCCCGTTTACACTTGGTTTTAAAATCCGCCTTGATTGGATCACAAAGGGACAGCACAAAATACGTTCAGTATTAATAAGTGTAAAAGACCACCTCATTGTCATATAGTCAGTCAAACCACCTGTCAAGCCAAATTGCCGGACAAAATGCTGGCGTTGTACGTTTCTGCAAACCATGGATAGATTAAATTTGTACATTATTATGTAGCGGTTATGTTGAAACTTTACATTTTAACAACACTGAAGTTAACATGTGCTTAGGCACAAAAGAAAAAGATCATGTTTTGGCTTAAAATACTCAGTTTTAGTGCTCTATCTTGGCAGGACACACAGCGATGTCTCGATTAAAAAAACAGCCTATTTTTCTCACTAAAAAGCAACTGGTTTCATTGTCTGTTAGATTATAGACTCAGTCACTTCAGAAATGGTGATATTATACCTGTGAAATGTGCAAATGTAACAAATCCATGGTTTGCATTAACATATAAGACCAAGATTTGCTTCTGGGCAGAGGTGGTTTGGATTGCTTTTAAACACTAATGCATCCTGATGGATGTAACAGGAAAGCAACGTCATCAATGCAAGATGTGGTGGTTGTTTTGGTGACAGCTATCACTACTCAATCCATACCGCAAACCCAATATGTTCAGATTCTATCCCCTGTCCTAATCCTAACCATTCCACGTCAATACCTCAACAGATTGGGTTTCTAGTGCAGATTGGGCAGCGAAAACTGTGCAACAACGCTCTATAATTTCCCTTTCCCACTGAACAAAAAAGCCCACTGATAACTGACTTTTGTATTTATGGGAAAGGCAACAATCAGCATTAATTTTCAGGACAAATGACTGCAATAATCATTGGCAGTTATGTAAATATGACACCATATGCACCTCTCTGGTTCCCAAGTGTAAACCGGGTCTTTGTTGTAAAGACTTTGAGATATTTGTGCAGAAACATCCACTACAACTGAGTACGTAGGGTGATGAAGGTTGGTTATGGTGCTTAAAGATAAAAAAAAAGTCTTTCAGATGTAATTCTTCACTGCTTTGAGAACCAAAGCTGAAATCTATATCACTATCATTTGTTTTGAAGATAATTGCCCTTAAACTTCAGTTATTATTCTTGTATGTTGAACATAGAGGGAATTTTCATTTGTGGAGCTAAAAGACATGAAAAAATACATTTTTTATTTTTTAGACACAACTTTGTAGTTTCTAAGAATTATATACAGAATTTAGTTTTTCACAGGTACTTTTGACAGTGAAAGCTGTGGATTATCTACGTGGAAATGGCAGGAATCTCAGTCATGGATATTTCCAAACCAAAACTTTCTGCATGGTTAATAAAGACATGAAAGATTATGTGATTTGAGTGAATTGACCCTTTTTAAATTGCCAAAAAAATAAGAATAAATGTGTACTATAGCCATTGCCTGAGTGTGTGATTCATGCGTCTACAGATAAACTGCTGGTGCACTGTGTGATGGGAAGGAGTCGGTCCGCCACCCTTTTCCTCGCCTACCTCATGATCTGCGAGCACATGACGGTGGTCGACGCCATCGAGCATGTGAAGAAACGCAGGAGGATCGTCCCCAACTGGGGTTTCCTGAAGCAGCTGAGAGAGCTCGACATGCTGCTCCTGGAGAAAAGAGAAGACTCGACAGAGCAGAGCAGATGTTAGCACTCGGGGGCAAGTTGAGACTCAGGTCGAGCCTGAAGTCACTGGAGACGAGTTCAAGTCGAGTGCCAAGTAATTTGAGACAAAGCAATTAATGTAATTTAGGTCGCTGGTCATTCAAGTCCAAATCACATCACAAGCCATTCAGTACAAGTTAAATAAAAGTACTTTGAGACATGATCAAGTTAAAACTCAAGTCAGAAGTCCAGGTCAAGTAAAAAGTCATTTGAGACAACTTAGACTTAAATCTCAAGTCATTAAAGACAAGTCAAAATTTTATTAAAGCGAATTTAAAGCCAAGTCTCATGTCATTCAAGACAAGTCCAATTAAAGTTTCACGTAATCCGAGACAATTCCGAGACGAGTCTCAAGTAATTTGTGAAAGGTCAAGTCTCAAGCCGAGTCTCAAGTCATATGAGACTAATCTAAGTCAGGTCAAAAGTAATTTGATACGAGACCAAGCTGAGGCTCAAGTAATTTGACAAAAATTCAAGCCAAATCTCAACTAATTTCATACAAGTCCAAGTCAAGTGCCAGGTCTACAGAGACAAGTCTTAGTTATTCAAGACAAGTCCAATTTAGGTCTCAAGTAATTTCAAACAAGTCCAAGTTTAGTCCCACCTAATTTGTGAAAAAGCCAAGTTTCAAGTCAAGTTTCAAGTCATTTAAAACAAATCTGAGTCAGGTCAAAGGCATTTTTCTAAACTTTCAACCTGAAAGTCTTGCAATCTGTGACAAGTTCACATCAAATCCCAAGCCAATTGATACAAGTCTGAGTCAAGTGCCAGGTCTATCACAGCGAGCAATTAATTTAAGACAAGTCCAGGTCTCTAGTAATATGTTAAAAAGTCAAGTCTCAAGACAAGATTCAAGTCACTGAAGAGAAGTCAACTGAAAGCAATGTTAGAAAAATCCAGATTAAGTATTCAGTCTACTGGTGTCTATCTGATCAACTCTCAAGTCATTTTACAAGTCCAAATTGTAAGATAAGTTACAATATTTCAGGTGCTGAATGCTGTTGGTGTGCATTTTAAGTTGTGTACACAGCTTTTTTCCCCAAGAAAATCAAGTCTGAATCAAGGGCGGTCAAGTTTCTGCAGAGTAAACGGCTGCCTGGATGACCACAAACTCATATCTATGATTGCCTTCTCATTCTGTGATACGCCTCAGGCTATTAAATGTTTCAAATTAAAGGAGAACAATCAAGTACATGGTCAATCATAATTTATTCTTATGCTAAAATGTACAGCATTTTAAGTGACTGACAAAAGGAGAAAAGTCATAAATACAAGAATGTCATTCTGTCCGATTTTTGTGCACATAGCCAGGTATTTCCCCCCTGTTCTTACCAGCAACTCTGTACAGGTACAAAGGCTACAAAAGAGCAATATAAACAAAAACACAAGTACAAGTTGCGTTTTACATGCAATCCATTAGCTTAGTTTGGTCTATTCACAGGCTCTATTCTTCTACACTTCGGTAAAATATAAATCCAACATTTTATAAAGATAGAAAACAAATCTACAGATGGAATGAAAACGTAGCTTTAAAGGCATTATGTAAAATATCAACTTTGGACTAAATTTATATTTTCTTTATTGTTATTCATTGTTATAATCATTTAGTTCTTTTAAATTCTGCCACATTTCTGGACATTTTGAAATGTTTTAGAATTTTTCAGGGTACAAACACTGAGATATGCTTTGTTATTTTTGACAGAAATCAGTCTGCTTTATTAAACAGAAAGCTGCCTCAAGGAGATCTGTTACAAAAGACTTCAGAATTATACATACATAGCAATAAAACCTCTCAAACCGAACAGAAAACAGGACTAAGTTTACATTTTTTTTTTACATTATTAGAATTAACAAAATATAGTTTCATCTTTCTCCCTGTGGAGGGAAACCTAATAAAGGCCAGGTATCTTTAAAATGGCTTGCTATTAAGCACAACACTTGTACAGTACTACTCAATGCACTGTCACTAACAGAGACTGAAGCATGCTAGTTGTCACTTTACAAAATAAGTACAATAATTTAAATATACAAAGGCATGAGTATAGTACAAACTAATTGTCAGCACTGTTAGACAGGTACACTGAACAGGTTCAAACAGCCACTAACTCCACTTGTAGCAGGCACATTAAATGGCTTCATTTGAGGCTGCTACACGACTGCAAGACCACTGATGAAATCTCTACTGCTGAGCTCTGAACCCGCCTGCTCTAAAGACACATCAGAGACACTAACACTAATTAAATAGATTTTCATCATAATGATGTAAGGCTTCCCATTTGGAGAAACAAAAATACTTTTTAACATTAGCTTCAAAGTTTACTCATTGATGAAAATTTTTGCATTCTTTCCAAGTGCTGCTGCTGGTTTTTAAGTCATAAACAATAATAAAAAGACACCAAAAAAAAAAAAAAAGGGAAAAAAGGCCAGATCAGTGCATCTTCAAACAGCAAAATGCACGTGAGAAGGACCAGCTCAGTCCTGCGGAGAGTTACCGCCTGATGAAAGGCCCTTTCAGGGACTGCTTGGACATGCCTGTGTTCATGTAACCATGGTGACCAGCTGGAGTGTACACCATGTTGCCATGTGGTGGAGCCTGCATGGGCTGCTGGGGGTATGGCTGTGTTCCCATCATGCCCATCTGCATAGAGTACTGGGGTGACTGGTTCATATAGGCATGGTTGCCATGGTAGCCGCTGTTCATCATGGGCTGGCTCATGCTGTAGCCGTTCATGGCGTTGAGGGAGGGCATGTTCATGGAGTTGACGTTGTAGGCCGGCGCCGGCATGATATTCACGCTCATGTTCATGCGCGGCATGGCGGCCAGCGTCCTGGATGGCGCCTGCATGGCCACAGTCTGCGTCGGCCGGGCGTACATCTGCTGCTGGTGGTGCGACAGCGGGGCGGACTTGGAGCGTGCCGAGATGTGACTCTTGGAGGCCATTTGGGGCTGGATCCGCTGCGAGGGCGGGATGCCCATGTTGCGCTGCAGCATCATTGGTGGCGGGGAGCTGAGATTTGGGGGCGGGGTCATGGTGGCCTGCACCTGTGGGTTCGGGACTCGATGCGGGGTCTGGGACAAGGAGACCAGGCTGGAGTGCTGAGATGACAGCGATGGGGTGTTTGCATAAGATGTGATGGGGTGTGAGGCCGAGTGGTTGAAAGGCAGCGAGTGAGGGTGGTCAATGAACGTGTTGGTGAACTGCTGCAGCTTGGCCAGACTGAGGCCAGATGACTGGGAGTAGTGCCCGCTGCCGTACTCCCCCTGGTGGTTGATCCGCTCATAGAGGGCGAAATTTGGGTTGCCAGATTCAGGGATGTCCGCCAGCTGCATGGTGGTGGTGAAGTTGGTGGGGATGGCACACTGTGCCATGGGCTGCTGCTGGCCGTGCTGACTGTGTTGATTGTGAAGGCTATGTTGAGCGTGCTGATTGTGCTGGCTGAGCTGATTGTGCTGCAGGTGGTGATTGTGGTGGTGACTATGCTGGTTGTGGGGATTGTGTTGACTGTGCTGGCTTAGCTGATTGTGAGGACCATGCTGATTGTGTTGGCTGTGCTGATTGTGTGGGCCGTGCCTGCTGTGGGAGTTGTGTTGACTGTGTTGGCTGCGCTGGCTGTGTTGACTGTGCTGGCTGTGTTGACTATGCTGGCTGTTGCTGGGAGGCCTCTCCACCACCACGCAGCCCTGCGGCGACTTGACGTTGCAGTGCGGCGGCGAGCTCAGGCTGTTTTGCTGAATCATCCCGCAGCTGCCAGGGTTCACAGCGGCCATTTGCTGGCTCACGGCGCAGCTGCTCTGGGCCAGGCCGCTGGGGGGGATGCTGCCGTAGGAGCAGCTGTTCTGGGAGGGGCCTGCCCCACAGATGCTGCCCCCCATGGTGGAGTCATAGCTGCTGGGGTTCTCGTAGTTCTCCGTGGTGCTCTCGATGCTGCCCAGATCGCTGAAGCCGCTGTCCACCACCTGCTGCGAGTGGTCCGACACCGACGGCACATCCATCATGGGGCTCGTCTCCATGTTGTGGAGCGAGGGCACTGAGATGGCACTGTGGTCAGGGCTGATCTGAGTGTAGCCGCTCTCCAGGATGGAGACCGCCGGGCTGTTAACGGAGCGTACTGACTGGCTGGGATGGGACTGCGCGGAGGAAAGGGGACTGCTGTGGTCTGATTGGGGGCAGTCATCCAGCGAGGTGAGCTGGGGGCTCTGGGCCACGTGGGCGTAGGTCTGCAGGGGCCTGCAAGGCTCCTGGCTCTCCACACAGTCCTGGAAAACATTCTCCCGCTCAGTCTCCTGCGTCAGGGACTGAACTGCTTGGGCCGTCTCTGAGTCAATCTCTGTGCAGATTGGGGGATCCTCCCTCAGCACGGGACTGAGCGCTGGCCTCTCCGCAGGCTGAGGAGGCGGGTGATCCGGACAAGGACTTGATGTGCTCTCCTCCTCTGACTCAGAGTCTACAGGATTATCAGAGTCTACAGCTGCTACTGAAGCGACTGCTACTGCTTCAGGTGGTGGTGTTGCTACTGTCGTTTCCGTCGCTGCCTCCTGGGTGCTTTCTGCAGCGGTAGCTGGTTCCTCTTCACTACACGGCACTGTAGAAACCTGCTGACTCAACTCAGAGTCATTGTCTTCTTTTGGATCTAAAAAAGCTGGGGTGCATTCCGGTTCTTCTTTCGAACTCTCTTCCAACTCTGCTTTACCGCTCTCAGGTTCTGCTGTCTTACTCTGACTGTCATCTTCATCATCTGCATCGCGATCCTCGACTTGAGTTCTCTGCTCGTCCTCCTCCTCCTCCTCCTCTGCGTTGTCATTCTCCAGTGATTCAGCACCCGCTGCGCTCTGTTCCACATCTTTGGCTGGGGAGTCCTGCCCGTGTTCACTCTCCTGCTGGTCGTCTTCGGGTGGCTCTGGGGAATCACCTCTGTCCTCAGGCCTGGGGGTCGTGGCTACAGGTGAGGCGGCAGGCGAGCACACTGGAGACGCCACAGGCGATCCTTCAGGGGAGCTCGACTTCTGGGAGACATGATCAACTGGACTCGGGGGGTCGGAGAGGAGCCTGTCTAGCGTTACATCAGGACTTGCTGAGCCTCTGCCTGCTTTGCTGCCCTCATCTGCGCTGATAATATCCTGGTCTGGTTCCTCTTTTGCTTCTTCAGTGTGAATATGGTGCTGCTCCGCCTCCATTGGGGTTTCAGGGGGGGTGTAAAGGTTGAGTTTGAAACCCATCTTTCGTTCGTTCTTGAGTCGCCATTTAGGAGGGCCACGTTTCACTCCTTTCGGCCAGCCTTTCTTCCGTTTCACTGGACGGGGTCTGCTGGGTCTCTTAGAGAGGATGTCAGCTCCTACAGGTCAGAAATGAAAATACACTTTAATGTTCTGCCAGAGAAATACAACACACTGCTGTTTAACTATTTAATGAGAGATAATGTGTATTTATGACAGTCAGGATGCAAATACCTTCACTCCAGTGCTCATGATTGTCTTTCTGTGCATTTTTCTCCAGCCTCGGGCGACCTCTCCGCCTTTTCATTGGTGTAATTGGTGTCTTGTCCTCCTGTTCCTCCTCCTCATCTTCTTCTTCTTCCTCCATCTCGCCCACTCTGCAGGTGCGCTCCAGCAGGGGCATAGGACGCTCGTCCTCCGAGTTATCGAACGGCTCGTTCAGCACCTCCGTCGTCTCTGAGATGGTTTCTGTTGTTACACTGCTGTTTATTCTCTTTCTTTTACGCCCTCTCTTCTTGAGCACAATGGTTCTCTGCAAAAACAAAAGAGGAGTCAATGGAATCAAAAGAAAAGCTCCATCAGAGTCGTATAAAAAAAACTGAAAACAAGGGCACTAGGTGGATGACCTCCATGCGGAAATAGCAGAAATTCATTCAGGTTTTTGTGTTAAATGTAAAATGTTGAAACCACACTGTGAGACTAAATGTTTGAGCGACGCAGCCTGGTGTGGAAAACCACAAATGAGACGGGCAGAGTAAGCAGAAACCACAGTCTATATTTTACATTCCCCAGTTGTTTCCCACTGGCTGCCTACGACTCGACCGCTTTCCTCTCCGAAATCCTCCACAAGAAGAATGTGAAATCAATACTGTAACTAATGCACTAAATAAACTCCGACAGCCAGCGTCCTTCTTTTCTGGTTTCCATACTGTTTTGTTTTTTTAAAAAGGTCTCCCTGACATCATGCAGCCGGCTGTAATATTATCTCCAGCACAAGGGGGCAGTGCCATATAGACAGAACAGATGTGAGAAGCACAGAGGAGGGCAGTAAATTAACCATGACCATTGACAATAGTACAAGGTTTAGCCTGCACAGTCTCGACACCAGCAGTGAAAACACAATCTATTATCTACAGCTGCAGGCACACGGGGAGGCTCCAGATGACAGGAGGAAGCCACCGAACCCTCCACTGAATTCATGAATATTTATCAAACCTTTCCATCTCACCAGAGTACACAACACGGCCTCTAATGAAGGAAAATATCTAATGATATACATTCAATTCCACTTTGTCCGGGAATAAAACTCCACATAATCAATGAGATAATCCCACTTGGGGGAAAAAAAGGACTTGTGGTGATGCAAATGCAGTGATTCACACCAACAAACAATAAAAGTCACCTTTCTCTTTGCTGCAAGCATCGCATGAGCTTTTGTTAGGATGGGTGGTGAGCCATCGGAGTCGTCATCGTCGTCGTCGTCTTCATCGGCTTCGTCATCACTCACTTCCTGCGCCTGCTGGATGCGCCTGGTCCATGACATTGCGGGGCGGCGTTCGTAGGTCCTGTAGGGAACCTTACAGTGGACCTTCGTGAGAGGTTGCCTGCTGCCGTGAGTCATCATGAAGCCCTCTCTCTCCTCCTTCTCCCAGCAACTGGCCTGCTCCTTCAGTCGCTCAGCCTGGTAATTAAACAGACAAGACGCATTATCTCTGGGAAAGGCGCACGCACGTCTCCCAACATCTGAGCAATGAGGCTAATGGGAAAACAAGAGATTGGAATTAACATCATGACAAATGAATCACTGCAGGTTCCTCCTGATAATAAGAGCAGCGTCCTGATTGGATGTCTGCCCGTCATGGAGGAAACGTTCCCCCGTTAAGCAACCGTGGAAAGATTGCATTTCATGGAATATTCAGCACTATCAATTATGTAGTGAACTGATTTAGGGCAATTTTGCACAACATTAGATGCCTGCTGACAGCGATAATGCTTTTCCCATTAATGGCCTCTATTTGAACTCTCCAGCTAATCAAACAAACATCCAATAACAGCGTTGCGGGCAAGTGTAAACAAATAACAAGTGATGAGCGAGGAGGCTTACATCCATCTCCGCCTCCCTCTCCTCCTCAGACAGGACGGCGTTGGGAGTCGTCGAAGGTGTCCAGCGAAGCCCGTCGGGGTCCACCTCATTCCGGCGCGGGTTCGCCCTCAGGCTCTCCATGTGCCTCTGGATCAATCGCTCTCTTCTGATCAACACGATCCTAAGTCACAGTGAGAAAAGCCCATGTCAACAAAAGAGCGGAGCGCCGGACAGAAGGTGACGTGTGGTTAAACGCGAGCACAAAGACGAGCTCTTTGGGACAGCAGGTGCTCCGTGTCCTTGGGGGTGCTTAACCTGACTTACTTCTGTCAATATTCAGCTGCATTAATGGATACGCTGTTAAAAATACCCGCTGGCCTGGATAAGTCAGACAGCACACAGAAGCGGCAGCACGGGGCTGAAGGAGACTGCGGCTCGGAGAAAACTGACCTGCCATCCTGTCTGTCAATCATGCCGAGCTGCTGGAGAGTAGCGGCGATGTCGTGCGGACACATCCCAGTGGCCCTGCTTATTCCTTTAACACTGATGTGTTTATCTGGGTGCTTATAAAGGTACTCCAGTATGACACTTTTCCAATATGCCAGGTAGGATAAGCGACCCAGATCTGACAGCGGCTTCTCCGGGGAGCCGGCTTGTCCTTCTTGCCTGGTGAGAAGGTAACCTAAAAAGACAAGATTCAAACAAAAACAAAATGCTTTAGTCAAGCTGGAGGCTGCTGCTGGGTTATTTCAGATTGCAATTCAATCCCTACACGCACAAACACACACAGACACACACACACACCTCCCTCTCTTATGGATTACATATTCATGTTAGGAAGTGACACCAAACCCGGGTTGGGATTTCACCTTCAAATAGTATAAAGGGAGGCAAGGCAATCAGTTTTCCTCTCCTTCAACCTCTGTCAGAAGCTATGATACATGCTGGCAAGGGCAACAAAGGAGGTTGAAAGAGGGGAGTAAAGAGGAAACAAAGCGACAGAGCGAAACAGAGAAGCAGCTGGATGTCATTGCTCACAAGAGACTGCACTTAGGAGAGATAACGAACAAGGCAAAAAAAAAACAACTAATATGTATCTGTGTGTAATTAGTTTTATAGCGGCCCTGTCAAGGGTCATCCATTATGAGCGGCATGAAATTAATTAATGCCTTTTAATGTGCACCCACTACCGAGAACCAAACAAGCAAATCTAATCACCAAACAGTGAACACATAATATTCCAGTAATCATGACAATATTCATTACTAAAGCTAAGAAGAGGAGGATAACAAACACTTAGCGATGAATATTCAAATAAATTAATTGAAAAAAGTCATATTTCATTCTGTGTCACTTCACGAGCATATCATCATTAATATACCAAAACAAAAGAGCTGCTCTGAGCCCTTTGAATTTTGATTTGAAAGGGAACATTTTTCACACAGGCGCCCGCTAATGCTCCGCTCTCACAGCTACCTGAGACAAAGTGTTCCTCTAATACAATCCAATATAACAGAAAATCTTAATCTAAACAACTTCCAGCTCCAAAGCTACATTTTCCAATAAAGCCTTCAAAGAGCTCAGAACTCAGCTGTGTTCAATCTCCCTTAATCCCTGTCTTTGTTATCAGCACACTCTCAATATCACAGATCCTCTTGCATCTCTGTGTCTCAATGGCTCCCAAAGTGAACAGGAAATCAAATGCTCCATTACCAGCGCCCGCCCTCCCCGCGCTCACTGCCTTTTTCACCCCCCTTCTCTTCATCACACACACACACACACACACACACACACAAACTCGGCAAAGAGACAACTCTTCAAAACAATAAAACGCCTATAATGACAAAAAAGCTGCCTGCCTAAACACAGAAATCCACTCAAGGCAGCGACTGTTTTCAAAAGTGGACCACAAGGCTTTAAATATTGTATGTGCTGCATTTACAGGACTAAAACATAAAAAGCAGTATCTACGCCTCATCACAAGTCAAGGAGAGGGAATCGGGGGCATTTCTCTGTGAAAACGCTCCTCAGGCGATGCTTAGGTGAAATACTATTGGCCATCAAATAATGTATGCAGCCAGAATGTTATGTTTCTCACTCTTAATCTTGTGTGATTGCCTAAGCACTGTACATGAATGCTCTTGATTAGGCTACTTCAAAGCCTTAACCAAATAACAGCACCTTGCCACCAGCTACAAATTCACCCCTTAATCTGAAATTGTTTGTAAAGACCAATGAAAAAAAAGAGAAAAATCAGTTCAGTGGTCTAAAAAAGCATTAAGGAACTTACTGAAATCAATAAGGAACCTTCCAAATCCTTGCCTTTGGTACTGAGGCATGATCATTATGCAGGAGACATTGTACTTCTGCTGGCAAAGCTTTTCCTGAGGGAAGGAGAAACAGATCAAGTATGTCAGAGCTCTGCTGAAGCTGGCAATTTACTGCACCTGCCATTGTCCTTGTCTAAAGCTGTGCACATGCACACGCACGCCACACAGACACACACACACAGAGACACACACACAGAGTGATGAGCTTTCACTAAAACGTATCACTCTGTTCTGAACTGTAGCTACAACAAATCATAATTATCTTTTTCTAGGTTAATCTGTCAACTGTGTTGTGATTATTTGATTTACCACATCCTTTATAAAACGTCAGGTAGTAGTCAAAGTGTAAGAAAATATCGACACAATTGAGAACCGCAATATTATGTTTTGTGATACTCCATATTCTCACCGTATTGATTTTTAATGAATTGTTTACAAACAGAGGTTTGTGGAAATAATGTTGTGTTTTGATTCAGGGTTTCTACAGCTTAAGGCAAATTCAATTTTCAACTTTTTAAGACTTTTTTATGCCACTCGGGAGGAAATTTAAGAACAATTTTACAATAACTAAAACCGGAAAAAAAACACACCCAAAAACCATGAACCAACATTTTTATATAGAGTTAAGGACAATTTTGCCCAAACATTTATTGTAACCTGAAGTACTACAATTTTAGTCCAGTGAAAAAGTTAGATCTGGTTAGAAATACTAAGCGTTTATTGAAAAGGTTTTCTTTTTTTGTGTGTAAGTGGGATTCCACTGCTTTTATTCCTAACATGAAACGGTCGTTTAAAATTGACTTGTTTTTAAAGCTGTTACCAACTGTTTTGAGATTGATTATGTTCTTTTTTAACTGATAAGGTTGTTTGGTTTATAAAATGTCAGAAAATGGTGAAAAATATCTAACAGTGTTCCCAAAAGCCCAGGACGATGTCCTTAAATGTCTTGTTTTCTCCCATGAGCCAGAAGATATTCAGTTTACTGTCACAGAGGAGTAACGAAGCCAGAAAATATTCACTCTTTTTTAATTTAAAAAAAATACTCAAACCGATTGATTTGTCGGCGATTAATTCAATAGCTGACAACTTATGGACCAGTTGTCGCAGCTCTACATAATAGTGAAAAATCATTGTTTGACTGAAAATATACTTTATTTCCCCTATGTAAGTGTTATCTATTTACAACAATGTAAAACAGACAAAAACAGATTATTCTCACAGTTCAAAAGCTGGAACTGACTCATGTTTGGTGTTTTTGCTTGACTAATCGATTAACTGACTCATCGTTTAACAACTACTGTGAATAAATTCAATTCATGTTAAAAAAAAAAAAAAACCCGACAAATTACAGCAAAGTCTCACTGCATCAGTATCACCATGCAGAAATGATGTGCGGTGTTCCTTCATTTCCCATATAATCACTCTGTAATTCTTACCTTGGAGAAATAGCCCACAAGATGACAGCCTTTCTCATCATTCTTTGTAAGTATGTAGAAGAGGAAAGGCTCCACATCATAATACAAGGTCTTGTGATCCAGGAAAAGCTTGGCTAACAGGCAGAGGTTTTGGCAGAATAGTTTGCTGACATTTCCATCAACCTAAACATGGAATAAAAAGACCAAGAGGACACTGTTCAAACAGTTCCCCTTTTTCCCTCCTCCTCCCAGAACCCATTCAGTGGAAATCTCATGCAGCATACAGTTATTGCTTTATTGCTGTAAAAGGAAGCTGACCTCAAATACGGAAAGGTCGTCCTTTCTGTAGATTTCATTGGCTGGTGGGTGGAACCAGCCACACTTCTTTGTGTGTCTCTGGAGAATGTTTTTGCTCCTCATGTACTTCAGACAGAACTCGCACAGATAAAGCTTTTGTAATCTGACAAAGACAAAAGAAAGAGCTGCAGCCTGAGAGGGTTTTTTAAAGGACACTGAAATGAAATGCGACTCAATCAACAAAAGAAACTGGCATCATTGTTGCGCAAAAGCAACATTTTTACCTTGAATATTCAGGAGGATAAGGCGACGAGTACCAGGTTTGAATCTCATACTTCCCGAATTCAATGAGGGCAGGGCATCGCACGGAGTCTGTGTTCATCAGAGATCCGGTTCTCTGTGAAAAGAGGGAATAAAAGCAAATGGATAAATGTGGTGACCCAGATAATTCAATCTCACAGTGTCTCTATTAACCAGTCCATAAAAATGCTATCGTGACAAAATTCTCAAATCAAGATTGTGGCTCACAGTCCTTGTGTTTAAACGAAAGATATACTCAGTCTGACCAAAATATGTCTCAAGTAAGATCTTAAATACTGAATTATCATCTGGGTTAGCTTCTGATCCACTAGCTTACAGTGAAGCAATACATAAAAAAAACATATCGGATGAACATGTGTTTGAATTTGACCCTTTTCCCCCATGTCATGAATCAAGATAATGCTGATATATTATAATTTTGTCCTTGTCACCTACCACTATCCTTAATACATCAAACTCCTCAGTAACCCCAAATATGCAACATGTTTCAACCAGAATACGATCTGAAATCGGGGAGAAATTAGCAACAAAGGCAACCAAGATTACATGTTTCCCTAATGTTAGCATGCAGATGCATGTAGCAGTGTATTCACGGCCGGGGAATTATGTAACTGAGTGTAGCAGCACTTTCTACCATTACTGTACCAAGAAAAGCTTCTAAACCAAAATCTTAATAACCAGACATGTTCCATCAGATATATGATCCAAAATCAGGAAGAAATATAGATGTTTCCCTTACGTTAGCATGTAGCTACATGTAGCAGAGTATGCAATCTCTGCCGTAATGTGCCTGGAGCAGATAACAGATGACGAGCCAATGTCAACTTGTCTCTAATGTAGAAACCGTCGCAAATAAGAGTTTTCAGAAAGCTCTACAACCTGAGATTTTTGCTCAGAGGGATTACTTTTACCTCATTTTTAAAAAAAACAACTTTTGACCCGTTTTATATGAATATCCAACATTATATATATGACAGAAAAAAAGGAAAATAAAATATAAACTGAACTTCATATAAAGAATATGATTTGAATGATATGTAATATATCTGCCTTTAAGATGTAGGAAATACATGTTTTGTGTTGCAAGTCCGCCCCCTTGTTCATTGTTATCAATAAAATTAAGTTGCAAACTACTTGGTTGACCCTAAATTTAGTGTTGATGTTTCCCATAGTTTTCTCACCTGTACAGCGACTTCCTGCACATGAGTGAACATCTCAATGTCCTCCTCTGTCACGTGGTCTCTGGACATGGCAGCAAAGTCGGCTTGAGCCTCCTGCTTCACACGCAGCTCCCCGTTGTGGCCTGTTACAGGCACAATAACACAACATCAACACATCAGATAGCACATCAGCAGCGGCCTGTTTGAAGCAGCCGTGGCTGAATAATCTCATAAATGCATTCTATGCAAATGTGCTTATACTGTGAGTGCTGCTGCTGAGCCTGTTTGAGGCCGTGTCTCTGAGGAATTTCATAATGTATCATCTTTGCATGTTTATATGAAAATCCCTAATGTAATGAAGTGAAACTAAATCACTCTAATTGCGTAACCGCTTTCATGTGCTTAGTCATCCACCAAGACAGTTTCCCATGAATGAAGAAGCAGATGCAGTGAAGGGAGCGAGTGTCGACATGAAAAGCAACTGATGTTGGAAAGCAGGCAGTAATTTTATGACAGACATCAACACCATGACATAACCACCAAAACAAAAAACCCATTATAAGTGGACGTGATGTGTCATTAACATATTTATGGAAATGTGCTGTTGGGCTAAGTAATGTTTGTACTGTATATTGTTTAGAACTTCTTGAGAGATATATCTATTTGTTTTTCCTGCGTGTTATTTCTTTAAACTGTGACTTCACTCCTGAAGACAGTGAAATGTAAGGGTTACTGCACTTCTGGCTATAATCATCATGTCAGCTCTGAGTCAACTTGGGTGGGTGAATCACTGGGTTGTATACGTCTAATGACCGCTGGAAGTGAGGTTGAGTGGAGACAGTGATTTCAAGAGTGAGGGTGGGATGAGGAAGAGCGCTGATGTGACTAAAGCCTCTACTAGGTAGTGATCACAATGTGCGCACTACTGCAGAGGGGTCAAGGACAGAGCAAAGAGCAACATGAGGGAGTTAGTGGGCCATGCACTATGACAAAAAGCCAACGGGCGAGAGGATGGAAGCCACGTCAACTCCGCAGCCAAGTCAAAAAACGCAACGAAACTGGGTTAAGAAACTAAAAGAATTCAAATTAGGCAGAAGATTAGTAGTCTGTTAGGATGTCTTCTCAAAGAAAAAGATTAGCTCTAGTCTGGGAAAAAAAAAAAACTGCGAGTGTCAAGCTTTAAAAAAATAAAGAAGAAGCTTAAAGGTGTGGAGACGCAGGTCTTGGCTGGAGTTTTCGAAGCCTTGCTTACCATGATTATTCTCTGGCTTAATTCTTCCGTCTGTCAAGTCTCCCTTTCCTGGCGAGGGGGCTCCCTTCTGAGGGCTCACTTTATACCTCAGCCTGCCTAGTGTCCTGTGCTTTTTAAGGAAGGGGTTACGTTTGAAATGACTGACCATCTTAAATGGGTGTCCTCTGGGTCGGCCCGGCCCAGCAGATGTGGAGTGTAACCTATTTTTATTAAACTCGTTCTTTCCAAAGCGCTGGGACCCCGTTTTGGACGCATGGGTTGAATCCTGCTTATGGTGCATGCGCTTAGGCGGCGCGTAGCAAGGTAGTCTCTTTTTCCGCGACTGTCCCTGAGTAGTATAAATGTGAGAGAGTCCGTCAAATAGTCCCTTAAGTTGGCTGCTATTGCAGAGACTGCTCAGGGAGGGAACACTAGACTGGCTGGAGGAGCTCTGGGGTGAGTTAGCAGAGGTGGAGCTGCTGGACACCTGCAAGGGCGGGCTAAGTCCCGGCAACGTGGGGGCGGGAGGAAGAGCAGAGGACGAGGGGGTTATCTTTTGAGTGGGGTCAGCAGCAAAGGCAAACGGCTCTGGTGGCTGGGACAGTTTGGGCGGACCCTTGTCTCTAGAGCTTAACTGTTTGGCGGGCGAGTTTACGGCTACAGCTCGCGAGCGACGGCCCACGGGGGAAGGGGTAAAGAATTTGGAAAGCCCATCGATAAGCCCTTTGGTTTTCTTGTTAACGGTGAGTGTAGCTGGGGTGGAGGTGGGCGTGAGGGGGGGAGTGGTGGTGGGGGTGGAAGTGGTGAATTGGGTGGCGTCGACCGCACAACAGGGGTCTGCAACAGCCAATCTGTCTCTGGCGTCCTTCACAGATGCAGCATGACCAGATGAAGGTGTGGAACAGACGGTAATCTTTTGACCCCTACCAGGTGACCCCCTTCCTCCCAGTGCTACCATGGAGCCATCACCACTGGTTACAGACCTGCAGCGACAAGAAATTGTAGCAGGTCAGCTCTTACTGCCAGATATGGAATCTAACTAAGTGCATTTACTCAAGTACAGGGACAGTTAAAAATACATACTTTTCCTCTTACCTGTAGCACTGTTTATAAGTTTAGATTGTTTTGGTGTGAACTGCAGTGTTGGAGATATTGCTATAAAGATGTCTGCCTTCTCTCTAATATAATGGAACTAGATAGCACTTGGCTTGTGGTGCTCACAGTACCAAAAAAATACATTTCCACAAATCATGACCTGAGTACTCAAGATAATCCAAAAAACGTTTTCTGTCTACAGTACTACAACCACCAACTGAATCACAGCGTGCAAGGAAGCCAGGACGAGAGGCTCGTGCTTGTGACACAGCAAGATGTAAACATTAATGGTGTACTCCTGGGCAGAGGTATAATGTAAGCTAGCTCACTGATGCTACGTAAGTTAGCAGAAAAAGCTAAACAGAGGAAGAAGCCATCAATGTTTACATCTTGTGCTGTCACGAGCACAAGCCTCCCCTTCATGAGGAGATACACGCTTCTCTCTGTGTAGTGATACCGTTAGCGGGTGTAGTTTGGTGGAACTACGACATGCAGCTGCTCACAATAAGGTCTGTGGATTATCTTGAGTAACAGGGTCGTGATTTCTGGGAAGAGACACTGCTGTTGAATTTTTCAAATGTATTTTTTGGTGCTTTGAGCCCCACAAGCAGAGTGCTGTCTAGTTCCATTATGTAGGAGAGAAGGCAGACATCTCTACACCCGTTATCTCCAACACTTGGAAACTCACACCAAAACAATCTAAATTGTTAAACAGCACTACAGCTAAGATTTTGGAGTGAACTGTTCCTTAAGGTACAATTTCTTTTTTAAACCAGTTCAATTTACTCCACAGCATTTATTACATATGATACAATCTATTAAATAAAACTACTTACAATATATATGGTTATAAAACTTCACTTCAAACAGCTACAACATTTAAGTCCTGCTTATTATAAACATTCATGCATCAATTATTAAAAATCTAGTCATGTATAGTATCTATTGCTGTCTTTATTTTTTATTTACTTATGCACAAAGTTGTTTTTTTGGAGCAATCATTATATTTTGCATCCCCAAAAAAAACCCACTTCAATTGTGCCACAATAAATAAACACTAACTAATTCTGAGAGGATTTCACTGTTGCTTGTATTTACTTATCGTTTGCTTGGATGATTCCAGTCCATTGCTGCTTGGGTTGTATTTTAGTAGTTTTTACTGTGACCTTTTTTCTGTTATGATAACATTGGGCTGACTAAAGTAATTGCTCAGACCTGGAAACACACAACACTGCACTCAACAGTGTTTGTCAGTATTGTTGTCATGTTCCCACGTCTTAGCAAATACCACATTATTACTACCAAAAGGAATTTCTCTCTAACAAAGTAATACTGCTAATATTCAGATTATTGCACACTTACATTCTTTGTTTGAGCTTATTTCTAGGCCTTCCGATTGGCTTTGCATATCGACGTTTGATCTGATCGGCTTTCTTGTGCAGCAGTTTCTTCCCATTCTCCTTCGGCCTGCACACTTGGCAGATCCAGGTACCTGGAGGGTGTCCAAACAGAGAGAGTACCGTTTGAGTGGGTTCATCAATTCAGAGGACATACAGTACATTCATTTGAAACATTTCCTTTAATACCGAGAGCTGGCGAGAATCCCGCCGGCTCACAATGACAATCAATTACTCAGCACAAAGCGAAAATCCATAAGAAAAACATTGGGTCAATTCTCTGTCCAGTGAAATAGACTTCATGTCAGCTTGTTGAGCAAAGCTATGTGACTTGTATGAATTGCCTGCCAAATGTCCTACTACAGTACGTGCGCCATCATTACAAGCCTCGCTGTAGGGTCAGTACTGTAATCCAGAGATAGCGAATCTCCCCGGGGATGCTGGAATAATTTGATATGCATGCAAAGCTTCTAATAAGCCATCGCTGCCTCTCTGCGTGCTGAGTGACAGCCCCAAACGGCCGTCTGTGAAGAAAAGGCTTTGAATTGACAGCAGAGAGGGAAACAGAGAAGCCAGACAGTGTAAACACCTCACCTTTTGGCATTCTTGAAAGCGGCGGGTCGCAGCATTCCATGTGAAAGCCCCGATCACATGAATCGCAGAATAGCATCTCATCCTGAAAAGGAACAGCAGGCATGTGTAAGGGATGTCCCTGTTGCATACATGTAACACCCTCCCATCATTTAAAGTCTTTTGGCAAAATAAGCACAAGAGAGGCTTTACAAATCTGAGGGAAAACCAACAAATCCTCAGGGATTCACAAAATGGGATCTACCTACGAGCCAGCAACACAGATAATGGTGCGTTAAAACGTATATACTTACAGCATTCTTCCCCTGTATTCGACAGGAGCTGCAGGTTTTGCATTCAATACACTGCCATCGTAATCTCTTCACATTTGAGGTTAATTCAGGGGAGAACTTCAGACATGATGGATGCCCTTCAGAAGCAAAAAGCATGTTAGTGTGACACATTTTTCACCACAGAGCTAGAGACAAGGCTTTCCATTCAGTCACACTGTAAGGTTAAATATTAACACATTAAATCATCAAAAACAATGGTGGGATCTGTGTGTCCGCAACACTTATTTTCCCCCTGCCACAAGTTGTGTCTAAAAACAGTATGATCAAACATCTGAGCCGCTAATTACAGATAATTTGATCTTAATGAGGCAGAAACAGTAGCAGCACTCATTCTAATGGAAGCCGATCCATGAAAGTCATGTAAAAGCTTGCCTTCACCCTCACCCGGCTCCCTCTCATGGTTGTAAAACAGCTGTTTTACAGTGAGAGCACAATTTGTGTACACTACGAGCGGTTAATGAAAACCACCTCGACGCTACTTAGTCAAATTTGAGCTATAAAAATGTCACCAGGAGAACAATTCCTTACGGCATTTAAAATAATTGTTCAAACATAAATGACTCCTTGGCAGAGGTAATTTTATGGGGGGTTAGCAGTTTTGTCTGGAACAAAAGAACGGTAAAGGAAATGCCACCAATCTGCAGCGGGGAAAAAGGGCTGATCTTTGATCCGCTGTGCCTGGTGCGCTCTATAAGAAGAATCTGAATTGAGCGAAAATGACTTGGGCGATTTCAGATTCTAATGGCCACTTATAGAGCATCTGCCCTTCTTGAGCCCGCTGAGGGTTGCAAGCAATTTGGATCCCTTCAGCCACTCAATTTGAACATTGTTCTTCCAATAAATCCCTTAAAGGGAAGAGAAAAATGTGGAGCAAGAATGTGACATCTGCCTAACCAATACTGAGAACTGCTGCGATAACATGCTGTATATTGTGAGATAATAGAAATTTGTCAATGATCACAGATTTTCCTGCAAGCTTTTTACCTCGGTGGCTTTGATATTTGTGGTTATACAAGGTTATTGTGTGCAATTTAGCAAATCAGTGAGCAGGAGTGCTTTATAGAAGTATTGCATCTGCAGGATTTTCGATAAATGTGACTAAGTACTATGATTTGCCAGGTAAAATAAGACAATTTCATCTAGTGTAATAAACATTTCACCAATTAAAATGTCCAAGAAATTCACTACACCATTAGGTCTGGGTATCATTTAAAAAGGTATGATACCAGTATCAATACCAGATCTCTATAGTAATACCAATGCCAATCAAAAGCTTTAAATGACACCATTTTAATATACTTTATTTGATGCACATAATGTGAATAGAATCATTGAGTTTTATCAAATGCCACCAAACACCACATATTTCCACCCTGGTGGAAAATAAAGATATATTATAAGAATGTAGCAAAGCCATACTTTTATATGATTTGGAAGCTTTTCAGCATGCTGAATTACCAACTCCAAAAAAACACTGCACTCGACTTCACTACAACACACACTTTATGGGTT
Source organism: Plectropomus leopardus (assembly GCF_026936395.1). Classification (NCBI taxonomy): domain Eukaryota; kingdom Metazoa; phylum Chordata; class Actinopteri; order Perciformes; family Serranidae; genus Plectropomus; species Plectropomus leopardus. The sequence continues at coordinate 12,477,603 of NC_142194.1, forward strand.
GTATCTGCTGCGGCCGTGGGACAATCACAAGTTGCATTAAATCAACAATAGCGTGGTGTGATTAGCTGTGAGCAAAAATCATATGAGATCTGTTAAAAAAAGGAATCAAATGCAGGTTATCGTTTCGGTCAAGTACTCCACCCCTATATATCATGCTTAACCTCCATAACTAGTCAATAATTACTTTAATTTCTTTATTGTGACATCAAAATACTATAAGAAATAAACTGACTGCACATGCTATCCTTGTCACCCACCTCTATTTGCTACTGTTCTAAAGTTACCATTTCGCATTAGGAAATGATATTAATGTAATACTGTTGTCTTAGAATTAAACTGATATGATCATTTCATGTTATATCTTTACATTATGTAAAAATATTGTGGTCAAAATGATTCCAATCAAATTTAGGTTAAAAACCAGCAAAATGTTGTTTCACAATTTGTATGAGTTTTGTCTGATTTAATGCAGAACAAAGTAAAACTTTATTGCATTTAAAAGGAGCTGTATGCAGCATTCAGAACATTAATACAGCAGTAAACCCTGGTTTTCTATGTAAGGATACAGTGTAATGCACTGCTAAGCAGAGAATGAAGTCATGCTGCTTCTGTGTGTGTTGTACTCCGAGCTTCTCTGTTGTTTGTTATGGTAGTCAGTCTGGCGACACGTGCATGTATTAGTGCATGTGAGTCCCTGTAAGTGTATCCCACTGGCTAGGTAATCGCCACCGCCCTGCACTGCTCTCATACGGAGGTTACCATTCATATCGGCGTTATCATGAAAGTGTAGCACCCACCCTCTGGTTTCCCGCTAGAATAACAACATAACATTAGCTTTGCCAGCACTGTTGCCGTTGTTCGCACTGTTTATGGAGTTAGCTGCTAGCTGCCAGCTCAGTTGAGAAACATGTGCAGACAATCCCAACCGAGACTCTCAATCATACATATGCTCTGAATGTCACACACAGCTCCTGCAACACAAGTTTTAATATTTTACATTTTGCATATACAGTATATACCATGTTGTGATAGATATTGAATAACTGCTCCTCTAAATATGGTGATAATTAGGGTTGGGAGATATGCGCCGAAAGTTATATTGTAATATATTTATGCTATATCTCGATACGTGATATCTCAATATTTTTAGAGTACCGACACATGAACGTTACAATTTTTTTTAATTCCCTCTTTGATGTGACAATACTGTGGGAATGACTATTTGTACAATTCCATTTTTGAACAATAATTATTGGAAATATACATATAATGATTAAGTGGGTAAAGACAAGTATTAAAACAAGTAGAACTGTCTGATATGTTGAGAAAAGTACATCAGTTTACTCTTATGCAACCTTTAAAATCAGGATAAAACAACATTTATTCCATATCACGATATAACAATATCCAATATCTAAGACAATATATAGTCTCATATCTCGACATGATGTAATATCTTTATATTGCCCAGCTCTAGTGATAATGATTTTAACTATATTGCCACCCTCTGATCCCAACAAGCTTTCACACTGTTGCTTGTGAGCCTTTGCTAACACACTACCAGTTCTGTCCAGACTACAGTATGGTGTATGCTTGTGAGAGAACATCCAAGGCGACTTACCACTGCTCCCACAGTCTGCACAGGACAGCAGCTCTTCTGGCCGCTTGTCCCGATTTGACTCTTTCGTTCCAAGACAGAAACTGCATATTGGGATGGGGTCGACCCGGAGCTGGGTGGGAACACAAACAGAGACAAACTGTTTAAAAAACAGAAACGGGCACAGGCTGTGTATGAAGTGCTTGAAAAGCCTGTTTGTTTTCGGACGTTTTATCTTGTCAGGATTTCTGAGATCACTGTGGACTTATTGCTGGCTAATACAAAAACACCAGTGTGTGATTTAATGAAATAGCAAAGAAAATATGAACTACAAGCATAAGCTCAGAGGATGAGAAAAAGGAGTTCTCACAGACTAGGAATGAATAATAAATGAGTCTCATCCTCAGAGATATTGAGATCCACCTCCTTTATCCATTACATCTGAATGGGTAAGTGATCTTAGTAATCATAGTTTAAGGGCTTAATCCAATTCTTAAAGCTTGCACTCCAGTCTGAAAGGATTAACCAGCATGTAATCAAATTACCTCAATAATAAAACATGCTCCCATTGTTGCTGCCATGATCCACTGTAAATGTTGCAAGTCTCAGAACAAACACTCATTTAAGGGCTTACGGTTAAGTTCAGAAGAAGTAAAATATGAGCTCAAGGTTTAAGAGGATTTCCCCATTGATCACTCAGAATGAAGAGAGGCTCGCTTCACACAGAGGAAGACTTAGTGCCATCTCGTCATGAAACAGCCAGTCAAAATCGGACCAATCTTTGGCGGAAATCACAACCAGCGCTGACATAACACAAGGTGTCCCTTTAAATATAAAGTCGCATACACACGTCTCTAGAGGTGCATCAAACAAACTGCTGCCTCCTTCCTTGCTTGAGAGGAAGTTCTTAACGGAAAATAACACTCACAGGGTGTGACCATAAATAACCCACCTCATCATCAGTTTACACTCTAAGTCCTCGTCAATTGACTGGAGCTTTGAAGGGCACTCTGGGGATGCCCATAATTAGTTCCCGGTTTCTATGACGCAGATCAGCATCCTGACCTCAACAAAATTTGCAACCTCCAAATATCTATTGGTCCTGACCTCCTCCTGACCTACAGCTGAATTATGGGAGATTTTCTGTTTTTTTTTCTTCCGTCCACCAACAAACACAAGACAGGAGCATCCTTTTCAACCTGTCACAGCATCCAAAATGAACCCCAGGGGGAAATGCAGCAAGGACACAGCGGGGATTTAGTCATTGTTCCTGGCTGTTGTATCAATTAGTTGTTACGGTGAGGGGAAGCAGTTTACGGCCACATCAATGATTACTCTATTTTCCAACCTGCCAGGTCAATATTTGAAAGCAGGCACTGGCATTAGAGGCTGCTCACACAGCTGTGATTATGGACATAAAAACACTGAAATGCTACTGTGTGATGAGGCTGCACCTGTAGAGTGTGGCTCAGAGGTAATCAGTTATTGTCGTTTTGTCTCGTGTTATGGAAGACAAACAAAATCTATTTTCACTTAGATTAAAGTTGGGCAAATCGGGGGCGTCGATGGCTCAGTGGATAGAGCAGGGGCCCATGTACAGAGGCTGAGTCCTCACCACAGCAGTTGCGGGTTCAACTCCCACCCTCAGCCCTTTGCTGCATGTCGTCCCCTCTCTCTCTCTCTTCCCCCCTTTCACATTTACTCTCTGTCCAATCTAATACGGCCAAAAAAAGCCCCTCTCAAAAAAACTGTGTCCAGTTGCAAGTTGCAATGGCTCTTTTTTTAATATAAGAAATATATTTTTATACAATGTTTAACCTCATATATTGTAAGGTGCTCAATTTTGTGCTCTGAGTGATTTCTTATTCTAAGACTGACTTTCAACTTATTTTAAACATCAGGGAAGTTATTCGTAAGAAACATGATTAGTTATAAGTATTCCTCATATTCCAAATGCATATAACCTGTGTTGAAGTAATTAGACAATGGAGAAAAAGTTTAGAATTAATTAATCATTTGGGTCATTGTAATGAGGTTAAGATGCAATTTTTTTCTGGTTTCAGCTTTTCAAATGTAATGATTTCAGTTTTGACATTGTTGGCAATTTAATATCTTAAGTTTGAAACTGTTGTTCAGACAGCATATCAAATATATACTTAAAAATGTGTATAATGTCACTGTATTTAGACATTTCAGACTGAACTAAAAATGAAAACAAGCATCACTGGAAGCCCTACAAATAACTTAAATGTTTTGTTTTCATGTACTGCACATACTGTTACTTCAGGGTTTATTCAATGAGATTTGCTCAGAGCAGAGATAAATGGAGAAATATTATTATTTTTGTCCTTGATCACAAGCCATTCTATATTATCACAGCTAAAAGATGCAGCCTAGGGCATATGAAAACAAGGCCTCAGTGTTGTAGCTGCAACTTCTTGTTATGTACAAAAAGTGTGTTTGATTTTTATCATGAAATATTATCATAACATCACTGAATAAACATCTTTCTTAAGCGTCTTAAAACTATGATTTCGGGCTAACAAAACTTATAAATCTGATTTATACCACAGAATTATAGATACAGGCAAGAAAATTAATGTAAAGAGATTGAAATTAATAAGACATCAGTGCTAATATGCAGCCTGTGCATACTGCTGATGAAATGCTCAGAGCTGATAGGCAAGCTCTTTTTTATTTTTTTTAATAAGTCTTCACTTCATAACATAGTCTCCGCTGACTGAGCTATGAAGTCTAATCCAGGAACTGGAGAATTAATTTCCATCAGGAATATTCTCAGGCCTGGTGATTAAAACCAATAGCAATTTGCAATCTGCACGGCACAAAAATGCGAAAAATAGAGAAACAAACACAGCTGAAGAGATGCTGATGATTTACTTGGGGATTCTAAATTAAGTACATTACAGGAAATTATGCTGCTTCAGAGGAGCAGGCTGTCCTGAGTGAGGGGGTGGGGTCCTATTAGAAAACTGCTGGTAGAGAGAGAGCGAGAGAGCTCAAGTGGTTGCATAACGCAGCAAGAAAAAAAAAAAAACCTCATTCCTTGCCTTTGTTCCTGCCAGAGTCTCTTCAGAATCTAATAAACTCTAAACCAAGACTGCTCTTTTTTACCTCAAAGTATCTCTTATTCTCAACACACACACACACACACACACACACACACACACACACACACACACACACGTGCTTCAACAACTGAACAGGCAGAGATGTCTCATCCTTTGAAGTGAACGGTAAACCTGGACTGGGCTAGGTGATGTCATCAGGCTGGGAGCAATAGGTTGAAATGTTCCAAATGGAAAACAGCAGGCCGTTCCTCAGTTATGAGAACCATCGCAGGACACTGTGTCTCTAAACAGTTCTCAGTTTCACTTTTGGCCTGACCACAGACACAGTCACAGTTGTGGCTGCAGTATCAAGGTGTCGCTTCCTGATTATTCACTGTGAAACTGGTGGGGAGCAGGGTGACATCTCTATAGCCTGATGCTGCTAGCCGCTTCAGCTGCACAACTCGTGTGCACGCCATTAGACCGCACTTCATCTTGACAAATGATCTGCAAAAAAAAAAAAAAAAAAAGCCCTGACAACAAACTATCTAAATGACTGTACACTGCAGTTTGGGGCCACGCAATGAAAACTATTTTCCATGAGACGCTATGCTGCACTCAACAGTGTCTTAAAATTGCAAAGCAAGTAACAAAAGTGCTGTAATTTTATAGACTTTTGTCTGCAGTTTGTGTTATAGCTAAGCACCAGTAATAGAGACACAATCTCTGCAAACTATAAACCAGCCCCAAGGTGCCAAAAGCAGCAGAAACAATGCGACCTGGAAGTTTGTTTATATGGTTTTATTTCCTCTCTGGGGCATCTCTGTTAGCACAAAGGTCACACCAGCTGCATGCAGCCTGAGAATATTCTGTCCTACCACACATACTTCAGCTGCCATTTCTCAGCGCTATTTGTGACGACTAGTTTCTGCTCGTGCCCTTGCATATAACCAAAAAAAACCACTATCCCGAGTCCGTTCACTAATGCTTTGCTACTCACAAGACAGCCAGCCACATCCCTTAAGGTCATTAGGCTAGAGTTACATAACCTGTGGGAAGCCTACAGCAGACTGCCTACCACACACTGTCAGCATGACTTTCTGATTATCCAAGCTCTCATATTATGGAGACCAACAGCAACACGGCCCTAAAGGGACACACTCTAGATGGCGTTGTTTCTGACCTGCCAAGCTAGAGTTGCAAATATTAAAACCACAAAATCCTATTAAGCAAATGCCGCTCAGTGATGGGCCCAAACTTTGAAACTTCCTCTTTGATAGTGACATCATGGAAACGCCAGCACTTAAAAAAGCTAACGCAAAACAATGCTTCACTATGTGTGAGAGCTGGGGAAGAAGGTTGAAATCAATGGCACATTAATTGAGACATTACATAATTGTAGAAAATTAACCACATTCATCTACTAAAATTTCAAGATACTTTCAAGAAGTATGTGGGCCTGCTTGCGCCATGTGTTATACCCATACATTTACTTAACTAATAGCTTTATATGACATGTGTAACCCTTTAAAACATCAGTTTTGTTGTGTTCAGATGCTTTTCACTCACATTTAAACCTTAAAAACCTGAGCAAATTAGTTTGATTTTTTTGGAAACATGGTAAAAAAAGAGGAATTACGAAAGAAATATCCCACAAATTGCAAGAACTTAGGAAATGGTGACAAATGACCTGATAATAGGTTTTAAAGACAAAGATAGGGAGAATTAAAAGAAAATAACCCCCCAAAATAGGGACTTTGTAAAAATTAACTTTTTACTAATTCTTGCTAATTTTGGATTGTATCATATTAAGTTTTTCATTTCCTTCTTCTTGTGTTTTTGAAAGAAATCAAGCCAATCTGCTCAGGTTTCAAAGGGTCAATAAGGAGAATATTTTGACAGAAAAGTCCCTTTCTAGCAGCTATGACAGACCAAAGTTCAGGGTGACATGCAGGGTGAGAGGCCAAGGTGTGTGTACCTGGTCTCGCTCATGAGGGAGGAGCGTCACTGACGACAGGACCAAGGGGGAAGCACTTGGACACCTGGCGCCCCTCGCCTCCGCACTGCCATGGCTGAGCTTATACCGCGGGCCATTTTTTAACAACCTCCCATTGTTAACTGACCGCTTGGCCGCCAGTCGTAACCTCTGCCGGAAAGCAGGGTTATCAACAATGTTTAAGAGGTCGTCCTGGTTCCTCAGATACCTCTCGATGTTCTTTAGCGAGGAGCCATGGGTATCATCCAGGCCCTCGATGGCCCTCTTAAGTATTTTATTCCAATCAATATGGCGCAGATCGCTTGAATTCCATATAGATTCCTTTGATGGCACAGACACATTCGCAGGCGGGATTGATCCAACCCTCCCTGGATTTCCTGGGTCCTTGTAGGAGGTGCTCCCCTTATTTGTAACCTTGAGAATAGAGCCATCATGAACACTTAATTCCAACTGCTCAAGGACGGTCTTCTTGTCCAGTCCATGCGATGTGGCCACCGCATGACAGATCCGCTCCTCTGAAGGCCTTTGCTTTTGCCTTTTGATTTTCTGTATTGCTTCAAGAATCCACTCCGTGTACAGAGGGTTTGCAAGTTTTACCATGGTTGAACAATTAGATTCACAAAAATGTGATCCATAAAGATTCCCCCTTTCTGCTGCTGAACACTGGGTACATCCACATCCTTAACAAGGTCAAAAAGTTATGTTCCACGCCAGCATCCGCATCTCAATCCTGGGTGTCTGACATTGAAGTTGAGGAAAAGTTGGCACAGGTAAATTCCACAATGGTAGCTGACCTGGAGCTTTATTGATTTAATCCCAGATCAAATCTAAAAAAGAACAAAGAAAAAACGGTCAAATCATTTGTACATTACAACATCTCCTTTACAAGTAGGGTTGTAAGCTTATGAGATTTTCATGGTATGATGACAGTCTCAGAAAATATTTTGGTTTCACGGTATCACTATAATACGGAACTATTATTATTAGTCAGAGTGACCTTTGAAGGAATGAAAACAGAGGGCTTAGTTTTGGTTGAACAAATGTTTTGTCACTATAGTTGAGACCTGAAACCATTGTTTTAATGTGTAAAAAGTCTCCTTTTTGAAAATAACTTCGATAAAGTTGAGATTCTCCATCCAGTTGCATTTTTTGTCAGTATCACAGATAAGCAAATATGCATGGCATGATTATATTTTTATATCATGGTATACCTTAAAACCAGTATATCACTGCAACCCTATTATACCCATATTACAACATCTCAGCTGTCCTCATATAAACATTTAAACTACCTTGTAACTACGGTATATGATTTTCACAGTATGATAACAGTCTCAGAAAATATTGCAGATTCATGGTATCATCAAATTATTATTATCAGTCAGAATGACCCTTAAAGAAATGAAAACAGAAGGGTTTGTTTTAGTTGAACAAATGTTATATTACTAACTAAGGCCTTTTAATAGAGGTATGTTTAAAAGGTCTCCCTTTTGAAAATAACTAAAATATAAAGTTGACATTTCCATTCAGTTGCATTTTTTTAATGATAATCTGCATATTTCACGTTTTCTTTCTTTTTTTTTTTTTTAAATTGGCAGCCAGAAGATTTACAAAAAACATCAGTTACAAAAACTTTACTTCATGCCTGTTTTGGTGACTATAAATCACAACAAAATAAAGTGCTTAAAAGATAACATATAAATAATCAAGCCAAAAAATAGTTAACAAGTAATCAAGCAAAAGCATTCAAGGATAGATAAATCTTAAAGTAATAATAAAATAATACTACTACTAATAATAATAAATAAAAAAAAACATAAAAATACAAATAAAATAAAAATAAAGAGTGGAAGAGAAAAAAATAATCCATAAATCCATTTCTGTTAAATTCCTAATCAAGACAGCCCTCTCTATTATGTGAAGCAATATTTTAAATCAAAGTCCCACCTTGACAAATTAGGTAGCAAATAAAGAGAAAAGATAATTGTCAACTTTCATATCGCGGTATAGGCCACCTTAGAACCGGTATATCGCTGCAAGCCTGCTTATAAGACATTAGATGTAAAGCAGAGGAATGCAGGACGCTTAAAATGTGTTAAAACGTGAGAAACAGATGGATAAAAACAGATGAAGGAGCTGTCATGGTCGCTACAGAAATTCGAGTGACTTAATCCACAGTCTGACACCATAATCCACACACCAAACCAGATGTCCATTTCAAAAGAGACTATTTTTGTGAAAGTAATAAGTTTAAGCACTATGACAGACTGCTAGAAACTTCTACTGACTTCTGGAAAAGTATAAACAGTGTCCTCGACGGATACATATTTTCGCTTTCAGATTAATTTTTTGTTCGACATTTAAAAAAAAAAAAAAACACGCATTAATGTCTGCAGCACGCAGTTTAAAAAAAATGTCACCGTACACAAACTGCCTCCAAAAAACCCCAAAAGCAGATGATATCTAACGTAAAGTTTAACCATTACTTGTCCGCACGCGACTTTTGACAGCTCGACGTCCGCAGCGACCAACCGATCTGCGCGAGCTCTCATGACAGACGTACATAATCAATGCTCACTTCCTGACAGCTGCCGTTAAGACGCTAAAACAACCGACCGAGCCGTTTAACGAACACAAGAAACCGGTAATAACTCCGTTAACAAACCTAGAGTTGTGTTTCCGCTGAGTTGAGCAGATAAATGACAGCGGTTGCCAGCATTACTGATGTCACCTAAACAGTCGCCATTTTGTTACAATGTTGTAGTTTACATGAATCCGACATGACGCTGATTACAATCCAATGGAGTCTCATTAAACCTTACCTACACTAATGTGCCCTCCCTAGCAACTTCAATATTGGCTGTAAAGACAAGATCCGATTTCTGGTTTGATAAAGCACATGTCAATCTTTATGTATGAGCTCACTCAGAGAGGCACGGCACTGGCTGTATGATCTGTCACTTCACTCAATTGACCCGCCTCTTAAGGTGCCTTCAGTGATGAATTGATATCATTTACCTCCAACACTCATAATGTCTCAACTTACAGCCCCAAACCGCGGCGACGGCACATTATTAACTCATAAATACGCTATAACAGGCGTAAACTGCTTGAGTAACCATTAAACGCGATAAATATTTAACCTCATTTGCGAACCGTTTAACGCCGGCCCACCTTTACTTAGATTCCTCCTTGAAACAGTTGGTTACACTTGAAAGTGATTTGGAACATTTTAGACTTTAATTGGCTGTTTGTTAAATCTATCATTTGTTTGCATAAAAACCTGCAACGCATTTAAAGTGGAATTTTGTTTTAGAAATAAAATAAAATCCAGGTATACAAGACTCCTGTAGGCTAAATGTGTCTATCGCCTTTTCCCCCCCTTCTCTCTTTATCTTCCTCCCCTTTTTCATTATTTCCCCGAGAGGAGCCGTAATTCTCCTGATATTTAACGTTTAAACTGTGTGACGTTAAATTGGCGGCGATAAATAAACCGTTAAGCAAAAAAAAAAAAAAAAAAAAGAAAAAAAAAAGTAGCCACGTCTTGCCAGGCGGAATTATAAACGTCCTGTGTTGCGCTGTGCAATGATGGCATGACCTCTTTATCACCATTAACTATCAAATATCTCCAATGAGGAGAAATAGTGAAGCCCTGGAGGGGAAAAAAGACGTTCAGGGGGGAATACAAGTTAACACGACTGCCGGGAGAGTAGCTCCTTCATCACTGCTTCTCAATTATGTATCGCTAGTTTCTTTAGCTCCCATTTCTCAGCTTCAGCTCCGCTCTCGTTTTCCATATTTTATTAGGAAATGATACACAGCCTCGTCGGGTTTTTTCCCCGCACCGTTTTGTTGGACGCTACCTATCTAATGTGTCGCCGCCTTGGGCGAGAAGACACAACAAATTAAGTTACATGCAAGGATGAACATATAACTAAGAGAGAGGGAGAGAGAAAAACGAGGGCACAGTCTAGCGTAAATATTTGCTGGTAGTTTACCTCTTCAAGTTTTTCCCCCCCTCGGATACTCCTCTTCATTATCGGGGAAACGTCGAATGTGCGGCGACATATCCGAGCGATTTCGTGGGATTTGATCTCTTGAAACGAAGGCTGAAAAGCTTGCGCCGAGACATGGAGAGGACCTGATAACAACTAATTGAAAGGTTAATCTACATAGCAGCCTGTGACAAAGTGGTACCCTCCCCCTTCTTCTTCTTCCACTGTAGACATCCCTACTTCAGTGTAGTGGAGCGGACCGTCGCCCCTTTAGTGCGCTCCTACAATGATATTGTCAATTTCACTTTTTTCCCCCCTCCATCAACATGTCCAGTGATGAGCCAAGAGGAACATTTTTTTCATATTTTGGGTGGATTAGTCTCGGCACTTTTATGCCATAACACCCATATTAACATTTATTCCCTATGGGCATTTTTAACTTCCATTGACTGACATACATTTTATTTTAAAATGTCTTGCTTTTGCCAATACCACCCAAGGCATTACAGGATATCATACACTAACACCTTAATCTGCTAATTAACTTCACTATGCCCATTAGTTGTTCGCAATATTGTAAGATCATTAAATTTTCTGTCTTGCTCACTCTTTAGCAGCATGAAAAATGCCAGAAAGCTCATTTTTCATGCAGCAATACAGATGTAATTAGAGAGATAATTGGTAACTTCCAATCAGAATATAAACATACTGTACTGCAGTGATATTCAACTTATGGCCCGTGGGCCAAATCTAGACCCCGAAGGGGTGCAGGGTGGGCCCCCAACCATTTTCTATTTCACAATAAAAATAAAGTGTTTTTTAAAATTATTATAATTATAATATAATAATAAATTTTTTTTAACTTTTAGTGTACATAAGGTGCATAAGAGTACATAAAACAAAATCAAAATAGATAATGTTTATCAAAAAAATGCTAGTGCAGGATTCCCTGTGTCCTCCGACAGAGGTCCTAGCTAAGCCCCTAGTGTCCTTAAATCCTAGAAATGTCCTGAAATACAAATGTACTATGATCCTAAACATCCCAAAATCCCACAAATGTCCTAAAATACTAAATAATGTCCTAAAATCCTAGAAACATCCTAAAATCCTACAAATGTCCTAGCTTCGTAAAATATGTCCTAAAATCCTAGAAAATTGCTAAAATTCTAGAAATGTCAAAAAATCTGAGAAACATCCTAAAATCCTGCAAATGTCAGATCCTAGAAATGTTTTAATATTTTAGAAACATCCTAAAATCCTGGAAAAGTCCTACAATCTAGAAATGTCCTAAAATCCAGTAAAAATCCTTAAAATCCTAGAAACATGACTGGTCCCTGGCCTCCTGTCATTTTACAAAATTGGCCCCCAAGCAAAGTAAGTTGAGTATCCCTGTCATACACAAACACCTTAATCTGCTAATTAACTTCACCATGCCCAATAGTTGTTAACAATATTGTATGATCATTACATTTTCTGTCTTGTTCACTCTAAAGCACCATGAGAAAATGCCAGAAAGCTAATTTTTCATGCAGTAACACAAATGTAATTAGAGAGATAATTGGTAACTTCCCATCAGATTATAAACATACTGTACTGGCTTCAAAAAGAGCTCAAATGAAGACATTTAACCCTTATAAAAAAAGACATGCTTGATGTGTAATTTGCATTAATTTAATTCACGTGTTAATAGTCCTGTCATTATGCTGCATCATCAGACGCTTTTCTTATTACCTTCTTATTGACCTCATTGATGTTCTCTATTTACCTCCATGCCTTTCCCCGTGTATATCATTCAAAGTCCTTGACATTTATTTCAGTCTATTCATTGATTGTTTTTGTAAACACACTGTAAAATATGACAAGTTGTTCTTACTTAAAAAAAAATCCTGGAATCTGACTGCCTTGAAAAAGTAAAGTAAATATAACAATAAATCTTATTTATGTTCAATTTATTTCTAATTGTTAAGTCTACTCAACATTTCACTGTATATACTTAATTCTGTGAAGTTGTTGCAACCTAAGAATGACAAGTGGAATTTGCTTATTCTTTATAATTGCTATTACCTTTAGTAAATCAAGTTAGTCTGATATAACTTTGAGTATGACAAAGATTTTGCCAAATATGAAGTTTGGAGATCTGCAAGTTCAGTTTTGTTAACGTGTTCAAGAAATATGAGTTTGCAACCAGCAGAATAAAGAATATATAGTGTAGTAAACTTGGTTTACTGAAGTTGCTAGAACGCAAAAAAAAATGATTTAAATAAACCTGTCATTTTTAAGTTGCAACAACTTCACAAAATTCAGTTAATACAACACATTTTTAAGTAAACTTTACAATTAACTATAAAGTTGGCACAAATTAAAACCACTAGTTATATTTAGTCACATTTTTTTCAAAGTAATCAGTTTCCTAGATTTTTAAAAGTACAATAAACTTGTCAGATTTTACAGTGTACAAATAAAATTCAATGAGGCGCTGCGGTAAAATGCTGTGAGGTGAAATGTGAATAAAAGGGGATTCTGATTTCTTACAACTGGTGTCACGACAGAGCCCCTGACCAAACCTGCATGTGTCTGGTTATAATGAATGCCACCCTGGGCCCCAGCAGGTCCTCCACTGCTGCATGGGTCCAGGGATAATTTGAATTGGAGCATGTGCCATTGCAATCTGCCCATCCCCCCTCCTCAATCCCTGCCAACTGCCACACTGGTGTTCACAAACACTGCTGCCCATCTGCGGGGCAAAACACTGGCCAGGGCCCCAGTTACTCCTTTGCCTGCATTCAGAAAAATATATTCTGGCCGTGAACTCACTTTTGTGAGCAAAGTCAAGTTTTCCCCACTTGAAAGTCGTTAACAGCACATTTAACTCAAAACTGTGAATGAAAAGAGATTTTGTATATTGCTGCTACACAATAAAACCGGCAATTAAACATTTCCAAAATGCCTAAGGCTCACTAGATTACAAAACAAGACTGCATACTATTGTAAAATGTAAATTAAATGCACACATTTTACGTTTGTTTTTCAACCTCTAGCATTCATTGAGCAAAAGTTTACCAGAGAAAGTGAGAAAAGTATGTTCAGTAGTTTCCTTATTGTGGCAGGCATTCTCATTACTTGATCATGGCTCCCTCTTTTTGTGTTTGTGTTTTGCCATCTGTCATCTTGAGAAGCAAATGAACCAGCTGCCATGGAGTGTGATCTTGCCCAATCAGAAATGTGGTCCTTTTCAAAGCGCATCTGTGTGAAACCTTAAAAAATGCTGATGAAAAAAAAGTGTCTCAAAGTTGTTAATAACATTTTGGCTGGAGAATGTTTTCACCTAGATGCCCCCTATTAGCATAAATGCATAAACTATGCCTCATTAGAGGAAAAGCGAGCTCTTGTGCGGCGAGTGTAAAAACTGGATTCCTCCTGTCACGCTCAGAGAAAATAAAAGAAAATATGATGTAACAGGTTGTTCTAGGGGAACAAAAAATGTTATTCTCAATCACACTTCTTTGTAGAACAGATGAGTGTTGAATTGTTTTCCACAAAACACTTGAGACACTGCCCAACACTTCTGCTGGCCCACAGTCAGTGGGAGGGGGGGGTGGGGGGGGAGGGGCCTCCCTCTGATCCTCATCTCCAACCCCCAGCGACAGCACAGCTGGGTACGAAGGATCAGCCTAATTTTCAGGTCCCTCTAATGATCGCCACGAAGAGCAACCACTAATCCCTTAACTGAGAAAAATGATCTCCTGTAGCCGTGCACACCAGCTCTAGACCCCGAGAGTCCAGTTAGGACCCAACAAGCATGAATGGGGGGTGACTGAGCGGAGCCAGGACACCAGGCTGGTCCTGCCCCCTCCCCAGTCCCCTCCATAATGGAGGGTGTTGAGCTGTCCAAAAGTGATTAGCATGAGGGAGCCTCTCGCTGATTAAATAATGGGAAAATACACAAACCCTGTGGTTGCATTTTGGTTTGTGGTATATTTAAATAAACTTCAACTGATGATAAAACACATCCTATAGGTCAAAACAAACTTTTTTTTTTGTTTTCCGAGTATCTTTGTTGGATGAGTTTCATATTGTTTTATTTGTATGATTAAAAATATATATATTCTTGGCAGTTTTGTCCCATTAATTATTTCACTTTTAGAAATGGAAAGTTGTTTTTCTGTAAACTGGCCAGGAAGTTAGCGTCGCTCTGGTTCCGTCGTCAAAAAGCCTCCTGGATTTTTCCATTAGATTCTGGATCATTGCATAAAATAAGCCCTGTGGTAAACAAACATTTATGATATTTACATGTTTTGTTCAGCAAGATAAATGTGAACACCACTTTTGTGAATTTTGAAGCCTAAATATAATCAGCCGAAGTAAGACGCTACTGTTAGGCTACAAATGAACTAAATAACCGTTGGATTGTCACTGGGTCAATGTGGTGACGTTATGCAGTCTTATTAAGCCACTTGTTAGCAACTGAATTTTTTAAGACACAGAAAAGCTTCAAAGTTCTTGAGTGGGATATTAACTGATGTATTTTATGTCGTAGAACAAAACATGAACGTCTCTTAAGGTTGCGTTATCCACAGACCTTATTTCAGACATGCAACCAAAAACCCATTAACTTAGGTGCTGAAATGCTCACTAATTTCCGGGTTTTAAGACTCATGGGTTTCTCCATAACGGCGCCCCATCCATAAATTCTTAAGGGTAAAGTCCACCCCAAAGTCAAAAATACATATTTTTTCCTCTTACCACCACTATTTGTCAGTTGTTTTAGTGTGAGTTGTAGTATGTTGGATCTTCGGCCATAGAGACGTCTGTTAAATATAATGGAACTAGATGGCACTCGGCTTGTGGTGCTCAAAGTGGCAAAAAAATAAAAATAAAAAATACAAATTGTGCGGCCACTTCAAGCGCCTCTGTCACTGCTTTTCTGCTGTTAAAAAACACTAAGTGGACACATGCCCTTACTCAAGATAATCCACCGACATTGTTGTTAGCAGTTACAAGTGGAAACTATTTTCTTTCTACCCAACTACGCCTGCCAACCGTCTGACCATGCAGAAGGCAGCGTGCATATACTGCTAGTTAACCTAGCATCAATGAGCTAGCATTACAGCTCAGCTGAAGAGGACGCCATTAATGTTTACAACTTTTGCTTTCATGAGCACGAGCCTCTCATCCATGAGGAGATATGCTTACTTCTGTGAGGTTTTACATTTGGCAGGTATAGTTTGGTAGGAAGAAACTAGTTCCTACATTAAGCTGCCCGCAATAAGGTCTGTGGATTATCTTGAGTAACCGGGACATAATTTTTTTCAAATGTATTTTTTGCCGCTTTGAGCTCCACAAGCTGCGATCTAGTTCAGTTATATTCAAGAGACATCTCTACAGCCAATATCTCCAATAATTGGCAACTCACACCACCACAACACTCTAGACATATGAGCAACAAAAACGATGAAAAGTGAAATATGTATGTTTGATTTTGGGTTGAACTGTCCCTTTAAAGGAATACTCAACTGAAAATGTACTATATTTTACAGTACGTAGTATCACAACACTCACCCCCTGCAGGCTTGAAAGGCTTTAAAAATGTTTGCAGCTTTATAAAGGATGGCACTCATAGTTCATACTATAAAACAGAGCATTTCTGTGGCACACTACTGTCTGCTCATAGCTCAGAAGCTCCAGTGGAAGATGTGTAGTTAGCAATTTATTGGCAAAGTTGTTTGGAAAATATTCAGTGTAATGACCAGTGGATTATGCAGCAGGAATAGTTTTTGGGTCACCATTAGAAACAATTGTAACTCTGTGACTTGAAGCCAACTAAAGCTGCCGTCCTTCATAAAGGAACAAACAAATTTTCCATAGAAACTTTTCACACCTTTCCTGTAGGTTAATGCACTTCTCCACCACTGATGCATTTCTTCAGTATGATCCAAACTATCACTGCTTTGCATATAAATCAATAAATGCCCTATTTGCAGCAAAGCTTCAGAGCTATGAGGAGTGTTTAACACTTTGAAACCTGTGCAAATAGGCTTGATTTCTGTAAAAAAAAATGGAAAGGCAATGACAAGAAATGACCCAAAAATTTGCATGAAAATTAGGGGGAAAAAAGGACAAAAAAGCAATGACCCGCAAAAAGTGGTTAATAACTGTAACAGTTTTAAGTATGTAATTATGATAATTATAAATACAGTTTTCATTTTTTCCTTGTCATAACCTAGTTTTTAAAATAATTTTGTAAACCTACTAATTTCTTGCAATTTGTGAAACATTTCTTATCAAGTTCCTCACTGCCTTTTCCCCCATGTTTTAAAAAGAAATCTTGATCTTGCTCCAGGTTTCAAAGGGTTAACTCTGTTATGGAGATCCTGAGTGTTTGAAACATGCAGAAAATACAGATTAATGGAGGAGATGTGGTGTAACAAGTTTGTACAGATGTGGTGATACATTTTCAGGCCTACAGGCGTTCAGTTTTTGATACTCAAAGGATAGATTTTCAGTGGAATGCCCCTTTAATCAACCATTTTATTCCAATATTTGATAGCAGCACATTGTTTGAATTGTATTAAAACATCAGAGCTGCTTACTGGAGCTTGATAAAATATTCAAGCTGCAGCACTTAGTCCCATGCAGTCAGTTGCTGTAAAATAGAAAAAATGTACACAAAATCCCAAAGCATACATAAACAAGTATCTTGTGGAAAGGACGAGTGTGCAATGCTCAGATGCATCAGTGAAAGTCTGGCTTCTCTGGGAAGGTGCATCCGACCCGTCTGATGATGACGTTGGCGGCGTAGTGTCCGGCTCGGATACACTCCTCCAACGCGTGCTCTTGGACCAACGCGGAGAGAAATCCTGGCAGACAGAAGAGCAGAGGTCAACCTGCAACCGTCCCTCACTTCTAAAATTTTTTGCATTAATTTGAGCCAGGCACTAATGATTTCTGGAAAAAGGGACAATGTTATTTCATCCTCTATGTGACTCAAATGATGACTGTTATATGTGGTGCTATTATCAGCTCATACAGAGTGAAACCAGCAGGCTAAATGTCATGCTCACATAATCTGGAGGCATTACTATGTTACATAGTTGGCCGGTATCAAAGGTTAATTGGGGTTGTACACAGAAATCAAGCTGTGTGGAGGATGCTTTTTCGTGACGTACCTCCCACAAAGGCGTCCCCGGCTCCATTAGTGTCCACAATATCGTTTTGGTCGATGTCCAGAACGGGGAACATGGTAACCTTCTCACCTGTGGTCGGGACACAAGAGGGCTGTTAATTAAAGTTGAACACCAGTTTTTTTCTTTTCCTCCCAAGATTGGGCTTATTATTTCTTTGATTTTAATTTCATATTAAAAAATTCATAGGTCATTTCACACGGCAAGGCTTTGTAATAATTAGAGATAGTTGGCCATTTGACTTCAGCACTTCAGCTTGGAATATTTTTCTGGCTAATTAATAACGTGTAAAATAGAAGATTAGGCTGTGGCCCAATTCCATTTCTTATTTTTACCCCTTCCCATCATTTTCGAGTGCCCCTTTTCTGCTCAAAGTTCAGTTACAAGGGGTAACAGTTGAAATATTCCCCTTTTAAATATGACAGTTCATCAAGATCCTGATTCATCATGAGTACTGTCATCATTATCGATGGCATTTACATAAACAGACGCAAATATAGCAATAATAGTATTATGACAATGACATTTGCCATTTATCTGATGGAGATAAAAAGCCACGTACGCCTCCTTCACAACTTAAGTTTTACACTATGAGTCATCAACCAAGGAATCAATTTTTTTTTAAATTTACCCCCTAGCTTTTTTGATTCTAATTTTTTATTCTAATTTCTTTAAATTTATCTTTATTTAAAATAAATCAAACCAATATGCTCAGGTTTTGAAGGTTTAATTACTTGGTGGTGTGCTAGCACAAGAAAAGTGATGTCAATCCAGGTGTCAAAAGGTTAAACAAGTAGCATTACACCCATCACATGTTCACAGAGGCCAACAATCCAAAACCCAAATATATTAAATTAACCATGATCTGCACCAGAGAAAAGCAGCAGATCCGAGCGTTTAAGACGCTGTTATCATTGAATGTTTGATAAATTATATGAATTGATAATGAAAAACTAATGGATTGTTTACATATTGTTTCTGCACAAATGAACAGCTACATTAGATGTTAAACTAAGGGACACTTCTGTATATTAAATAATGCAGTGTTCTGCAGTAGTTTGAAAAAATAGTCCAAAAGCAATAGATGATGAAATGCAAAAAATTCGCAACATGTCTAAAGCTTTAGGTGAGCGCTCTAGTAAATTAAAAACAATGCATGAACAGTTGCTGTGCGTCCTTTCAGTTCAAAATGGAATCCATCAAATGAGGGTCTCTTTATTATCTTCAGTGGATTATATTGCTTCAATTATCAGTAGCATATGCACTTCAAAGGGACTTCCAGTTTAAAGGAGAAGGGGGGGAAACGAAACAAAAATCTACCAGATGACAAAGTCTCGAGGTGTAGAGTGACATTAAATCAGCAACTTATGTCAGAACAATCTAAACCACACACACAATCTTCAAACAATCCGAGGGCTCTGGTGCCGATGTGAACCTTCAAAAAGGTGCAGGAGACAAAAGACTGACATGTGGATAAAAGGAACACGAGGAGGCTGACAGACCTCTTATTGAGAAAAAAAGGTTGGAAGTTTAAGGAGAACATGAGGGAAAAAAACTACAGAAAGTTGTTTAATGAGGCTCCCTGCTAATCTAACAATGGCTCACAGAATATCTGTGCAGCAGATAAGACACCCCCCGCCTTATCAGTTTTTGAATACATTTCTGCTCTTGTCCTACAGGGCAAAAGATACACAACCTGCAGCCGTGCATATGCTCAACACCTGATGTCAAGGAAATTACTGTAATACGCCAACTGTGAGAGAAACGGCATCAAGTTGCAGTTGAAATCTTTCAGAGCAGAATGTGACTGAATCACAGGTCAGGTACTGAAGATGCATCAGATTGTGTTTTCATAATGACACATTTTCTCTTTAAAGGGGAAGCAGGAGATTGTCACTTTGATAATAAATTACAATAAGACAAGAATCCTTTTAGGATCAGCTAATTAGTAGCATAACGACTTTGCTTAATTAATGCCACAGATGAAGCTCGAGAATCCTCCTCCCTCTTGAAACGATTAACTGCAATGGAAAATGTGCTAATAATAAATCACAGTTATGTCACTTATTCCACAGTTACGAAACGTTAGATGTGGTCGTGCTCACGCGGTGCACTTTGAGGCTATAAAACCGGATGCTTTAAAATTCCAAGCTGCTGCACTTGTTCAGCGTGGAACATTAGACCCCAGAAATCAGATATAAATAACTGTGTAAATATGTTTATAGTAGTTAAAAGAAATGATTACCCTCCACAGTGTGGGTGGTACATGAGCAGTCAGGTCTTATTAGATAGACAGTTTGTATCCAGGTAACCTCTCACATGAAGCTCATCTTTGTGATAATAACATGACATCCAGAGGTGTCAGAATTTATTGAACAAAATTAGATCTGATAGACCTACTGCTATGTTGTCGCAATCAACAGTTCTAGATTTTAATTCTTCTAATTCTAACCTTTTCTACTCCACCCGTCCTCACCATAGACACTTTTTTTGTGCCATGTGTTTGTATGAGCTGGTAATTAGACCTGTTTTATAATCCGTCAATGTCCCTTTAGCTTTACTTTTTTTTTTTTTTTTTAGAGTGCAAGTAATTTATATACTGTTTGTATCTTACAGCTGACTTATATTGTTTTTTTGGGTATGGGTTCTGGTTGTTTTTCATTGTTTGTTTAATACTGTGACCACCAGTCTATGGCCATTTGTTGGCAATATTGTACAGTCATGAAGGAAAATGTATAAATAAAGTTTTCAAAAGAAGAGAATAAATTTTTGTTAAAAATACCACATTAAGACACATAGATCCTGTTTAGATGTGGTATAACATGGCACATCACAGTTTACAGCTGTGCATATTATGCGTCTCTCCAGCTGATCACTTACGTTCAAATTTCGTTACTGCCCCGTGCACTGTTATTATGTCCGCACCTTTGATAGCTGCTCTGTAGCAAGCTCGCTGCTCACATTAGCAGCTTTGTCAGTGCAGCTGGAGATCCTGCTGTCAGCAGATATCAACATGTCTCCTTCTATACAGCAAAACGAGGGATGGTCACGCAACACTTTGCTCAACTCAACATTTGGAGCATTATTTTACCCTAGCTAGCATGACAAGGTAGGTACCAATGGATTGGGTAAAACCATTTCAAATAATACCATCTTCGCTCTACTTTTAAAGCTCAGCCCAGTACAGCTTTCAAAAGGCAATAATGTCGGCTAACAATGCTGGTGTCCCAGGGGAGCGTAAGAGAATTTTACATGGTAATGTTTGCATGTCGAACAGTCGTCCACCACTTTGGCCTAAACTGAAATATTAACAATGTCGTGTCAAGCTTGCAATACTCCACCTTCCACCTTATTTTTACCAGTCTCTGTCACTGTCTGTTGCCCTCTCATTGGCTTAGCTCATCAACAAAGTCCCCCAAAAGGTCCAGATATTTGGCATGCAAGATATCTGAGCGTCTGAGATACATCATTTTGCCTCTTGACTCCCGTCTGTGAATAGCTTGAGCGCCGATTTGCGAGCACCGAGCCAATGCTGATTTGCTTCTAATCTGGGGCTTTTGTCAGGGAGCTCCAGAAACTGCCAGTTAAAGCCATGTCGTGTGAACTACGCATAAGAGACGTACTTTTCAACATTTCACTGTAATTGATGGCCTTTACAGAACTTTCTGAGCAAAGTTTCTAAAGGCATGGCACAACCAACATCCAATACTTCTATTCCTTCTATCATCACGGCCAGAGTTTGTGCTCTGCTGCGAGGGAAAAGTTCACATAACCTCATTGATGCAAATTATTAAATTTGACTGACATGTTAACTCGGGTTACAGTCCAACAATCCCCCAACCGCCTGTAACAAAGATCTCATTGGCAAAAATCTGTCATGGAAATGGCAATAAAAAAATACACTCCTGCCAAAAATACTCAGACTCTGTTGTTGCTGGCTTGTAGAACGTCTGAAAACATCACTTTGCTGAAACTCATTTCACATTTCACTGTAATGAGATCGGCAACATTTATTTTCAATCAATAAAACTCTGCTGTACTTTTTCACACTAACATATTCTTGTTCCTAGAGTTTGACAAAATGAGTGAAGCGCCAGATTGATGGTGGATATGTGGGAGTGTAGTATGGCTGTGCTTTGACAGGTAACCTGCTACAGTGATGAAAAAAACTGAGAGAAAAGCCTAGAAGGAATTGAAATACTTCCTTTGAGTAAGCTATAATTGTGTGCTTTTGTTAATTCGCTCTTCATAATTCCCTCATTACAACTCTTGAATGGTGGTGATTAAACTTAAGAAATTCTTTCAACAGGCGTCTCTTTGAAATGAGTATCAATTAAGTCCTTTATTATTGGCTATTCTTTTTAACAATGCCAATTCACAGCACAACACTGACGGAGGAAATGCTCTCCTGTTAAAAAGAAAGTGACTGTACATGCAAATAAGACGACCTCAGCTTTATTGGAAAATGAGCATATGGAGGGTTGTTCTGACTCTCAAATTATTACATGCTCTACTTGGTTGTGTTCCAGCGCTCACTATTGTTGCTTTGACAGAAAGCAGGTAGATCAAATAGTTGGCACATCATTAAAATTAACTTTGATCCTGTCGCACTTTATCATCTATAAAACAATTAATATGTCATTTTAAATTCTGTTAAATGACTGCGAGTTAAACACGACTATTAAGCTAAGAGGCATGAGCTGAAGCATTCAGAGTTTAAGTACATCTTTATGTGAGAAACTTCCCCGAGAATACTTCTTCTTCTGGAACGCTTCCTGGTGCGTTTCAGCCAAACTCGGAGCCTCGGAGAGGAAAACAAACGTTACCGCTTTCTTGGCAAACTCGACAGGTTAGCAGCGAGTTGACATTCAATCTGTTTCCCTATCATAACCAGCATCTTTGTTCACAATTGAGTTAGAGAGAAAAAACTACATATGCCTGTAATTACCGTAACCACAGGCAAAAGATCATCGCCAACCAATATCCTTTCAGGGAGACATGAAAGAAAACACTTCAGCATGTGATGCCAAGGGAAAAGAGAGGAGGTCTTTCTCATTGCACAGGATGTTAATTGATTTTGTCCTTCATGAAGTACAGAACATAAACATCCCGCTTTTTAAACAGACTACTAAGATTTCTTCAAGTAGATAATTCTGCGATGTTTAATCCGCTGTAACTTTGGGGAGAATGACAACCGGCTCTAAACAAAAAAGGAGCATTTTGCCTTGCAGCCAGTATTCACTCTTCAGTATGCCCCATGTGATTAACATGTATAGATCTGGTCTTTTTGTTGAAATCTGCCTGCGCGGCCCCCATGAGAGCCTTAAAACTCGCCGAGGAGCGGAGTCAGGCTTTATCAAGTCCTTATCAGCGATTAGAGCGGCAGCCCCCGCTGAATGATCGTTTATTAGATCTCCTCACCGTTAAGGTTCAGGGCACAATGATCTTAATTACTGCTTTAATGGGTGTATAAGCAAAAGCCCAGTGTAGTTCGGCAGTGTCAGTGGCAGCTAAATAAAGGGCCATTTCCCCCTGCTCCCACCTCTTAAAAGGCACGTTTGAAGCAATGGTATGATGAAAGGCGGGAGAAAAAAAAAAGAACAATAACAAATTGACATCTCTTTTTGGAGAATTATACCACGGGGGAAGGCATTCTCCCATCCTTAATCACTATAAAATGGTTTAACATGACATGCAGAGGCTGGCAAATGATCAAATCCTGACAGGAGGACAAATTGCAAACAAAATGAGAGATCAAGTTTATTAGAGCGCCGCCTCTGGGAAATGAAAATCTTTAATTCTCTTTTTACATTGACATTTATTTGGCTGGCATGAATAGCGATGTTCGCACACATACACACACACGCGCTCACACTCTGATTCTGCTGCACCTACTACTGTAACTGCTCCACTGCAATGATAGCACAGTCAATGACATTTATCATGTTTGCCTTTGTAGATGACATCTGAAACACATTGTCTTTCATCGCGCCTGCATTCATCATGTATTTTATATAAAGTTCACAGCGGCGCGCAGCTCTGTCTTCATGCAGGAGCAATGAGAGGAGCAGGCAGGAATTATCCATCACCTCCAGGACAATGGATTGATTCTTGTTCTTTTAAACTGTCGGGCTCCTGCTCAAAGATTTCTTTTCAAATTCTCATCAAAGGGAATGTATTGAAAGAATGAATGTGCTTCCAGGAATTCTACTTTGAAAATGAAAATTAGATTAGCTCAATTAAAATATATGCTGTTAATTAGGACTGGGCAGTAACTCAGAATTACAATTTGTTGATAAATCACCAGAAGAAAAAGTTGGCATTGTATGTTTAAATACCTCGATAACATTACATCTGCATGTTTTATATATATGATATCAATGTTTCTAAAGTGACGTAATATTTAAGCTGACTTTGTCATCAGGTGGTAGAGTGGATTGTGGATGGCGTGACACAGCAGAATGCCTGTCAAGCTACAGACCACTGTTTGAGGTCAACAAAATTGGTCGTTTTTTTAGAATTACTGCTGTGTTTCCAGCAACTTTTTAGGCAACAAAGGTGGGTGTTTTGTTTTTTGTTTTTTTTTACCAACCTGTGGCTGTTTTTTCAGTGTGAATAGTACCATGAAACATTTTTTTTTATTTAGATTTTTTTAAACTAAGACATTGCTGCATTTACTGTTGGGACAATGGCATGAAAAGTGTTTTTTTAACAAAGACATCATTGGGTGTCCAGCCGGAATAGTGGCATGAAAATCATTTGTGTTGTACAGAGACATTGCTGTGTTTCCTTCCAGAATAGGGGCACAAAAAATGGTTGTTTTTTTACCAAGATAACATTGCATTTCCTGCCGAGATGATGCCATGAAAATGGCTGTTTTTTTACTGAGATGTAGCTACGTTTCCTGCTGCAATAGTGCCACAAAAAGCAACTGTTTTTTAACAAGCCATTGCTGCTTCTCATAAAAGGATAGTGCCCCCCAACCCAGATATTTCAACCCAAAACATGATCTTTTCCTGATCATAAGTGTTTTTTTGCCTTAACCTATCCATGTTTACCACAACGTTGTTGAAACGTAAAGTCTCAGCGTATGCACTACATGATAATGTGAAAATGTAACATATCTATGGCCTGCAGAAACATAATATGGCAACATTTTTTTTCTGGCAACCTGATGCTTCAAAGCCCAATGCTCATCCTCCTTTTAGCTCTATTTTTGTTCTCCACCATCTCCATGGGGAAATATCTCACTCTTCAGCTGCTATGGTATCCACAGTGTTCACCAGCTAGTTTCTAATGTGCTGCTTAAGTGACCTGCTGCAGCTGTAAACACCAATGATAAGCGCAAACCAAAACTGTAAAGCTGCTTGCTGTAAAATCAAAACAATGAGTTTAAAGATCAAAAATCATTTGCAGAGCTGAGGAGAAATGTAGAGTCGGATAATGATTCTGTGGGTTCCCTTTTCAAATTAAACACAGTTACTTTATCCACTGTTAATATCAAAATATTGATCGCAGCCACTTTATTATACCATGATAGTCTCTCGAGAATCCTGGCCAAAATGGCAGCAAATTTTACAGACAATAAAAAGAAAAATCCCAGTAGAAAACACAGGGAAGACATGATTAATTGTTGTTTGATTAAAAATGCCAGCGGTGACATACTGTACAAAGCCTCAGCTAGTAAATACTCCTGCCAGCAGTTTGAAATTGAGGACACTGGACACATGTGAAGACAGTGTCCTCCAGTCCTACTGTAGCTGTGCTTCTCTGCAGTCCCCTGTGATGAGTGATATGTTGGAGTCTTTACCTGCGGCCATCTCTCCCTGTGCACGACTACTCTGAACTGCAAGGGCAACGAGGAGAGACACCCTGTGGCTTCAAACAAAGACAAAGGCTCCCAGGAGTAATCGGAAACTATCGTCTCTCCCCACGCTGCTTAAACCTGCAACCCCTGCTCAGTTATGATGACACTACCTTTTAATGTCCCACTAACAAATATGCCCCAGAATCAAAGGAAATTAGATTGATTTCAACACTGAACGTTGTCAACCCCCCCCCTCAAGGTCACTCTGCCAGCATTTCACAGGAAGAAAAAGGGCAGGATGTAAGAGTTGAAGCATTAAAAATTGCTGAGGACCGGCCTGGAGTCTGTCCAAGACAAAGTTAGAAGTACTTCACAAATCAATGCCTGCTCTCTGCATCCCCCACACTTCTTTTATGCTCTGAAATGACAGAATGTAGTGCAAGCATTCTTTTTTTTTAAACATCTGGTGTCAATATTTCAGGTTAACTTCAAAGAAATTACTGATAGCATTTGGCCCCCTTCAGTCAGCGATCTACCATCTATTTAAGGCCTGCAGTTTTTGAGATATGAGGTTTAAGTGAAGGGTAAAGACGTCCAAAAGGGGCCAAAGTTGGGACGGATTCGAGTGGTGCTTAAGTGGAAATATAAGCAGACAAAAACGGAAAACAAACATGGCCTACCGACGGTTGCAACAGTGTCGTCCTTGCCCTGGGTGAACACAACCACTCGCTGCCTCTTCATGTTCTCCTTGGGGAGGTTTTGGGTCTTCTTTGCAATCTCTGCAATGTCATCTGTCTGTGAAAAAAAAACACCGAGATGTTAAGCTGAATGCATCGTGAAGAGCAATTTCTCAGGAGTTAATCAAAGATCACAACTGTGACTGAGAGGGGTCAGATTTTTTTTCCGATCCTGCCTGACGGATCAAGTGATAATGAAACCAGATGGGCTATGAAACTGCTTCGAAAAAGATCAATAGGAGCGGTCGATGATGTTTCCATGCAGTTACGGGCGAGCTGTAAAATATTAGAATGTCATATTCCCTAAGTGAGATGAAAATAAGCGTGTGAAGATATGCTGTTGTCAGATAAAGCTACTTCTGAGCTGAAGGGATAGGTGGTGCATGTACTGTATCATTCTCTTCCTGAAACAGGCCATCTCTCCTCAGCATCTGCACAGAATGGATATTCTCGCCTGGAGACGACAGAACTCTCCGGAGTGCTTGCCTTTGATCATGAGAGGGATAAAAAAACCCACACCTGTCAGTGCTACTTTATTATTAACTCATCATGATGTACTATGAGCAGGTGGAATGTCTTTATCGCCCGTCTCGCAGTGGGGTGGACTCTGCTTTTCCATAATACAGCACGCTGAGGAGCTAGCATTAGGGGTCTCGGACGCCTCGAGCATCTGTGTCAAAGCTAACACTCGAGCACCTTCAGGGCGAGCAAATACTGTGGTTATGGGAGTAATCAGAGAGATAGGCTCCAGCCCGATACCACCAGCCACACTGGCTCACTCAAACCAATGAGCTTTTACACCTCTAAATGCCTCCCAAATGTCCTTTAATCAGCCCTGAGAGGTCCGGGGAGACCCTGGGCCGAGGAAAAATGGGTGTAACACTCTAAGTAAGTGCTAATGGTGAGGTTAATACAGAGGCTGTTAGCAGGCGATGGTGAAAAAAAAAGGCAATTTGTCACTGTGACTGGATGTAACCACAAGCACTCCTCCAGACACTGAATGCAAAACCACACAAGGCTTCGGCACATTGTCACCCTTCGGTTTTATGTTCCCCGACATAAAAAAAGGCGCGCTACTCAGGTTTAGGAGCTAAAAGGTTCTGAGGGCCAGAGGTGGCAGGGTAAGCATCACGGCTGTTGAGCGGGGCACACATAAATACACACACACACACATCACCTGCTCCTTTCCGCCTGGCAGAAACACTCACCTGACAAGTTCCTGCGGCAAAACGACGCAGAAAAATAAGTGCAAAACAAATGAATTGACAAATGATACGGTCAATTTAGTTTACTGCTGACAAATGGCAATATTTACGATTGTGCGGCAATTGATCAGACATAAATCAACAAAGCGTGAAATATAAAAGCTTCACAAGGGTGTTAAATTGTGTTTCTGTGTTGAAGCCAGCGAGAAAGCGATCGTCTCCACCTCAGGCTGTTTGACAAACACTGCCAGGGAAAGATTCAATCAGAGCTGCGATGTAGATAGTTCTTTGAGCATTTAAAGGAAACAGATCACAATCAGGGCGACTGTGTTCAGATCTGCTGATTGCTGTTTTGGAGAGGATGAGCTTTTTTTTCTTAATCTCGTGCTTACAGCGAACAAGTGCTGCTGTCATTTTTGTTAGTCAGTCATAATGTGATAATGACACTGTTTCAGGATATATAACAAAAATGCAGCAGGTTAGATACTGCCAAGTTGATTTTCAGATGTTTAGTGTGCATTAAACAGAATATCTGTCATAAAATAAAGTATTTTCTGTAAAATAGGATGATAACTTAGTTTTTGTTATTTTCTTATAGCAGAGTCATATTATGGATGATATGATTAAATTGCATTATAATTCTACAAAAGTCTGTTGTCAAAACTAATGACCAACTCCTTTCGAAATACTATACTAACATGCAATTTAGTATGCTAAAACAGTATTTGAGATTCTTTAGTATGTATGAAACCTAAAAAACCTATTACTATTTCCGTAAATATTACAATATGCAAACACTGGACACTACACAAGCATAAATACCCGACAGTCAAATGTGATACACAACGACATTCGTAACAGACAATGGCGGACAGTGACAGACGGCTCTGTAACATCAATAACGCTTTAATTTAAGTGAAAGTCTAAGATTTCACTTTGCTATTTAAAAAAAAAAATTAATGACTTTAATTGCTGTTAGAGCTGATGTTAGCGCAGGTTACAATGGTTACACGTTTCCACATGGCAAGGAGGCTCTTAGGAAGCGACCTGGTAATTACAGCTCAGTGTGTCCGAAAACACACATAGTACTGTCTATATTAAATGATAGTAAACATGTATACATGTTGAGAACAGGATTATGTGTTATGTATGTAGCGCATGGTTTAAGATTTCAGATGCAGTGACGATTGGGATTCTTTAAGTTGAGCAGTGTTGGGTTTTTTAAGCGATTTGCAGTGTATTTCTAAGGACGTTTCTGTCCCCAGACGTAGCTGCAGAGTAAGCTCCTCACTTGTGCGCTTCTTTTCGGTACAGAAAGCTGTGGACCCAGATCAAGGCTCCGAGACACCGTTACTTTCTGCCTTCTGCTTAAAAGTTGTAACTTAAAATAGTAACTTAATACGGTGGCTAACATGGCTTTTATTTGACATAGTGTTGGCAAAAAATGTTGCATATTTCTGATCTACTGTTAGCGAAGTTAGCATGCATTAGCTTGGTGGGCTAAATTGGCTTGTTTACTATATAACGCAAATCATGCCTCCAAAGTCCTGTTGAACCTTGTTCAAAGTCTCAAACTCTATCTGACAAAAAAGGTACAAATAGCAAAACATTTGTTGTATCAGATTTCGCTGGCATACTTCTGAGTTGGCTACAGATAATATTGTTTGCAGGCTTAAAAAATATTTGTACCATAATGTGTAATGTAATTTTCTTTCTGTTAAAACTGATTTTAAGAATTGTATAGGAGGCAGTATTGAAGACAAGGTATTCGTAGCAGCACTGAAAATGCTGGTGAAAGTGTGAATGACAATTTTCCTTCAATAATACTGGTTTAGCAATGTATCTGTTTTTTGTCCTGCTTTAAATAAAGTTCTAGAGACTACTGTATAGGCTACTGCATGTATTGATATTTTGAAGGCTTGTCAGTGTACGATGACTGTATGTGGGCAAGAAAAATTGTCATCAGAAAGTGACGAGGAAAAAAAAGACAACTGTGAAGAGCCTCTTTGAACTGCCACCATGCAGAAATGCACTAAGTACAGTACACACCACTGATGTTATCTGAGAAATCACACTCATCCAATGCAATTTCTCAGAGTGTTCTGGCAAATCAGGTTGACATGGAAAATGTCAAAGAATTGTAACTACTAGGAGAGTCTACACTTTGCCCTTTTGTGTTATTTTTTTTTTTCATGCGAGGCCCCCTCCATCACCACCAGCCGCCCCCGCCCTCCTTTTCTGCCTTCATCCCTTCTCCTCTCTTAAACCTGTCACTGCCATCAGGATTGCATTTCTATTCCAGTCACGTTGATCACACCGTTAGTGATTCTGGATGACAATTATTCACACAGTGCAGAGCCATACTCAAGGCAGCGCTACCTTTGAAAGGGAGAAGGCACTTAAAATACCTGAGCCCATTTGAAAAAACACACACACACACACACCGGCTATTTGTGTTTTTGATTTCACATTTGAAAAGCAGCGCGAGGAATATGCTAAATGCAAGCAGAAAATAGACCAAGGGAACATTCATTTTACACGTAAGAGGCAGCCCCACTTTAAAGCACATTCTATGGGGAGACAAGCACTGTAATTTTCATTTCCATAATCTAAAACCACAGGTGGCTGTAATTTGGTTATTAAAAGACTACAGTGTGTTCCAGTGTGGTGTAATGCCATAGCAGTGAAGGGAAGACATACAGTATCATCCCTGAGTGCAATGAAGATAATGAGGAGGCTTTTTAACCAGGCAACCTGATGAGCCCCGAGCCTGCAGAGAAAGGCTTGAAACCATGCCCAACTTCTCAGCTTCCCAAGAGGCTTTTCAAAATTCAATAAATAACATCTGTAGGCGATGTTGGGTGCAGACCTAGCAGAGTGCGTCATAACAGAGAGCTGGCTGAACAAAGAAACCATGACGACTGCCAGGTTTCCATAGCAACTGCTGCAAGGCCTGGAGAGTATAATAGCACATCAATCACTGTCCAAAAAGAACTTCATTATCAGCAAAAATAAACCTTTAGGATCTGTTTAGTGTGCAATTGCCGGTCAACTCACCTCAAAGCCCAGCTCTTTGGCAAATGTGGCCGCCTCCTAGAAAAGAGAAAAAACACACACACACAAATGAGCAGTTAATTACAGAGTCACAAACAGAACAGGATGTCACACTCCAGACGTGAAGTAAAGACATCTCGCTTGCCTCCGCTCCTTACATGTGCAGCCATGTCACCTGAGAATAAGTAACCTGAGTTAGTGTTGCTCTGCCAGCCCCTGATTTAATAGGCGTGCAGCCCACCCATTTAATCTATTGCCCCGCTTCATCTCATCTTACCATAGCAGTGTGAGGTAACACCACGTCAGCCTCCAGCCATGAAACCGCCACTGAAACCATGAACATGTGCTGGTATGTGGGATTCCCCGACACTGCAGGCACTCAACACCCACCATGTTTCTTTAGACTCCCAACAGGTGCACTTTAACAGCCCCTACCAGTCTTTGTGCAAGTTTTTGCTTCTTGGCTACATATCATGTAAACTTCACTCACTTTTAAAAAAAATATGTAAGGTAGTTTGAGATTTTAAGACATTTTGTACCATAACAGGCAGCCATTGGTTTCCATTCATTTTAATATGCCATGAGAATTGGATGGCCAACTCTTGTAACTTGCTTGAGTTGTTTAGTCCAAACTTATGTTGTATAGTTAAGATATTTGGATGTACATTTCCTTCTGTTTTGGGCAGCCATTGATTTCCATACAATATCAAGAAAGTATTACCAGACTCTTAAAACTTACTTGAGTTGCATAATCCCTATTCATGTTGTGGAGTTTTAGACATTTGGACATATTTTTCCTACTGTTTCAGGTAGCCATTGATTTCTATTAATTTCTATACAATATCAATATATATATATATATATATATATATATATATATATATATATATATATATATATATATATATATATATATATATTAGCACTAGGTAGTCTTGAAACTAGCTTGAGTTGTCTAATCAAATCCATGCTGTACACTTTTAGATATTTGGATGTGGTCTTCCTTTTGTTTCAAGTAGCCATTGGTTTCCATTAATTTCCATACAATATAAAAATATATATATATGCACACTAGTTTTTACTTTTTAACCCATAACAGTAAACATCAAGTCTGCATGAAAATTAATGGAAACCAAAAATTGCATCCAAAACATACTGCCAATATATGAAAATTAAAAAAAAAATGTAAATTTTACATTGTTTGTAGGGCTAAAACTTCAACTTCAGAGTTTTAGGACAGGTTTCAAATCTGCTAATTTTTTTTTTAAATCACTGGATGCTTGGAAAGGTAAGGAAATATACATAGGAAAACAAGTCAAACCTCTAAATCATACAACTGAGTAAATACAGCAAACATGTTGTTTTGTAAACAACCACCCCAGAGATTTTGGGAAGTTTCAGGTCTACAAATTCATTTCTCACATTGTGCAGAAATGATTGGATATCAATAGATGCTTAAAAATGTAAGGGAACATAAATCCAAAAATATAAAATACATCAGCATGGTTTCCAATAACTGTCATGTCCAATAGATGATTTGTAGGCCAAAACAAACATCTTTGGAGTGATCCTTTAACTGGTGACAGAAGCCGTTGCTTGTCGGTTCAAAACGACGCCACAAATCATGACAGACAACCTCGTGCACTAAATTCACTTTTGACCCCATATGGGGCAATAAGTTGATGCTATGATTCTAAACAATCCAATTATCTGCAGAAGGGGGGCTGGTATTTGCGTGACCTTGGGGAGAGGTTGACAACCTGGTCCTCAAACAGAAGGGGAGGAGATGACATGGAACAATAAGGTTACTGGTCCCTGGAGGAAAGCCTCATGGCTCTCTGCCTTGGATCAACATCACAGCGCCAGCAATATGTCAATTCATCACCCCCCCCCGTCCTCCTCCACTCCTTCAACAGACACGGGGGGCAAAGAGGCTAGTCAATTAGCCGCTGTAGTCAAGAAGCAGTTTTATAATGAGTAAAGGTGAGTAGTCTTTTTCTTTCCTCCTCCCTTCACCTTTTTCAATCTATCGAATGCTTGGGTCTCACATTTGTTTTCATTTATTTACAACCACATATTGACTTTTCTGCTCAGGAACGTTCCATCACCGGCGAGCATGAGGCATCTCACAGGGACATGAGCAGCTTGGAAAATGTCTTGTCAAAACAGTGATATTTCATCTGAAAGCGTTTAAAAAGAGACACATGAATGAAGGCTGGAATAACGACGGAGCTGTTGAGCGAAACATGCCTCTATCTCACCCTCCGTCTCTCTCTAGTTAGCAGCTATAATATTTGTGAGAAAAGCCTTTGGAGAGAGTGTGGGTGTTAGAAGAAAAGATAATTGAAGCAATGTCTATGAGCCACATGTGTACAGTGTAATCCCTTTTAGGAATTTATTAATTTCTATGAGCTGCTATGAATGCTAACATCAAAAATATTTGGTACTATAAGCTCTGCTAAACCTAATATATTGGTATGATAAATACTGTATGATGTTAAATATGCAATTACCGGAGCTACACAGGCAAGCAAATAAAACTGAAATGATAGGCAATAAAAGTAACAATTTCTTAAGGGGCTTACATCATTAATATTCAAATATCTTATGTTTCAGGCTGTGTATGTTTCACATTTGACGTCTGCTGTTTTGGTATGTTGTGGTAGACGCTTTTCAAATGACGGTCCATGTGCTTCTACAGCTGTCGCAACAATGACAAGTGCTTCGAGTGACATCTGGGCAAAATCCTCTCGTGCTCAAAAAAGCATCTCGTTTGTTCGGAGATTGCTGTGATTGCATGCTCGCCTTTGATGATCCGCTCCGAGTCTGATTTCCGAAAAGGAGAGAGGGCTGTTGCAGATTTCGGAGGGCCTGTAAGTTCTCCTCCTTCTCCTTCTCCTCGGGCAAACAAGGTAAAAGATAACAAGGCGGGCTGAGTGCATGAGCCCTCTGCAGCCATAGTTAGTATAAAGCTATCAGAATGTGTGAGATGTTGCTGCTGTCAGAGGCTTAAACAGTCAAAGGGATATTTTTAGAGAGCTTAAGCTAATAATCCAGAGCCCAGTCAGGGGGGTGGGAGTCTACAATTTCTTGCCAAGCAAAATGAAAGAGGAAATACACACTTCATGCAAAGGGCAGTTTTCAAAGCCTCACACTTTGTTTTCCTTGACACTGTATGTGACAGGAGCCTTGCAGGCCTGGTTTGTGCAGCCACAGTATGTGGGTATTCTCTGTGAGGTGACCTATGCTGCTTTTTCTTCCTGTTATGAAGCCAAACTACTCAATATGCATTCAGTCTTTATATGATACTTTATCATAAACAGAGGGCCAAAGTGGGCATTCAGGGCTCTGGAAGAGAAAAACCTTTTTCATTTTCTTACAGATAATGTTAGGTGTCTAGCAGTTTGGGCACTTCTGAGGCTTGAAACAGCACAAAACTCTTTCAGCTGAATCCTCAGTAAAAACAATGAGAAACTGTGTTCAAAGCTGGATGATAACAAGCTAAAAAGAAGAAGAATGTGTACATAAAAACACAAGGAGGGAACTCAACTACAACTCCCAGTGAGCACTTGGGTTAAGACACATTCAGTCACTGAGCTTTACACTGCTAATGGCAGCAGAAGCTTGCAGAGCTATGCAAATATATACTGTATATATAGATATTCTAGAGCTATTTTTTTCGCAGCTTTGTTGTTTTTTGAGAGTTCTCTATAGCAACAGCTGCTGAAACGCATAAAAACTGAACCCCCTGCAACCTCTTTTACATACAAGTAGTCATTCGATTCATTGTTGAGATAAAAATATTGATTAAAGTCGCTTTAAATATTTACAACTAATGAACATAATATAACATCACAGTAGTCCAATCCTATAGTTAAACATGGGGCTATATTGCAGAACACTGATCATACATTACAAGAATAATATTCATGAAGTAGAATTACCTCCTGGTGGTTGTATGCCTCTGCGCACAAATCAAAATAGTATATATAGTATATATAGTATATACCTATTTTTGTAAAAATGTGAATGCCTCACACATATCTCGCCCCCTGAAGAAGACTTATACAGTCAGCTTTCAAGGTGGGCACCCAACATTATTGTCACCATTTCAGTATCTGACCTTTGGGATATAAAATGTCATCAACTCCTCACTTTATCATATTAGACATTTGTGTAAAATTCTGTCATAATTAAAAAAACATGTTTTGCATGAGGTCACAGTAACCTTGTCCTTTGACCTTGACCACCAAATTCTACTCGGCTCATTCCTGAATTCAAGTACACATTTTTGCCAAATTCAAAGATATTCCCGCGCAGCTGTCTTGAGATATCAGGTCCAAGATAATGATGTCGACGCTAGGTCACAGTGACCTTGACCTAAATTCTAACAGTTCATTGTTGAGTCCATGTGGACATTTGTGCCAAATGTGAACTAATTCCCTCAAGGTGTTCTTGAGATATTGCGTTCATGAGAATGAGACGGACACAAGGTCCCAGTTACCTTGACCTTTGACAACCAGTTCTATTCAGTTCAATATTAAGTCCAAGTAGATGTTTGTGCCAAATGTGAAGAAATTGCCTTTACGCGTTCTTGAAATGTGACGTTTGCAAAAATGAGATGGGCGGAGGGTCAAAGTGACCTTGACCTTTGACCTATGACAATCAACCACTAATCAATTCATCCATGTCAAAGTGGATGCTTGTACCACATATGAAGAAATTTCCTCTAGGTGTTCTTGAGATATCGCGTTCACAAGAATGGGATGAACGAACAACCCGAAAAATATAATGCCTTGGCTTCGGCTGTTGCCTGCGTGGAGATAAAATAATAACTCAAAATCCATGGCCCTGTTCACTTTGCTATTCTGCAACTCATAACTACAGTAGCCGAAAAGGACAAACAAACTGCAACACACAAAAGCAAATAAAATTTTTGGTCAACTTGACTGCATTTAGACAAAAAAAAGCTGCAAGAAGCCCAGAACATAATGTACACTGTTTCCATGAGGCAATAAAATGTGATGCACACGTCTGACACACTTTTGTTGTTGTTGCAATCGCTTTTGGTTTATGAAATTATTACAGTTGCCTATTTGTTTGTGGCTTACCTAAAATGTAATTTGGGCTTGTCTTAAATTGCGATCTGGATTCAGATATGATTGCAGGTTACAGATGTGCTGTTAATGAAATATTAGCCTTTTGTGTATTATTGGACTACTGATTGAAATTAATTTGAATGACACTGAATGAAACTAACAATGGCAAAGTTATCTACCTCCTGCTAGTGTCTTCCAATTGGAGATTAAGTAATTTAAGGATCACCATTCATTCTATTAGTCATTTCAGCAAAACTGAAAGTAAGTTAAAGTTACAGCCATCTATCATAATGTTAGCCTGTTTCATGATTAATTGTGTGTATTTTTATTATTTGAATTGGCAGGCTAATAAAACACAAAAGGCTAAGGCCACATTAACTGCAGATATTCACAATCTGCAATAACTGATTTAGGATCACAATGTTAAAATAAATATTTCAAAAAAAAAGTTTCTGGAGTTGTCAATGTTATGTTTTTCCATATGCTGCAAAGTTTGTGAATGGTTTATAAATGCTGCGAATGTGTTGTCAACTTGGTAAAGCTTTTTCTTCATTTGCTTGATTTGCTTGGCCTTGTCGGCTTGTACATAACAGATATTTTCCCACTGGCTACAACATTTAATGCATGTTTGCTCTTACAGCAGCAAGACAGATGAGGACACCCAA
This sequence comes from Plectropomus leopardus, assembly GCF_026936395.1. NCBI lineage: Eukaryota > Metazoa > Chordata > Actinopteri > Perciformes > Serranidae > Plectropomus > Plectropomus leopardus. The sequence continues at coordinate 12,514,007 of NC_142194.1, forward strand.
ACAAAAATAAATTAACAGAACTAGATAAGTTGTTATTGGCTCTCATGATGAAATATTCTCAGTAACAAACCAAAACAAGCATTTCGTTTTCCCTCCTCTGTGTAACAAGTTGTTGAGCATATGTCACAGCAGGAGTGAGAGTTGAAAAAAAAAGAAGAAAAAAAATCCAATTTCAGTGTTTCCCAAAGAATCTAAATCAAAGAGCAAACCTCAGTGCTAAGGTTAATAAAAGTTGATAAGCTGAAAAGCGTAACTCCCCGAGGCCATTCAGAAAATAGGCATTTGCTTGACCGTGTTAGCCCAAGCTGATGCTGAGGCAGAAATTGAATTGTATTTGACATTGCATGTGTGTGTGTGTGTGTGTGTGTGTGTGTGTGTGTGTGTGTGTGTGTGTAGCAGGAGGACGAGATACAGCGGAGGGTATAGCCCTGACAAGTTGTTTACAACAACACCTGTGTTTTCTTCTTCCTTACTGTGCATTTCAATATGTGTTCATTTCAAAGACATCTGAGTTTAAAGCCTGCAACCAGTTAATAGAGAACTGATATCCCCAAATGTAGCATTAACGTGATCACATGATAGCTGGCTAAATCAGCAACTAGAGGAGAGCAGATTTTGGGCGGATCAGTTGAATTTGACAAATCACATACAGCGGAAACCTTTACAGCTAAACTGAGCATGACTGGGTCACGACATCTCAAATAATTTGGCCAATTATCAGCACTTGCACATATATATTTAACAATGGCAGATGACATGTTTTTCTCATTCCCTGCATGTAAGTGTAAGACATCACTGAGGCGAATCAGACAGCTTCCATAAATGCCCAGTAAAAACAACATCTGGCATTCAACTCAAGCGTTTCCAGCCAGATTACAACAGCATACATTACAGGGTGGTGGGTGGGGGATGGAGAATGAATAACTAATCAAGACGATGGCATCAGTGGGGATTGTCAGTGCCCTTGAGTTGGCCTTGGGGGTCACAAAACACGACTCCTCCTGGATGTCAGGACGTCAGCCCCCAGCACGAGTCCAGGTGCCGCCGAACAGGAAGCTGCCACCTCAGAGATATGTGGGCCGATAACGACCGCAGGTGACTATTAATATGATCATGCAAGCTGATAGCGCCTCACTCATGCTGGGTGGAGGGAAGGCGACCGCCTGCTACCGTGCAGGACAGATTAGGAAGAATAAATCACCTGTACCGAGCCCTCCTGTAGCTCCCAGGAGAATGCAGCAATCCTGCTCAAGCATGACATGCCACAAACATGAGGGTAAACACACACACACACAAGCAGCAACACACTCCAGAGAGGCAGGAGTCGCTTTTACTGCCTCTGGGAATTTACTCAACAACAACTGATGGCATTTCACTTTAGTTTTTACCGAGCCATTAAGTGGCATGTTTCATCTCTACCTAGTTATTTTCCTTCATGCCGGTGTGATCGTACAGCGTTTCTGTGATTTACATCTGCTACACACAGGCAGTTTAACCGGATTCCAAACTAGGACTTCCTCTAATTCCCAAATGCATTACCTTAAATTTGTCTTCTTATCAGCGTTTCTCTAATGTCTTTTTTTTTATTTCAGCAATTCCATTATTTCCTCCTCCACTTTATACAACTTTGTACACTGTTCACCAGATGGTGTATTGTTGTGAGATAGAGCATTTACATTTGCAATACCTCCTGCACTGCGTAAGATGGTATTAATTTTCAACTTCTGTCAAACCTCTCTGCTCGCCTCAGGGTATGTTCATTATATAATGCACTGCTGTAAACGGCAATGTCACTTCTGCTCAGAAATACGAAAAGTCCTCGTCATGTTTTTTTTTGCCCCCAATCCAAATCCATTAAAAATTCTGTTGATACTGATTCAGTATTCATTCAAATTGCATGTATATTTCTGTGCATTGTTTCCTAGATACTACAGCTGCACAGTTCTAAGTATACATTAAAACTGCGTATGTTTGATGGCTGAAGAGTTCTGCGAATAATGTTTTCTCATTCTATTTTATATATTGTGTTTTGTATAGCAGGCTTTTTGTTGTCAAGATGCATGTCAGTGAGGTCATTGATTCAGGATAACAATTAGAGATGTCCCAAGAATAAAGCTGATCTAAATCTGATCCTATGGACGTCTGGGCCAAGAAAAAAATGATTTGGGGTATTCCTAACAACCATATTTAAAGGTATAGTTTGGTTTTTTTTTAAGTAAGAGTCCGCATGCCCCCAGTTTGGAGAAGCAGGCCGGAGTATCGCTAAGGAACGTACTGCTGTGAACACGGCAGCAGCAAAGTGTATTTAAGCCATTTTAAAAAAAATCAATATTCATTTCAGTGTATGCTATATTTAGAATATCTTCACAATACTTTCCTTTAAGGAACTGAACTGAAATGTGTCTATGCCCTCTTAAAAGCCAGGCTCAGTTGAGAAAAACAGTAATTTTACTTTGCAGAACATGGGAGCTGCTGGTCTATCATTGCCTCCATCGGTTAGTTTGTTTGTGCTTTTGTGTGACTTTGGTGAATCCAAACTAACCCTTTAAAACACCAAAGTCGCACAACAACAAAAACAAGGTAACCAATCTAGGAAGCGGTGCACCAGCAACTACCATGTTCTGTGAAATTATAGCTTTTGTCAGTGGAGTTTGGCTTTGAGTAGGAAATAATGCAGTGAAAATTTTCTAATATAGTGGACTCTTGAACTAGTTTTTGTTTTTTTGTTAAATTGTGTGGGTTTTTTTCAGTAGCCGAAATAAGCTTTCCTGCTGCCCCTCTCTACAGCAGTACTTTGTTTAGCTTTCATGGCAGTATTCTTGCCTGCTTCTCCAAACTGGGGGCCTGCAGACTGTCATCTACTGTATATATAACATTGACCAGAGATACTGTATGTACCTCATACAACTCCACTTAAAAAAACTCTGTCCTATGCCTTTAAAATAAATAAATTCTGCCGTCTACTGTAGGTCATACACTGAATATAGAAAAGTACCTCATACAACCACACTTCAAAAAATAAGACCTCTCTTGGAAATAAAAAATAAAATAATAAAAAATTTACTTCTTGTTTATTTTGGCCTGTGGGGCATAAAGTTGTTGAACATTCTGTATGCACTCTGGATCTCTTACACTCACTAACTCAGATCTGACACTGTACAAATATATTTATTTAACCTCAATATATTTATCATCCATACCAGCAACCTGTTATTAGCATTTTATATATTAGATTGCATCTTATTTACAGCCCTATGTTATATAGTTGGATTTTTTAAAAATATTTTTCACCTTACTGTTATGTTATTTTAGTGTTTTTGTATTATTTGTACTCTTTGTATATGTACTCTTTCAACTTTGTATCACATCTGATGCACAGCAGTATCCCTTGGGATAAATAAAGATTTATCTTATCCTGATAACTGATTATTAGCATTTCACGTCATTCACTTGGGAGGTGTGTTATATTTAAATGAATGGCTATAAAGTTTTACTATCCAGCAATACATAGTGTCATATTCTCAGCATCAGTAGTGTTGCATTATGTCAATTTATTAGTACTGCAAAATGAAACAGAATAAAAGAAAAAACAAACAGAAAAAAATGATTTGGTTGAACATTTCCCTTCAAATCCATTTTGATGAGATATTCCCAAACTTGAAAGCAAGTGCAGAGTTGACCTAAGCTTTCGTGTGACCAATTTCAACAGTGCCCTTTCCTGCCAGTCCATTACACACCTCTCGCAACAGCCTCTGCTCCCATCTATCTCAGCCTGCCTACAAGGGCAGGAGAGCAGTCTCTTAGCGAGCCCACAGGGACGACAGCAGCACCTACAGCACAGGTCCAAAGGTTAAACAATCGGAAACATGTGCGGTACATAAATATCTCCGCTGATAGCAATCTCAGCACGGGAAAGCAAGGTTTGCATAAGGGGCTCAGAAGAGAGGATGTAACCTCAGACAGAGCAGGCAGGGAGCAGGCAGGCATTCAGCCGGTCTGGTGGGGCTAATGGAAGTTGTGGCAGCGGCAGTTGCAGCTTTGTGCTGGGGGGAGTTAGTTATCAATCCGATGGCCTTATCAGTACTGAGGGCCTCTATCACACATCTCACCTCTGGGCTCTAACAAGGGGTCAGCACACAACGTCAGACTGCCAGAGAGTGGCTATCTCTCAAGGAACGACACTGGATAAAGGAAAGATGGTAGATGAATGGGTCCGCTCAATAAGCAGATCTAATTCTGCAACTTTTTAACTAGTTTTCCTCATTTTACTTAAATTTACAGCTGGCTTTTAGATTTTAAAGGTCCCATATTGTAAAAAGTCTGATTTTTCTTGTCTTTTTTGTTATAAAGCAGATACAGCTGTTGTATAAATACTGGAAAAGTATCAAAATGCTTAAACTTAACTCAAACAATCATATATAATGCACCATGTATATGCAATGTTCGCAGGCAAAAGCAGTCTAATGTCCAAATGTTTATGTAAATGTAAACAAGTTATTGCATCACTTTTGCCTTATTTAGCCATAATCAAGCAAGCAAACAAAGGAACAAAAGAATCATGGTTCCCACTTTTCCCCGTTTTTTTTTCTTTTGCTCTGGTAAAAAAAACCAAAACTTTTTGCCCACCAGTGCATACTGGTCTTCCCTGCCACCTTTATTACTCTTGACTACATCTCCTATCTCCATTGGATCCTTTTAAAAACATAGTGCTTTTTCTTATTACTTAAAAATAGCCATTTTGGAGATTTGGAGATAGGAGTTTTGCATCCAAAGCAGTGATATGCTAAACAAAATATTACTACAACAACTATTACTACTAAATAGTAAAAGAAAACACTATCAAAAAATAATCTATGTAAATGAAGCGCATATATCTAGAATATAAAAATATTACTTATGTTTAGCAGACAACTAAACTAACAACAAATAGCTCCAACACTCTGTATCCAGAAACCTGTGCCTTTAAACAATGATGTCACAACTATGCTATGTAAAGATAGAAATGCTTAAACAGTGACGTTACAGTCATTCCCTGCTGCAATGACGGCACAGAGACCCCAGGATCACAGAAGTGGAAGACCCAGGAACACTGAACCAATTTCAGCAGACTGGGCCTTTTCAGAAGGAATCTTAAGGAGACAGGCACCAAAAAGGAGCGTTTCAGATGGAGGGTAAATACAAGTGTATTCAGGCAGGCAGTATGAGATATATAATGTGTTTTTTGAACCTTAAAGCAATTAATCATATTCTAGAGGAAACCCAAATTGTAAGTATTAACCCGAAAATGATCACAACATGGGACCTTTAAAGATTTAGTAGTTTGACTCTGCACTAAAGTCAAAAGGCGATCAAACAAATGCATTTAGGGCCCCCAAGTTTCCCAAATAACTTACTTAAGAAAATACGAGCAGCTAACACTACTGATGACTAATTTGTCTCCCAGGTGAAGTTTTACTTTTGCTTCAGTAAGTTTTATTGATTGTTTGGAGGTTTGTTTGGTCAAGGTCCACCTGATTGAATTTTTCAGGATCCAGGACTTCACACAGCTAGAAGATTACTGTTTCTTATTCACGCATATGAAAGCAACATGGTTGTTTGATTAGCTCTTTGGGGCACATTTCCAAGGTCAATTCATCAATTAAACTTAAAATTTGAAGTGATAATAATGTGTTTGGGTGCAACAGCAAGTTAGGGAATAGTGTAGTACTCATGGAGTGTAAGTTCTCTGAATACCCTCACGTTTTAAACCTACATAAACAAACTATCACCTGCAAAAATTATAACAATGGTTATTTCAAATGAAAAATATATGGAGTTTTTTGTGTGTTTTGCTTGTGCTCTTCTCTCAGGTTACAAGTGTAAAGAAAAAGGAGGTGTTTTTTCCACACACCAATCAGAAAATAACAACACAGCAAAATTAATCTGCAACAGAGTTTCTTGTTTGTGTTGTAAGTAAGTTGAATCTGAACAAAACAGATTAGCAGATAAAGTTAGTTTTCTTGTTTTAAAGGAAAACTTCAGTCTTTTTTCAACTGGACCCTATTATTCAATCTAATTGACTAACTGGATTATCAATGTAATGAAACAGGGCTATTATTTAGCAAGAACACCAGTGTATGCATCACCAATGTATATCCACTAAAAGCGCTTGTTGTTGCTACTGACAGGTTCAGATATTATTATTAGAGTCTGTCAAAGAAATCAAACATTTTTTTTTAACCTTTTGCTTGATGCGGTCTGTTTGTTATCTAACCAGATCTCATTCAAGGAGAAGTCTTGTTCTGAACTCCTGCATTTGAGTTGTTGCAGGAAGACGATAACAGAAAGTGCAGATCAAGCAATGCGAAAAATAAAACGTTTATTTCTTTGCAAGAATTCTTTCCATTAACTAATCTAACCAATAACAATCTGAGCCTGTCAGTGGCAAAAACAAGCACTTTTAGTAGACGTACATTGACTGCATGCTAATGCCCCGAAAATTAAATTTCAACCCATTTTGTGGCTGCCAGCTCCTGCCCTCTCTCTCGATACTGGACCAATTTCAAAAACGTATTTTCAAATTAGTCACTTTCACTTAGACACAGAAAACAGGGTCAAGGTTTGAAAATACCAAAGTGTCCTTACTGTAAAGTTGTGGCTAAAATAGGTTCTTTCTAACTTGAAAGGGGAACATCACCTAATTTAAAAATTACAGTGTTTAATTTCCATGGTCTAGGAAAGTTTAATCAATATTTGTGAACATGAGCTGATCTCTCTGAAAGCCTGAAATCAGAGGAGATAGTCTCAAAGGTCTGGAGCTGCTCCATAGACAATACATGAGAGCCTTTGTGAACCTAATGTTTGTTTGTTTTATTTTTGTTTATATTCAAATGACCTTTATTTATTGTATTGTTCTCAGTTCTGAAACAGAAAATGTATCTTTATACCCAGAACAATTCCACTGACTGCTCTCAGTGTCAACTGGAGCATCTTTCCTAATTCATTTTCTATGGAGCAGCTCCAGATTTAATGCTTAATACTCGCAAATTTGAGTTTTAGCACACTAGTTTTTCAATTTGGGAGGTTGTTGTTCATGTTTACTAATATTTTTGGCCTGTCTTCTATGATATGAAAAACATACATGAATTTTGAAAACTGGCGTAGTTCCCCTTGAAATTTGATTTATTTTATTTAGTCAAAAATATTTAGTATTATAAAGATATACAAGATTCTAAATCAGGTTTTCAGTTGCCTTGAATTTGCTATGTTTGTGTCCTCTAATTTTGTCATTCTTTTTTTTCCTCTCATTTTTGTATGAATATATGCATGCATATTTAATTTCTTTGCAGATGTTTTATTGTGTGTAAACTTAAAGCTGTGAATGGTGATGATGATTACACGTTTATTTTTTCACTGCGGGTAAAAAAAAAAAAAAAAAAAAAAATCTTTGTTGAAAAGTCTGCTATAGAAACTTTTGATGAGGTTGAACCCAACTTCATCGCAGTCCATCAGTTTTTCTCGCAGCTTATTATCCAGTAAATTCAACAGACATTTGGTTGCAGGCGCTGCAAACAAAAGGTCAAGAAAGCAAACTGCCTTTTTTTCCACGGCAAACTGTTGAGAACAGTGACCATGCCCTCCTGTGTATAATAAACATATGAGCATTTGGCCTGCTCTATTTACCCCCTAATGAGAAACAAAGATCGGCTCTGGAGGGACTTGCATGCTTCAGACAATGAAAACCCAGGGAGGGAAAAAAAGCTCTCAGAGTAATTCAAACCATTTGTGTGCACAGGGGACATGAGAGCTTTGTCTGAATAAATTGGCCATACAAAAATTGAGATGATGTCCAACGTGTTGATGTGGCATAAGATGGCCATTTGCCAGATGAAAAGCTGCATGGAGGGTAGGGGCCCTTCAAAAAGGAGGCTAAATCATTTCACATTTATGCACACAGCTAACATGTCATCGATGTTGCAGGGGGAGCGGAATAACCCCGTGGCTCTTCTAGAAGGAAATATTTACATGATGCAATCAAAAAAGCCATAATAAATCAGAAAAACAATCATTTCGCTCTGTTAAAGTGGGAGCAGCGAGGAGACAGAGCTGAGAAACATTTGTAAAATAAAGCCCATAGGAATTATTTAGGGCTGTAAAACAATTAACTTACCACAGAATTTCAATAGTTAATTGCATTTTTTTTATTGTGTATTTAAAATTCAATTATTTTGCATTTCTAAACATTTTTCTAGTCTAGACAATGTAAAGCAATTCTTACCAGATTGCCTTGATTAGGAATCAAATGACAGCAATAAAACTGCATGGTGCTAGTAAGGACTTGTTTGTAAAGGGGAGACTCATGGGTACCTACAGAACCCATTTTCTTTCAGATACCTTGAGGTCAGAGGTCAAGGGACCACTGTGAAAAGACGATGCCTTTTTTCCATCACAAAAATTTTGCTTAACTTTGGAGCATTATTTAGTGCCCTGACTGAGAAATTTAGATATTATAGTATCGTGTGATACCAGTATCATCACATTAGCTTCAGCTCAGCCAGGTCAGGTATAGCCTCTCAAAGATGGAAATGTCTGCTGTCGATTTAAAAAAGGGTGAAAAAAAGCATTATGTATGAACCTTAATAGCATCACGATTAACACTTAAACGCTGATAGCCCTAGTTTTATTATCTGTGGCCAAATTAATTCTGTATTGTTGATTAAGTCTTTCTCACTTTTTTTATCCAGAGTTTTCCAACCACGAGGAGAATAGGGGAGTCCTCCAAATGACACTGGAAAACATGACTGTATAGCCTGGACTGTGGGAATACAATCATGAGTAGACAAAGGCCAGTCCTGCCGCCAACTCTGTGCGGATAAGAGGATTGGAGATGGGGGGGGGAGCAAGCAGCCAAACTCCAAGCAGCAGTGATTTTTTTGGGCGGGGGGGACAGGCATGAGGGTTGTAAGGCTATCTGGGAAGCCCGCTGGTGTTCAAACTTCTGCAAGTCCCTCCAGCAACAAGCTGATATCCTGCACTCTCTCCTGCTGTGACAGAAATACACTGGCCTCAGCGCCAGCAGAACGTGGGCACTATTGATCTGCTCCCAGCGCAATATCTCTTCTTACATCCATAATTATTCTCCTTCAGAGGACTCCACCGTGTGCCCTGGCTGCCCGATGAGCAGGCTGGCTGGCTTTCTATCCGCCTCCTTGTTAAAGATGCTCTATGGTCTCACATTTCACGTTGCACTGCCAAAGACCCCCCTCTCTTAACCCCGGCATTTTCGAATATTTCATGGTTCAATCCCAGGGTTGGGGAAGGCGGCTTCGGCACGGCACAATTACAGTGGTTAGTCGGACTCCTCTGGTGGAGCCATGCTGGCTCCCAAAGTACCATGACTCGCAAACAGACAGGCCAGGAAAAACAGAGGAATGTTGGACAGATCATTCATCTTCTGTACTGAATCCTCTCTCTGCCTCTAAACACACAGGAAAAGGCTGATGGTTTAATAGTAGCAGTATCTGACAGTTTATTTGATCGAGTAGTGGGTTCATGACCTTTTTAGCTGGTGACCCTTTAAAGAGAGACTGAGAGTTTGGAAATTAGTTATCTTCCTCTCGCAAATGAAAAGTGGGATTTATAAGCAATAAAACACACCACTGCTTAATTTAATGCACCTTTGCCACTGCAGCGTCACATAGAAAAACTCAAAGCTTACACTAAAAATAATGTTATAGCAAACTTTAGAAAGGAGCAGATATTACTGCATACTCAATTCCCACAGCTTAAGGCAAGTTAGATGTATGACTATTTAAATGCCACTCAGAATGAAATTTAAGACCAATTTTACAATGACCAAAAACATGAACAATTACTTAACGTTAGGGGACATTTTGCACAAATGTTTATTGTAACATAAAATGCGATTTATTTGTTTGGTGGAGGAGATGAGGGCAGAACAGAACTGGTAAATATTTTGTCATTTGGAGAGATTTATTGGCTATTTTTTGTTTCTCATCTTGCATGTGGGATTCCACAGCCTTGATTCCCAAACTTTTTGCACAAAACACACAAAACCTTGTATGCAATACCTTTTAACAATAAAAATCCTACTTCCCACGGTTAAACATTTTTAAGATTTTTGAAAGATTTATTCAAGACAAGTTAAGTAAGGCCTTATTTTTCGATAAATGCATTGCTTTCAAAGAATCTCGTGTATAACAAAGGTGACAAAGCTTTTCCTGTTGCTGCTCCAAGGCTAGAAGAGCCTCCTGTCCCACACTGATAATTGATCAAATTAAAAGACCCACTTTTTTGGCTCGCTTTTAGTTCAGTCTGAGGCTACCCCATGGCTTTTGTCAAGTCCTCTATGATTTTATCATGTCAGCTGTTTTAGATTTCCATTTAGACTTCCCTCCTCTCTGTTATTGTTTTATTGTATTAAATTTTGCAATATTGTCTTTCATTTAAATTTTATTTCTTTAATCATGTTTGCCTGTATTGAGGCAGATCCCGAGACCACAACTGCCTCAACTGGAAAGCACTTTGGGTCAACTGTTGTTTTTAAAATTTCTATATAAATAAAACTGACTTGACTTGAGAAAACTGATATTAGTGTGCCAGTTTCTTGACTTTATGACTATTTACTACTTGTGCTGCAGTTACTGTGCCACCAACATTTCAAATGTTTTATCACAATAATAAAACGAGTAAAAATCTCAGCAGGAGACATGTTAGCGCTTTCCTGCTGGTGGCATTGAAGACCGGATGAAGTGTTTCCAAGGTGGCGACCCACGGAAAGCTTCCCACTGGGCACAATCACCAGAAAAGTTTTTCAGGCTTCCTCTAATGCATGAGCATTAGTTGTTCTCTGGCTGAACAGTCGGCTTCCCCACAAATGAACTCAAGAAAAATAACTCACTGATACTACTCATCTGTTGATAAAAGTCTAGATGTGCTTTCTGAACTTGGGAGAAGGCTTATGACCGTGTCCTCTGGGGCCATTGCTACAAGCCATCTGGTCCTTGTGAAGCCAAAGTCAAAGCTGCGTCCATTTCCTTGAACACATCTAAGTGGGTGTTTGCCTCTGCCTGGGTTGTCCCTTATTAACAATTCTGTTAATATTTATGGACAGAATCTCAAGGCGCAACTAGTAAGAAGGAAAGTGTCCAGTTTGGGGACCTCAGAGTTGCGTCTCTGCTCTTTGCAGATGATGTGATGGCTTCATCAGACTGTGACCTCCAGCATGCACTGAGGTTTACCGTCGAGTATTAAGCATCTGGATGAGGGTCAGCACCATCCAACACTGTAAAAATAACTATTTGTTTTAACATAAAAAATTAATGTCCAAGCTGCCGTTCATTTTTGGGTTTACTGAATTTGAGGAGACAAGTTGAAACAATACAAATTTACCTCAACTTTTCTTCTCACAATCATTCAATTTAAAATTTTAAGGCAGCCTGGACACAAAGTTTTTTTTAAGTTAAAACAAAAAGTGTATTTTTGCAGTGAGTCTGGGGCTGTGTTTTTTTCTGCAGAAAAACGCTGCATTATTCCCTCTGGATTGGGAGTAAGTTACTGCCCTGAGGGATAGAGTTCAAATATTTCAGTGCCTTTTTCATGACTGAGGGTAAAATTTAGCACAAAATGGAGAGATGAATCAATACAGTGTCAGCAATAACGTTACGCCGGTCCGATGTGATAAAGAAGGAGCTAAGCTTGAAAACAAAACTCTCAGTTTACCAGAACATCTACGCTCCGACTCTCATCTATGGTCGCAAGCTTTGAGTAGTGACTAAAAGATTAAGATCGCAGATACTAGCAGCCAAAACTGATTTTCCGGACAGGCTGGCTGGTAACAGCCTTGGAGGTGAGGAGCTCAAACATCCGGGAAGCTCCAAGTAGAGTTGCTTCTTCGTGCCAAATGGGCTGGTTGAGGTGGTTCAGGCATCTGGTCAGGATGCCTCCTGGGCACCTCAAACTGGTGGGAGGTTTTGGGTTAGACCCCGACGTTAGGAATGCCTTGCTTAGCCTGCTGCCCACTGATCCGACCCCAGAAAATGGTACTTTTTGAGAGAGTTTTACAAGTTTATTGAACCTAATAGCAAACACTGATTGTGAATACAAACAGCTATTTTTGAGTGTTCATTAAGCTCATAAAAATGTGTTATCTTACTGTCACTTATTTTGTAATGACTGATTTGCACCTCTGATTGTGGCCACTAAGCCCAAATTGCTGCACAGCCAAGTCCCATTCCTGGGGGTTTCTTCTTCTCGCTCTCAGTCAGACTGCCTAATGATGATGTAATTCAGCGGTTCCCAGCTAATGGGTCATGGCCCAAAAGTGGACCAAAGGTTCATTCTGACTGGGTCACAAGTATGTGGGTCATTTTCTTTTTTTTAAAAAAAATGTTTGTAGCCTGAATAAGCTCAATTACTTGTGACTACAATAGTGTTAGTGTTTTTCAAAGTTGTTTTTAAACCCCAGTTGCACTCACTTTTGCTGAAATACTTCTATTTTTTTAATCTTTGCACCTCTTGACTGCACATTTATTACTTTTAATGGTGATATTTAAAGAAAATAAAAATATTCAGTAATTAATTTAACCTTTCATAAATTTTCTCTTTTCTCTTTCATCGTAAGTCTCTATCCTCTAATATGTTTTATATTTTACTGCTCTGTAAAGCACTTTGAATTGCCCTGTTGTATGAAATTTGCCATACTTAGATAGACTAGACTTGCCTTGCCTGTTTCATTGAGCTTTAGGCCCCAGTTTTACTTTTGTTATTTAAGTTGGAGTAATAGTTTAGATATGCCAACACAGTGGTTAGCAGTAGCTCTGCGCCGTAAGAAGGTCATGGGTTTGTATCCACTCATCCATGGATGAATGGATGAATTGAAATGAACTGAATGGGTGTTAAGTGGGTCTATGAGGATTATGTGTGGACTGTGACCGGTGGCTAGACCAGTTGGGAGCCACTGATGTAGTTAAAGCAATTTACGCACAACAATTCTAGAAATTCAGCAGCGGCAAAATGTAAATTGTCACAATTTAAAGCCAAGCAATGCTTATTTGCAACATATTTGTCATTTGATTGAGACTTTAGGACTTTTCAGTTTGATCCAGTCTGAATTTTGGGCACAAACCTTGGTCCAACAACAAGAGGTGGTCTCTGTCCGGATCAAACTGCACCATGGTTTGTTTCGTTTTTTGTTTCTGAAAACATTTTCTGGATGGTTCAGACTTCGGGATCAATTACAGGAAGTTTTGGCAGGCTACCGTCAAGTGATAAAAGTGGTGTAGCGACAGAGAGAGCGACGATGGCGGCGCTCAGAGCATACAGGTGTTGATAATCCGAGCAGAGGAGAAATTAGCAGTGAAGTTGTCAAGTAGTACTAAATGTACTGTGTAGGTTTTAGTTTGTTCCTGAACAATGCAACATAACATAATGAGCCATGGCAGTACATGGGAAGAGGCAGAGATTACTTTATAATGAGTACGTCAGAAAAAACTCTTCAACTTTTTAATTATTTTCAGACTGAATGAGAGAGAAACCGTCTACAAACTTGCCAATGTTAAGTAATGAGAGAAGCAGCTAACAAACAGGGGATGACGACAGGACATAAGTATGTCATGTATAGTTTTTTAGTACACTCCCATAATTGCAAATTGAAACCAAAACTAATCAGATCAAATGTAAACAATGTAACAAAAATGCAGACCTTGGTTTGGACTTTTAATTGTAAAAAGGCCAATAGAGATTAAAGGACCAGAGAATATTCATATTTTAGAAGTTTGAATCAGGGATTTTTTTTTCTTGAAAAATTTCTCAAACTGATGAATCAATTATGAAATTAGTTGGTGATTAATTTGATAGTTCAGAGCGAAATCATTTATCTGATTAATTTCTGCAGCTCGATTTGTTACAGGGCTGCAAATACTTTGAATTTTTGTGATTGATTCATCAGTTGACTATTTTCACGATTAATCGATTGATGGTTTAGTCGAAGAATTGTCAAAAATTGTGAAAAATGCCCATCACAGTTCCCCATAGCTCAAAGCGACATTTTCAAATTGCTGAAATGACTATCATACAGCATGAAATGACAATCATACATTTGATACATCATTTACCATCATAAACATCAAAGAAAAGCAGTAAATTCTCACGTTTAAGAATCTTGTTTGACATTTTTGCTTGAAAAATGACAAACGATCAGTCGATTATCACAATAGTTGACATTTAATTTACTTTCATCTAATTAATTAATTAACTAATCATTGCAGCAGCTCTAATTTATCGCCTGTCTATGACTTAAGAGCAGTTCCACTAATTAGAAAAAAGCAATTATTCTGCTTTTTTTTTTTTCTTTCTTTTCAGCATCTTGGGGGGTCCTGGTCTGGGTGTTCAAGAACCACTAATATCAGCAAAAAATAAAAGAAAATAAATAAACAAGGCAGCTTTTGCATTTAGCAAATCATCACAGATAACATGCGCTATGACTCATACAACTCACTGACTGTACGTCACACTGAAGGTCAATGTACTCTGGCGCTGAGCGGAAGGCATGTGACTCACCACTGAAATAGCACATTCAATTAAAATTAAGTTGTGAAAGACACAAAGGAGAGCAGCAGCTAATACTTCATGTCTTTTCCTCCAATGACACATTGTGATTGTTCCGCTTCGCCAGCTTTAGAGATGGTTCTGTGTTCATCCTCCCAGTTGGCCTGTGGGGCCTTGTGAATAAACACATGGAGGTTAATGTCTCATGTTCTACCCTGTTCTCTGCAGACAGCTCTGACAGGAGGAGAGAGAGAAGAGCCTAAAAGGAAAGCTGTTTTGGTAATACGCTAATCTGGCTTTCACATCTCTTTGTTTTAGGCAGTGAGACGGGATATTTTCCTCAAGCTACCGTTGAGAAGTACATCTTGAGTCCACTGTGGGTGAGCTGTCAAGGGGAAATTCTTCCTCCTATTCTTTTTTTTTTTCTGCGAGAGCACCCCTCATACCCTAAGGGCCCTTTAGTGAACTTGCCATCACCCACACATACTGACAGCAGAGAGCACGCACTTCCACGGTCCCGCTCACGTCACCGAGGCGATAAACAGCCACAGGCCTCGCCACAGAGATAAGGCTTCCAAGCAGTCTCTCAAACAAACAAAGCCAAATGACGAATCTGGAGAGATGTTAAGAAATGACGCCATATTGCCCATGTATCTCCTCTGCCTGCTTTTTTTTTTCCATCCACACAAACACGCATATATATACTTGTACACCCACTTCAGCCTGTCCTGGAAAAATCATTAGAGCCCCCACCACCCCACACACACACACACACACACTGCATGCAGATGGAGAAAAATAGGGCTGAGAGCCAAAACGCCTGAGGGGCTTTTCATGACAATAACCTTCTGTAGAGCTGCTTGTATCCCTCCACCTAGATCAGGGAGAGGTGCTGAGGGATGGATGGGAAAATAAGCGAGATAACCATACAAAATATTAGGCGAGGAACATTCACACAAAGTACAGAGGAGGAAGAAATCCGTGTCATTTTGCTCTCATGGCCTGGAGAGATGGCAGGCTAAATGCTCTTTTAAAACAGCTTGAACATTGAAATGATGATGGCTCCTTTTGCCTCAGCAAAGCACATTAATACATAGCCGAATGCCATTTCCACTTTTGTTAAATGGCTCACCTATTGAGTATTCAATTACAATGGCTGTCTCTCGTTTGGAAGACGGGGCTGGGACCCATAAAAATAAGCTCCCTCTGAGTGAGGAGCTGCAGAACGCATTGGACGGCGATGGAAGAGCTCCTGTATGGGGGTGGTATATGACGTTAATGGCAGGGGAGCGAGGAGGTTGTTGGGTATTGGCTGTGGGGTAAAAAAAACTAAGCTCCTCATCTGCCGTACCGTTTTATTAAGGAAGCATATTTTTAAACCATTTGCACAGATAAAAAAAAAAAAAAAAAAAAGAGCCCGAGCTCATGAAATGATCTAAATTGAGAAAGCCATGAATCCCGGCTTAAAAAAACATCAGTCAGGGTGATTAATTCAGTCTTGATTAATCGTTCCATTTGTCTATGATATGTCTAAAATTCCACAATACAAATCCGCCAGTAATGGTCCAATCCTTCCCCCCCATTGTGTGGTTTATCTCTTATGCTCAAATAGCAAAAGCAAATTGTGGCTAATTTTATCGGCGAATCCACTGGCATGTGGTTTTTCCAGCGGTAATGATTCCCTCATTCGGGCCTAATTAACTGCAGCCATTAAATGGAGGGAAATGTAATGCCCTGGGTTCCATGTCAGGTAGTCAGAGGAGGACAGCGCAGGAGGACTCAATTAGGCCTGTGCTGTTCCCAGGTTATCACACGACATGTTTGCCAATTAAGTGGAGTAGCGTCTGATGTCTATGTGGCTCTGTCGGCACCATCACAGAGGCCCTGGCAACGCAGAGACGGCGTCGCAAGCCTCTCCACCCGCCCCCCCCCACCAGTGAAGGAACAGACACTACACTATGCCCCAAAAAGGCAGTAATTACAGGATGGATGGGAGACTGTTATATAAGTACGAGGCTGCCGATAGGCCAGGCAGGGCCTGCTGATGCCAGGTTTCAAACAAGTACCAGCAGGATCGAGTTACAGCAGAATTACCGAGGGTAGACTCAGTGAGAAACACAGACACATTTCAACATCAGAAGCAGGCTCAAGGAACGGGAGAAACAGAGGCTACTGACATTTTTTTGGAGTCTCTGGTGATGCATGACTATAATACTACTACTACTAATAATAATAATACTAAAAATAATGACTTTATGTATATAATATGTTTAAAAACAGAGTTTACAAAGTGCTTTGGCAAACAAAGCAAAGACAGAAACAGGATACATAGAAGGCATTTCAACGACAGAAAGCCAAATAGTCCAACTAAACACAAACAAGTTGAAAATAGGGTAGAGTGATAAAATTAAAACAGGAGGACAAATAATCCAAAATTCAGGATGCAAAATGTCAATATTCAACAATACGAAGAAATAGACCAAAACAACAAAAGCAATACATCCACAAATAATAGAAAACAAAAGAAATAAAACCTAAATAAAATAGATAACGTAAATATATAAATAAATAAGAGACAACACAACTGTTTTAGAAGATCATATGATCAACTGACTAAAATAAGATCCCAGTCATGACAAATACAGAGTTTGTACAGACAGAGACAAGTCAAATTCAAGGACCTTCAAGTACTTTTTCAAGCACTCATTTTTATTTAACAATGAAATTGTTTTGTCCAAAACCATCTGCTGTAAAAAGATTGCACAAATTCAAAAATGGAGCAAGCACATGCTACCAGGGACTAAAATCAATTTAGTATTAAATAACTGCTGCCAAATTACAGATCAAAACATCCCAGTGCTGACTATTTACTGGTGTTTACGAACCGATTGGCGCTAATACGGCATTAGCAAATAACTGCAACTGCAGCTATAAGATGAAAATCTTTCCTAAAATAATTTATGATTTTGTTCTCCTCTCGATTATATTCAAGTACTTTTTCAAGTTGAAAAATGTGTGATTTTCAAGGTATTCCAGGATTTTTAAGTGTCGAATTCAAATGCTTAAAGCACCTAAAGCACCTTGTGCGAACCGAACAAATAATGCAGCACTCCATTCTCAAAATCGTCCCCAAAAATATTATTAGTCACTTTCAAAACAAAAAATCCTACGGCTGCTTTTAACATATTTCCCAAAGTGTGTGTGCAGCTCTGTATCGTGACTCAGTTAGAGCGGAGGCAGAGACAGGCAGACACATTAGCCTCCCCTTATGGCACATTCTGCAAGGCTATAGGAGTCAGTCTGCGTGATCCTGACTGTCACTGACTTGTTATGAAAGCATCGCTGGCTGAGGCTGATCCATCACTTTGGGGGGTGGAAGTCGGGGTGAGAGGACGGCCGGGGAGGGCTGTGGGGGGGCGAGCGTGGGCGAGGCAGCCCTGTTGCCTGTCACTCACCATGCACCACTGCATGACCGCCAACCTTGTCTGGCTTGTGCACAATGGGAGGTCTGGGGCTCGACTGTATGAGCAGTCATTCCCCGCTCCCCTCCTCCCAGCAGCCAACACAGAGGAAGGCCAAAAGGAGTCAAAACACTCTGGACAGGCATTAGTCCTATATAGACCCTGGAAGACCTCACTGCTTGAGGCGGCTGAGCTGTGAATATCTGCTCTGTTTCCCGACTGAATCTCTTATTTTGGCGGTCTTAGCCGGGTTCAATTCCGGAGAGCAAGCCCCGACAGAGCCTCCAAAAGATAATCTCCTTCAACAAACATGCATTGCAATTATCCAGAGTCATTAAACTGTAATGACTGGAGGTGTGAGCAAACTTCTTAAGCAAACAGTTACAGTACCACCCACCCGAAAATACATAACGCTTGCAAAATGTACACCGTGGTTTAGGAGACAGAATCGTTCCTCACAGCAATTAGGGAGCGAGAGAGATGTGCATATGTAAAAGGGAGGTCTTGTGTTGGGAGAGGAAAGAAAAGAGGGAAAAAAGCTGAAGTCAGCAACAGCAATAAATCCTCAAATGCTGAGCAGTTTCTTCCAGCTCTGTCCTGGTCTTTGGACCCCATCTCTAACCCGAACACAGGGCTCTGTTTAGTAGCTTTAGCAGTGGGGAGGCGAGTTCAGTCCAGTGATCATCCCTCCCCTCCTCCCTCCCTCCCTCCCCACCCCCCGAAGGTGCAGTTTGTCCAGGCGGTGCCTCCGAGTCAAGCTCAGCTGGCCTGTTAGAGGATACTTCCCAGCAGCACCACGGTCTGTGACCACAGCTTGACCTCCAACCAGCCGCTCACTTCCACAGAGGCGAGAGAAATCGATAGATCAACCGGCATGAAATGGTGACGCGATTGAGATGAATGATTACTGGGGCTAATTCTTATTCATCCCTTTATGGGGCAGTGATAAGTGAGAAGTTAAATGGGTACTGAGGAGAGCAATGAGTGGAGTGAAACAGTGAACATGACATTTGGATTTTGCTTTAAACAAGGTGAAAGGACACATATTTAAACTGTAAAGCACTCAGACAGCACATAACTCCACGAGAACTGCACAATCCTTTGAAATTGTATTAATATCACAAAAACACACTTATTACCATCAAGTTATAGCCATTTAAAGACCCCCGCCAGTAAAAAAAAAAACAAAAACGTTTTGAACATTGTTCACATGTCCATATTGTGTTTTTTATATGCTAAAAGACATATCATGAGTAAAATAATTAGGGCTGAACATTTCCACTGTGTATCAATGACAGACTCCAAAACACAGATTCTACGTTCCAGGGTTTGTTATGTCACAAACCTAAAGAACCAATCACATAACACTATGCTGAAACAAAGGGTATTAGATGAGAAGCAGGTGTAGTTATTGTTTTTTTGCAGGCGACGCTTCAGTTTCACCTTAACTTGTCAGAGCTCGTACTCGGGAAAGGTTTATCTAACATTATTAACATATTAGCTGTTTGATAGCATATCAAGCAGAAGGCTTGTGTTAACTAGTACGTTTACAAGCAGATATTTAGAGAGGGTTAGATTATATGTGGTTTTAGTAACTGTCAAAAGCCTTTAGAAAATGTTTGGAACAAGAAGCAGCGTAGAAAATCTGTCGTAACCTGAACCGCTACATCCACTACATTTGATGATGGTTAAATAAACATATACGAAACATATGGGCTTGGTGTGCAAAAGCCTTAAGAGAGTACAGCCATGCCAGCTGCTCCATGAGGCTGTCCTTACAAACAGCAAACCTTTTAGCTAAATGCTTATGTCAGCATGCAAATATGCTTTCACTGATAATGCTAACTTGACGGTGTCTTGCAGGTATAATTTTTACGATTTTCACCATCTAAATGTAGCGAGTTAGCATGCAAACATCTATAGCTTTAACATTTTATTCAAAATATTTATTGCACAGTTTTTTGAGATATCCTACTAAATTACCAAAAAACAAAACAATCAAACACAACTGAAAATATATTATCCTTTGTGAAGATAAATATAAGCACAGAAACACATGTACTTTACGTCTTAATCAAAACAATGTGTTAGCAAACAGACTATCTGTCCTAAAGAGGCCTGAGTGAGTGCACGTCTCGTTTCACTTACCGTCTCGTTGCCAAACAAGATGTCGACGTAAGGCATGACCTTCATCAAGGGCTCTTTGAAGAACTGGCTGATGAAAGGTGCAGAGAGGTTCATGCAGAAGATTTTGTTGTTATCTGAAGCATGCTTCGCCACCTTCAGGATGGAGTCTGGGGACACGGTCAGGAAAAAACCCTAAAAACAAGAAGAATATTTATTTGTGTGATGTCTTTGACAGTTTGACTGACTTTAACTGAAACAAATGAATCTGTACAGGCAGCATTATCTGTCTTTTGACAGCACAACATGACCCAGACTGGACTGAACTACAGGCTCATATGGATTGAAACACTTTAAACTGCTAATTTGTGGGTTTTGGTTCCTGACAAGGCAATTTTAGGGTGACAAGGCATGGTATTATTGAAATAACACAGGAGCCAAAAGAGGGGAAAAAACAGCAGCAGTGCTCAAACATTTATCTGAAATGGTTTCTTAGAGCACACACAGAGCAACAAAGAAGAGGAAAAAGGGCAGGAAAAAATCCATCCAGGACAAAGCCTGTGGCTGGGCTCCAAGGCTCGTACTGGAGGAAGCAACGTGCACGTATCCGATGATAGGGGGAACAAAAGTCTCGTCTGGACTCTCCTTACTTGGAAACAAGAGAGGCAGCTCCACTCATTGTGTGAATGAATACAAATCAGGTAAGAAAACACCTTTGTGTTTCAGGTGGAAACCTGAAGCGAGACTCTCCTGCAAGCCACACAAAAACACTCCTCCTTTGATACTGATCTTCTTAACCTTGTTTTTCAGCAACAAGCTGCTCTGTAAAACCACTGTGTCACAATAGGGGCAAAGGGGGGAGAGAGGAAAGGAAAGTTTCAGCACAGTGATACATTTAATCTGGCTGAAAAGCTTCTATTGTGGGCGACGGTGCAGTTCTCATTAAAGCACTATGACATTTGCAGCAACGGAGGAGCGACCTCCATGAAAAAGAAAAGGGTATAACACCAATGAATAGAGGTGACTGTGTAGTCAATCAAATGTACAAGGCATTACAATGCAGCCGTGCTAAGCAGGTGAATTTTTTATTACACATTCATGGTGTGGTTCTCTCTCTGGGAAGACGTTCTCGGCCCTCTGCAGTGCCGTATGTCCTGTGGTTTTTTTGTCTTTAAGTTAAGGCCCAGGTCAGCGCCTGTGGTTGCTGTGTCACTGTACCATCTGTTGAAGACTAAAAAGGTGTTTTCAATGGACCCGGGAGCACAAAAGGAACTCACTCTGGGCTAATGGCCCATCACTGACCCTGACATTTTTCTTTTGCGGCGTGCCAACGTGTCAGAGGAAGGGGAGATTGTTTTCTGACACAAATGGTCCTTTTTTTTGGGTAGTTGAAAATAAACTGTCATGGTTACCGTAATGTTAACACTGATCAAAGGCCGGCGGCTCGATCAAATATCCTGAGGGATGGTGAACTTTAAAAGCCGTGCCACAGCTTCTCTAATCACACACTGGCTCTGTGTAATTTACTTCTAACCTCACTGCCACTGCCAGTGCCATCACATTAAATAGTTCAGAACTGATTGCTGGACAAATTATATCCATGTTATTCTAAAAAAAAATACTCCAACACTTAATTCTTATTTGAGCAGTCCAGTTTAATTTGATGTGATGCATTAACTAATCTGAAATACACACTGCCTCCATTGCAAAAGACAGCATGTTACACCAGGAATGGTTTCCAAATGCTAAAATAAGACCAAGATGGACAAAACTGTAAAATTACACCAACTTTAAAAGTCAACATCTGGGTTTCTCCCAAGGAGTTGTTTTGCTAACCACATCTTGACTAGAGGTGAAACAATCTGAATCGATTCAGTGATCAACGATCCGAAATCAAAGCTACAAAGTGACAAAAGTAATATCCATATTATCATCATTGTTAAACATATGCCTTTTTTTTTTTTCATGTCGAAAGCTTGTTGCTTCTGCCACAGCAACATTAGCTGCTCTGTTTTAGTAATGCTAGGCTGAAAAAATGTGCATGCAGGCTGAAACTCAACAGTGCTGTTTGGTCAGGAGATAGAATAAGTTAAAACAATTGTGAGTGAGCAAAAGTATAAATAATGCATTTAATTTTTTATTTTAAGAGTGAAGGAAAAGTCTGCTAGCGGCTAGGCTAATTTATGCGATGTTAAAGTGTTTGAAGGTCTAGTGTGTAGGAGTTATCGACATCTAGTGGTCAGTTTGCAACATTGCAACCAACTGAAACTTTTCCAGTGTGCCAAGTATGTAGAGAACACTGGCTGCCGACATGAAGTTTCAAATGGCCCTTCAGAGCCAATGTTTGATTTGTCTATTTTGTGCTACTTTATAACGAAATGGTGGACTTCATGAAAGAGGACCCACTCCATATGTAGATATAAATGGTAACGAAAACACAACAATTAAAACAAAAGACTTTTAAACTAATAAAGATGACTTTTGTTAATGATCCTTGAGCAGAATTTTAGACTTTTGTTAAATGTTCTTGTTATTAGTCCATATTTTATGTGTGCTGGTGGAATCATATAGTCATAAAGTTATTAAAGTATAGTATAAATAATACATGTAATATCGATTGCAGACCCTGAGTTGAATCGAATCAAAATTGTAACGTGGCAGACTTTGTGATATCGACAAATATCATATCAAAGAATGCATATGACAGTATGATAAAGACCATGAAACCATGAATAAACCATGAATCTTGCCGCATCTTGTCTCATTATTAGTTTCGTTAAAAATTGACGGCCTAAACAATTGTCAAACCCATTAAATAGAGTGCATTTTCTGTTTTAAACAGTGCCTCAGCAGTTTTCCCTCCAGCGATTTATGATTTATTTCAATTAATTGCAGTCATTTATGTTAGGTGCACCTTCACTACAAAACACTGCAGGAAACTCTGAAAACTAACCTACAAATGAGCAGCCATGTAAAAAACGCTAAATAACAACAACAAAGACACATTTGATGACTCAAAGATTCTGAAGTCTATACCTGTCTTTTAGTGTTCACATTTATATGTAGCTTTGCAACATCTGTCAAAACATTTTATCAGCTTTGATGCACAAAAATAAAAAAAAATCAATCTACACATAAAAAGCTTTTTGTGCTTCTCTGCATTTGAAGTTAATAAGTTAGTTTGAAGTAATGCTGCAGAAATCTTGTTCATAAAAATCATGCAGGCCATTTTTTCCACCAGGCTCTAAATGTTGTGACTCCAGTGGCTTGTGGGGGAAAAAAAGCCTCAGTCTGAGCCATGTGAAATTCCAGTTCCCATCAGTAGTCTCTGCCGACTACGAAACAGGAGAAGTTAAGTCTTTAGTGCTGCGGTGCAGATCGTGTATCAAGAATACCAGATCCAGTTTCCCAGGTGTCAGAGAGCCCTGTGAAGTGGGGTGACTATCACATTTCCAGGTCAAGATGATCAAAGTGCTGGGTATACTTCGTACAATTTCCACCCAGCCAAAACATTCAATAAAGCATTCAGAAATGCATTTTCCTGGCAGACAATAACGCGGAGCGATGTTTGGCCGTGTCAAGTGGTAATTTGAGGGAAGAGTTGGAAAGGCAGGGCATCCATTTTCAATGTTTACCCTAAAAAGAGAAATGACTTCCACTTTACTCGCACAAAGAAAATGTCTAAATGCTACTCTGAGATGAAATTAGTGGTAATCTAACCATAGAGGTCCTAACTACACAGCAGCAGCACGCTATCACACTTTCCCCTGCATTGTATCAGTGTTTTCCCCGGGGCTGCTCACATCTGAAAAGCTGGGTGTGATGGATGGCATGGTGTCACCGGGCTTAAAATAAAAGTGGACATCTGAAGGGTAAAAATGATCTATTTTGGGAAGGGCATTTTCATTTGCAACAGCAGCAGAGGTGGTCATGGAAAAGGAAAAGCTTTTTTTTTCTCCTCAGGTCTATTTTAATTCTGCAGGGATCAGGGGGAGTGTTCAAAGTACTGTGTCATCATGAAGGTTTTTTGTTTGACACTTCCTATTACTCAGGGATGATAGAGGGAATTTAAACCATCACCACTTTAGTGAAAAGAGTAATTATAAGCACTGCAATCATACTAAATTTTATCAAATCCCAAGATCATAGTCAAGTTTATTTATACAGCCGGAAATCACAAGTTTCTCTCAGAGGGTTTTACAATTTAAAGACCCCCGATCCCTCAAGCTGCTCTTATCAATATTTTATATTAAAAATAGACTTTGTAATGTCAAAGGAGTCGCTCACAGAGAATTAACACCCGGCTCTTCTGCTCTGTGTAGCTTTTCAGCATCTTCCATCTCATTGTTTCAGTTTTACTGCATACAAGTTTACTGTTTTGGTCCAGTGTCTCATCAGTTCTTCCAGACGGAGGAGGCAGCAGTTAGAAAGCTCTGTTAATCCTGCTGTACACTGCCTGCCCAGCACCAAACAGCAGACAGACACAGTTAGCAACTAGCTGGTGAACATAGTGGAGCATTTATGATACGATACGATACGATACGATACGATACGATACGATACGATACGATACGATACGATACGATACGATACGATACGATACGATACGATACGATACGATACAATACAGGTTCCACTGACTATCAAAATGTATGATTGACCCCAAAACGACATATACCATCGTTCTGCCCGCTACAGTTTTAAACACGTCCTTAAACTTATGGAATGATCAAAGTCCAGCTCCTAAACTTTCTGGTTAATATTAGGCAAATAAACTAATGTTAGATTAAGGTTAGATTAAGAAAAGACATCATGGTTTGGCATTAAATAATACTTTTGTCACTAATGTAGCATGAGATATGTACTTACGATGCACATGTCACATACAACATGTCGCACTTGTCACTACAGTAGCATGCAGCACTTACGAGGCTGCATTAAAAGAAGTCTCCTGGGTGAAAGACCTGTGTTTGTTTTACCCAACCACTACCCGTCCCACCTAACCTATCCGTGTCTCTTTATATCTGAACAATACATGGAATTTGTCGCTTTTTAAGCTACTTCATAAAACTTCCTCCTGTGCTCCAGGTCCAGGCAGGTCCTGCATTTTGATTAGCTTCATTTTTTAAGAGTCAAACCACTGCAAGACGGACAGTTTTCTAAAATCTGTCTTTCATTCAGTGGCTGTGAAGAAAGCAGGGAAGGCTGTCATAACAGGGCTTCTGTTTGATGTCAATCAAACTGCGCACACGTGGGTCAAGTGCAGGTTGAACCGTCAGTGTTGCACAGCTTATGCTACGCCCAACGGGGAAAATTGCAAGTCATCACAAAGCCGCAGACTTAGGTAGAACATGATGCAAACTACAACAAAGAGAAGGAAACACAGCTACAGGACATGCTTTTCAAACTATTCTGAAGCAGAACAGAATTGTTGATTTCAAAGTTAGATAGACATTATATAAACATTTTTTAGACACGATGTAAACATCATCATCACAATGAGGCTGTAAAGACAGACTAATTAGCAGATGACTTTCCGTGTGTGTGGTGATGGCGTTTCATATCCCAAACATCCTCTGTAATCTCAATTAGCTACTTGTAAGCGAGCCCCTTTTTTAAGGACACATTAAGTTGGGTTTTCATCGTTGTATTTTATGTCCTAGAAACAAAATGTAAAAAAAAATATTTTAAGCTTGTTTATTTTACATGTCTAACTGTTCCTCAAGGGAACCTGAAATGCTGATTCATATCCTGGTTTTAGGGCTTTCTCCTGCACAATGTCACACTACGAGATCACATCATTGCTCTGATATTTATCTGATGGAGCTGTGACATCACATCCTATTTCCAGGTTGACTTCCAATGCAGGACAGGGTTGCATGACCGTACCCTTGATTCAGGAAAAGAAAGGCTTCTATTACACAAAAACTTGTGTAACAATAAAAATAGGAGAAACCTCAGGAAGTGCCGCAGAGGAGGCATCCCTCTTCAAGGACGGACAAGCATGAAATAGGTGGTTTTAGTAGAAAGCAGAGAAAAGTCACAATAGTAGAGTTACAAAGTAGAGAAATGGAAATACAGCCGTTTGTTCTCGTGACAAATTCCTCGTTGTCAGGGAAGCCCTGTGAGCTAACCAGCAGTGTTTCAAAGCTTTTCAAAAGCCGCCCAGGCCATGCTATCCCTGTCATTACCATAGACAGCCCCCCATCATGCTCTCTGGTGCACAGGGTTCATTACACAGAATTAGATGTCACACAGATCAGAGCGCGCGTGAGGCCACACACTGCTCTCCTCCTCAGTTATCTCTGTAAAGCACCATTGCGAGGTGGATCGATAGCTGAGGTTTGGAGCTTCATTAGCTCAGTATGACTCCATCTCCATCAAGACACCTCTGGCACGCTACGCCAGCGTTGCAAGATATATTTTACTCCCCGATCCTGAAGGTCCTGCTGTTTTTACGCACAAACACACGGGGACAAACAAGACCTTCACACATGATGAGGGGTGGGGGTGGGGGGGATCTGTGTCAGTCTCTGGCTCGATAAACAGGAGAAAGAAAGAGGACAAACAAACAGAGGTAAGTGATAAATGGTGTCACAAAGTGCCTTGAGTGGAAGGGAAAAAAATTACAGGGATGAAAAGAGCTCATTTAAGGCTTTTCATTTCAAAAGTGAGTGGGATTAGAGAGATTTTCACAATGCTAATGATGTTTTGTTTGCATCGAAACGGCCAGTTGGTTTCATTTAGCAGCAAGTTCAATTAAAGCAATGGAGAAGATGAATGTGTAACAACCTCGCAGTATGATTCAGCATTCCCCTTGCACTTTTAGGACGTTTGATCTGACTGCAAGGCGATTCAGGCGCGCTGATAGCATCTGCCTCTTCTTCTTCTCTCTTCCATTAAGAATCATGTTCTGGTGGAGCTTATCAGACATCTAGGAATTCATCCACTTCTTGTGAGGGAGCTGGAGGGAAGCCAACTGTACTGGAAACAGAAGGGAGGGCTGTGCTTTTAAAGGCCGCTTGGAGATGAGGAAAAAAGGGGGCTATCATGTCAGCCAGGATCTCTGGGGCAACATAAATGTGCCACAAACGCTGGATTTAACAACTGGGCAGAGACATCACTTACTAAACTGCTGCAGTATTTATTTCTAAAACATTTTCTCTGGTTTAAATATTACCCAATTTTTTACAGCTGAGCGGATATTTTCCCCCCAGTGTCGTGAAGGTCTCTTGTGGTGAAAATGCAGCTAGAAGGCTGTTGTGGCGATAACCAAACATACCTGGCCAAGGTCGTCTTAATGAGCACGGATAAAACAAGACATTAGAGCCAACCACAAAGCACTTGAGGGGAGCGTGTGTCACACTACCAGCCTGCAATTTGTACACCCATCAGAGACCGTAATTACATTAACCTCAGACGCCTCCACTCTGTAAAGCAATGAAGGAAACTACTTGCACGGGAGAGGGAAAGAAAAAAAAAGGTTTTTAACCCCAACTTGAGGTTAAGGTTTTGTTGGCATCACAACATTGGATGAATTGGTTTGATTTGAGTGGTATCTCACTAAAAGTAATTCGAGATCAGCTTCAGGGTCTTTTCAAATGGCTGCCTTTTGCTCTCCTGTTAAGCTCTACAGTTTCAAAAATGTGTTGGCCGGGGGAAGAGGCCAGCCTGAGCGGGAGCGCGGGATGCCAAGGAATGTACTTAAGATCTAAAACAGACAAGATTTAAAGCCAAGAGCATTTAAATGCCAATACTAATCCACAAAATAATTCACCGCATAGCACAAACTGACTCTCCCTTACAGATACCATATGTTACCTCTGTGAGGAGATGAAACGGGAAAAAGCGATGCCAGAAAAGATGCTTTCTTCTCCCCAAAACTGTGTTATCTTGGTAATGAAAAAGAAAACCATACTCTCTCCCTTCATGTTCTAAAGCCAGTCTATATTTCTACTCTCTCTGGTTCCTACTGTTGTTCTTGCCTCCATCATTGGGAGATTAGCCAAGAACAAACTGTTTGGTTTGCAGGGAGTTAAAATTTGCTAATGCACACACTCTCAAGTGTCCTTGTCTGCCACACTGCACTTAATTAGCATTTTAGTGCGAGCAGTTCTCTCTCCTTCAGTACCTCTGAAGGGGAAACATCACTCCGACTCACACACACATAAAAAAACACACTTATGGAGTAAGCTCCTGTAGTTTCTTACACGATTTGAGAACAGGATGGGGAGTGGAAAAGGGGAGTTTTGTGGGGGTCGATGGAAAAATGGGATAAAAGTCTGCCATGTGAAAACAGATGTCGGGACTTCAGAGTTGTCTCTTCTGAACCGGGTTTGAAAGGACGTATTAATATATGGGTCAGATGTATAAAGCAGAGGTTCAGTGTCGGAGTGTCGACGCTGCAGAGGGGTTTCTAGTTTCAGTGACTCGAGAGGTTGTGCGCAGACAGAAACCAAACCTCCGCAGACATTCCTGCTCCTGGGAAGTGAACATTTCCAAATGTGCCACTCTGTGGATGTAAATGAATTAGTGCACTTAACTCGAACACTAAAATGAGGAACTGAGGAGACAATCTTTCACTGTTCGCAGTCGCGTCGGTGAAAGCTAGCGCACCAGGTTGGAAAATTACAGGTAATTGCTGAAGCCATTGAATCCAGTTTGGTTTTGGTTGAAAGACTAAAATAACAAAGCTCTGATTGCTGAAAAGACAAGGGCAGGGAGCTCGGAGGCCCTGTTGCTAAGAGTTAATTTGATACATATTTCTCCCCCTTGAAATGTCTGAGGTACTGGCAAGAGACGGCGAAAAAAAAAAGAGAGTGAGAGGGAGGGTGAGACCCCCGCTCTCCCTGCAAATACTATCCATCTGCCATATTACATTTAACCAGCATGAGAAGCTAAGGGAGCGCCCTTGCACAATATTGTGTGAAGGCTGTCAAACTCAATGCAGGAGCTCGGTGCCCACTGCTCAGAGCTGAGGACACGGGGCCGCTTAAATTCAGTCTAATAATAACTTCTGACTGTGTGCGCTCAGCACTGGCAAAATAGGAGAGCACGTGGCAGAAAAAGGAACTTTTAATTATTCATGCCTGTTTAAAAAAAAAAGAAAATCATGTAATTGAAGCTGTAATATGATGGCCCCCAGAAGAAAACACCAACAGCTATCAACAGCTTTTTGCTTAATTGCCAAATTAGGATTTGCAATGAGTGGAGGGAGCAAAAAGCTGCAGCTGATTTTGAGGGTGCAAACATTTTTTTTTTTTTTTTTTTTTTGCAAAACATGCATGAATCCTTGCTGTCATCTTTAAAATGCTGCTTTGGATGCAATGTTTCTATGGTGTGATCTTTTATATGATTTCTTATTGGGAATCTTATTTATGATTTCACACTTTTTATTTAAAAAAGGAACTCCAGGGATTTATTATTGCACTTCTGAACTCCATGTCCCCAGCATGCCAACATATATAGGCCCTCAGTTCATTTATGGTCTCCAAACCCGAGCTGAGAAAATAACCCCTGATGATATCATTAAGGGTTATTTTGAAAAGCCTCTCCAGAGCCACAGAAGATAAACTGTTTTTACAGACTGAGTAGTATTTCTTACTACTAGTAAACTGACCTTTATGGGTAAAATTGGTGGAACACGCCTTTAACTCTTATCTCGTAATATTTTTTTGTAATATAATTTATGTTGGCCAGAACAACATTGGACTAGTGACAAGTGTTTGTAAGGCTGCATATGTGAATTTATGAACGTGTCAAAGAATGCGAGGACCTGGTCACAGCTATTGCAAATTTGCGCCTGTTAATCTCAATAAGGCTTTCGTGTTCAGATACAAAACAAAAGTAATTCACTAATCATGTCCCTCTACTTAAGAAATCCGTAAAATATCAAAATTTCATGCTCTTATATTTTATAGACTTTCTATGATCTTTAATCATACAGATGTATGATCATATTATAATTAATTATTATCTTTATTGATTCATTAGTCAATTATTAATTGTTTTGCCTGTAGAAAGTCAGAAAAAAGACACAGTTTCCAAGTTTGAAAGGTTAAAACTCCTGTGTGTTTTGTCTGACCAACAAAGCAGAACCACAGGCAATCAGTTTATAATCGCACAAAACAGTGAAAAGAGGAACATTTTCACACCGGAGAAGGTGAAAACAGTAAATTTTTTTGGCATTTTATCTCGATAAATGACTTAAAAATTGTCAATGATTAATTTTCTGTTAAATGACAGACAACTTGTTTTTTCACATTTTCCCTTGAACTTCGTACCTGCTAACTTTTAAATTATAAAATCACACTAAGGTGTTGAGTATCTCTGGACACAACATGGTGTGAACACTCAATACTGGTATTGCAACAGCACTAAAATCAAGCTCGGAAAAATCAATTGCCAGGAGGCAAGAAGTGTGAACTTACATACCCTAAGCCCAATTTCCTTGAAAGTGGAGGTCCTAAATCAAATCAAGCCAAGCCAATGCACCGTGGAATTATGCGAAAAATGACACAGCTATAGAAAATGACAGCTGGTAAGAAATACCGTCAAGGCTAGGAAACTTTAGAGCTTGTTTATTCACTCCACATGTTTTAATCTTCCTGGTGCTGTGATGATGCTACGAGTCAACTCTGATTGACTTTGTTTTTTATTCAGGCCAAGAGGGAGAAATATTGAGTGCACACAGATGATGTAAACACACAGAGAGAAGAGCAGAAACAGTGCACTCAACTGGTCTCGTCAAAGCTGGATGAGTTTTATTAAGACTCTTATGTTGCTGTGGTGTTTTGATTGTCAAGAGAAAGGGTCATTGTCTGCTAAAACTTGAAATTGCCTTGAAAATTCACCACTGAATGAGGAGTACCTCCCCACCTGTGCACGGCTTATCACAGCTGATGGAAATACCTCAGCAGGACTTTAAAATCTTACTGATCAAAAGAAAAAAAAAGGCAAAGACTGAAAGACACAAAAGGAACTTTCGACTTTTAAAGCAAATGCATGATAGCACCATTAAAAGTTGGCCACCGTTCCCGTACTCGAGCTCTGTCTGTGAGTTATTGTGAAAGTTATCGCTCTCCACTGGGCTAAACACACATTTTCCTCCCTCAAAGCACAAGTAGCATTAGCAGTGTAGCGTACTAAGAGCTTCTCCCACTTGAGCATAGCATCTCAGGCTGAGATAAATAATCACAGCCAGGAAATATGAGTCTTTCTCAAGCATCAAACAAAAACCTAAAAACCACAAAATTCAGATGCTGCTGGTAGGCGTCAGGGTTGTCTGCCAAAAGCACAAGTAACAGGGTGAAGCAATGTGTTATTAGATGTGAAATTAAAATTGTTCGGAGGCATTAGCATGACGCTTGCCTTTGATAACTCTGCAAGACTTATCAGCCACAATGTGGTTCATATTGCCTCTCTGTTGGAAGAGATGACATCAGACACTTGAAGATATATTATCTACAGTATTAAATCTTTGTTATTCTACTCTCAGACTAGTATGATACAAGGTGGACACTTTAACCAAAAAATGAATAATTTAGGCCAACAAAATTAGGCGACTTACCGCCTGACTCAGAGCAACAAGATACAAGGGTTTAGCAGTAAAAAACAGAATAACCACCTTGTGGTTGTTTGCCCTCAGCGAAAAAGTAAGTTAAAGTTTACATCTGTGTCTGTCAAATGCAGCCATGACAACACACCCAAAGTTGGACACCCAAAATTAGTGTCACCAATTCAGTATTTGACTAAAAGTCTCCCATTCAGTTACTGAGTCATGATGTTTAGTAATGACCAGAAAAGTTTTTGTCACAGTGAAACTGACCTTTAACCTTCTGTATATAAAATGTCATCTTTTCATGATGTGATCCTGTTCGACATTTATCTGAAATTTCCACTTCAGTAGTGTATACATTTTGAGTTATTGCCAAAAACATGTTTTGCTAGGTCACAGTGACCTTGACCTTTGACTACCAAATACTATTCAGTTCACTCTCCAGTCCAATTTGTGCCAAATTTGAACAAATTCCCTCAAGCTGCATTTGAGATAACAATTTAATGAAAATGAGACAGCGGCAAGGTCACAGTGACCTTGACCTATGACCACCAAAATCAAATCAGTTCAACCATGAACTGCATGCTTGTGTCAAATTTGAGGAATTTGTTTGCCTGACTTTCTATTTAAAAAAAAAATCATTTTGTTTGTTGTGAGGTTTTTTTTTAGCACTCCTGTAACTCCCATCGACCGTAGCATTATTACAATTAACTGCTGTCATAGTTCTTTTTTTTTTACAAATCAGTATTTTTCTTTGTCAGATATTGTTAGACTTGTTGCTATTTTTTTGCTTCAAAGTGTCCTGTAATTTTTTTATTTTTTTTTTTTGGTTTGTTTTCTGCTGGAATAAAGCTGGGCTGCTTGAAAGGCCATATATTTTAGTTTTAAAAGTCTAAAATTTCAAGTTTCTATTTAAATGTTGCACAAACAGATATAAATTAACCCAATTTCCAGGAAATCAGTATCAGAAAATGCAAAAAATGCACATTTATACAAGTCATATAAAGGCACAAGGAAAAACTGCTATAACATAGTTAGATGTCGCAATTACGATATTACCTACGATAAGTGAACAGATATTAAAATGTACTCAATTCTGCCTTCATATTGCTTCTATGCCATTGGTATATTGTTAAAATACAACAATAGTTACATTTTAAAGTGCTGTTTTCAACTGACACTCACTTCCAACTAACTTTAAAAATCCCAGTGTATATTTGCAATCTTTTGCAAAAAACAAAACAAAAAATGATGTATTTTGCACCCCGGGTCATTTACCTTTGTTTGTTTCCATTGCATTCTCTCACACTTTGCTTTTATTGATACACCAACTTTTTCACCCCAGCAAAGCATAACACTTTTCTTCAATATTTTGATATTATTTTTTTCAAATGATTTGTGTTGCCATTCAAGGATGTGTTTGCTTAAAATTGAAAAAAGCTCATAAAAATAATTCACTATTCTCTGCAAAATAAACACTTATTTTCTTCGTATAACCAGACTCATATTGACATCTAATTCTCTGCATCCAGAAATATTTCAGCAATAAACCACATGCTTAAATTGGTCATGACTATATCTCTGATCGCAATATTATCAATCAGGCAAAATGTTCTCCTCTCTGTGTGGATTAGAAACCTCGTTAGCCAAGATCACAGAGGAGACCAGTCATTTTCCAGCCTGATTTATTATGACGAGAGGCTCTCAGACGGACAGGAGAGTCATCCTCAGCTTCTACAGCCACATCCATTTTTCTAAAATTTCCAAAGTGCTCCAAATTTCTAAGTGGGGCAGCCTAAATGAAACACACAGGACGTGGAGTGCTATGTGTGAATCATCCCTAAATAATACAGTATAGCGATAGCACGGCGCAATAAGTGTTTGATGACAGGAGAATTCTCCTCTTCAAACACAAAGAAACATTAACAAAAATTTGGGATCCGACGTGTCAGTCTGGTTGAAGAGTATCCATTACTTAATGTACACCCACGCTTCTTAGAGCTTAGCCGCAACATGAAAAATTACCACTTAAGGGAAAAATAAACGTATAAAGCTGGTCTGTGGAGCAGGAGGTGGAAGGTTGCCTTCTAATTGCTGGAGGGGAGAGAAACCATGTTAGAGTAAACAAAGTCTGATCGATGGTGGGGATTATATCAGAAAGAGCCTTTGGCCTTTGGCCAAGACGAGCAAACACACTGGTCTCTGTCTCTGCTACAGATGGAAAAAATAGCCAAGGCAAAAAGCTGGTGAGTTAAAAGCATTATATTTCACAGAGGGGGGAGCAGATAGAGCGTAGTACAATGCCAGATATGACATGTAGCCAACTATATCACGTCTTGGCTGTTTGTATCAGACAGAAATGCCAGTAGATAACAGGGCAGCGTTGTGAGTTTGATGGAAGGCTGTTCCGGCTGGGGGCTTAGCTTTGGGTCAGGCTATACTCCCACAGCGCTGCAGTGCTGTGTGTGAAACCTCTCCATCACCGCACGCACAAGTTCAACGCGCTGTTAGCTGGTCACGGCCGGGAAGAAATGTATTCTGTATACTCCCCGGCTTCTATGTGGCAATTGCAATTCACATAAGCCACTTAAGGAAATCTGCAGAGGGAGAGAAAAAGGTATAAAACTGAGAAGGGGGCTTACGAGTTATTGGAGCCTTTTAAACACGGAGGCTCCTCATCAGGCGGGGGTTTCCTTTTTTTTTCCCCAAGTCTTGTAAATGAGTTCACTCTAGTGCCTTTAAAGCCCCTGTAAAGGTATTAAATCTGAAAATAACATAATTCATTACCTCTGTCTGAAACATGTTTAACTTGAAGATGTAATACGAGCAAAAAGTGCTTTGGTCTCGGTCGCGAGGATTTAAAAAAAGTAGCAAAATGTAAGCTATTCTGTCCAGGATGTCATTCAGCACAAAAAGGAATACTAATGACTTTTGAATCCATTTAGTGACTCACTTCAATTTGTGATTTGTATTAATGGCCTCATGTATTGCTTTCTCCACATCCAACAGGGCGCTGTGTTCTGCTAAATTTCACCATAATATTCATGTCGATAAGCAGGTGACGACTTGGAGAAAGGACTGATTATATTTGCTAATCCCCAAAGAAATTAGGCGAGATTGATGAAAGCGTGCATATACTCCACACACAAAGCCTTGGGAGTCTCTAAAAGCTGTTACCATGGTGGTATCCCATTAGAATAACAAACATTTCCCCTGGATGTTTAACATCGCTTCCCAGTGAGCACAGCCCTCCCTAAACCTCCCCTCTCTCCCTCTCCCTCTCTCTCTCTCTCTCTCTCCAAGCACCTGCCTTCACATTTTCCACTTCTAAAATTCCACCAGCCGCTTGGAAAAAAAAAAAAAAAAAAAAAAAAGGAGGGTGAAATATGAAATGCAGTTACGAGAAAACTTGAGTGCCAAAAAAAGGACTTTTCTTCAAACCCGTAATAACTTTCCATGGGAATAGGGAGAAACTTAAAAAGAATAACACTTCCCCTTGATTTTCTACTCCTACCACTTTTTTAAGCAGGCAGTGAATTTCCTGGAGTGATAAGGGCTTAGCCAATGTAATCCTCAGAGGACCCTTCTCTGGCATGCCAGGAATCAAGAAACCTTTCCCTCTCAAAAAAAAAAAAAAAAAGAAAAGTAGAAAAAGACAGAGAGAGAGAGGGAGGCAACAGTAGGTTTGGGAACAAGGAGGAGAGGCAGCCAGCATGCCATCTCCCACACATGCTGGCGAATGCAAATTAGCATGTGTGGAAAGAGCAGCCGGACTCGCCTCAGCTGGAGATCAACAGAGGAATATTGATATGACAATGCGAGGGGCTTCCCTGACTCAGACAGCAGGGGCCACCGAGGATGCTCTAATTGGCCTCACGCAAGGAGGGAGGAGGGAAGGGGGGGCGCCTATAAATGTTTCACACAGATTGATTCATTATCAGTTTGCTCGACAGGCTGGGTGGGCCTCGTAAAGAGTGTACCATCTTGAACTGGTGGCATGTAAGTCACTGTCACCGCGGCAGGACAGAATATATCATCCCGACCTTTCACTTCAGATATTGAAATGAGAGCCGGCGACATGACTTGCCACGCTGCAGGACTACCACTCTTGCATTTCAAAAACGCTGGGAGTGGAAGGATCGTGCAATGATAGGTGACAGAGCAAGGGAAAACATCAATAATTTACGAATGTCTCTTCTGTCAGGATATGCCAAGCTATGATGTGCTGTCTCTTTTTATTACAGCAGACGTCAAAGCTGGCTGGCAAAGTTTGAGGTATAAATATTCTCTTGATTAAGGAGCGACTGCAAAATAAAAAAAAAAAAAAGTATTCTGTCTGTATTGTGGGGCAAAGTAGATCTAAAAAAAGTTGAACTAATAAATCCATTTACTGACTCTAGTAACTTCTGGTTTACATTAACAGCCAATTAATGGCTTCTGTATTATTATAGAAGCTTACTATCTACTGTAACAGTTTGCTACAAGAGAAGTCGTAAAATTTTACGGCTAAACTCTCTTCCGTCTCCTAATGTGGTTAAACTGACGTTTTTTGCTCAGTGATAAATGTGCACAAATTATTCAATAGCCCACAAAAACTAATCTGTCCGTTAAAAAAGAACTGCAGGCTTCACAGACACGCAGAGCTGCTGAAGATCACTGGCAGCCATTTAAGAGCCGTGAGAAAGGCAGTTGAGCATCTCAGCTTCTCGCTGGGTGGTTGGATACATGTGGTTGACACATTTGCATCTTCAAAGATGCACACAGACAAACTCAATATGTGTGAGAATGTCTGGGCGGCATGTGGAAAACCCCAGTCCTTCCTCTGAAGAGGTTTCCTCCCCCTCTCAAAAACTATACCACGTTTTTTGAGCTCCTTTATCTGTCAAGCAGTTGCTTCGGCGGCGAGTTGTAAACAAGTCGTTTGGACTGGATGCACAGAAAACAGTTGCTGTATACCGTGCAGCAGCTATGCACCAAACCGAAAAAGGGCGCTGCAGGAAACTACAAATCAGGAGCCATTACACTGCAACAAATATGACAGGAACAGTGCTGCACATTATTTGAGCTCCAAGACTCATTCACTCAGTGTCTCTTCCAATGAGCGTGAACAATGCAAGCAGAGTGTGCATTGTGCTGCAGAGCAGGAGACTGTTCCTCTGAATTGGGGGGTAAATTACAAAAGAGGCCTGTGCAAATTAGACGTGATGGCTTCATAATACGTCTGAAGTGTCAGCTTCTCCAGAAACCTATCCCCAGGCTACACTCCCGGATCGACGCTTTGAACTTCCAATTATTCCTGCCAAACCGCTGCAATCACCACGCTGTAAAACAATCATTCTAGCATTACAAAACGCACACAATCAATGTTGACTTAGTGGTTGGAAATGACAGGGTTACAGATTTAAAGGGATAGTTCAGGTTTTTTTGAAAGTGGGGTTGTAAGTACTTAGTAGACGTCAGTCAGCAGGCCTCCAGTTTGGTGAAATAGATTTAGATTGTTATGCACAGAAGCTAAGCAATGCACTACTATGGATGGGGGCCAGTAACAAGACGTATTTTAGCCACCTAAAAAAAATAAATAAATAAAACAAAAGTCAATTTTAGGGTAGGCTATATCACAAGGATTTTAACTGTTTTAACTGTTCATTAGATAGCCCATTACGATCTAGCTATGCTCTCGTCAAAGCCACCAGATTCCTTACAAAAAACAGTTTAATTTAAGCTTGCTGAACACAGGAAATGCAGGTTTCCTGCTGCTTCAATCAGTTAGTTAGTTGGTATTATCATGTGATTTTAGTGAATCTGAACAAACCCTTTTAAACATTAAAGTCACACAATTATGAAAGCGTGCTACTGCTATGCCAAAAAATAAATAAATAAAATAAAAATTTTAAAAAAAAGTATCTTGTTATGATCCATAATTTTGCTGATCTCCAACATCGTTTCCTCATTTAAACATGAGTTTTTCATTAAAATAATGTTCTCAGTTTTTCACATTTTGACGTTGTGAGTGATTATATAACGTGATAAGTGATTCACTGCTTTTTGCAATGGAGTCTAGTTTGAAGAGAGCGATATGAAGGCGAAATATCCTAAACAGAGCATACACTTAAACTGATACTGATTTTTTTAGGTGGCTAGAATAGGTTTTGTTTCTGACCCCATCCACAGCAGAAGTTAACTTAGCTTCCATGTATGACTCTAGCCTGTTTCTGCCCCATAGTGGGGACATGCAGACTGACATCTATTGTAAGTAACACACTGTCTGTAGATACGTACCCCATACAACCCCATTTCAAAAAGTCTGAACTATCCCTTTAAAGTATGCTTTCATAGCATGATGAATTTAATCTATATCTGCAAAGAACACATATCCGAATTGGCATTAAACATAAGTGTAAGTCTTTTTTTTCGCCCTCTTTTTAAATGCAACTTTTGAATGAAGTCCTAAAAGAAGATTAATATCTCTGAAGTGTTTGTAGTGGGTTTTTAATCCTGAGAGACCATTTGTTACAGAATGAGGAAGAGGACCGGAGGGAAACAGCTGTATTTCAAGAGGAACCATCCAGATCTGTGTTCCCTCCTGATATTCATTTGGTGAGGGAATATATTCAAGTGCTATCACAGAACCATAAGATTACAGCACAGAGAGGACTCATAAACAGAAAATCCCACACAGGATCTGGCGGGTGTGCAACCGCTGAGCAATTTTAGATTACAATACGACCTCTTACTCATGCATACTTTTGCTTGCAAAGAAACGAATTACCTTTGCAATTTGGGACACCTCTAAAAGGTTCTACTGGGTGCCGTTTGTCGACAGAAGTCTGCAGTTGAAAAGAGAGGCTAAACCCAGACGGGGTGACCGGGTCAAACACCTCAGTTGAACCGGAAAAAGTGACCACAACGATTGAAGAGAATGAGACTCTAGAGCCCGAGAGAGGAGCTGGAAAAAAATGCTTCCTGTAAACATTGGCTAAGAATTATTTACTCACAAGGCTAAACATTAAAGCATCTCCTCATCCTTGATTAAGTCTTGTTTATATTTCCCAACGACGGGTGAGTAATATACATAGGATGTCTCGTTGAGATGCATCAATATTGTCTCCTCAACTGCGCCTGCTACATAATTAATACACACACTGACATGACATGGATATGATATGACAAGGGTATCAGAGGCGAGGAGTTAGAAAAAGAGCGAGTGGATGCATTTTTCATGAAGTGCAGAGCTCCCCAGCCAAAGTTCTAGACATGATGTTTCAGTTTCAGAGACGAAAAGGGGCACGGAAGGCGAGGGAGGCGAAATGTGTGGCTGCGTGAAAACAAACCTGGGAAAATCATATGCAAGTGCGCTCATACTGATACGTCCACATCTCTGATCACACATCCAGAGGTCGACTTTGATCGGCCTTGCGTCTCCCTCTTGGCTATCTGTTAGGGGTCCTGTTCAAAAAAACTGCAAATGTGATACAACATCCTCTCATCTTTCTTTTTTTTTTTACTTCCACTGATGTCTCAACATCTGATGGGCTGTGGCGTTACTGCAGCTGCTGATACTTAATAAAAGTGAAGGCTGGATTTCTTTAAGGGTAGCGTTTTCCATTTCTTTCGCCATTTCTCCTCAGATTGGTGAAGCTATAAATAGCCTCGATTTCTAGTTCTGTTGAAAAAAAAAAAAAACACAGGTGTAGAGAAGAATTCATTTTGCAGTGTATTTGGACAGGGCTGCTCTGCTCTGCCACTGGGAGAAGGGCCTTACAGGGGCCATTCCTCCTCATTCAGAGCCATTACCACCCCACTGTCACTGTCAGTCTGTCCCCTCACCCATCACAGAGCCCAGAGCAGCCCCACAGCCCGTCTCAAACCTCGCGACTAAATCACATTCTACGCACAAACGGCCGGGGCCATGCAGCATCTACTGTATCTAATCTAATCTGTCCATCTCTTGTGTCCCCACACACACACATACACACACACCATGTAAGTCTCTGTAAAAAGGCAGGCCAGCATCTTACCACCTCAATCATGTACATTTTCTACCGTGTGTGGTGCAACAAGAGTCGGTAATGCAAATCAGAAATCAGGATTTGCCTCCATAATTGAGGCTTTATCAGCTCATTAAGAAACAGGGAGGCATCGCTGAAATGAGCATGCAATATTCCCATTAAAAGCGCTAAAGGAGAGAGCACTTAGAACATATCAACACGAGTCCTTGGGAGAGAGAGGGAAGGAGCCGTGATTGATAAGGTTACTATCTTGTCAGCCAAAAAAAAAAAAAAAAAAAAAACACCTAAGGGAAGCGGCAATTTAGCAGAAAGAACAGAGCGAATGTTCTCAGGTGGCCCTGATGGCCACTTGTCTGCCCCTTGGTGTTGTAATGCCTGATACAAAATGGCACATCTTATTAAAAATTTGGCAGATTTATTATTACAGTTGTTTAACCTCTTTATAATCAAATCATGTTAGGGGTTCAAGGAGACTCCCTCCCGCTGAATTACAATCATTTTAGCTTGATTTAAATTCTCACCGTGTGGTGCCGTCCAGTTACGCCATGCAGGTACATTTCCTGTTTAAATCCGGCAGCATTCAGAGTCAAGTGTACACAGGAGGTATTAGAAAAATCATTTGAATAAGGGGAATTTTGGCACTTCAAGTCCTGCATAAGAGCAACAGTTTTTCACAGTTATCACATTGTGTTGAAGGGAAATTATAGGGCACAGAGTTAGTCTTCCAACCTCCTCTGGTCCACACTGTAAAATCTGACAAGTTGATCTTTCTTAAAATAGTCTCGGGAAGCGATTGCCATGAAAAAGGAAATATAAGTATCAATCTGTATTTAAGTTTACTTTATATCAAATAAGTTTACTAAACAATTCGCTGTATTTACTTAATTTGGTAAAGATGTTAAAAAAAAGAAACTTAAAAATGACAAGTGAAATTACTTTGCTCTTTCTAAGCGTTAGCAACTTCAGCAAACCAAGTTAGTCTGACCTGATTTTGTTAGGAGATCTGCGAGTTTTGTTTTGTGAACATGTTTACAGAAATATAAATATGGGTTTGCAACCAGCAGAATACAGATATATAGCACATAAAACTTGGTTTACTGAAGTTGCTACAATTCTGAAAGATTTATTGAATTAATTTTGTTATATTAAAGTTGCAACATATTCACAAAATTAAGTACATATGACTAAATTTTAAGTAAACTTAACAATTAGATATAAAGTAAACATAAATGAAGACTAAGGCTGCCAGGTTAACATGTTAATCGTGATGGGATTAAGGTCTGTAATTAACGCTTAATTTTTAAAATAAGCATTCCCATCTTTAAGAGGTTGTACCGGGCTGAGTGATGATACTGGTATAATATGAAACTAGAAGACCTAAGGAATACAGTGATACCAGTCCTGTTATGCTAGCTTCTTAGTAAAGGGGGCAGAATAACACTCCAAAGTTAGGGCTATATTCTGTCGATGGGAAAATGGCATTGTCATTTTACAGAGGGTCCCTTGACCTCTGGCCCTTTAAGATATCTGAATGAAAATGGGTTCTGTTGGGTATCCACGAGTCTCCACTTTAAAGCCCACTTTGTGCTAGTCTTGTGCAGTTTTTTTTTCTGTCATATGATTTCCGATCAAGACAATCTGGTAGAATTGAATTGCTTTACCTTGTATGGATTTCAAAGCTATTTTGAAATGCAAAATAATGGAATTGAAAACATGCAATTAATTGTGATTAAGTACTGAAATTCTGCAATTAATTGCAATCTAAAAATTTTTTTTTTTTAACAATTTTCTAAACAATCAGTTTCTTTGATTTTTTTTAAAAAGGTAAAATCAAGTTATCAGTACACTAAAACAGTCAAGCCAGGGTTTCCGGTGGCTCAGTGGATAGAGCAGGCAGCCCATGTATAGAGGCAGTGTCCTTGCCGCAGCGGCCGTGGGTTCGACTCCAGCTCATGGCCCTTTGCTGCTGTCGTCCCATCTCGCTCCCCCTTTCAGCTATCACTCTCTCCTATCCAATAAAGGCAAAAATGCCCAAAAAATAATTGTTAAAAAAACAACAACAAAAACAGTCAAGCCTTTGTCTGTACAAACTGTACTGCTGCCACTCATAGATGTGAGTGGCAGGATACAAATTTACTACTATTAAAATGAGTGGGCAAAGCCAGGTTAACTCCGCGGTTTCTGTGTGACGGACAGGGAGGGTGACGTGCTGGCATATTGTGTTTCATGTACAGTAATTGCCGCAGCTCAAAGTGCTCAGAGGTGAGATCGCGGCGCGCAATGTGACGATGAACGAAGCATGTCATTGGGCCTGTAGGGAGAGGACTGTCATTAGCTACAGGACGCTGATGATTGAGTAACACTTTCTTACTGCTGCGGAGAAAAAACAACCCAACGCCTTCAGCAAAATCAATACACTCTGAGCTGTCGGAATGCAAATTGCGACTATTCTGGCTGCGTGACACGGGATGATGCACCATTACTTATTCTGGCTCCATTCAATGTCATCATTAGCCTTTACAGTGTCAAATCCGCTCAATAAAGGGCATTATTTCCAAAAGGATAAGCGCTGCATTAATCCTTTTATGCTGCTTTCAGCAGGATGGAGTCTCCCATAGCTAATATTAATGTGCTAGGTGTCAAGAGTGAGATGGCTAATCCTGATAACTCAGGATGTACAGTCAACTTTGCAGATGGCTATCTGCCCTGGACTAGCACTCCTAATAGGCGCAGGAACAGGATGTGCTTTTAAAGCTGCACTTCCCGAACGTCGTCTTCAAAGAAAACGATAATTTTCAACGGGGCTTTCTGAACTGAGAAGATAAGCCAGAGAACGGGGGAGGACAAAATAAAAATGATGCTCGCCTCAGAGAGGAAAAATAGCTTCCTGATATAGTCCTAGCTCCCTCTTTAAAGCTGACACCTAGAACATACAGTTTATCAATTATACATGAAGCCAGAATCCATCTTCTGTTGGCAGCTTGTTTGGATCCGGCCCGAGCCCTCTCAGTGGTGAAATGTGTCTGGGAGCCCCCATCCCTCCTGTCGCCTTTTTCCACTCGCAGCCTGTCCTTAAATCAATCCCTTTTTAGGCCTGAATTTATTTTTCCTGTAACAAATCTGTCTTGGCAAATGATGTCACATAAGCGGGGAGAATGACAGCCTGATGTCTATGCGGGGAACATCAACCTTGCTCCAGCAGCCTCCTCCCAAGGTGAGTAATCATGCTGAGGAGCGGTGCAGTGTGTGGATGCCAGCCAGAGTCCAAACAAACCCAGAGTCTGTTGCTCAAGATAAACAAACCAATTAGGGGAAAGGCATGTTATTCCTCAGTTGGTGGGATATTTGCTAGATGGAAAATAATCAATGCATTCTTATTTCCACGGGGCACAGCCGAAAAAAGTCCTGAGCAGAATAAAATCTAGGCGGAGAGGGAGAGTAAAATTATTCATTAGAAAAAATAAATAATGGGACTAAACTAGCTACTAGTCATGTAATTAATCCATGCAGGCTCAGTGGAGAGAGGAGAGCACAGAGGGGAAGATTCATCATAGCTTTTCGCCCCTCGCTCCCAGGGATACATGCCCTTCTTGTGTGGATGAGTCAGCTTACATCTTCTGACAATTGTGAGCCAAGGGCTTTGTCAAAAGGAACCACAGTTATTGTTTTGATTGGTTCCCCCTTGTTATGTTGGGAGCGCAAAACGCTTTCAA
This sequence comes from Plectropomus leopardus, assembly GCF_026936395.1. NCBI lineage: Eukaryota > Metazoa > Chordata > Actinopteri > Perciformes > Serranidae > Plectropomus > Plectropomus leopardus. Next base: position 12,557,418 of record NC_142194.1, read on the forward strand.
ATGTGATTGCGCCACAGCATCTGAAAATAAGGCACGCACATATAGAACATCAAAAAGGAAGATGTCTGCTTTTTATTTACCCGAGGACAATCATTTGGCACTTTGGCGCTCTCCCTGGCCTCTCCTCCACACTGGAACGAGCAGCCCTATCAGTAATTGCAGGGAGCGGCCCCGTTGGCCAGCCGGAGCATTAGACGACTGGGCTCGCGGTGCATGACATTCAAGCCGGCCAATAAGGACGGACATGCTAATCAAAGTGGCGCTGGCCTCCCCATCACAGTGCGACTGGAGGACTTTGCCCGGTCGGGGTGGATGTGCAGCTGCTCTGGCTGCATTTCCACTCTGCCCCCTCAGGGCCTGGGCACCAGGCTAACCACTGGCACAAGAGTTTAGATGCCGGGGAAAATAGAGAAAAAAATGGCGGAGGCTAACAACGCCACACATGAAAAATAAATCACAGCCAGCTTGTTAGCATGGGGAAGGAGAGAGGGAAAGAGGAAGAGAGGGAGACAGAGAGAGGAAGGGGAGGGGAGAAAAAAAAAGAACTGGGTTAAGAGATTTAATGTGCTGCTGAAAATCTGACACTTGCCAGAGGTCCAAATGTTCCACCAGAGCAACGGCAGCCCTGCCGGCTAAGTCTCTATAAAGCCTCCAAAGCTGCTTACAATATACACTTGAGAAACAATAGATAAGGTCAGAGTACTAGCCTATGTCTGAGTGGGACCATGTATGAAAAATAAACACTTTCTCACTGCATGTGTGAACCCCAGACATGCTCACTGACACACAGGCAAAAAGCAGTTTGATGTTGTTGATTAATCAGCATCTGTCGGGCAAATATCCTGCACATTGTTTGCTTCCAGCCCTTCAAATCTGAATTTTTGCAGCTTTTCTATTTTATTTTTTAAAAGAATATAATTGTAAACTGAATATCTTTAGACTGTTGGTTGGAGAATATACAAATATTTTTAAATCACACTGGGCTCTGGGAACAAATGATAGCCATATTCAACAAAAAATATGAGACATTAATCATAAATACATAATAATGATTACTTGCAGAATTTGTGTATTGTTAAATTTCAGAAACAAATGAAAATTGTTCATTAAAGTTATACAAATTCGACATTTAGAGAAATACACTTATTTGGCACCTCTTCAAAGTTACATACAAGGATTAGTAACACTCTTATATTTGTCCTTTTGAGTTATAGCCAGGAGATAGTTAGCTTAGCTTAGCATAATGAATGGGATTAGAGGGAAACAGCTAGCCTGTCTCTGTCCGATATTACAAAAAATATGCCTACCAGCACAATGAAAGCTCCATAATTGACACATTATATGATGTTTGTTTAATTAATATGAAGTGTTAAAGGAACAGTTCACCCCAAAATCAAAATTACATATTATTCCTTTTAGTTGTAGTGCTGTTTATCAGTCTAGATTGTTTTGGCGTGGGTTGCCGAATTTTGGAGATATTGGCTGTAGAGATGTCTGCCTTCTCTTGAATATAATGGAACTAGATGGCACTCGGCCAAAACACCCAACAATACATTTGAAAAACTCAACAGTAATGTCTTTTTTAGAAATCTTGACCCCGTTACTCAAGATAATCCACAGACCTTGTTGATAGCAGTTTCATGTAGGAACTAATTTCTTTCTGCCGAACTACACCCACCAAACGTATCAGCACGCAGAAGGAAGCGTGTATCTACTGCTAGCTCATCTCACACCACTGAGCTAGCTAATTTTAGGATGCCATTAATGTTTACATCTTGTGCTGTCACAGAAATGAGCCTGTCATTCATTAGTAGATGCACACTTCCTTCTGCGTGGTGATAGATCTGGTGGCTGTAGTTCGGTAGAGGAAATAGTTCCAACACAAAACTGCTCACAACAAGACCCGTGGATTATCTTTGTCATGATTTCTGGAAGGGGACGACTCTGTTGAGTTTAGTTCCATTATATTCGAAAGAAAGGAAGACGTTGCTACAGCCGATATCTCCCACACTCGACAACATTCACCAAAACAATCCAGACTGTGAAGTAGCACGACAGGTAAAAGGAAAAAATGATTTTGGGGTGAGCTGTCCCTTTAAAACAAGTTGCTGTTGTATTGGGTGGTTATGTGAAACGTTATTTCTTTCCGGGCGCAGTAACTTCTTGGGAGTCTTATCATCATGCAGCTGCCAGGAAACTAGCAAAAACTCGAAGAAGTTGCTGCTCCCAGCCAAGAAATAGTCCTGCATGTTACAACCCATAAAACCACAAGTTGTCATTTTTACATTTTACTTTTCATTTAATGGAGAGAAGAGAAACTCATCTTTCAGTCTACAAAGGATGGATTTTGAAAGTTGAAGTTTGATACGAAGAAAATCTTCAGGATTACAACCTAAATGAATGAAATATCAAATCATAAAAAATATTATATTATTCTCAGAAGTCATCCGTCTCTTTTAAAAAAAAGGAGAGAAAAAAAATTACTGGCAGTTTACAATGGATCAAGGCCAAACTGGCAGAAGGAAGATATGCACAAGCTTATTACAGACCATAAACAAATTACAGCGACATAAAAGGGAAAAATGAAACCTTGCAGAAGGAAACAATTCTCAAAGAACAGTGTCCAGCATCTGCCGCACAGAGATGCACATCTGTGGCGATTCTTTGTAGGCCGCTTTCGGAAACAGTCAGGCTGACCCGGGTGCTGCGGATGGTTTGTGGTGAGGGGAATATTCCGGCAATATTTATTCAGTCGAAGCTTTATGCTACGACGTGATAATATAACAGCGTCTGACACTTAACTCCACGCACTATCTTTGCCCAGGAGACACACTATCCTAAAGCGTCTGCGGTTTCATCATGTGAATCTTAATCAGATACTTAGCCAGTAGAGCAGGTTTTTACTCTCCCTGGTGAGAGTATCAACACATGGCCATCAGGCACAATTCACGGCCGCAAAGTGGCTATTTATTTTCTGCTCAGCATTACTTGACAAATAATTACTCAGTCTATTCAATTAAGCCATGGAACTCGCACAAATGGCCACAAACATCCCAGTGTAGGACGGAAACATTATTCTACGTCTCACAACTTTGCATGAATAAAAATGCACACACACACACACACACACACACACGCAGTGCGAGTGCTTTGATGCAGAGGGAGCAAAGGGACAAGGTGATGGAAAGTAGAAATATCATTAAGTCTGAACTATTTCATCCTTTTTACAGCAAGGCAGAGAAAAAACAGACTTGTTGCCGGTGGAGCAGATGCACACAGTAATCCGGGGTGAAAGGACATGGTGTTTTCCCTGCTGAAAAAGAAAAACTGTTTTTACAAGGTAACGTGGGTGTACAAGGAGAAAGTCACTGCATGCTGGTAGAGTAATATGGACTACAGCCTGGACGTCTGCCAGAGTCCAAAAATGTGCCCCCCTCCCCTCCCACCCCTCCCCACCCCAAGAGGCAATTACTCAAGATACAGTGGATTAAAGCATTTTTTCCTGTTGTTGTTCAAATTAGGATGCTAGAAATAAAGACTCCCAAAATAAAAACCAGCACAGCCCCTGCCAATTTTTAAGTATTTCCACACACATTTCAAAATAAATAAATAAAAATAAATCGCACAAATACACAAATCTCAACCAAAATAGATTCCATTCACTATGATGAGAACTTCTCCTTAGTTAGAACAAAATGAGATGAACCCTGACATCCTGTAAACTTTCTGCACAACGATTTCAAACAGATCTGCTTTTGAAAAGCTCATTGTGTTTGTATTGTTGTTAAATAAATAAATAGAACAATCAGCAGTCCAGGGAAGTACAGTAATTAAGTACATTTTCTGCAGTACTGCACAGTACAATGTTGAGGTACTTGTCTATTACTTCAGTATTTCAATGTTACACCAATTTATAGTTGTACTCTACTGCATTTCGAATGGAAATATTACATTTTAAAATGTATTAATCTGACAGCTAGTGTTAGTAACTTTGCAGGTTAAAATTTTCCATGAAGCATATGATCATGTTATAAAATATGATGAATTGTTCAAGAGTACCAACAGTTTATAATATAGTGAAAGTTAGCAACATTTTAAAATTTATCATACTTATCCTATCATAAATTGCCTTTATAATAATAATAATAAAAATGAGTACTCCTACTCCTACATTTGATGTTTTAAGAAATACTTCAACCCCCAAAGGAAAATTTGTATTTAACTGACTCACCCTGTGTTAGATTGAAGTTGTGAAGAAAAGTTTTGTTTTGTTGCATGCCTCCACAATGAACAAAGAGTCCAAAAAACGGAGAACATTTTGATGCTTTGCAATCATAAATGTCCGAGTTTAACAGCAGCAAACATATATCAAAACATCCATGTACAAACTCTTGCACAACTCCTGCAGGATAATTCAAGTTCTGATTTATTCGGTTGTATGCTCAGTACTTCATAAACAGACAGCCCTTTCTGACAACACCTGATTTCTTCATCATCATTTTACCACGATGAATACAGGTGCCTCTGGTCTACTGCTGCCTCAGTCACTTAGCTTGTTTGTGTTATTGTGTGATTTAAATGTTTTAAAGAGTTAGTCCAGATTAACTGCAGTCACACAGTAACAAAAACAATCTACAGATGGAGGCAGGGATAGAGCAGCAGCTCCCATGTTCAACAAGGTACAATTACAATTAATTAAATAATTTTTTTTCAATGGAGTCTGGCTTTGAAAAAGCATGTATAAGTTCCATTTTTACCATTACCCTTTCCCATCCCTGAGTTGTGTGAGAGTTTGTAAACAGATATTTTTGATATAGTTTTGCTGCTGTTAAACATGGAGGCCGACAACTTTAATTCATCAAAAATTTTCTTCATTTTTGGCTTCTTCGTTCACTGTGGAGGCAGTTTTAGTTATTATTTCAAAGGAACACAAGGTGAGGAATTGATTTAAAATTTGGGGGCTTAAGTGTTTCTTTTAGTATATTTTTCTGACAACGTTCTCAACCTGAAGCTGTTAAATGCAGGATTTCAAAATTTCTCACTTTGGCGTCTCTCATTGGAATTTTCATAGAGACTATGGGGCACAAAAATAAAAGAACGGATTACAACTTAAACTTCACCAATTTTACTCCTGAGCAGTGTCCAAAATGACTCCCTTGTTTGCTCATTCACTACTGACTATCTAACACACTCTCAATTGTTTACTTTGTAGTGCAATGCAATAAATTGAGATTTTGGACTTCATCATCATTTTGCATCATTACTGACTGATTACTGAGGTGTTGAGTCATACCTCTTAAATTTTCACATCTTGTGATGCACTGTTTTGTTATCTGAATGGAAAAAAAAACACTCACATGAAACGGTTGATAGAAGCACCATTACTGTGCAATTTCTGCAGTAAGTCATTTTGTACAATAACAGCACTTCAAACGTGACGTTTCAGCCAAACATGAAGCACTTAGCAGCTAGCTCAGAGGTCACACAGCCCCTGATGCTACTACGAGCGTCCAGTCTTGTCAATCTCATTCAAACAGGCGTTCACACACATACTAAGTCTACCTTTGAAAGATTAACCAACTCAATCGCTGTGGACTGCAGGCCAATTTCAGTGGTAAAGGACAGGGGGTTAACAGAGGCTTAAAAGATTGCATCATCTGACAATTTATAAGCCGCCATCGAGAAACACAATTGTGTCCAAAATCCATTTGAGTATTTTTAAATGTTGCTCACAGCAAATGTTGATATATGCGATTAATTTAGATTAATTAATCACAAAGCATGTAATTAATTAGATTTTTTTTAAAGCATGACAGCCCTAATTGTTAGCAAAAAAGTAGTTGCTGTTGTCATTGCTTTTTCCTGCCATTGTTGGCATTTTGGAGGGCTATATGTAGTGTATAAATTTCACACTCAGAATGCAGACGCTTTCTTATACTAAAATGGTACATATTCTTACAATAAAGTGCAGTATGTTGCACTCACAAAGTTATTTCAGAATAGCCCAGGACTGTCTAATTTTTCCAGAAATATATGTAATGATCATGTAGACGTAGCGGTCTTAAGTGAAAATTAAATGTAAGACTTTTACTTTGAACGGAGTGTTTTTAGAGTGCAGTATTGCTACTTTTCCTTCAGCAAAACATCTTAAATCTTCCCTCTGAAATGAAGAAGTACAACCATAAATCAGGCGTAAGGAAAATTGTAAACAACATAAATAAATCCCACAGACGTGAAAGTGAAAGCCACAGGATGTCTGCGCAGCCAGCATCGTTTGGCCTCTCCACCCTAATTTACCACGCTCCGCCCACTCAGGCCTGCAGGGCTGTGGAGCTGGCTGATCCTCCAGCAGGGCTGGGGCCAGCCCATACGTCCCACTGGCACGGGACGCCCCGCCAAGAGCCAATCACCAAGCCCGCACTCCTGACAGCTCATTACCACTCAATTAGGCAGGTGCACCTCCACGCACAGCCTTCTGACAAATACAGCCCTCCCAGATGCATGTTTAACATTCGAGAGAATTATATAGTGACAGCAAACACTAAACGCCTCACCCTTATCACTTGATTGCCTCAAGATTTAAATCCTATAATTGGCCCAGGCCAGCGGGAGGAAAAAAAAAAAAAAGCCAATAAATATGATGCAGTCGGCTTGTAATTGAACAATTATGAATTCATATTCATAAGATGCTTGCTGGCAATTACAAAATGCCATCTGATTAGACACAATTTGAAATGACATTGTTCCATGCTAAAGACACTGTGGTGTCAGCCTAATAAAGAGAATACACATCATAGCAGTTGCTCGCCCACCAACATGACCTCCAGAGATGGGAGACATGCTGACACAGTGGCTTGGCCGGTGACGGACGGGACTTGGCACCCATCGCTCTTTGTCCCCTAAACCTACTGCTCACACTCGACTCGTGCAGGAAAAATAACACCACCAAGGGTTGACTTTCAAAAATTTTTTAACACCAGTGGGCACAGATTGTGCACATAACAAAACACAAGCAAGGCGAAAAAATGTTGATCCCTTGAGAACAGATTCTAATCAAGATGAAATGATTTACAAATCTATTTAATAAGGCTTGCCAGAAGTCAAACTTGGCATGTAAATGCGGTGGGGATTAAATTTCATCGGCAACCAAGACTGTAACTGATCGCCTGCAGACAAAGGGGGAGCCTGCCAGTTTTTTTTCCTCCCCCCTCCACTTCTCTTCCCTCCCTCCATCCCTCCCTCCCTCCCTCTTTCTCTCCACTGCCTGCATTTTGCCTCGTGATCCCTCCCTGGCTATGTGGAAGGACAGGGGCAGTGCAGAGTGGTGCAGTACAGAGTGGAGAGGAAAGAGAGAAAAGACAGAAAAGGAGAAGGAGGGAGGAAGATGGAGACAGAGGGAAGGGAAGAATTTTGGAGATAAAGAGCAGTGGTGAGAGGGAGAGAGGACAGAGAGGGATAGAGAGGAAGCTCAAGGTCAGCGTGAGGACAGCATGGTCCTCCGAGTTGGACAGAGAGACAGCCGCAGTCACCTCTGTGCTAATCAGCCCTTCGGCTAGCTGATGAGATGTCAGTTAGTTGTGTGTGTGGAAAAAAAAAAAAAAAACCTCTCCCTTTGCTTTTTTGGCTGCAAATTGCAGGGGCTGGTGGGGCGGAGTAACAATGTGTGTGTATATATATGTGTGCCACTCTGGAGTGTAAGCAGGCTGACGTGCTGCTTGTGGTGCCAGTATTGCGCTTTTTTTTTTTTTTTTGCCCTCCCCTTCGCCTCTTTTTCTTGCATATTATGCTACGGTGACTGAAGCTGAACTCAGCTTTCCCCTGCAGTGAGGGCAAGAATACAACTGCCAATTAATGCTATATGCAGTGTGCCAGTGTTAACAGTGTGAGGCATTCTGCTTCAAGTTGCTGCGCTGTTAGAAACAAAAAAGGTGGGCTAGCTGTTTTCCTCGGGCGTGGCTAACCTCTCGCGCGTTAACGGGGGGATTGCGCCATTAGCTGAGGGCGCAGACGAACAGCGTCCGCAGCTGTGATCAGGTTTGCGACCTAACAGCACTGCAGCTTGTGTCTCATTGGGTGAGTTTTGTGTATCAGGCCAGTTGGCAGAGGCGAGTGTCTCCTCCGTCTATCCTTGGGTTATTTCTGACCATCTGTGCCCAGTCATTAACAGGCCTTTTCACAGTCAATTGTCTTGTTTGTCTCCCCCTCTTCATCTTACTTGCTCTGTGCATGGCCATGAGATGGACAGAGTGCTTCTTTTTTTTTTCTTCCCCTGAATGTAAATGGCATAAGTTAGGAGAGGCCGTTTTATTAGCGCGGGCTAAGGAGAGCTGTGGAGCCATAGGTTAATTCAAAGTGGCATCATGGAGGATGCATCAAGCGGTGGAGATCAAATTACAGGGCAAAGTGCTCAGTGGTAAGAAAAACAAGCCAGTGGTATGCTGCAGAATGTGTGCGTGCATGCTGTGTGTGTTTAGCAGCAAGTGTATGTGTGTCTGGAGAAAGAGAGAGGGAGAGGGGGGGAGGCAAAGGAGACAGCAAAAGGAGAGGAGGAGGAGGGAGGGTGTCCATAGAGGACCAAGGGGGATGGGGATGGAAGGAAAGAGGGAGTGAAGGGAAAGGAGGGGGGGAGAAGAGGCTAACTGGGCCAGCACGCACACATCACCCCCACCAATTAGAGTCACTCATCTCCCCTTCACACAATACATCACCCTCCATTTCTGATGTTTACAATCGTCGGGGAAAGAAATAACTGTAAACATCACTGCAGCAGCGATGGCATTCAACACACAAAAAAACGAGAGAGATATCCTCTGCCTGAAATGCGTTTAGCCATTCCTTCTTCCCCCTCACGCCTTTGTTATTGGTCTTTGTGCAATGATTTGCCTAAGGACCCAGATTTCCTAGCAACAGCCTGCCACCAAACATTTGGCAGGAGTTCAACATTCTCTCTCTTTGTGAGAAATGGCAGTGCTGCCTCCCTGCTCTGCGTCTGCCACCAGCCCTGCTGCTGCTGCCGCCGCCGCCACCGCCGCCGCTGCTGCTGGATGAGCCAGACTGGCTGCAAGAGCCCCTCTAATAATTCTGTTTTCATCCAATCACACCACATAGTAGCAGGCACCTTGAGAGCCTCTGCCAGGAATCATCAATCACCTCTTTAACACACATGCTCTGGTGAACACGGACGCACGTGCGAGGTGAATAACATGCTAACGTACACACATGCACGCTTTTCGGTAATTACATTTTCAGATTAGAGTGTACAAGACTGCGTATACCGCCCAGCAGTCGTTTAATGAAAATCAACAAAGCACATTAATACACAGCAGAGGTTGGTACAGTGAGAGAGGGAGAGAAAATGTACAATGTGGCTGTAAATTGGGTAAATACATCTGAGTGCTCTCGACAAGGTTAATGGAGAGAGGAGGCCTTAGTGAACACCGGTCTAGACACGCCACACAGTATTAAGTGGGAATAGCTGTGGCAGTGTATCTGGCTAAGTACTTTGGAAGTGCGAATGGGACCCTAATAAAGCGAATGATCCCCCCTGTTTTGACAAAGAGGCCCAGGAGGGACGCTGGAAACGACGTTTTGAGATTCCGAGCACTGACAAACACCCATTTGTGGCCCTTTTCTATTCCCCCCTCAAATCCCACGGAAGCTTTTCCCCTGCGCGCAAGACTGTCGGATGTGGGCAAAACCCAACTGCCAATTTGCAGAGGATGTGCCGTGTTTGCTAATGCGAAGCAGAGGCTAAAAATGAGACCACACAAACTCTGGAGGATGGACTGACTGATCTGCTTTCTGGCACGAGCACTGACGGCTTTTTTTTTTTTTTGTTTGTTTGTTTCTGCGACTGGGCGGCTAATTATGAAACCTCCATCATTATTGGGCTACAGTACACTCATGTTTAGAGAGCTTGTGGGCAACTCTGGGACTATTGTGAATTTCACTTGGGACAATATGCCAAGGAGTGTGCTGATGGCTGTAAATGCTGATTTATGCCGATAATGAACTGCTTAAAGACGTGGAATGCGGTGCGATTTCAGGGATATCATCTTGACTCGAGATCAGAGAAAATGTTGATCTGCCAGAATTAAATGTAATCCCAAACAGTGAAACACGAGCATGGCAGGCCATCCTACCCCAGAAGCTGTAAGTGAAGACATTACCTCAGTGGTGCAGCTTGAGTGTGTGTGAATGTCTAAGCTCACATCTGTCCTCCTCAATCTGTGTGTGTGTGTGTGTGTGTGTGTGTGTGTGTGTGTGTGTGTGTGTGTGTGTGTTTTGTCTGTAGGGGGAAGATTGTGTAGGAGGGGGTAAAGCTGAATGAACTCGGATAATCAATTTTCACACTTTCACAGCACCTGTTGGCTTGTCTTCACGTAAGAAAAAAAAAAGAAATGAATGAATGCATTACATGTAGAACAATTTCACACTGTGCTGCAGCTCCGCGCACAAAGACGAGGGGAAAATAGGGAGAATGGAGCTGTATTGTCTCAATAGGTAACATAGCTCATTTCACTCAACAAAGGATGAATGGATATATTGACAATGCTGAAGGCGCGCTGAGGCATTCCCTGAATAAAGCCTCTTAACATTTTGTCCTCTTCTGGCAATAGAGTTGGGGAACAGTCATTTTGAATGTAGAGGGTCTCACTTACCGCAATATAATAGACCTTGGCTTTCTTCACCAGCTCCCAGTTGCTGTCCAAGTCCAGGTGTTTTTCCTTTTTGTAGCAGTTTGCCGCTGCCAGGTTAGCAACAAGGGACCTGCCGAGACAGACCCCATAAATCTTCCGCCTCGCTTATCATCCATCTTAATTTTGTCTCAAAAACATCCCTAAAAACACTCGGGCCCTAGACTTTCCTTTGTTCTTTCACGATATAAAAGGATGATAATGGTTTCTTAGAATGTCTGAACCAAGGTGAAATAAAGTCATCTGGATGTCTTTATTTTTCTTTCTTTAAAGTAAAAAAAAGGGGGTTATCTCAAACACCAAAAAAAGATAGGAGATTAAAATAAGCAGAGGGATTTTCAAGGCCAACAATGAGCTACAAATTATTCATATTATCACATCACTTGGAGAAGTGCTCCATTGTTAACAAAGGTGGAAAAACAACAGAAATGCATTACTAAATGAACACTTGAGTTGAGTAGTGAGCGCTGGGAGCTGGAAGTGAAGCAGGTGGCATTATCTTAACATAGCTCATTAGCCAGTCCTCGTGCGCTGTCGGTTTATGAGCGGCCATCAAAATGAGTGCAACCATCATCGCTACTTAGGGGAAAACTGTGAGGCGACCATATGACAGGTGGGTGCCGCTACAGGAAGGGGTCCGCTCTCACGCGGCGGGAGAAAAAAAAAACTGCTCATGGGGCTTTAGCATCACAGAGAGGAGTAACAGAGTGCTAAGTTGATCAGAGTGTGATGACGACGGCTACGGTATGACAGCAGGATTAGGATTGCACTTGACCTGAGCTGCGGTAATGGACTCAAAGGTTGGAACAAGTATGACAGACAAAATGAGTGTCATTACTGAGGAAGTCCAACAGACATGAGAAAAACAGGGAGCTGTCAAATAACAGCTAGACTGAGTGATATATATTCAAAAGGTTAAACTGAAACACTACAATGAGCTACCAAAGAACACAACGTTCATCAGCCTCTCCAAGAATGTGCAAATTTGGAATATTTGCAGAGTTTTGCTATTTTCTGACAAAACTGGTCATCTTTAAATACCAGTTTGCTAATTTTAACAATCGCTAGTTTTCTACATAAAGATACTGTAATCACTCTTATCTACAAAACTCAAAGAAAAAGCATCATTTTTCATTATGAGACTTCCTTGTAATTATTGAAAAAAAAAAGAACTTTGTTTCAACTTGTCTTCTCAGGCTGGGTCTATTCTCTAACCAAGATTTTAAAACTGATAATAAAATCAAAGTTATGGAAACTAAACTATTTTTAATAAAACTCCAGAAACAGTGCCGGGCTTTCAGACCAATTTGACATAGTGGTCAAACGTGAAATTACAACTTCTGAGTCTGTCACATGTTGCCATAGGCTGCAAAAAGACTTTCCCCCAAAGACTTGCTGTGTGAAAGAGACTCCTGTAAATGAGTGGATACTTTATTTAGTGTCACAACCCCTAAAAAATGTGAGGTTCCATCACTTTAGTCTTATAACATTGCACTTTGCAACATGGATCTAATAAACTTGGGCAGGACATCAAATCTGATATATGTAGACTGTACAAAGACACCAATTGAATTGCAGGCTAGAACATACGTCTATTGACGCCAATATATAAGAACAAAATGTCATCAGCGTGCGTCATCCATCTATACCGCTGTAGTGATAAGAGAAAAATGTCAATAAACATGAATTGAGCCCTCGCTATAGTGGCATTTATGTGTGTCTTTTCTCCCCTAACAATCGGTCAATGATAAATATGGTGAAAAAGTTGATAATTTCAGTACAGGGCTACCTAACATTTTAGTCCACCTCCACAAAACAAAGCCTGGAAGAAGATCACCTTTCAAAACTCAGGATTTCTGGTAAGTAGGCTATGATACCAGGGTTTTAAATCACAAGTTTCATCACAATAAATACTATACAGATTATCTGAACAACAATTCAACATTTGCCGATATCACAAAGTCTGCCATGGTACAGTTTCGATTTGATTCAATTCAGGGGCACGTGATCGATATCAGATGATATCAATAAAAATCGTCATTGTCTTTTCCTTGGCTGCTTGCCATTAGCTGCCTGGCGAATGTTTGGGATGGAAGAGTGTTTGGCAGGAAATGGTGTTTAATGTGCAATGAGAATTTCAAAATAAAGGAGTTTCTTATTGATGACAATATGCATCGATGATATTGGATCCCTGATCACTGAATTGACATATTGCTGCACCCCTATATGATACAGTGCTGGTTATGGTCGCTTAGCAAAGTCAGTCAATTCCTGCTACCACACACTTGAAAGTTGTTGAAGTGTACAACCTTGCATTTTCCAAGCTGTTAAAGATGCGGCATGTGTCCTGGCCGTTACAGACTAAACTCAGGGGAAAACAAGTTACAGAGAAGAGATCAATGTCTTGTATAATTGACTGCATAGGCTGGCAACAACTTTTTTAGGGCTGCCCCTTGAAATTGAAATCAGTCAGAGACTCCTCAGTCGACTGAGATGGCAAGTTAAGCAGTCTTTTTTTGAGGGGGTTGCTCGTCAGTGTGCAGTGCAGTAAAATGCTGGAGATGTTTTGGTACCCAGATTTTGCTGTGGAGTGAGCGCTCTCGACTGTCACACTACTCTTTGGTGCAAGCGGCTGCGGACATGCAGAGGCCTCACTGTGAGGTGAAGAAGTGGTGAAGTTAATACAATGTAGTCTCTGACCTCTGTTTGATATCTTGTGTTGCCAAAAATGTTGATTTGTATTTGCAATGTGTCGTTAGTGCCCTTAGCTTGTTTACTAAATTATATGAATGCTGCTGTCACACTAAATGTCCCGCTGAGCCCCATTCAAACTTAAAAACTTTATATGGGGGAAAAAAACGAATTGTTGAATATTCTTATTGAATCGCCGAATGTGATTTGACCAGCATAAGTCTGAGTCTTGTACGTGTAATTCCTAAATAAACTGACTTAATTACAGATAAAATGAGACTATTTCTTGATACATACAGTATCTTCGCGCATTGGCACTCAAATTCTCAGATTTAGTAGGGAAGGTAGATTTTTTTTCTTCAGGACTTGCACTAATCAAAGCCTGGGGGCTGTGACACACTGCCTCCCAATCCTTCAAAGCCATCACACCTCCAATCTGGCCCTGCCGGCGACCTTTCCTCTGGCCTCCTGAGCTGTCTGTTAAACACCTGTAAGAAATATTACAGAGCTCGTCTCCCTGTGCACGGCACCTGACCTTTTCAGGTGTCAGAGCCACATCAAACAAGCCCACTAAGACCATTCAACGCGGCCGGCTCCTGGGGCGGTTGAGGTCCAGCCGTAGACTGACTGACAACTCCAGTAGCAGCGTATGAAGGGCTGCAGAGGAGGGGAGTGTTTAGAGAAGGAGGTTATTGATCCACACCTGGTCTATCATGAACTGGAGCCCTCGCTGTTAGTGATATTTGTGTGTGTGTGTGTGTATGTGCAGGCTTTGACCTCTGCTGTCTCAGACGTGCTGATGATGATGCTAGCATGAGAGTCGCCAGAGATGCTAAAGCCCCTTTTACAGCCGAGAAGGCTGACAGGTGAGAGCCGGGATAGCCCAGCCATCTCTAACACATTGCTTCTGTCAGCCTATAGATGGATGACAACCCACTGGGGCGGCAGAGACTGAGTGGGGGCCTGGAAAAACACACTCAAGCTGTTCTTTTTCCTTTTGATGTGTGAGCTGAGCTATGATTCCCTGTTATGACTTCCAGCCCCGAGGAGTCAACTGCCTGCCTGAGGATGTAAAAATGAACCAGGAGGACTATTTTGAATCCAAGCTAGAGGGTCATTTTTTGGTCAAGTGTGACTGAAAGGTGGCTAACCTATTGTCCCCGGTGATGCAGGCTGCACAGGTACCGGTCGGCTCCTCGTTTTGCTCATAGTAATGCGCGTCGACGTGGGCTTCTTCGGCCTTCTTCTTCAGGATCTCCCCAAAGTGGTCAGTGCCGATGCACCCGAAGAAAGTAGCCACCTTGTGGGGTTTCTGGATCATCCACTAGGAAAGAGAAAATAAAAACAGCAGTTACAGTGAGCTCAGTTTACAAAATATAAGTCTGTTTGAAGGGTCAAGTTCAGCGAAGGCAGATGGCATACAAACTGTAGCTTCACAGCAAACATACTGCTTGTGATATATGAGGGCTGCGAGCTGTCGTAAACAACCCAAGACCAATTCCACTCCACATAGAGGCACTATTCTCATCCAAGCACTCCCTCTTCCATGTGTGCTAAAAACAGTCTCATCTCCTTATTTACACAAACCCCATAATTCAAGGCTCCATCCTACTTATGCAAACACAGACTGTGTGTGTACCTGCTACCACAGGACACTCCCTGACTGCTCGTCGGCCATTTTTTTGGTCTCGACAGACCTGATGTACTCAGTGACTTTTACCTGATGAGAGAGAGGAGGGGAGGGTGAGGGCTGCTCAAATTCTACAGCGCTCAGGTTTAACCTCCAAAGATTTATTGACGTACAGTACGTGCTGCTGTTTGCTCATTTTATTGCAGCCTCCTGTTTTGTTGCTGACGGGGGCCCCTTGTGAATGAGATGTTGCTGCTTTTGGGGATGACCTGTATATGTGTGAAATTAATCATTTCACACGACCAAATAGCATCTTGGTGGGGGAAGAAAAATGCATTTTCATCACCCATCCAGAGATGCTCTCCCCTGTTATTTTGTGCTCCCCCCCACCTCTGGTCTCTGGGTAACTAGTTCAGATGGGAAAATAAATAAATAATCAAATAGTGGAAAAAAAATATCCAGGAAAAAATGCTTTACTTTAAGCAAGGGTCAGGTGTATTTTCAAACACGGGCTTCCAAATCACAAACTTAGCTGACCTATGAGGCGCGTGGCTTTTACCTGGTAACAAAATCAGGCTGCAAATGATAATGATTACTTTCAATATCCATTATTCTCTTTGTTTATTGATGAAAAATTCCCCATCATAATTTCCCATAGCTAATACTGTTTTCTTCAAATAACATGTTTTGTATAAGTAATAGACTGTAATCCAAAAGTATTCAATCTAGAGTGATATTAAACAGAAAACATCGTTCTCGTAAGCCAGCGACTCTTTGTATGGTACATACATACACACACACACATACAATTTAAAAAATAAAGACAAAAAAAATTAACTGACATCAATACGGTTAGGGACAATTTTGCCTAAATGGCTATTGTAGAGACAAAAAACAGAATTTGAAAGTACCTGCTGTTTATTGCAGCGTTTTATTGGGGATTTTGTGTTCTCTCATGCCTTGATACCCATCGTGCTGAGTTTGAAAAACTTTTTGCATACATACACCTATCTTTGTTTGCATTTCTTTGTGCCAGTTTCAGCCATGCTGTGAAATTTTGGCTAAAAAGCCAATTTTCACTGAATCTGCAGTCCCTTATGTTGTCCAGAGTAAAGAGACAGCTAGTTAGCTGACAGTGGATCCTCTGCTCTAAGCATCCCGACCGCACACACACACAGTATACAGTAAGTGTTGTTGGTTTTACTATCCTGATCTGTGTGACATAAATGCGAGAGGCATTCAGAAAATTATTTTAAATGATTTTGAGATTTTACAATGCAATGTCAGGAAAAAACGATTAATAAAAACCACACAAGAACAACTGTTGTACTTTTAAAATTAATTGATTCAATGCCTTTTAACGCTGTTCAAGGACCCGCAGTAACCCAGAGATATCTATATATGAACGCAGATACATTTTTAAACAGCAAACAAAAAGCTAAAGGTTAAAGCGGATTAAAGAAGTGGCATCAAGCATATCAATGAAAAAGATCAAATATCTTGTTAAATCCAAATGAAATGTTTGTGACAATGCCTGAAGACCTTTTATCTACCTCTTAAAAGATGATGTTAATGTTGGTAACCTGCATCAGTTGATAGGGTTATAGGGTTGGGTGTTGGGAAGTAGAACACGGCAAAACATGTTTGCTGTGTTTAGTTTCATATGAGTTTCAAATAGCAATTGTTTGGCAGTTTCACCTAAAAAATAACTAATGAGTGATATCAAAACTAATTGCCAGCTGACTTTCTGTTAATAATCAACTCTTTGACTCATCTTTTCAGCATTGGCGGCGGCAAAATGATCAATAATAATGCCACATATGCCGGCTGTGTCTTGGCCCATGAGCGGGTCTTCCACGTGTCAACTTGAGTCATGGTTCAGTCATTCAGCTGTACCCCCCACTTCCCCTCCCCACCTGGCTGAAATGCACAAACAAGTACGAACACGCACGCGCAAATCCACAGCAAAAGCCGACAGAAGCGAGCTCTTCTTCCCTAACCTCTTGCTGCAGGCACCTCACACTTATCAAGGTCACTGGCTCGGGTACACGTCAAGTCCTATCTGATTTTCTCTTCGCCGTGATGAGCTCCGAATCCAAGGTTAGAAGCTGCGGGCTGTAAATAATGACAGCGCGGCCCCTCCATTTGCAGGCCTCTCAGGTGGGAATAGAGAGGGCCACTCAGGGGCCCCCGTCCCTCTGATGACAGCATGGTGAATCACGGTGGAACCACCGACCTCGCAAGCATGCCCCCGCCCCCCCCCACCTCACAACACCTCCACCTCCATCTGAACTCTCCTGCATCCTCCACCTCCTCTTCCTCTCTCTGACCGTCGGCTGTACTCTCACTGCCAGCTCAGCTTGTCATTTTACAGGGTCATTAACAGACACACACACACACTAACATGTGCATGAGTACACAGTGCACCCACGCAGGGAAAAGACTGACACACTCACACACACATACAGACACACATACAGAGAAATCCTTTCTAGTGCCACCACATCAAAACTCCCTCCCTTCCTAAAAAACCCACCCCTGCTTTTGCCAGAAGCTGCTCTCCTACTCCAATAAACACAAAGCGGCAATAGATAAGAAGAAAATGTCTTCATTATGAGCATGTAAAAAAATGTATCTTGCCGTTTTTTTTTCCTATCCTCTGTGGTGCGCAGGAGCGGGGAGTTATATCAATTCATTTCCATCCCTGGCACCCTGCAGACAATCCCTCTCCATTCCCAGATTACGTGAGATAATACCTCCATTATGACAAAAGCGCTATTCGCGGGGTCGCCGAGAGGTCAACCAACCCTGCGCTGGGTATTCATGCTTAGTCACATCCCAATTATACCGCAGTGGCAGAGGCAGAAATTGGCAAATGTACATCAAGGCGCTTCATTACTGAGGGCCGCTCCAGTGAAATTAAGCAGCAGATGAGACAGAGTGAGATTTGCCCCCAGGCGGCATGTTAGAGAGAGAGAGGAGGAGGAGGAGGATGGGAAGAAAGAGGGAAGCTGAAGTAACAGATTTTTCTGAAGGTGCTGGGAGCTTGTATCTTGCACAGCAGCTCATGTATATTTACTTAACTAGGGAGAACGCCAGTCCCCAAAGATTAATAAGTTCCCATGATACACCACAGCGACATATCTCTAGGTGCGTTTAGATACGGAAGGGAAACCTAATACAAACAAGCGAGAAAAATATCCCTGAAAAGCAGGGGGTAAGATGCTGCAAAGGCGTACTCGCTAAAGGCAAAGTGATAAGTATACATTATGTTAAGTGGAGAAAGCGTCTCTTTCTGTTTGGCTTCCATTTAGCCAAATAATCTCACCCGCCCGCCTGCCAGCCCACCCAACACTGGCCCCAGGGCCCCCAGATAGCTATTAATTATGACATCTCATGGTTGCAAGGAGCCCCACTTGGGGAGCTGACCCAGGCCGGCTCCTCAACATCCAGCAGCTGCCACTCTTCACTACGGAGGCAGCCGCCTCGCGTGGCAGCTTCCAGGAGGGCAATTACACAGCCCAGATGAGATGAGGCGGCTGAATGTTTGGGACTCGAGCGCTCAGACTGCCATTAGCACTATAAGCTATTACATTCCCTCTTCTTCTCTGTTTTTTTTCCCTCCCCTCCCTTCTTCCGTCTCCCCGCTCACTTGCTGCTGTATATTGATGAAGTGGTAATGGGACCTCTAGTTAGATATTCCTCCTGTAAAAACATTGTCTTGTTTCGAGTCTCCCTCAGGGGTCAATGTATTCTCCCGGAGTTGCTGGGAATCATTTCTGCTCTATTAATGATGCAATTCCAATGCAATTCAGATCTACTGAAGACGCTGCACAGTGGGCTTTTGTGGGGAGTTGATAGATGACACTGTGTGTTATCCTGCAGTTCGACAACAAAGTGGCGCCTTCTGCACATCACCGGGAATCTGGTCGGCCCGTCACTCCAGTTTCCACCCGCTTGGTTCATCCTTAAAACAAGAACAGAGGAGAAGTCTTCATTCTCCTCGCTTCACCTCACCAGCGGGGCCCTCTTGAGAAGAACATGTCCGTGCCTAATGATGGTCACATTAATTATAGGCTTATCAACCCGGCAAAAATTCAATAGGGCTATTTATAGAGGCCTAAAATAGCTGAGGGCGAGGGTGCTGCACGTCAGGGTGGCCTGTAACTGCCTCCTCTCGCTGCTGTCTGTTAGAGCCAGGGGTGGAGGCTGATATCCGTGTTTCTTTTTACTGTGCAGTTAAAACAACTAGCAAACATCTGTCCATCAGGAGCTGTCATGGCGAGCGCTTTTATATAAAGCACGGCGGAGCGGAGGGCCCTCACCACAAGCGCTGACATTGATGAGGTCTGGCAGCTTCCATTAAATCACTCTTTCCTGTAAAGTGCAGGGCATCAAAGCAACCGGCTGAGGATTTTTCACTCAATCAGGTAACACACAAGCCACCCCCCTCCCCACCCATCGTACTCCCTGTCCTCTCAGGGGCTGGAGCCTTCTGGTCAATAACTCCAATCAGTTCAATTTCATGCACAGTTAGCCATGTTGGGGTGCTAGGGCACTGCTCGCGTCGGGGTTGCATATGTTGTTGTCGCTGTTGTTGTTTTTCTTTAATTTTTTTCTCCTCCCTGGGAGGGTTGATAAGTGGGGTGGGGACCTGCACTGTGTAAAAAGTGGAGACTAGCCAGGGCTAGCATGCTTGTTTTAACCCCGCCTCACCACAGCGGGCTCCCTGCCAAGCCATTAAAAGTCTCTGTGCTCTGCTTCAGTGACACAGCTAAAAGAATAGAGAGCAGGCGAGAGGGAGAGCTGTAAATGATCAACACGATAATGAGCTGATTATCAGTCAAAGGCATGGATAAGCTCTCTCTCCAGTAATTTCCTTTCAGATCAGTCAACCACATTCTCCTCTCTGCAATCAACACTCAAAGGGGAGGCATAGCATGTAGCCCGATGGGAATCCGGCCCAATATCAGCTTCAAATATCCAGATCCTCGTTGTCTTCTGATCAGTGCCTGGCTCGTCCCTTGCTGACACACCAGCGTGGTGGGGAGGCTTGTGTATCACTACTCAAGTTTCCTTTTGTGGTGGTTGTTTCGCAGTTGTCTTGCAGCTTTAGGCTCTGGCTGCAGGACAATAAAAAGCTGACTGATGCTCTAATGATGTTCAAATGCACTCTGTATTCTGCAAGTATTTTGACTGTGACTCATTTCCTATTGTTTTGGCTCCACTTCAGGATAAGATTTGAAATGTAATGTGGTCAAAGGACTGACTCTCTGCTTTAAAAATCCCATTAGATGAGGACTTAAACTTCTTGGAAAACTGCTGCTCCAAGACGTCAGTTAAATTTCAATGATGACCTCATGTTGCTTTAGCAGGCAAGAATAAAGGTCCCCGACACAACAAACTGATACCAAAGAATCAATAGCAAGGAGGGCTGACTGTTGGATTGCCT
Organism: Plectropomus leopardus; assembly: GCF_026936395.1. Lineage (NCBI taxonomy): Eukaryota > Metazoa > Chordata > Actinopteri > Perciformes > Serranidae > Plectropomus > Plectropomus leopardus. The sequence goes on from NC_142194.1 coordinate 12,577,888, forward strand.
CCTGTCCCCTGTGTCGTGGTCAAAATGTTGCACTTGAACACACCGCACATGATACCAATATCATCACTGCAGCTTTAAAACTCAGCCCGGTACAGCCTCTCAAAGACAGGGTATTTTTACACAGTTTGTATTTGCACTTGTTTTTCCTTTCTCTGTGCTTTACATCAGAGCAACATTAACAAACAACAATTGCCCCCCAGGAATCAAAAGTGTATATTCTGATTCTGATATACTCCTAATACTCTTATGGTGATATGATTCTGATATCTGATTCATACAAGCAGGCAGTTGTCTGTAATTTAAAAAGGGAAAGCTAAACACCGACTGGACAGATTCAAGACGCTTATTAGCCAGTGACACGTTAACAACACAACCTGATGTAGAAAGGATTTTTACCATGGGCTGACAAACATTATCATAAACAATTGTGAATCCTTTCTTCTGAAGAGCTCAATGGCTAAAAAAATAACATTACCTCATATAATAGGTTTATTTTGTTCTCATGCCCTCTTGACTTCAGTCATTTGTTTACTTGTCTTATTTTTGTTTCTCTTCTCGTGCACTGAACTGCCAATCACGGTGATTTCAGGGCTCTGCTGTCTCTAAATCAGCTGAGCAAAAAAGACCACTAACGCCACCCTTACAGGACACACACGTCAAAACTAGGGTAACAGATGCTTACCAATGGCCCCAACAGCTGACCATCGGCTTGGTAAATGATATCCCATCGGCTGATCCTTCACTGTGCTATATATCCCTCCACATCACTCTGATTCCAAGTGAATTAAATCATACTGAGGATGTGATGATACAATTTCATGGAACCTTTAAAAGGTGTTCACGACCTACATTCATGCTGAGTGAACAATGTATAAATTCAAGTCAGTGCAACCAGATGAAAACAGGGATATATTTCCTCATTAGTTACTTATTTTGCATTACAATATTGTGCAAATGCAATGCAATCAATTTGAGTTTCCATCAACCACTGTTATGCAAATAGGCTTGAGACCACACCAGGATTACATAATTAATCGAGGAGCAGTAACCTTGATGATGGCTGATTCTCACTTAAGATGTCATTTGTATTATGCATGTGATCTATGCATGTGATCCATGCATACTGTGTCGCATTTTAATCAGCTATTGAGGATAGAGAAAGGGAGGGGTGACATGTAACGTGTAAGGTTCATGACACCTCTGGGAGTCATGTACTGTAAGAGGAAGTGACAACGAGATGCATGTGATTGTTTTCACTAGAAGAAGCAGAGACAGGAAGCGCCTCATTGTTTCTCTGTGTAGCTGTTCATTATCTTTATTTCTTCCCTTTTTTGGTGACATGATAGCTTTAATTAGATACTCGACAGTAGAACTTTAAACAGCTACAATGGACATATTTTTAAATAGTATTCTTTACTATTTTTTTTTCTATTCTATATTTGTGCTTTTTGTCTATGCACCAAAACACCAAAGCAAATTCTTAGCAAGCAAAAAGCTACTTGGCAATAAACTGGATTCCTCTTAGAGGTGAAGGAGGAAACTTTCTTTTAGAGCCACTGGAAACTTGGCTTTATATTGTAAACATGCATTCATGATATTACAGATGAGTATCTCATTAGGCATCCACAAAAATCAGAGTAAAAATTAATATTCATAACTATTAGAAAACCTTGTTCAAAAGTGCTGAAACCATTTTTCAGGATTTTTGGGGGTGTGGTAACATTATGCTCAATCGACAGCTCACTTTCACCTCAAGTAACATTACAGTTTTATTTTCCTTCCAGTCACTAGTATTAAATATTTTGCTGCCATGGAATAAACTACCAAATCTATAAAATGGACTTTACTTGGTAAGAAAGCTAACTAGACTAACTAGCAATCTAGGTAAGACCTCCCAACTCAGTGGGTTTTTTTTCTTGACCTTCCTGACCATTCCATTTTTCCATCTCCAAAATTTGGCCTAACTTTGGAGCATTATTTCACCCTTTCACTGAGAAACTAGCCTAACACTGGGTTTATCAGGTCTTCTAGTGTCATGTTTGAGTTTCATACCAGTATAACTTTAAATGTCAGTCCGTTAAAGCCTCTTAAAGACAGGAATGTCAGGCAGTGATTAACGCAATTTTAAAAATTGACTCATTATGAGCCTTACTCGCATCGATTAACGCGTTAATGCTGACAACCCTAATAACAACTTACTTGGCAATGAAATACAATGCTTTACCATTTGTGTAATTTTCATTTATTGTGAAAAAAAAGAAAAATATTTCAACTTAGGGTTGATTTTTGTACATGTTCACTTTGTAAAAAAATTAAAATAAATAAATAATAATGATTTAAGTCTGTCATATCAACATGAAATCAGTATGTTGGCCAATTCCAATCTTTCATTTTAAAACCAATATCTGCCGATACCGATGCTGATATTATCGTGCACCCCTGGGACGGGACTGTTCAAAATCCAACAAATAAAAAAGAGAGGGAGCTACAAGTGAGAGGGAAATCAACACTCTGTCTCTACTAGACACTGGTGCACTACCCCTGGGGAGTGGTGTTAGACAACACAAAACACCAAAACAAACGTAGGCAGCTTCCGTGTCCGCGCTTGCACGTGTGTCACAGACGGGGGCGGCGGGCGGGGAGGTGACAGCTCCCAGGAACAGCCCCCGATGATAAGCATCAAACTCGATGACGCGCTGACACACTCCATAGGTTCTGATGTTAAACACGACAAGAATGTCCCCGACAGTATCTCTGCACCCTCTTCAGAGAGCTATCAAAGGGCAAGTTCAGTGAACACACAAAATAAACCCACAAACACACACACACATATACACACACACCTGCTAACACATCTCACTGCAGCATCTTCGCACTGCATAGGAATCAGGGATGTGTCGCTGTCCCCAGGCGGCAAGTTTATCTAAAAAGGAAACACCTGATTTTTTTTTTTTTTTCCTTTTTGGCTCCTCTTCATTCCCTGCCTCCCTTGTTAAACACACAACCTTGATTTTGTTTCTGTTGCCCGGGAGGGGTGAATTATTTACAGGATAAACAAGGTGATGTTGTTTCAGTCAGTCAGAGCCAAACTCCCCTATCGCAGCAGCAAAGAGGCAGACGGGTTTACCTGGCAGGCATGAGGGGCTGAGCTCGGATACAGAAGCCGGGGAGCAGCTTCACAATGGCGGGCCGTACACTGATACCTTTCTGGAGGGTGAGGTGGGAGGTGGGGGGGGGGAAGAAAATGCCTGCACACCAGATTCATGGGCTGGGAGTCCCAGACTGCCGGGTTGTCCTATTTATCCGAGACAATGGCGGCTATAAAAGCACATGAGCTGATTTACCGAGAGTGTGTGCATGAAGTGAGGATGGTGGGGTGTTATTAAGTGATCATAAAGTGGCGTTTGTGTTTGCGGGGGGGTTTGGCCATACAAGGTTCAGGCAGAGAGATGATGAGGGACCTTTGCAGCTAAAGCCTCTAATCCTGTCTGTGGTCTGTGGGCTCCAGCTGGTGGGAGTGCAGCTGCGCTCGGCCCCTGCACAGGTGAATCAGTTCTGCACCCCCCTCCTCCTTCTCCGACAACTCCCTTGTATGCAGTATGGGGGATTTGCACGGTGCTTTGATCTCGCGAAGGTGGCAGTGCCCCCCTTCCCTGGATACGGTGACAGCGTGGGTGATCCGTGTTACCGAAGAGATTTTTTTAAACATACGCCAAATGACAGCCCCAGTTGAGGGCTTAGCACAGGTCAAGCCCGGCTAAATTCAATGTGGCGGTGCGGAAAATTCACTTCAAAACATTCGCTGCTGGGAGGAAGTGGGCTTTAATGAGTGTTATGACTGCATTTTTCTGACATAATTTACCATCAGTGAAGCGGTGATCGAGATCATTAAAAAAAAAAAAAAAGAATTAATCTCAAGCATTATCAACCCTAATCTCCCAGTGTATCCATTATCAGGTCACCGACACACTTATGTATTGTTTAGCAGTAATTTAAACATATAAATATATATAAATAAGTAGGCCCCTGAACATAAGCAGCTTAAATCACGACTGCCACAAATTCTCTCAATGGTGATCATGTTGCATTATTTCAGCTAGGTGCTTCTGTTTTCAAGGAAACTGAGCTCAGCACTTCAAATTCACCAGAAACAAGCACACCAAGCAGCTGTGCTCCCAGTCTGACCTCTGACCCCCGTCTGCACGTTCGCCGCAAACTGATTCACGTTTAACACGCCGCTTTACTCTGACAGGGACACAATGGGAGGATATGATTCGGCCCTTGGCGCAGATCGAAAAACAACATTCCTAATGTCTTTACGCACTGTAGCAAGATCCCCACTTATCATATTACTCATGCCTTTGTGTCCTTTTCTGCAGGCAAAGAGGTTTCTCTTCATGTTACCAGCTGGAAATATCAGTGATGAGCTTCTCCGCTTACTAAGCTCGCTGGTGTAAAGGCAGTTTGTGTGCAGATTCTGTGGCCGGCTGGCTGCACAGGTAAGCAGAAAATAGCTCTTAGCTCGGGCCTGACCTTGAGAAGGATGCCATTCAATCAGTAAGCTCGCTGCAGTAAAGGCCCTATCATTGCACTAATAGACTGAATCTTCCTCTCTGCCCGGATCATGGACAATGCATGGATGGCTTCCTCCTGCTTGGCAAGTTAAAGAGGCAATTTATTCAATAAATTAAACAGAGAAAATAAGCCATGATGAAAGAAATACTGCTGCTGGGTGGGTATAGATTGAACTTGTGTAACAGTCTGCACACCTAATTTAATTTTCAGTTTATAGACATAACAGAATTGGATGACAGCAATTGACAAAACAGTTAAAATGCAAGACTGAACAGACTGTGCTCGTGTTCTCATTGCCAAGAACGAACATCAAGAGGTGGAGGGAGTGTGCGAGCTCCGCGCGCTCCTTATCTACACCCCATCATCCAGCTGGAAGCAGACAGAGTCAACGTAATAAGGAGGAGATTTAAGAACAGTTGCCCGCTTTGAACTTTGAGGCTGTGCGATCAAATTCCACCTTATCAACTGGCAGCTTAAACAAGTTGTGTTATTTTTCTGACGGCTTACAGAGAGAAGGAGAGGAGGAGGGTGGTGGGGGGACAAGCTGGAACCGTCATAACTACTGGCTGCTGCAGTGCATCGTGACAAACAACGGCGAAAAACTTGGGATTTATTGCTCTGATAACCTTCCAGATTCCTTCGGCTGGTGCTGTATGCCAGACAACTCTGACAGAGTTATGCATCATTAATCCCCATGAACACTGCCAGTGATAAATAATGCTCTGCGTCCCTATGAAAAATAAGGCAGTTATTACCAAACCATAAAGAATGGCATTCGTATCATCACTTCAAGCAGATAATAATGTGAAGATACGATGTTTCAAGGATTCAAAAGCACACTCGTAGTGACAGTGAGCTGTATATTCCTGCTCCCGTCTACGAGCTGCTGGAAAAAGAACTCCCAATAAATAACAGCACTTGAGCCGAGTAAATCAAAGATCTTTATATCAGTGCCATACTGCTTGCAATACTGAGCAGACACTCAAGCTAAAGCATTTAGTACATAATAAACCAAGGTAAATAATGACTTGGCTCCATCTTTGCAATCATGACTAGAAGCAGAAGCAAATAGCAGGTAATCAGCTCGTACACAACAAAAATAAAGCTTTTCTCGTAACCTGTTGCTCGACGTTTTTCCCACAAAGAGCAGCTTATTCCACTCATCTGATAATTTCTCAAGGCTCAGACTTGAATCCAGTCCAATAAACATAGTAATACTATATCCCCTACAGGTGTAAATTCTTGGTGGTTAAAGCAGCGCAAAGAGAAACTAGAAGGAGCTCCGTTTGATACAGAGATGTTTCCAGCGCCAGATGCTGTGGGGCCCTCTCTTGTGAAAAGGCAGGCGAAGATCACTTACTTTCCTATTGAGAGTTGGAACATAAATTCAAACCCTGCTATAAATCAAATATAAATTTTCAGCTCCCCTCACTTTCCCCGGGAACGGCTGCAATAACAATGTCATTCGACTCTGCCTGGTTACCATTAATGCTCTGGATTCCATCCATGCTAATGATTTGGTCCTGTATCCTGTGCCTTTTACAAACCCCGCAGAAAAAGAAGGGGGAAATATTACTGACCTATTTAACGCTTTGCAGGTTAAGAGAAGAAACTAAGGTCTGTGGCAGATGCTCTTTACATATACAGTATTTCCAAACCCCCTCAAAATGGATTCTCCTTGCCAGATATAACACCTTGCGTGCCAATAATGTTAATATACCGAAACTCTGCGGCTGCAACTTTCACATTTCTAGACTGCAGCGTTTCTGAGCCAGAAAGGAGGACAATGCACTCCAGTTAAATCTAACTTGAGTGAAAAATGTGATTTCTATTTAGATATTGTTCCCTGTGCCAACAAACCTCTTCTTCTGCCAAAAAAAAAACCCTGAATTCGATCTCATTCAGTCTATTTTCTCCTTGAAATCACAGTCTCATAATAATCTTTAAAAACTGATCTTGCGCCAAGTCTGATTCACCAAACTCCCATCCAACACTGAATAATTACTGGAATGGCCACATATCACCATCTGAGCAGTCTTCATAACCCAAACATATACAGTCTAGTATCAGAATCCAATTCATACTGTATATTTGTTTCGCACAGTGTAAACAGACTTTTTAATTCCAGTGAAACCATAAACCCAAAGTGGAGCAGAGAGGAGCCGATTCTGGTTACGGAGACTGTTTAGAGAGAGCCGTTCTGGGTTAAGCACACTTTACTTTTTAAGCAAAAAGCAAACCAATTTCAGGGCAGCACCTGCACCCTTCTGCCCTGTTGGCGAAGCAGATTCAATGAGTTTTCAGCCAACACTACAAGGCTGTGTGCCTGTAAGAATCTGCACCGACAGAAGGCTTTTAGAGAAGAACCAAGGTCACCACTACAATAACACAGCACACTGGATCTGCTCAGAGCCAGGGGGAAGTGCTGTGTCTCTCACACCCTTGAAATAAAAACCAATGAGTGCAGACGGATACCAAGTTCAATAAACTTAACTTCGCTTTGTAACCTCTGCAGAAATAAGCAGGGGGCTAACAAGCACTACTTGTTCCAACGGTATTATACACTTAAATATAAACCAACTGTGTGTATAAGAAAATATCCATCGTTGCAACATCAATTACATCTAAAGACTAACTGCTGTGGCTTTCATTCCAAACAGCAGGAATTAAGTGTTAGTGTAATAATGTGACAAGCTAATGCCACACATGCTTGGGGAAAATATATTGTCACACAGCTGCCTGAGAAGAGCAAGAAAACATTGTTAAAGGACGGAAGTTGAACTTAAGTTTTATGCTTAATAACCAGGAAAAAAAACAGAGAGCTCTGCACTGTACATTGTGATCCAATCCAGTACAACAAAAACATGCTCTTGTTTGACTTGAAATTATCTCTGGTTTGGTGCAACATGTTTCTCTGGGAGTTAGCAGTGTATCTCAAAATCTTGTTCATAGATTTTAATGAAATGTGATGAAAAGTTGGGCAATGAGTCACAGAACAAGTAATCAGTGTTTGGTGCATATCCAGGAACTTATTAATGAATTTCTTAAAGGATGAGGCTAATATTCTATGTTTTTGCTATTGTTAAATAGTTCCATAAAAAGATAAAAACCAACAATGCTTAAGTCTCCCAAACCCCTCTGGTTCCAAATTAAATTGTAAATCTCAAAAGTATATAGTTTCTTTTTTTATGTGCTCATAGCTTCCTTACAGCTGGGTACTAGGGATTTTAATAATGAACTGTTTAATCATTAATAGACAATAAGAATTTTGACCGACTTATACTATCATTTAAACCATTAAAATATATTGTAGTGGTGTGGGTTAGCCCTGTTAAGGCTGTGACATACCGAGCCGACATCAAAGAACTAGTGTTGCCCTCTGATGCCCTGTGTCTGCCAAAAAGTTGCACAGGAACACACCAAAGTAGCAGCCAACAAGCACGTATGTTCTGCACCTGTGTGAAACGGGATTCCCCTTCATACCAGCAGACGGTGGTCGTCTGTAGTCATTACGGCAACCCCTGAAGACCACTATAATGCTAGTTAGCCAGTTTGCAAATTAAGAACACAACCAGATGCTGAAAGAATAAAGCATATTTACTGTGTGCCAGCAAACAACTACAAAACCCACCAGGAAACGTCTCTGATAAGAGCTCAACGGTTAAAGGGAAAACAAATTTCCTGATATAACAAGTTTGTTTCGATCTTCCCCCCTCTTAACTTTAGCCGCTTGTTTACGTTATTCACTTGTGCTGGTCTTGTCATGTGCTGAACTGAATGGCTAATCATAGTTTCATTCACCGATGGGCTCCACTGCCGCCGCTGTCGATTTAACATGCTGAATAGGTGGGAAAATAGCCAACAAGGGTCGACAAGGGCCAACTGTGAGGGGCTCATTGCGGTGACGAGGGCTGCAGACTCTTGCCGCCGGCCCAACATTGGTGGACTATCGCTTGGTATGTCACAGCCCTAACTGTGTGTGCGCAGGGCGGGAAGAGCTTACATGGTTAACGGTTTATTATCGGTTAAAAAGGGTCGACTATCGGTCACCAAAAATCTCTAAAGTAGCATCCCTGCTGGGTACTGTAGTTTTTAGAAAACATAACTTTAAAAGGAGCAAACAGTTAATTTGTTAGGGATTATATTCTGCAGCGAATTAATACACATTTGGTGCTTTAGTGAGTATTCACTGCGTTAGGACAGTGTTATTGTGGTATTGACACAGAACGAACTAGCATATTGTTGTCAAAATGTTTATGATGCCCTCTTGACCTGGTCACTCTCAAAAAGAGTTTTTTTCCCACCTCAGTGAGACTTTTATCTGGTTAAATAAATGGCAGCTAGTGCATCATTGCATATCATGTGTTTTTGGACTGAAATGGAGGTCAGGCACATACCAGATTTTGAATACACGGGCAATACTTTTTAATAAGATAGAAGCATTTTAGAACATCACCAGATTTATCCTTTCATAATTCAAGACAGAAAATTATAGCCGTTTTCTCATAATCTACATTGATGCTGATTCAGAAGCAGGTAAAATATACACATTAATAAATATGTATTATATTAAACTCATATTTAATAATAATAATATTTCAGGAGTCAGAGAACAATGCATTCCTGGGAGAGTGAGTGTTTTCTGGTTTTTAATTGTTAACACGATTTCAGAGAGGTGTTAATTCAGCTTTATGGTGTAGTTTGTGCTGTTGGGTTCGTTTTTCAAACATTTTGTCAGCCTCATTTAACAGTACACGGTGCCAACAACAATTAATGAGTTCACAGAGCAGGCTTGCATCTTGTCTTGTATCGCAATGTACAGTGGCTTCTATCTTGCCTGTCTCCCAGTGTAAAGTCACTGTATGTGAGCGTGCATGCAAGGAGATTTTTTTTTCATAATTGTTAATGATGGGAAAGCCCCAGCAGGCTCCCTTAAAAGGTTGTCAGAGAAATCGCTAACAGCTGCCAGCCACAGGAATTCAGAAATGCCAAACCAGCACTTTGTGATTGGCATAAGGAAGTTACACCCACTTTGTAATAATATGTTTCTCTTTGGTGAGTTGCCAAATGGGTTGCTGCCAATGTAGACATGACAGACTGATCAGATCGTTCTGTACAGAAAACATCGGGCCAAGAAAAACTATAATTATTTGTCTGAGGTCAGGGTCAGGTCGCTGTAGAGCTCATAAATACAAATGAGATGTAACTTATAGAACAAATCTAATAATGGTGACTCCACTCATAAAGTCATTTTGATGAATAAGCCTTGATTATAGCTATTTGCCTTTACTTTTTCTACACACTTCTATACAGCCACTTGACAAGGTAATAAAGGCATGCTCAAACTCATGGAACAAATATTTAACCTTAATTCTTAAAGGGAGTAATTTTATGTTATCTTAAATGGCTAATGACTGATTTTGGTGTAGTTAAGCAGCATGATACTGTTCTGTTTAAAATCAAGGAGACAAAAGCAGCAAAAAACCTTTCAGAAGAAATTAGCTCAACAGACTGACTGCAGTCGTACATCTTCCTCGACTCCACAGCACCTGCTCAGGTCCATCTATAATAACCTGCTGTCTGCTCTGCAGGTGTACTCTGGGTATTTACTCCAGACCCATTTACCACAAATACATGCTACTGTATGTAATGTTCCCCCAGCAGCCCTGTATCTTCTTCTGTCTGCTCACCGTCAATCTGCTCTCCAACCCCCATCCTCATCCCCAGCTCTAGTCTTGATGATACATTTACTTTCCATAAATCAATTTCTGAAACTCAGCAATTACCCCACACCCCAGGGAGTCAGAGGAAATCTATAAGTCAGGGGTCTCGAAGATGCTCAATAGCCAGTCCTGTCGCTTCCTGTCCGCCTGCTTCAAAACACAGTGATGGACCTCAGATAATACTGGTCAATAAAAACCATCTGAGTAGATACAAGTGCAAAAGAGGACCTGTGTGAGGCGAAACAAAACAAGTAAAAACAAAAAAAGGACATGCAAACACCTCCACTGTTGGTACACAATGTTCTAATGTATGCACAGATGAAAAGATTCACACTTAATAAACATATTTTTATATATTTAAAAAATGATCTTTTTTGTATTTTTGTGAGACATTAAATATACAGTATTAGCACCTTCCACATATCAGGGATCAAAATCACCAGAGGCCCCATGACACAACACTATCACGATATTTAAGTCACGATGCAACATGTTGAGTATTGTGATTACATATATTGTGAAAATATTTCCTTTATTCAACTGCAAATTATTACTCCAAAGAAAAACTTTATTAAAAACTATTTTATCTAATATGATAAAGTTTTCATGCTGTTTAGCTCACTCCATTCAATTTTTTTCATCTTGTGGGATGCAAAATCATCAAAAAATTCAGATGGCAATGTGACAACTTCTAACAAACTTGTTTTGACAAATAAATATACATTTTGAAAAAAAGCATTCATGATTTTGTAAATTATATAGCTCCATTATTAAAATCACATTACTTGTGGTGTCGAAATGCAAAACAATGACTTGGACCCACCTTTGTACTTTTCCATTTCAAAACCACCAAGAGACTCGAATAAAACTACTATTATACATGTGCTTCTCCCACTTCAGCTTTGTTTAGAAACATGCAAATTATGACTGTTATTAGTTACAGGCTACAATCAGCTGCAACAGAAGTTTTGCCCTAATTTCACACTACATAATATGTTGCAGTATGTATGATTTTCCATGGTCTATTATTTGAACAGTTAATACAAATAAATGCATTTCAACAGGAAATTATGTCGGACTTTTGCACAAATGAACATTAATCAAACTGCAACTCTGGATTACCACCGCCAATTAAACTTTTTAATTTAATTCAATGCATGTTTTTTGTTTTCTGAGATGTTCCTGTCACTGTCTTACCACCATCTGGAATTTGACTACCTTGTTTTCTGCTGGGAGAAGCTCCTCAGTTTCCTTTGCTTCACAGGACAATGAAAAACACTAAAACAATCAAGTGGGTCTTTGACTACTGTATTTAAAGCCTGCTTGCTTTGTGTTTGCAGATAGAGGTCAATACATAGATTACTTAATGCTCCTTTAATAACTTTTTGATGTGGGAAGTAATGCTCTATAGACTGGCAGTATTATCACCACACAGCATGTACAGCTGAAGTGCCTGAGAGACCCTTGAGACAAAAACTGATATGTGATATTGTACTGCTCGTCCCACTGCTACTTTAACAGCAGCTTTCAAGAACGGAGATTTAATTTCTTTACATGTTTACCTTTGTTTCATCCCTACCTCCCCCTCCCCTCTCGCACTTCCCTTCTCTCTTCCTTCCCAGGAGACAAAGCAGGCAGACAGCTCTAATAAACAGTGGCATGAAGCCTTACAGTGACGGCGTATGCCGAGGCAACCGATGTGATCAATTATCGAGTGGCCGATTCTGTTTAATTAGAGGGTTTAAGTATTGAGTTAGCCGGGGCGGGAAGCTGAGAAGCAGCATGTAAACCAACCTCATTACACTGCAGTGATTCACCTCCCAGGAGCTGTGATCCACGCAGTGTTTACACCATACATTTGTTTCTGTGGTAACATATCGAGTGGAGGAATGGCTTGGTGACAGACCCAGTTTTTTTCCCCCCCTCCTCTCCTCTACTCTTTCTCTCTCTCCATTTTCTTTCTTTCACTCTCCCTCCCACTCACTGCTGAAGAGGCTGTCACACTGGTTTGCCTTTTGTTGTGGAGAGTCTGGAGAGGTAGCACAATGTGTCCTAGTTAAAGCAGTGCCCCATCTGCCCGGCATAATTAGACAATTATGCTGGAAGGATCCGTCATTAATTCCTTTGTGGTGGCCAATTTCGCACCACAAAGAGGTCTCAGGTTTAGTTTTTCTTTGCAGATCTCTGTTCATTTACCCTGGCCCCCTGTTATCGTCCTCAAGTATTGATACTGTGGCAACTTGGGGCAGGAAAATATTCTCCTGCCAATATTGACTGGTTTGTACAGTTGTAGTGAAAAGGCCGAGGGGAATATTGGCTGCTGCCTTGTGCTGAATAAAAACAAGCAGCCAGGGAAACAGCACTGAGAAAACACAGGCAGACACACAACAAACAGCCATAGTTAATGTATCGAGGTTAGGCATACTGATGAAATATGCATTATGTGGAATTATCCTACAAGTGTTGCATTGTGGGGTGTATGGATTACGTGAGCAGTCACATAAATTTAAAATGCCTGTTTAACCTACTAAAACACAGCTAATTAAATCAGAAATTCATTCACTGATGAAATACAAACTAAACAGTTATCGCCACTTTTCACCAACGTTCTGTTTTGTGAGGTCACGCTTGTCCTATTAACAGTGTCAGTGCCATCTAACTTGATTAATTTAGTAAACAAGCTTATACTTGTATTCTTTCCTGGCATCAGTAACACAAATTTACAGTATGATTGGTTGGCAGGTACTTGAAAGGAAAATTTGCCACCTGTTCTCTGGACGTCCAATCAGTGCTGATGGTAAATGTAGTCCATTAAAGCAATAAATCCCTCAGTGCGTGCTTTATTGACTGAGCAAGCTGGTTTGCAGCAGCAAAATATGTTATTATTCCTGCATCCAGTGCAGCTATTTGATGTGAAAGTGACGTAGTTGGAGGGTGGAGAGTCACCCCCTGAAAGCACTGCCTGCGTGAGCAGCGCTTCAGTATCGTGGAACCTGTTGTGTTTTTTTTTTCTGGCACCCACGTTAGAGCAGGTTAGAGCAGCCACACCATCTGTGTGAACTGTCCTGGTCAGGCGCATCTCAGCTGCTTCTCAGCTGCGGCACATCTATAGAAACAGCGTCTTGCTGTTGTTTTTCTTTTTGCATGATCTGCACCGTTTTCAGCAGAAATAGACAGTGAAAATGGTATTTTGATAATCATATTGACTCTATACCAACTTGTACTACAGTTTCAACTTTGTTTGTTTTACTCAACTCTTCTGTTTCCATTTCAAAATAAAAGCCCTCTGACAACCTGTCTGTCGGCAGAACCCCATCAGTTGATAACATAAGATTTTTTATTGTAAAAAATTTGCAGGAGGTCATAAATAGGTGGAATATTCGCTTATAATTTTGGAAATACGGTGCTCATAGCAGCAGGCAGCTCTGAAGCAGTGTCGCAGCAATGCTGTCCGTGTGAACACCGCAACAGGAGAGCTTATTTGTTTTGGTCAATATAGCACGCACTGAGAAATGTATTGCTATTGCTTCAACTGAGTATGTTTATCATCAACACTGATTGTACATCCACAAAAAAGATGGTGAGTTTTCCCTTTTAAACTGTAACAGGACAACCGAAACATAGTCCCATTAAATGGTTTAAAGGTGAATATTTGGACTATTCTATTTATAATATGAAAAGCAAACTACTCCTTGTTAATGTTTGGTATCTTTACTTGATAAACAACTGGAATGTTAGTATTAGCATGTACAGCATTAGTTCTGCACACACTTATGTGAGCATGGTAATTTCAGCATGTTAGCATGCTGTCTATACTCACAGGCTAAGTTCCAGCCTGTAAGTATCACCTGAAAATATTATTTTAAAACTGCCTTCCTTTTTCCAAAATGTTTCCAGCTTCTCAGATGGTTCTGAGTAACAAACCACGTGACTCATCATGTTAGCTAAAACAGGTATGAAGCATCAAAATAGGTGCCCATTCAAAGATCAAATGTGCATCCCAAATCACTTCTTATTTGCTACAACAGTTACCTACTGTCAATTTATGTGAGTGTATAAAAAATAAATCTTATGCAGTGTGTAGTGTCATGTTTACACAAGTTTTAGTCAAAAATCAAAGAGTGCAAAGGCTGGATGTGATGCTACACTGCACCTGTCACTAACGTCCCGAATTGACTGCTCACAATAAGTGCAAACTGCTGAGTGTTTGTTATGCAAAGAACAGGGAGTGATTTCAGACACAGCACAAGACATCACTTCAACTCTGCATTCAACCAACCAGCCTTTATACTTAATTATATGGGACCGGCAGACTAAAGTTCCACCTCAGCTTTCTGCTACTGAGAAACCTGCTGCTTGTGCAAGTACAATTTGTGAAGTCCTCATCGAACATATGTGTTGTCACATTAACTGTTTCACAGTTACACTGAGTAACTCAGCTTGACAGAGACATGCTGGAAGATATCTTACAATGTAGCTCTAAATCTGATTAGAGCAGTGATCTAATCAGCCATGAATTCATCTGTGAAGACAAGCAGGCAAGAGAAAATCACCGCGGAGAATTCTGTATAATTATCAAAAATCTCACAGCGGTACATTAAAATTCTAATTACGACATATTATCTTAATTGCAAAGGAGATGCAAATCAAAACAAGGTTAACGCTGCTCCCTTAACATGCAGGAGAACATGTGGTGGGAACCTCTTCAATATTCACTGAATCAGCTTGACTTGTTCGACATGAGAGGCTGTCATTTTGTAATGCTTCCCCCTCTTAGGGGCGATAATCCTAGCTGAGAGCAGCAGCGGCGCAGTCGTGCAACAATGAGACAGAACAAACATCTAATTGCTGTGCATTCATTTGCTTTTATTGTATCAAACAAAGCTGGTGACAGCTCGTCGCAAGTCAACTAATGTTGCTGTCCGGAGAAAACCATGTACCTCCAAAACGTAAACGCTTCAGACACTGAGAATTAACAATCTTGTGTTTAAGTAGTGTTTCACCGAAATAAAGGGCGTCCACAAATAAAACTAGGCTGTCTATGCACTAGAGAGATTCAAATACTTATGAAATTGGTGCAACATGACCAGAGAAAACAGATAAAGAGGATGGTGGCATTTGCTTCTGCTCAGAAGGTACAAAACCTACAACTACCAATATGCACTGCGCCACGGCAGACCGATATACGCTCCCACTGGTGGGTGACATAATGCAAATGGTAAGCTAAAATATGTGATGATGATGACGTTTGGGTCTGTGAAAAAATTCGAGGGCCACATAAAGAGCACACTTTGTTGTGGCCCTATAGCGTGATCTCTATGTAAAAGTGGCTTTTGTGTCCACCTTGGGAGTGTGGGTGGCCGAGCAGTACAAAAATGCAAAAGTACAGCCTGCAGTTTGAGCAACAACCGGGGGAAGCCAATGAAACTTTGCAGAATGACACGTTTTGGATAATTTGTGTCATCCAGCGTAGTTCATTTATACATACTACCCACACTGTTTTGATAAAAAGCTTGCTGAAAAAAAGCAAAGTGCCCCTTTAAAGCTGAGTCAAAATACACTTATTATATGATCTAAAACTCAAATATGGGCTTGTAATCCTTCGACCTAACTGTGCGCAAACAAATCTCAAAACACTTTTCACTCTTGGCCAGAAATGCTGAATAAGAAATGTCTAATATGCAACATAAACAAGGAAAAAAGTTCTCAAGAAACTGCATCTCCCATGGTACACAACAAATTGCTTGCCATAAATTGTATCTGACAGGTGCACACTGTAACTCTGCAGACATAAGACAGCCGGATGACAGCAGGCACAAGGGGTAATGGTGAAAGGAGAAGAACATGCCATTGAACATGGATTTATGAGCGGGTCCAGACTGAGGTGATCCATCAGTGGAGTCACATAGCATCAAATGTGGTCATGTTTGGGACACGTTTAAATGAGGCGTTAGAGGGTTTCAAAGGGTCCCAATACCCCACAAAAAAACATGTGGGATGTGATGGGAAACCAGCAATTTGCTGCTTTTTAACCAAGAAATCTGTTGCCACCCACAAAGCCGATTTTCAGTCCGGTGCAGTGTTAATTGGAGTAGTTATGCTTTGATAGAGAGCTCCCATCTCTCTGGAGGTTCTTGCAGTCGGCTAATAACAGTATGTGGCAGCTTTAAACTAACTGCAGCCGTTTTTTGAAACATCAGATTCCTGACAGAAAATAATAAACTATCGGTGCCCTGTGTTTTCACTAAAAGATATTGGAGTTTCTCTACCAATTGGCTTTTGGGATGGTGGTTACCCACATACTGTAAATTGAGTTTCTCACTTTTTCCCACAAACACAGAGTGCAAACACTCTCTCACAGACACACAGCTCCTTCCCTTGCTGGACCGAAATAAATGGAGACCCCAGGAGTTCCCTTTGGCCCTGGCCCTTGCAGTCTATAACAGAGCCGACAGCTCCGATCACTCCTGAGAAAGCAAAAGCTGCTCAGGGATCGCTTTACAATTCTCAGGGGCTCGAATAACCTGATCTTGAACTGATCCCGTGCACTGATCCTTTGGTATTGGGTTAGGAACGTGTGAAGGGGCCTGTTGAATGAGCTCGCTGGATATCAACATCCTCGCTCCGTGTTGCTCCAGCCCGGCAGATTGTTTGACTTGATTAGTCTCTGCACCGAGTGTTAGACTACCCAACGCCAAGCCCTCCAGACACCGGTATCAATGTGTCAGAGGGAAAAGTGCTCTCCCAAGTCTCAAGGTGGAGCCCATTACCCTGAGTGAGAGCACTGTAAGTTAATAGGATTTGCTCCCGATCAAGAGACTGAGCTATTTCCTGAGGCTGTTACAGGCCGAAGCACAAAAATAAATGTTCCTTTATTCAACACTATTAAGCGTCCCGCCTCCCCCTCCCCAAAACTCCCCACCACCACCACCAACCGCTCTGACCCCACCCCTCCCTTTTTCGCCTTGTTGGAATATCTGTTTTTACTGCAGGAGGTTGTGCTCTCCCTCTCTTTTTCTCTTGTTTTTTTTTTTCTTCTCCCAAGCAGCCAGTAAAAGTAAAAGGTTGGCACTTTTTGTCTAAAGGAGCCATTTGTTCAGGTGAAAATGAAACTTGCATGGTAAGCAGAGCCCGGCCTGCGGTTGGACAGGGGCAGAGGGGATTCCAGATTAATCATATGGACTGTACACCATGAGGATATTCATTGAGGAGTAATTGCCAAGGGGCTTTATGTAATGTATTCTCCCCATGAGGTAAAACCTTGTAGCAGTGAGAAAGGATAATAGAGTAAGAGGATCATATAAAATGTTTGCTGCTCCAACCTTTAACTCGGAGCTTAACCCTGACCTCGGATAGTAATTACAGAGTTAATTGCCTACTGATCTGAGCAGGAAGCTCCATCCAGCTCCACTGCGGATGTCAATTGGGCTTAAGAGCCTCCTTCTGAGGTGCAACAGATCATGGATTGTCTTATATGATTTAAATAAAGGACAATTAGCAGTCTAGGGTCAAGTAGCTGTTGATGTTAAAGTTTTTGGTGTTAAAGTTTATGGCAACTACAGTTGGACAGTAATTCAGTATTATCATTTATTGACCTTGACTGGAATTATATTTGAACACATTTTATTATCAATTAAAGGTCCAGTGTGAGGGGTCTAAGGCAGCAATACTCAAGTTACAGCCTGCGGGCCAAATCCCAACCATTTTCGGATTCACAATTAAAATAAGTTGTTTACACTGGGAATAGTTTTGTACTTTTAGTATACGTAAGTTGCCAGAGTGCATAAAACAGCATCAAAATAGAGCTTCTTTATCAAAAGAAAAAGTGCCAGTGGAGGATCCCCTGCACTCCCTGACAGAGGTCCTAGCTAAGCCTCTAATGTCCTAAATTCCTAGAAATGTCCCAAAATCCAAGAAATGTCCTAGAGTTTGAAAAAAAGGTCCTAAAATCCTAGGAATGTCTCAAAATCCTTGAAACATGCTAAAATCCTAGAAACCTTCTAAAATCCTGAAACATGCTAAAATCCTAGAAACCTCCTAAAATCCTGAAACATGCTAAAATCCAAGAAACCTCCTAAAATCCTAGAAAACTCCTAAAAATCCTGAGAATGTGCTAGAATCCTGAAACATGCTAAAATCCTAGGAACATCAGAAAATCCTAGAAACACGTATGGATGGGGCTACTGTGACTGGCCCCTGGTCTCCTGTCATTTTGCAAAAGTGGCCCTCAAGCAAAGCAAATTTGAGTATCCTTGATCTAAGGGGGTCTAATGGCGGTAAAATCACAAATCACAAGCATTATTCAGAGTGGCCACAATCAGCTCTGGTGGTCATGGTGTAGCTGGGAAGCAGGCGTTACGCTTGGAAAGGGAGGTGTTCGAGGAGGGAAATCAGTTGATTGTGTTCTGCAACTTCACCACTAGATGCCACTAAATCCTTCATACTGCACCTTTGATATGTTTTTTTTTTCTATTGCACTCATCGATTCATTTCTTTAGTCCAAAAGCATTCTGTTTACAATTATATCAAAAATCATTTAAGAAGCTCTAACTGAATGTTGTTTGACATTTTGTTTGATACATTACTTTAATTTTCTTTTTGATGATGAATCTATGACTCCAATAATTGTTTCAGCACTTAATCATACCACGATGGCATCATATCTTGTTATTGTTTTACAAAATACAGTTGATTTCTATTGACAGAAAAATCTAACTAAAAACTAACAACATTAGTTACTGAACTCTTTGTTTTACACATTTGATTCATTTTGTTGGGTGTAATTCAAAACAGTGAAACATAGTTTATTGTAGTGAAGATTCATTTGTTTTTGTCTTTTTATGTGTGACTTTGCAATATTGTGAAATAGATCCATGTCAGAAAAGCATTCTTATTTATATTATAATACGAAACTATAAACTATGCCTTGGCTTCAGTGTTAATATTTAGAGACTTTCAGTGAAAACACATCAATTAAATGAGCACATTGTGCACTTTTGACACAGTAAAACTAACACAACTGGCTCTCAAAGGTTGCAGCTATGTGATACAATAAACATTGGTTTAATTTGTTATAGTGTGATATATGTTTAGATAGTAGAACAATATTGTTATTAATATTTTGAAATTGATTTCAGGCATGTCACTCAGCACTGATTCTTTCCATATCACCCAGCCATAATAGTAACCAGTCTTACTCTGCATGACAACACACACCTCAACTTCTGACAACTCTGGATAAGAAAATAAAGCACATTAGACTATATAATAAGCCTCTGTGAGTGAAAAAAAGGCAGACAGATTTCCTCGGGATTTGTTTAAAACCTTAAGAGAGAATAGAGCTGGCGCATTTCACCACAGATCTGAGCACAGCTCACTCAGGAAACCTGAATGTCTTCAGTGAGTCAAATAGTTAAGTTGAGCCGGTGCTGCCATAAACCCGGTGGGAGAGCTTGGAATAATCTAGGCGATGTTAATGATGCAATTTATATGTGAGGGGACCGGTGTTTGGCAGGCTCTTTCCGTCTGAGCGGGCTGCACAACCCAGCGAGCTCCCAGCACCCCCTGCTAGATGGAGGGGGTGGAGTAGGAGGAGGATGTCAGAGCCCATGTGAAAAGAGGGAGCGAGCGAAGCACTGATAAGAGCCATTACTATTAGTGTCTGTCTGTCACCTGCTGTGCGTCATCCAGCCTTCTCTCTCTCCACATGCGCCCCCATCCCCGTCGATCCATCCCCATCCGTTTTCCTGAGGCACATCACTTCAAATTTGCACTCACCTACACATTTTCCATCCTGTCACAGATACACTCGCTTGGCTTGAAAAGTGAGCCAAGCTGCACTCTGAAAACTACCGTGAGCTTTGTTTCAAAACAGTTGTGAATTAGTGAAGGTGCAGACAGCTGCCAGCATTTATTCGATAAACAAAATTGCTATAGATGAAGAACTGAATTGGCACGAGGGGACGCAATATTCTCCAACATACCGTTTCTCCGTTTTTCCAAGCAAACACAAAGCCTAATTTGGTATTTCATTTATTAGTTGGCACAATACAACAGCTCCTTAAACTTATGAACTCGGGAGAAATGAACAGTAATTGCAGGCTGTTCTTTATTTTCTTAAAACCTTTTTAACCAAAATATTTAAAGCTGTTTTTCCTCAGTTGCTATGCAACACTTCAACCGCAAGAGTGGGAGCATGCTGAGAATGTGCCAAATAAATGCTACTGCCACAGACATTCTGCGGGGAAATATGAGAGAGGGGCATCGTTCAATAATCATATGAAAATGTAGAACAGTTGTGTAAAATGCACAATCATCCTTTCATTCATCTGTTACTTGACCTGTGTCAACAGACGATTCCAACCAATAGTTCGTTTAATGAACCATTGTTTACAGTCTGAAAGGCTCTCAGACCATTCCACAGTCATGTGAGCACATTTTTTTTTCCACCAAAATACACAAGTGCCTGCTTTTAACTGCAGAATACAGCGACGTGGCAGGCGTACCAAGTGTCCTGTGCAGAATATCATTCGGTAATTTGACATGAGACTGCTGCCAGATATGTAGACTACTGTCTGTTTCACAAGTCCTTTTAGATTTCACTCAGAGCTCGCCTCGAGCCCGGGCAACTGTACAACAGCCAAGCGAAAAAGCAGGCAAGCCAATGGTGCTGCCTTTCTTCCTGAGCCTGGAACCAAGGACTTAAAGCAAGGACACGTTATGCAAGATATCACATTCAATTCCACTGCCAGCCTCTGAGGCCAGATGATACACATTGAGTGAGTCTGTCTCTCGAGCCCTCAATGTTAATCAACACTCTTTCCAATGCATACTTATGAGTTACAATCTACTCCCCACGTCTTCCCTTTGGCAGCTTAAATTAAGTCGCAAATTTGACGGCAAATTAACTTCAACAGGGACGATAATATGTCACCTATACGGCAATCTGTGCCATTTCTCGCTGGGGCAACACAAATCTCGCGCATCTGAGAGGAAAATTGAATCAAACAAATTATTTTTCGTGTGAAAGTCAAAATCGAGGAAACAGAAGAAAGGAGGCGCCACGCGGCGAGGCCATCAGCAGTTAACAAATCCCTCTGATGACAAAGCCTTGCATAATCGCCCAGTCAACCTTTATCACTGTGATCACAGAGCTTGAGATTTAATGCATGCTGGTATTAGCTGTGACAGACAGTCACAATACAGTCGAGGAGGGAGGAACACGCGCTCAGACGGCGTGTGCACGTACACGTGTGTGTAAAGGGGAGGTGGATGTGGAACCAACAGAGATCTCCCCACTTCATCATTGAGTAAATGGCACCACAGACGTGAGCTGCGACTTCACAGCTGCCTCATGGCGGGTGACATTGAAGCCCACGCATGAACACATCGCTCATCAAAGCGAATGAGGCGTTCTCTGCTTCCGCTGCTTGTGCCGAGGAAAAAACAATGGCAACCCCCCTCAAGCGCACACTTGCACACCTGGAATGTCTAGAATGAGTTGAGATGGGAATGACAAAGGGAAGGGAGAAAAAAATCCATTTGGTTTCATGCATCTCTCACAAGAAGCTTAACAGAGTGTGACCTTTCACTGCTTCGTAATGGGAAGGAAACGGCAAGACCCCGGCGCAATAAAACGGCTCAGAGCGGCCGCTAACAGTGGTTCTGCAATTAACCTGTCTTAAAACAAACAAGAGGCTTTTGCTTTAACAACAGGCACATAGTTGAGAGGGTTGATTTCTGTGGCGTGAAACTCAAAGGCCCACCAGGGTTCAGGGTTTTAATCGGTCATTAGTGTGCTTATTTCGGCACAGCTGCGCCGACATCTACGCCACGACAAGCTCACTCCATTTGATCAAAAACCAAAAAGCCAACACTCTTATCCCCGATGCTTAAGAACGAACCATCTCAAAAGCTCTAAAAAGTCTCTTGACACACAAAGAACATTTGTATTAACACTAATGACAAAGTGTGAGGAGAACGTCAGTAAAAACAGAAAGCAACAGTAAAATTGTGAAATGTCCTCTTTAAGCATATAAGCACATCCTCATGAAAGTTCAGCTACATAGTTTGAACACAAAAGCTCCACTCTTTCTCCTTAACTGTCCTCTTTTCTCTAAGTGGAACCAGACGTAGGCATTTCTTCATTTAGCCCATTCGAATGGAGGCAAGTTGCTGTTCTTTATTTATTTAACAAAACGAGCTGTAAAAGCCAAACATTAGGTCATGGAATATTTTCACCCCGAGAAATAAGTCAATGCCTTCAATGAGACATCAAACCCAGTTTAAGTATTCCCCTACAAAATATGAGCTGGTGAGGAGCGTTTTTTTTTTTTTTTTTAAAGTCAAGTAGTGCTGTGGGATTGTTCTGTTTTTTAAATACAACTTCCAACAGTGTGGTGCACATGCGTTTCCAATTAAGAGCTCAGAGCCAACATCTAAGCCTGGGCCCCATTCACCCCTTCCACGATTGACCAAGTCTGAGGAAATGTTAAACAGGCATCAGAACCAAAACAGAGACGGCAGATTTTTCAAAAGTCTTCACTTTCCAAACAATAATTAAGACATCACGGTGAATTGATGATACAGATGTGCAAACAAAGCGCATAACCTAAATAAAGAAAACGCTAACATGCTTGATCAGAACTTTTTAGACAGCGATTTGTCCCTTTGGTGAATGGCTATGAAGTCTGCTTACAGTACAAAGAGATAAAATGTGTCAATGCTGTTGATTTGTGACGACCATAATGAGAATGCACGGTTTGCACGAGGTACTCGGAGTGGGATCTACTTCCCTGGCAGCAGCAATAACTCCCTATGAGCCTGTCTCTGGTCAGACTTCAATCTCTTGGCCCTAAGGAGCTGTTGGAGGACTTTGATGTTCTGTCTAAATGAATTGACTGTGCTTCTTGATACAGCCCTCCAGTCAACCGACTCGCACCACCGACTCTGTCACCTGTGATAAACACCATGAGTGCTCAGCGGCGGTACCAAATTCTGGATCACATGCTCAGAAAAGGCCACTTTTTTTTCCTCCCCCCCTTCAACTTTGTAAATGACTGTAAAAAAAAAATATTGTTTCCCGCCGTGCCCTATCTGAGGAGAGACCCTTTGATGTGTGAGGCTGTATGTGAGCGAGCAAAGCCGGGCTGGTTTTTGTTACCTTACAGCCCAGCAACATCTAGTAGGTGAGCCCTTTATGTCGGATGCCCCTTCAGGGCATGGTGTTTGTTAGAGCCTGGGCAAAGGCAGCAAGCTCCAACCCACTTCTATCGTTGCACTTTTTTCTTAAGAATCAGAGCCAGACAAGCTCTGCATACAAGCTTGCAACTTCACTGACTCAATCCAAACAAAATCTAAGGCTTATTTAGGAGCACTGGGGCGCAGATAAGGAAGTACAAATGTGTCGATACCTTGGGACTTTGTCATGATGTCTGCTTTGAATTTTAATAATTAGGGGCATACTGCATGAAAAAAAAAAGTCCCAGTGCTAAAAATAGCGCAACCAATCGACGACTTACAAACACTGCAACTGATTTCGATCAAAGCGCGGGGCAGAGACGGTGGTTAAAGGGAAACAATACTTATCCATCTAAGCTGCAGCTTGGTCAATTCTCATTTGACTAAATCCAATTACCATCGATTCTGCATCTCCTTAAAGCCGCGGTTTAGGTTTTCCTTGATAGCACAGAAATCTTAACTCAGATGAAGCAGCAGTATTTAACCTATTACAGCCTCCGATGAAGCGGTTAGGTTTTGGAGGAAAGTACGAGTTCTACTGGCAAAGGCATTGATCCTCCCACACCCTGGGTTTTCCCAGCGTGTGCAGCGATTCCTGTGCAAAGCCTCTGAACAGTCCTCTCTCTCCTCCAGCGGCGGTGGTGCTCCTGAGCAAACCTGCCCTGGATCGAGCATCTCATTTAGTCACCAGGCCCTTTGATGTGGATTCAGTGCTGCAGTGCATATCATTCGTGTTTGAAGGTTCAGCTTCCACAATACAGCGGGGTTTGAAGTTTCACATATTGCAAGTGCTACAATGTGATAATCTGGGAGCCGGTTATGCATTATACATTTTTCATAAAAGAACACCATCACCTGAAAGTGGAATGTGGAAAAGTCAGCGCTTCAAGGTATATATTGACAGAAACTGTTTCTGAGACTTCTGGGTGTGGGACGAAAACACTCTTGTTATCATGAGCATTTCGGAATCAGCTCGACATCTTCTCTCTGAAGGGGGTAAATATCCAAATAAACAGAGTAGAATAACATTTGACTGGGGTCTGCCATGCCATTATAAGACCAATTTAGTTGACTGAACGCTTCTCATGGGGGCACAGAGGCCATGACGGCTCTTTCTCCAGCGAGGGCCTGCAATAAAAATCTCCTTCTCCATCTGATTTCACAAAGGACTTGATACGCACCTTGGGGCACTTCCTTCAGTGTCTTCTTAAATAAAACATGGAAAATCCTTTGTCAAGGTCTATGTCTTAACTGCAGCACACAGAACTGAATCTATGGCTTTAGCTAGTATAATGACAAGAAACGAGGAAATAATCTCAGTTGAATTACAATTTTTTAAGGTTGCAAGTGGAAAAGTGAGTTTTTTTTTAAATCCAACTGCATCCAGCACACAAGATCGAAAGAAAATCGGGGGAGTTGTTGCCTAAAGAATAAAACAAGTTGGCAGCTAATGCCTGTGAGTGACAGAGATTTATGTAAACGCTTCTGATCTTGATAATTAAAGAGTGTTTGTATGAAGGTGCACAGCTCTGCGTCTCTTTTTAAAGGATGCATGGAGATGGTGGCAGCCTGAGGGCCTGCCTGCTTTTTTTTCTGTATCTATCTTGTGCTAAATACACACAAAACCACACATTAAGACACACACTCACACAAGCCAATGTGTACAAATACACACTATACTGACACGTACAAACAAAACAAAAAAAAAGCACTCCACACACAAGAAAGAGACGGCGCTTTCACAAACATCAGCCTCTCAATTAGCTTCTGCACTCATTTCTCCTTGGAAGAGAATTATTTTTCAGCTGGGTGCTTTTTCTTTGTTTATTGTGAGCAGACCAAAGCCTTATCAGCAGCTAATCACTGCATGTCAAACTCAAAGACTTACTGCAGTCACTTAAAAAAAAAAAAAAAAAAATAGGATTCAGTGAATAATCTTCTCAAATCCAGATTGCCATTTTAGATTTGGACAATCACCAATTTCTTTTAGATGCTGAAATCTGTCTAACAGCCAGAGAGAGGATCAGCATTTGTTTGATATAATTTGTTGTGACACGTTAATTGCATCTACTTGTAATTCTCTCTAATTGATGTTTGATATGTCTCAGGAAATTAGGCCAACTAGATAACACTGCAAATATTATGAATCCTCCCCGCCTTTCTCTTTCCGTGGCAGGTCTGATGAATTCACAACACCTAGAACTGTAATATGTCAGCATGCTGTGCAGCTATGCTCTGTATTCCCAGAATGACAGACCTTAGGTTACAAGCACATCACTGTATATTCAAAACACACTCAGGCACACTGCAGAGGGCCAGAGAAAACTAACCTGAGCAATTTTCACAGAGTTCTGGGTCGAACCGCCGGCGTGGTATTCAACTTTGTTCCTCTTGACGATTTCTTCAAACCTGAAACAAAAAAAATACGAAAATTGTTACATCATTCAAGACATCATTCAAGATTAACCACAGAGTGAATTTGACCAGACCTGCTGATAAAGGCTTGGTGTAAACACCAGATACAACCAGCTGTAACATGAACAGACTACAGGTTTGTCACATTACAACATGTGTAGGAGGAGTGAGGAGAAATTTCATTTCATAAGCACCAGAAATTAGTCAATACAAAATCCATTAGGAGAGGTTACACAGGTACAGTTGAAGAGCAGCTGTGCACATAGAGAATGAACACAGACATTTGTGGTCTCCAGAGAGCGGATCGTAATGACTCTGAGGATCAGCCTTTTTCTCACTAAATCAACACGTCATATTTTCCACTAACAAGGGACAGAATTAGCAAATTTCAGTGAGCCTCAGTTGTAATAAGGTAAACATAACCCGCTGGAAAAATCATATCCGTATCACAACCTGCTAACATGCTGAACACACATTTAACACAACTTAGTATGTCGACATCTAAAAGTTAGCACGCCTACATGCCAACATGCTAAACTATACTATACTTTCTAAATGCACGCTAGCATGCCAAGATTTAGATATATTTAGCTATTCCAACTAGGCCTATTTATCAAGGAATTTCAGTTTAGGATTTCTACTTTTATCTGCCAGTTTTGCTATTTATTTCAACCATTTATCCATTACTTTTAGCTAATTTTAATAGATATCCATTACTTCTTTGCTAATTTTAACAGTGTATCCATTTCTTTAAGCTAAGTATTCTAACCGCTTATTCATTACTTTAAGCTCCTTTTAACAGTTTATTTATTACATTTATCTAACTATTTTGACTGCTTATCCATTACTTTTTGCTAATCCAAACTAGCCTATTACCCATTACATTTAGCAAATTGTAAAGGTAAGTCACATCATGTGAACCTGGAGTGCCATCGTGTGAGGTGAACGCTACATTTCAGTGCCTGCTTTTTTTAAATTTTATTTATTTTTTTTAAATTTTATTTGGTTAAATAGGCCAACTGGACCAAAAAGAGGAATGCCACCTTACTTTGCAGGCCTGACTGTGCTCCTGCAGTTTGCTGGCTTGTAAAAGAGCTAATCTTGCACCAAGCTAATGCAAAATGTTAATGAGCTTGTAGGAATTTGTAACTTTTAAACTCAAGCAAAGTGTATGCACTCAGTCCCAAAATGAGGTCGCATACAAAGGTATGTGAGTGGAGGTATAGTGCATTGGGGTATGTAGCCTTCTACAGCCTTGGGATGCCAAGTCATATAAATTTATGTTGTTTATCGTAATTAGTTTGTCCAAATATTGTTGGTCACTATAGCAGACACAGGTAACAGAGCACCCATTTATCCATTAGTATTAGGGAATTATTTCAAACTTATAACTATGATTTTTAGCTAAATATTCAACCATTTATGCATTGGGGAACTTGTTTAGACGTCTTCGTTTGCTTACCAACTTGTTTGTCATTGAGCTACTCTACAATCTTTACATGTATCCTCTGGCAACTGTGGAAGAATCATCGGGTTTAGTCATCAAGGCGTTTATTTGTTTTTTTTTTCCCCCTCTTTGTACCAGCTGTAAAGAAGACAGCAGCATGTCAACTCTGCAATCTAATAAACTTCAAAGTGGCATACATTTTTTTGGCCCTCTTCAACTTTGACATTCCAGGTGCAAACTGTTTGTATAAACTGCCTAAAAAGATAGAGAGAAAAAAAAAAGCTGCAAGCAAATGCTGGAGTTTATTAAATGGGATACTTGACCACAAATGTCGCTGGAGTTGAAAAGAGGCAGTTAGGGTCTAAATGCCAACTTGATAAAAGCGAAAGAGGAATATTGTCCACACATGGTAGTAGTTAGCCATACAGTATTAAAGCAAGATGAGCAGTGAAAGTTGTTCCTGAAGGAACTTGAACTGCATCCTCAAAGGGATGCATGAAAATAAAAGAAACTATTCATCTTTCACTATTTATCTTTCCAGACAGGCAGCCATTTTGTATTTCATAGGTGACGCTTTCAGAGCAATTAGACAAACAAGTCTTACAGTTTTCTTGTGTGCAGGCACCTCATAGCTGGATTGCTTGTTTAGCGCGAAGACCACATCTGATTAAATGTTTGATGTATGAACCGTACAGTGGAGTTTAGAGATGACTGCAACAGACTAAACACAATGAGTCAAGAAAACAGACATGACATTGGGGAGTGGGGAGTAAACAATCGCTGAGTTTTCAAACATAAACCACAGGAACACCCTTGGGTTTCCAGCAAAATACTGAAGGCTGTTCTATCATTTTTGTATTTTCCCCATCATACTGCCATTTCAAACATCAATAGCTTCAATGCTGAGGCGTAACGTGATGCAAAGCTGGTCTACGCTGCGAGATAGAGTCTTTATCTGGGGAGCGGAGAACATGAATAATGTGTATTCTCCACATTGTTCACACAAACAGCTTCCCAGGGGGCTGGCTATATAAATGTGTCCACTCTGCTAAGGAAATTGACCTAACTGCAGTCAAGATGATATGCCACATACAACAACAACTGTAAATTGAAGACTGTCTATTTGTAAGAGTATTTACATCAGGGGGAAAAAATCCAGTGACAAGGTAAATAGTTCAAGGTGCACCATACCATTCCCACTGGTGCTATGTGTAGTTCCACCTTAAATTAAATGCATAAGAGGGGGTTGTTTGAGTGTGATCCCAGGAGGGTGCTGGTTACGTTAGGCTCTGCTACAGCGTGCCAATGCTTCTCCTTTTTAGGATTAAGACAACATGTTTAGTGGAGGTCAATGGTTGCACATTTTGGGGGTGCAAAGTTAAATTTGGGAATTGAATCAAGAAGTATGTTGTGTGTATTGTACACTGAACAAAATTTTAAACACAACTTTTGTTTCTGCTCCCGTTTTTCACCAAATTAAAGATCTAAGACTTTTTTTCATGCACTCAACTGACAAATTTGTTAAAATTAGGGCTGTCAGCATTAACGCATAAATTGCAATGTGATTAAGGCTCTACATGACATTTTAGTTTTTTTATTACATTAATCGCCCATTGATATTCCCGTCTTTAAGACGTCGTACTGATCTGAGTTTTGAAGCTAGAGTGGTGATTCTGGTATTACGTGAAACTAGACAACCTAAGAAATCCATGTCATGCTAGCTTCTCTGGAGGGGATCCCCTGACCTCTGACCTCAAGATATCTGAATGAAAATGGGTTCTGTAGGTACCCATGAGTCTCCTGTTTACAGACATGCCCACTTTGTGCCTGTCCCATGCAGTCTTTCTGCTGTCATTCAATTTCTTTTACCTTGTTAATATAGACTTCATATCTGTTTTGCACTACAAAATAAAGGAATTGAAGAAAAAGCAATTAAAAATTGTGATTAATCATCATTAACAATTGAAATTCTGCGCTTAATCACAATTTTAAAAATTAATAGTATGACAACCCAAGTCAAAATCTGTGTTAGTGAGCATGATAGATAATCCAACCACCTGACAGGTGTGATATATCAAAAATGCTGATTAAACAGTGTCATTACTACACAGGTTAGGATTGTCACAATAAAATCCCACTTTAAAATGTGCACTTTAAATGTGTTGACTGCAGGAGTGTCCACCAGAGCTGTTATCCGTGAACTTAATGTTCATTTTAAGTCCATAAGCCATCTCCGGTGTTGTTTCCTTTAATTTGGCAGTACATCCAACCAGCCTCTCAACCGCAGACCACATGAATCCACACCAGCTCAGGAGTCCACCTCCAGAGTCTTCACCTACAAGATCGTCTGAGACCAGCCTTCATTACAGCTGATGCAAAGACTAGTTTACACTACAGAAGAATTTCTGTACAAACGTTAAGACGTTGATTGGACATACTACCAAATTAATCTTGGAAAAGGACAAGTACTCACTAACAAAGTTTGTGACCAAAATCTGAAATAAATATCCCTACCGGGTGCATAAAAAACCCCATCTTAGATCTTTAACTTAAACGTGTAAAAAAATGTGAGCAAAAACAAAATTGCAGCATTTAAATTTTCGTTCAGTGTATGTTCACACTGCAGACAGGAGTAATATGTATGCAAAGCGCGTCATGGCTTACCAACATATGTCAGCCAGAGGTGTTCAATACTTCAGCACAACCTGGTTTAACTAGGCATGGCCGAATTTTGAGCAAGTGTGAAAGTAACCTTTACCGCTTCAAAGAAAGTCTGCATATCATGTCTCAAGGCAAAGGGTCTACCCAGGGCAGAATGTTCCCAATAAAGAAAAAAAAAACTTTCCATGCAAGTGGAAAATATGCTAACCGGGAAAAAAAAATCCTTCCTGAGACACCTGTTATGACTCCTTGACAAAGGAAGAATTTGAGCACTGTGGGTGTTTATAACATGAAGGCAGCCGAGGGACTCCAGAACCCATTTCAAATAGACACACAGCTTCTGAGGATTTCAGCTTTTTTTTTCTTCCTAGAAGTATTTGCTCCACCTTTCAGTGCAGACAGCATGGGGCCCTGCTCTTGGACGCCTCGAAAATCCCATCCGAAAAGGAGCAGCTGCCTCGAGACCTTTACACCCTGAAACATCATGTGATCCCATAGTAGTGACACCGTAAACGGCCCCCTTGGCCATTTAGGAAGAGAAAATCCCTTTCCATCTACTGCAGTCTGAGCTCACTTGGCGATGGGAGGGAGCAGAGAAAAAGAAATTGTTTTGAACAAAATGTCCTCAGCCAGTAACCTCTGCTTTTAAAACCTGCTAGTGTTGTTCAGTGGAGGAGCAATTCCAACTATGCCATGCATTCCACTAATGTACAGACAGCCTGTGTTATATAACACATGCTTTACAAGAGACTCCCCCTGACACTCTGCTTAAATACCACTCTTAACTAAAGGCGCCGTGCTATTTTTCAATTTCATACCTTCCAATTTGAGACTAATAGAAGCACTTATTTATTCAGCTTAAATCAAATTAGGGGAATTAGGCTACTGAATGCAATATTTGTATTCAGAGGATACAAGAGTCCTCTTCGAAAACTAATACCTCTACATCTCCCCGGCTTAACACATTCAGATTGTTGGGGCAGATCACACAAGTCAGGAACATCGTGTTGTTTACATTCCTGGGAATGAAGCCCCCACCGTTGTTTCTCATCAAGGGAAATATGAGAGCTTCCAAAGAACTATGAGTGCTCTCTGCCCCGAGTGACTCATGAGTCCCCCCACCAAAAAAAAAACAAAAAAAAACGAGCCAAGTAGATTATTTACATGAGGCAATAATTCAAGATTTGCTCCTCTAAGTCTCTTACATGGAGGGCAAGGCGAGCCCATTTACCCAATCCCTCTTCATTCGCCTTTGATGTTAGCCTATCTCGATAAGACCGGATGAGTGCCCTAAAATCCCCGTCGAGTGATTTCACAGGAAGAACAAGTCTCTGTTAATCAATGGCTAGATTGGATCTGGATCCTCGGGAGTGGTCCGCCTGAAAGTCCTCCCGAGTGTTTGAGTGCACACCGGGGTAATTCATCGCTAATGATCACCGCGGCACCCACTCTCCTGCGTTCGTCCTTATTTAATTGCCTCGTTCACGTTTAAACAGCTTACAAATCACATGGACAGGCAGGGAAACATGATCAAACAGCCCCTATCACTAATCAGGGGAGGGCAAGGGAAGAAGTGAGAGGACTGGGGCTCCTTTGCTGCTCTCCTCGGGGATTAGGAAGGAGGAGGGCTGTACAGGAACAGTAAATTATCTCTGCTTCAGCCATAGCAGGCAGGTACATTTAAACAGGCAGATCCATCTTTCTCCGTCTCTGACAGAAGCAGAGAGGGGGGCCGTGCAGCTAAAAGGCTTTGGTAATCCCAGTTTCAACACAGGCATCTGGAGTGGAGACAGGTTCCACCATTGATTAGATTCCCCAATCAGCGTGTGCATCCAACACCATGCCTTCCTTGGTAGTCTGCAGGCAGTACAAGGCCTGATGCACAGTAATTGTTTCCATAGGTCAGGCGGAGGAAAAACAGCTCGGGGACGTGATGAAAGGGAGATGGAAAGGGTGAGGAATATTGTTGTTTTTCCCCCCAATTAAATTGTTTGTCAAACCCTTCACAAAGGGTTACGCAGTTTATCTGTTTAAAATCAATACGCTCGTCTCAGTGTGAAAGCTTGTCCCGACACAAGACAGGCCCATTAATTATTCTGTTCTGCGCGCTATCGCCGGGCTGCTCAAGGTTGAGCCTTATCTTTTCTTATTTCAAATCAATAATTATCTTCTACCGTGCTCGCGCTCCCCCTCAGAAATGGATGTGCTTTTCATTCAATGCCTGTAGAGTCCGTCTCTCTCTCGCTCTCTGTAGCAACTGGTGAAGAACACAGAATGAATAGGACATTCTTATCAGTGGAACATTAGGGCAGGACGGGAATAGATGGTGAAGAATGAGGCGCATAAAAGTACTGAACACAAATGAGTCATGATTCAAACAGCGAGCGAGGCCTTGTTCCCGTCCTCTGACATCTTCTAATACACTACGGTAAGGGATGAATGTTGATTTGCACAAAAGCGTTTTGATATCGCCATCGTTCAGGTATCTCAATCCATTTGGGTGAATCCCTGTTTGGCTGAGAAAACCTCGAGTCCCTGGGTGCAAAAAAAAAAAGCAGCAATGAGCCTTTTTGCATTATGGACTGGAGGCACAATTAATGGCTGCACAATTACATGGTCGTAATGGGTGAGTAATTGCATCAGAATGCAGAAACAACAAATATGCATCCTTTAAATAATCGGTCGATCCAGCAGCAGCAGCGGCGGCAGAAACAGCCCATTTGTTGGCATTAACCGACGACTGCTGTTTGTACTTAATTAGGCTGCACTCAAGGATTAGGCGGCGGGGGCAAAATCTGGTCATGGAGGATGAGTTCATATTATTTCCTCTAAAATGTCACAGGTTTTTGGCTTCGCGCTGCAGAGGGTGGCGTTGTTTGTCACACTGTACTGTGTGGATGTGGGAGAGGGAGTGCGAGTGTGTGGACATGAAAGAGAGAGAGAGAGAGAGAGGGACACATTGAGGGAGAGAGTGGGAAGACAGAGCGTGTAAGCAAGGATGGGGCTTCTGGTGTTCTCTTGAGGATTGAGATTTGAAGCCGGAGCACAAAGCCTTTGAGACATTCCCCTTATCTTGGAGGTTGATACCAGGATCTTGGTGATTCAGAGCGCTCCGTGTGAATAATTTCACCAACACCCCCTACTGCGGAGACCATATGGCCCAGTGTGAACTTTAAACACACGGGGAGTGTTGCTGTTCATCAGTCAGGCCTCCCATCTCTACCCCCGCACAGGCTAGGTGTAGAGAAATGATCAGCACCAGATAGTACACTAACTAGCCTCCGTGTGTACGGGCTGCTGCCATCATTGGCTTTTCCTGTGTGGCTGCTGGGGATCAAAGATGACTAAAAATAGCCCTGAGCATGCTTTTCTGAACTGAACATGCCGTATGTACTGGCTGAGACGCCCACATTTTAATTATAAAACGCTCTTTAAAAAAGGGGGGAGTTGAAGGAGGGGGGGGGGGGTCGCCCACATGCACAGAGATGTGGATTATGTTTGTTACACTCCCTTTGACTTGTGATGTTTCCTTCTGGCACCACCTGCTGGCAGCTGCCATCAACAAGAGGGAGGCATTTGCAGCTCCAGAGGACAAGCCTTAATTATGATTGCATCAGCCATCTCTCATGATGCAGCATGTGTGCTTTAAATGCAGCGCAATCACCATGCATCACAGCGTGTTAACCTATTTTGTGGAGCAAAAAAAGAGCAGGACAAGATGTTCTTTATTGTGATCATTTGAAAAGTTTCTTTGTTTTATAATTCAAAAGGTCTAGATCCACATTTCTTACAGTTGAGCATGGCTCTGGTGAGCATGTCGGATTTATGCAAGCGCCCCAAATCGTCAGATTCATGCATATCAATAAAACATCAAGAGCGGCGCGGCTGGCGGCTGAACATGTTTCTGATGTCTCAATTACCAGTTGAGTGCCATTAATCTCTGCTCACTCTCTTTGGCTCAGAGGTCGGCTGATGGATGCAGGCCCGCGACCTTTGCCCTCGGCGGCAGGGGGAGCCGGATGTTGTGACCCCCCCAGCAGGCCGGCGGAGGTGAATTTAAGTACTGTAGTACAGCACTCAGCCTCAGCAACAGACAAGGGAGCTGGGAAGTAAAAAGGGGTGGGGGTGGGGGGGTTGTAATGTGTCTACACACTCAGTCAAGCATGAGTGCATCCAGTGAAGTGGCACCATGGCAAGCACATGCAGCTTCTGCACGCATGCTTGCATGTGAGCACAAACACACACACACGGAGGAGTGTTTCTCCTCCTGACACACTAGGATAGCTCCACCGGGGGTTTCTAGCACTCACAATCCGCTTCGTTATATATTAAAAAAATAAAAACAAAGCTGGGGTAGAGTCAAGTGTGTTTACAGAGCAGAATCTATCACACACACACACACACACACACACACACACACACACACACACACCCAGGAGCCAGAGTGTTTAGCATGTACTCAGTGAGAGGGGCCTTTGTTGTTTTCCTCCCAGTAAGCAGATTGAGCTGCACGGCAGCAGCAGGGGTGTGTAAGATGTACACAGACAGCGGGGTGTGTGAGTGGAGAGGCACCTCCACTGATCTCCTGTGTCGTGTGATGATGTGTGTGTGATGTGTGTCTCAATCCAGCGCTGATCCCCCTGAGTCAGCCCTGTCAGTGATATGAGCCTCCCACCCTCTCTCTCACTCCCATCTTTCTCCCCTTCTCCCCCCCTTCGCCATCCGGAATGCTAATAACAGCCAGCCACTAACGCTGCAGCCCTGAATTATTCATGCAGCAGAGGGTCACACGGCATAATGAGGAGTTTACTCTCATTCTGGATGCGATTGTGACGCTGCTAATCTGCATTTAGCACAGAGAAAGAGAGAAAAGGAGGGAGACGGGAAGAGAGGGAGGAGGAGGAAGGGAGGGAGGATGAGCACTGATGAACTTAATTGCTGTGAGCAAACAACCTCTGAAAAGAGTCACGCCATCATCCAGAGATGAGAAAGTAAACAATTAATTATCATCGGACAGAGGGAGTCATAAAACAAATGTTTGAACGCCACTAATATTCGGGAGCCAGCTGATCTGTTTCTCTCTCGGAGGTGACAATACACTCACTGTAACAATGACTCACTCATTTGACACACTAATAATCATTAGCTCTAATATGATATGGTTAACAAGCCCAAGAGGGTTTGGGTGAATGGTATATTATGCCAGGCTGTGTTCTCTAAATAACCTGTAATGCCTAGTTATCCTGAAATAAAATGTCTATTTGCCCACATTATAATCTCCTGCAGAAAGAGGCGGGTTTTCATTATGTTGACATGTTGTTTCCTATGGAGACTCCTTGGGGTACAAACAGCAGGCTACTGTTGCCCCCTGCTGGACAAGAAAAGTACAAACCCCTTTTACTCCAAGTCAATACTGAGCAAAGATATTCCCAACTGAGAAGGAAAAAAGGGAAAAGTTCAAACTAAATATCAACCAATTGCTGACAACTTAAATATTTTAAAGGCCTACAATCAAAGATTAAACAGTGTAAAGAGATAACGCAAGCAAATAACACAACTATATGCTGTGATTTTACTGTGTATATAGTGTGATTTTATTTGTCTTATCATCTGAGATAAAGACAATAAATAACCTGCATTTTACAAGCTTTCAAGTCCATTAAACACACACCTATGTACCAAATATAAAACTTATACTTTTACCACATGATGGCAGCAGTGACTACAAAAAAAAAGAGCAAGACCTACAGCGTCACATCTGACAACAGGCCGTTTTCACAGCAGACATTTTGACTTGTCACTGCAGGAAAAGCACAGGTGAGTTGAAACATATTTTGGCAATGATGGCTCAGTTCCAAGGGTCCCATGTAAGGCAGCATGCACAACATTACAGGAGCCTGGGGCCAGCTCAACTTAGCAGAACTGAGTTGGTTTTAACATTTGCAATTACACCTGTGCTCATCCTGCTCTGGCCAGCCAAAATGTCTGCTTTGAATATCACCCAATGAAAGATAGACTGATGCGTGTCTAGGCAGGCAGAAAGGAAGTAAAACACCAGCGCTTTGGTTAGTTGGTGTCCTCGCATACCCCAAAATCAAAACACCCGAGGCATCCTCTGAAAACCGACATCAACTGAAAGCAGCTCTTTCAACTGCAGCTCAAAAAACCACAGTGGAAATATCATCCAAACAAAAGCAGTTACAGTACGAGACCCGTGCATTTACTGCAACCAACCGCCACACTGTAAACAATGTTTAAAATACAAGCATAGATACGCAGCAGCTGCCTTTTTTGGAGCAAAAAGTGATGAGATCATTGGCATGTGATTCTGGCAGTGCATGAGTTATGAATCTACTCAAATGTGAAGTTAGCGTTTATTTCTCTGCATTTTTGCATTGGAGAAAGTAGATACAGACAGGAAACGTGGAGAGAGAGAGAGACTGGGGCAGGAAAAGAACAAGGACATTGCGGTTTTATGGTATGCAACTTAACCACAAGGCAGTGAAGACACCCAGGAAGTTAGGGTTTTTTCAGCAGTGCAGATACACCACTAACTTTCATCAAGGCTGCAGCTAATAATCAAGGTTCCCACACATTTTTGCCAATGAATATTCTAAACTTTAACCTAACTTTTCCATAATATTTTTCAACATTTTCATAACTTTAAGTAGTTTAAAATGTGATGTAGCCATGCATTATTAAACATGCACTTTTAAGGCATTTGCACTTGAGCAATCTGCTAATGTTTGTGAACTTTACTCACTTGTTAGACACTCCCACTGCCAACACAGCTACATATGCCCATTGCCAAAAGATCGGACCAGCAC
Organism: Plectropomus leopardus; assembly: GCF_026936395.1. Classification (NCBI taxonomy): domain Eukaryota; kingdom Metazoa; phylum Chordata; class Actinopteri; order Perciformes; family Serranidae; genus Plectropomus; species Plectropomus leopardus. The sequence continues at coordinate 12,614,775 of NC_142194.1, forward strand.
ATTTGGGTACTATGCAAAACGTCAAGGCCATGCCCCTTTTTGGGGAATAGAAAACCAAAGTTCCTGTAGCAATTTGATGTGTGTTTGGATTCTGTTATGGATTCTGGATTGTAAATTTGACACGCATCTATAAATTAATTTCTTGTTAAACAAACATTTGTTTTTTAGACATGTCTAAAATTTGTGAAGTAAATTTAAGTTAAAGAAGTGCAATTATGATTATTTGATTTAATTTGGCACAATATCTCTCATTTTCTTAATAAATAATGCCAATGCATCTTATCCAAAGCGGACAATTTGTCAATTTTCAGCATTTCCAAGTAGTATTTTGTTGGCGCCACTGTTGCCAAGACAACCGTATCACTTTCCATTTTCCTCAGAGTCTTGCAACTACCATAGTTTCCACCAATATTTTCACTACTGGTTATAGTAACTGTACAGAACTTACATAAACAATGTTTTGTAACTGGGGATAACTAGAAATTGCAACCAGGGGAAACAAAAGTGCTACACACTTCCTCTTTTAGTATGGGCACACTTCTTTTATTTCTTAAATCAAGCCTTCATTTTGCCAGGAGATTGTAGCTGGTGGCAGAGCAAATTCCTTAGTGGAGCCTTACAGGGGCCCAGTCTATAGCCATTATATTGTGCAATCAACATTCACTTCATAATGATAAGTTCACCAAAAACGTACCCTGTCCAACCAACAGTCCTAACACCAAAAATATCAAATTCAAAATGATATAAAGCAAAGAAGCAAATAAGTATATCTGAGAAGCTTGCACCAGCAAATTCTTAACAAAAACAAAAAACAACAAAAAAAAAGTGATCAAGTGATTGTCTGCCAGTCAACTTAATTGATAACACCAACTGTAACTTGTAAAACATTTAACGTGAACTGAAAAGGCATCAAAAGTCACAGTTGAGGCTTATTCGGGGGAAAAAAAACATTAAGTCCCCAGCCAGTACTAACAGGGATGTTGATGGTTTCTACAGCAGGCAATTCCTCAGCCACAACAGGATTATATAGGCTCTGCTGTGACTAGATAATTGAATTCAGGCATGGCCACAGTGCACTGCATCCAATGATCTCTCTCCCACCAGGGTGATGGGGAGAAAAAATGAATCGCGTTACACTCTGTAGATTCAGGAGCACAACAATAGTGTTAGTTGACTAGACTTGTAAGTCTATTGTGGCCTTTTAAGTAATGGTGTTATTTGTCACAACACTGAAGTCAAGTTCTTCTTCTTCTTCCGCAGACCAGTGACCTTGTGAATGACCTCTTTGCACTTTGTAGTCACTCAGCATCCTTAACAGGAATACTGCGCCTCATATACCTGACGTTTGTCGTAACCTGTGCTGCTGTGACTTAATAGATATTGTGATAAAAATATCACATGTACATTTAGATATAAATTGATGGACATGAGGGCGAGCATGTCGGTGTGTGTGGTATTGGAGGGGACATGCGTTGAACTGCATTGTGCTGGGAATAAACCACCATAGCGGCATGTAAATCCTGCCCTAACCTTGTGCAGAATGTGGAGGGAACGGTGTCTGTGGGGCTAAAGATAACACCACTGCCTTTGTGCCGGAGGAGAACAACACTGCTGATGATGCTGCTTTTTAGCTGCTGCTGCTGCTGCCCAAGGTCACATGTGTCCCTTTGTCAAGTAACAAGACCTGACAAGGTAGCCTAATGTAAGGTACAGACGATCTGATGTACTCATCTGTCATTATTTATTTATTGTTTATGATTACTCGGGTGATTTATGATATAACAGCACTGTGATTTGCTTTAAATGTATGCACAAGACATAAGACTTAACCACTTCTCAGGTCTGAAACTGCATAGCATGCACTCTAAAATTAGAAGTCATCAAACTAGAAAGCTCTTATACAGCAGACAACCCTGCCGAATAATCCTCTAAATAGCTGTTTTAATGACAGAGAACATTTACAGATGTTTAATCTGCATCTGGATCCTGCATTACAGCACAAGCAGTAACAGAAATAAAAGAATAGTGGGACAGTTTTTTTTCTTCAGTTGGATCATGAGTAAACAGTGAAAATGCTCAAAAATGCACCATCTCAAATGCAACCAAATTTCACCAAACGTCATGAGACAACTTTGTATTATTTTGGCCACTAAACATAAAGACAAACAAATAACTTCTTTTGCAGCAAAAAAAACCAAACTAAGGCTTTCATATTTTATTTTATCAACATGTGAATTTGGCCTTTAAAGGGATAGTTTAGATTTTTAGAAGGGGGCTGTATGGGTCGCTTATCTATAACTGTAATACTACAGTAGATGCAGTCAGCACGCCCCAGTTTAGAGAAGTAGGCAGGACTCCCAACACCGAAGCTAAGGAATGTGGACAGGAGCCGCAGCAAAACATATTTTAGCCACTTTATAACAATAACAACAAAAAAACAAACCAATATCAGTTTAAGTGTACACTATATCTAATTATAAATAGAATTCTTATAATTATAAAATAATTGTATTTTATATTTTCACTGGTTCACATTGCCCTAACTGAAGTCTTAGTCTGAACTAACCTTTTAAAACACCAAATAGACACAAAAACACAAACTAACTAACCAATCAAGGCTGCGGTAGACCAGCTAATCCTGTTGTATGAGGTAAAACGACTGTTTTTGTCAAAGGAGTCTGGCGGCTTTGAAGAGAGCATTGATAATGGTTTCAGTTCGCCATCAGAGAGGTTTGTCTGACGGCATTTTTGGTTTTCATCAAATCCAACTATTCCTTTATGTTAATTTATTCTCCATTAAAATCAAGAATAATTGTATTACAGTAAAAAGTATATGTTAGTATTCTGGATACTTTGCTGTTTCCATAAGAGTGAGCTCTGCTCTCCCAGTGCTCACAAAGAAAGTGTCCTGACAACTATCTGATGTCAAGAAACATTTCGACTGGAGCAAAAAGTATGCAAATACAAAAACATTTGAATTTGAGCTTAAACAGTGAAAGAACAGCACTTGACCCTTCCTCCACACTACCAACACAGAGGTGCCCTTGAGCAAGGTATCAAACTGCACAAGTGGAGCTGCTCAGTGACCAGCAGATAACAGTTATGTGGTTATCTGACATCCAACAGATAACACTGTGGCTGTAGAAAGCAGCTCGGAGGTGTGAATGTGCCCGAGTGTGGAGCCATGAACTCCTGTATAGAGCATTTGTGCTCAGTAAATCAACTCTGGTTATATAAAGGCCTAGAAAATAATATGATCTGGGCCAAATGGAGGAAGTAATTTGGCTACAAGCTACGTCTGAATATTACATTCAGTGTCTGGTTCAGCTCCACCATGAGCAAATTTAACAGGAGAAGCTCAGGGATCAGTGACGCCATGAATCACTACAGAGGCTGCAGTGCCAACACTCCCACTTATGACTAAATAAGATGTTGGTTTCAAAAGGGAAAAAAATATTCATTGTGTTAAAACCTTAAAATAAAAATGAAATTAAAATAAAAATAACCTATTCTCATGAAAGACATAACAGACCACCGCACACTGAGGAATTTTAGAGCTAGCAACGTGTCTTGCCTGTGGCCTTTTCAGGTTCGCTCAGAGAAATTACGAGTATTCATAGGTGTGATAAATAACATGAGTCATATGATTAATTATCAACATAGTTTCTTTTTTTTTTAGAGTTCAATAACAAATTATCTCAAGTGAAAAAAAGAAGAATGATGCTGATAATTAATCGTGTGACTCGTGTATTTATCACACCTGTGAATGTCATTTCACTGAGTGAACCTGTAGAAGCTACAGACAAAACACGCTGCCCGATCACAGAAACGACCACACTGGCTGTGCACGGGAAGTTTTGTTCATTGTTAACCTTTTGTCATATTTGCTGAATCCATCACTATGTCCGCACAGCAGTACATGAGGCTGATAGATGTTAGAGACTCCTACGCTCTGATTGGTTGTCTTCATTTATGTGCAGTGGATTCTTACTATAAGAAGTACTACAAGGAAGCAGAAGAACATGATTCTTTTGACAGATCATCTGTCTCATGTACTACTGTGTGGATTTAGGGACAGTTTCAGCAAATATAACAAAAAGTATTTTTAGAAAAGTTACCAACTACAGCTTTAACTGTGTGGTAGATCAACCAAGGACGAAGTGTTTTCTGTCCCAATGTTTATCTTGTCTGTTGCTTAGCAGGACACCCAAAAACCTTAAATGAAATTTAATGGAAAGTTGGATCACAGGCTAAGAAACAAGTGAGTTTTTGGTGAAATGCTTAAAAGGTTTCCTCAACAGTGGCTACAGTTATATGCACACCTATATTCCCTTATTATTCTAAATATGACAATACTGTGAATTTGATACAGGTCATATAAACAGCATATTCCGCTTAAATATTCCAAATTAGGCTGTTTTTTTAAATTTAACATTTTCCAATTAGGACATGTGGGATAGGCCAGGAGTCAAGGGCATTATTTTGGCATGTAATACAGCCTGAATACAAGTCGGGTTTTTACTGCAGTTGCGACACATGGCCTGTTCACGGTCAGTTCTGTGCGTTGCCATGGATACATTGTACACAAACCACATACAGTTTGCAAAGCTGGGGTAGAGATGCATGCAGAAAAGCCCTCACTTCTGGCAACACACCTGCTTTTAAATATTATGACAGTCTTGGATATTGACAGGTTTTTGAATATGCACAAATACACGCCGACATTTTCAAGAAAGAGGTGGAAGGAATGAAAGAGGGAGGCTAAGCTTGCACAGTCCACCACCGGTCGGAAACGGTGAATAAAATCATATTTTGATGAAAAGAAGCAAAAATGACAAGCATCTCCAGCTATTCTAATTTTCCATATTAACATGATAAATTTGTTAGTGCACGTTAATCAGAGTATGCACAGCTGCATGTAAACGTGTTAGTGGAATATTCGCTTTTATTAGCCTTGTAAATAGCTTCATATGAATATTGTTCTTTTCAGAATAAGAGCAAAAAACAATATTTTGTGCATGTAAACATAGTCATTGTGACATATGGTATTTTTTGAGCATCTTCCTATTTCCTCCTGAACTATTGCACTCAGTTGAATAAAAACGCCCACCTTCAGTGTATAGAGCTGACCCTTGAAAATAAGTTCCAGTCTGGAGTGGAAATGTGCCAAATAAAATGCATGAACACCTGAGGCCACAGCTTACAACTCTACAAAAACAACATGCTGCTATGTATGAAATGTGAAACTTTGGCAGTAAGTCAAGATAGTCTTATGTCTTTTTCTACCAAGGAGAGTTTTAAAGATGATTCAATCATATTTTTTATACATTCTCACACTCGATTAGTTTAAGTACTCCAAATATGGAATATATGATTTACTTTTGAGTGTGGAACTAGTTTAATCATTGAGACTTTAAACATCTGCCTCTCCCCATCATCTTGCTTACAGATGGTGAATTTTTTTTAATGCCACCACTAAAATACATTCAGACAAATTCCCTAAAAAGAAACAAACTACACTCTATCAAACAGAAGAAAGAGGTCAGTCAGTAAATTTAATTTTCTGTTGCTTACACTCTATCAGGGTATCCATACATTTTCTCGCACAAATCTCCAAAACTTCTCCATGACTTTTCAAGGGCCTATAATAACTTTTTTTTTTTTTGCCAAACTTGACCAGCTTTTTTTAAACATTATATTTAAACACTATTCAAACACAACTTCAGCTACTTCCCATAAATGAAGGAAGAGACAGAAAGCACATTGGACCTACGTTACGTCAACAGCTGCAGAAAATAAATTTGCTGTTATGTTGCATTAAATGGAGGGTATCCACAGAAGATTACTTTAACAATTCATTACACAACAAATTTCCATGACTTTTCCAGAGCTTTCAGTTATTTTTTTCTAATTCCATGACTTTTCCAGGCTGGGAATTTTTTTTTTCATGACCATGGGAACCCTGGTCTATGTTTACCTTCAGGTGCATTTCAAAAGAGCAAAGCGCTATGTTAAGGACCACGTTTTCAAGGAAGGCTATAATATTACTGCTCCATCTACTTGCAACGTGAAGGAGGGAGGTTCTGGAACAGGAGCATGCATGCTCAGCAAAGCCCTTCATTGAAATAAATAATAATTCTGTGTCAATCTAATGGCAAGCAGTTAAAAATGTGCAATAAAAATATCAATATAGTTTTACTATTTAGCCCAAAGCAGTAAAGTCAGAGAAAGTCTTGGTGTGGTTTGGCTCAAATTCAGTATGAGAAAAATGTGTGGGCGTGTCCAGTTCTGAGTCTCTCAGTTACAGAGGGCTGATTTATAACTTGGCTATTTTCAGCACAGCTCAGTGTCAAGAGTAGTAGGTATGAATGACCAGCGTATCCCTTATTTGGTTCCATGTAACTTCAACACTTTACACTAGTTAACCATGTGGTGTCCCAGTGGAGGTTTGACTCACAGCGCCTTGTGTTTGTCTTCAGCGAGGATCTGGTCGTTAAGCTTCAGTCCAAACCTTTAGGAAAGAAAAAAAAAACATATAATATCAGTGCCTTTTGGTCAGACAAGACACTGAAATATGACAATGGAGAAAAAAAACAGCTGTTTTGACTTACTTGTCAAGGAAATCTTTGTCCACCACAGCTGAAATGTCGAGCAAGGGATTTCCCATCCCAAAGAGTGTGTTTTCACTGTGGGGGGACAAAAACTTATTGTATTATGCTGACTCCCACTCGCCAGCTTTGGATGAACAGAGGACACAAACAATCTACTGTGACAGAAATCATCTGTTTCAGTTTTGTGACTTTAACCGCAAAACATTGTCTTAATTGCTTTTGTGCAGTTCATATTTTTGCTTCTACTCCTATACTAGTTGTTATACCTTTTATTTTATTTCTTCGTCCTTTTGTCACTATTTATCTGTAATTATTTCTGTCTGTGTGCTGCTACAAAACTTGTACTCCCCCTCTGAGGATCAATAAAGGTTTTATCTATCTTAACCCATCAGCATGATAAGAAAATATAGCGCCCGAAGCATATAAAATTGCAAACTAATGAGCATATAACAGACTAATCAGTGAGATTTTATAACTCTGAGATCAATTCTCAGCTTTCATTGAGAAACATAAAACTGCCCATGACAGACCCCCCCCACCCATTCATTTGGAGATTAGTCAAATGAAAAGCAGGCATTCAGCACACTGAAGAGATCAAAATAAAGGATTATTATTCCCTCTGAACAACTGATGTGCCAATGTTTTCATGTAGGCACATGTGCAGCTCGTGCGTCATTCATTCATGATGCATGCTTAGACTATGTGTTACAGCGGGAAAACTCTGTTCTGATAAATTGTTATTAATTAAGCCAGATGAAACCTTAGGCAATAGCATATCATAGTGGTCAAAGTCTACAGAGTATTCATAACAAGTAACCAAACTTTTATATAACACAAGACACAAACACACCGAATGTTAAGATCTCTTAGCTTATGCAGCAGTTTGAATCTCACATGATCTGCAAGAAAATCCTAACTTACAAAAACTTAATTCATCAGCCTAAAAGTCTGATATAATACAGTTTCTTTCATTGTTTTAAGTGGACCCACTGCAGGCTGGCATTGCTGTGAGCATATGTTTTATAAAGACAGTCAGACCGGCAGAACTGGTCCCTGTACAAGCACCAGAGGCTATTATTATTCAGATCCTACCTTGGAGTTGGCATTATGTCAGAAAACTCAGCAGCCTGACGTGATGATTAAATGGTCAACGGCTTCCTCCTCTCTGTCCAAGCAATGTGCTTTTTGACTACAGGAACTGCAGATGCACTTTGGTCAACACTGACTGGTTGGTGAAGCATGTGGGCGGGCCTTTGCGTCTTCTAGATATTTGATTGGCTACACTTGTTCCAATTATTGCAAAGCTTTCGATGCTGCGTTTACGACCAATGGGAAAAAGGGAGGACCATGAAGTAAACAATAATACAAGAATAAAGTAAAATAAATAAATAAATGAATTAATGTGCAATATTTTTAACCATTCAATATTTATTTGCATATGATTATATAACCCTTTGAGTGTCATACAACAAATATGAAGTTTTGCAGCTGTATAGAAGCATTATATAAACTAACAGCATCAAAAAAAAACTTTTGATTTTGAAGCTTTTCGATTTCTAAAATGTGCATTAAATTCAGTCCAAATAGGATCAGTTATTAGTTCAAATCGCTATGTATTTTAAATTTTGTCGGTGGGGCTGCACTTTTGTTTACATTGTGAGCTATATGAGAATAATTCAATAATTAGTTTTCACTATTATTTTGTTTATGCAAATCAACCTTCACAGTATAACACGACATATATAACTGTTGAGGTTCTGTGGTGTTCATTAAAATAAGTTAACAACTCGAAATTTAAAATGATCCAACTGGAACTTGTGGGAAATTTGGCCGTGTGTGGTTGTCGTTGTTATTAATTTGTAAGGAATTGTTCTTAGTCAGTAACGTTATTTATGCTTGTCTTGGAGTGATTTTATTGATGATTGTGTAAGCATTTATTGTGCTGAGATGTTGATAGTGTGATATCACCTGGTGACCTGCATCTATGCTATCTTTACAGCCGTAATGAATATTACGTGGTTTTGAGCTATCTCCTTTTTTGTTAGTGTAAAGGACATCATTTCATCATTCTCATAGGGTCAGATTAACTACATAAAGCAGTTAATGATGGCATTGTGGTGTTTGCTTATTAAAAGATTTAAAGTGTAAATAGGCCAACCAGTTATACAGGTCCAACAAGAGGGACTCTACTCCAATTCCTGCCTCCCTCCACGAGCATCCAATGGATTTAATTGCAATTCTTGTGACAATCTCTTGCAATACATGGCCTTTCCCCTGCTTAGATTACAAAACTTGTTTCTCCATACCACTCTGTCAGAGACCTGAGACGCTCTGAAAACGAGTTCAAGGTGAAGGACAAGAGTTATGGTGGCATGAATTTTTCCAACAAACACAAGGAGACGATGCAAATCGGCCTCTCTACATTAAATTCTAATAACATTAAGTACTGCACTGTGTTAGGCAAGCGTGCCAGTTAGTCATAACGGTGCATGCACAATAGCAGGATCCCGAATCTGAAGCGGCAACATTAAATTCAGCCATATTATTCATGGCTTTTCAATATCTAAAATATCTAAAATATGGTTTACGTGTGTGCTTATCCTACTGTTACATAAAACGGTCATTTTCTATGCCGATATATAACAACTCATTTGGCTGATAACAAATACCAACATCGAATCATCCTCTTTTTTTCCCCAACCTAATTTTAGTGATCATCAAGTCTCTTCTGTAGCATAATTATGCACACTCTTATCGTGATGGCCCACCTGCAGATGGAGACTTAAAATACAATGCTTTTCTGCGTATGTAATATCCATTGATTGTGCAAAAGTAAGAAAAATACTTTAACTTAGGGTTGATGTTTTGTACATGTTTACAAATATGTTTGTCATGTTGGCAGAAATCAGCGTGTTGGCTGAGATTTCATTTTAAAGCCAAAATCTGCAAATACTGATGACGTGCCACTATTATCATGCATCTTAACTGTTTCCTTCCTTCTTATGAATTTCTGAAGCATTACATTGTTTTGCAAAAAGGCTATTAAGACACTTGATATCTGTATGTCTTACAATGTCTTTGTTTGATGTGATATACCCCTGGCTCTTTGTTATTGTTCTCTTTGTATACTCTTCATTGTATACTGGATCTTTGTAACACTGCGTAAATAAAGAATCTAGAAAAAAAAGACAATTATGGTGAAGGGGTTAAGTTTCCTCAAGACACGTACGACACATTGTTAACTTAACATTACCCAACATGTCAACAAGACACTCCCTGCCTGCCAGCACTGTAAATGTAATCAGATGGTATGCTGATGACTGTTCTTCATTATGGATAATTAGACACAGGAAACTGACAAAAAACTAAAATACAGGGCTGATGTTTAAATTAAAAGAACCAGGCTACATTTTTAATGGCTATTCTTTATACTCCAATATATATTTGGCTAAATTTTACTGTTTGGTAAATGAAAAAAACATTGAATAAGGACAAAATCCTTAAACTTTAAGACAGGGATATTTAACTTGCTTTGCTTGGGGGCCAATTTTGCAAATGACAGGGGGGCAGGGTCCAGTCACAGCAGCCCAACACATGTTTCTAGGATTTTGGGGTATTTCCAAGATTGTAAGACATTTCTTGATTTTTAACACATTTCAAGGATTTTAGAACATTTCCTGCATTTTAGGAGTTTTCTTGGATTTTAGGTCATTTCTAGGATTTTAGGATTTTTCTTGATTTTTTTTTTAGGGTTTTAGCACACTTTGGGGATTTCCTGACATTTCTAGAATGTCAGGACATTTCTAAGATTTTAGGACGCTTCAAAGACTTTTTGGACTTTTCTAGGATTTAGGACATTTCTTTGTCTGTCAAAGCACTTCATAAACTGTTGTTTTTAAAGGTTTTATATAAAAGAAGTTATTATTATTATCATTTCTAGGATATTAGGACGTTTCTAAGATTTTAGGACATTTCTTTGTCTGCCAAAGCACTTTATAAACTTCTGTTTTAAAAGGTGCTTTATAAATGAAGTTATTATTATCATCACTTCTAGGATATTAGGACGTTTCTAGGATTTTAGGACATTTCTTTGTCTGCCAAAACACTTTGTAAACTTCTGTTTTAAAAGGTGCTTTATAAATGAAGTTATTATTATCATCACTTCTAGGATATTAGGACGTTTCTAGGATTTTAGGACATTTCTTTGTCTGCCAAAACACTTTGTAAACTTCTGTTTTAAAAGGTGCTTTATAAATGAAGTTATTATTATCATCACTTCTAGGATATTGGGCGTTTCTAGGATTTTAGGACATTAGGAGCTTAGCCAGGACTTCTGTCAGCAGGTGCTGGGGATCCCCCTTACTTTTACTGATAAATAAGCTCTATTTTGATGCTGTTTTATGCACTCTGGCACCTTATGTACACTAAAAAAAACAAAAAAATTCCCAGTGGGAATCACTCTATTTTAATGTGAATCATAAATGGGTTGGGGTGCCACCCTGCACCCTAAAGGGAGCCAGATTTGACCGTGAATTGATTATTACTGCTTTTAAGACGACAGCATCACTGATTAACTTCTTAGCTAAAGTTCAAGTGTCTCGCACCTTGTCAAATCCTCTCATCAGTTTAACCTCGCTACTAAAAACAACACATCTCCACTGTTGCAACACCAACATGACAATTTTCCCGCATTATTTTTGTCAACACGTTGGTTAAAGCTACGATTGTTGTCCCTACATCATGTGACGAGCACCCTCTCCAGCTAGCTGCTGTTAGCATCGCTATAACTGAACAATACGTGTGTAAATGCTAACAGCTGATTCACCTGCACACCGGAGTTGATGTAACGTTCAAAGGTCCAAACTGTTTTTCAGCCTGCACCTCCTGCTGACAGCTCACCACAACACCACAGCCGCTAGCATGCATTAACAGCTAGCTGCAGCGGGCTAACTGTGCAGAGCATCCCCCGTCAGATAATACAAACATTATCAGTTTATTACCTCAACGCGATCTTCCTCCCCGTCGACATGTTTTTGTTCTTCCACTGATATTTTCTTTTAATCAGTATCGGCTGTGTTGACGCCGCGGAGTCCGGGGAGCTGCTCACTGCCGGGGGAAGACTATAGAGGCTGCAGCTTCCTTCTTCCCCACAGATGATAATGAAGAAATTGCTCATTCAACAGCATGCAACCTAGAGAGAAAACTGTTTATGTTCAGAAAAAAGGACACTGTTAGCTGGTTATTGTATGTCGAGTTATCCCGGTCGAGCCAAATGTGCATTTGACTCACATAAAGAGGCGAAAGAGATATAGTTATCTCACGTTATCGCGGTGTTTTCCCTTTCACCTGTTTCACCAGGATTGAGTTCAACTTCTGTCTGCACGTTTCACACAGGAGACAAATCATGGTCCTACTTAGTGTAGCAGACTGCTGAGTAAAAGATAAAAGATAAATTAGGCTACCATAGTACTTTACGTTGTAGTAATAATAATAAGTTGTAAGGCGAATAATGATGATGATAAGATAATAATAACAATAACAGTAGTATTTTTTCATAGGATAGTGTGCTGTTTATGGGATAGTGGTGCATTGACCCTTAAAAACCTGTGCAAATTGGCTTGATTTCTTTAAAAATCATGGGAGAGCGACAAGCAGCTTACCCCCCAAAATAGCCCAAATGTCAGCAAGAAATTAGTAAAAACTAGAAAGAAAATTACTGGAAAATAAGCATAAAAAAAGTAAAGGAATATGTTTGCTCAAGTTGCAGAAGTTTAAATTCTACTGGAAAAACCCTAAAAGCAGTACAAGAAAATTGATGTAAATACTTGGAGACTGTACTTTATTTGGCAGACATTTGAGTTGTTGGGTTTTTTTTTTTTTTGGTATCATGACCGCCCCTGGAGCTACAATTATTTTTCATTAAGCCTCCCTAAGTAACAGGGAAAATATACGACCCCTCCTTAACCATAAATAACCATATCTCACAGTTCCTGGCTATGATACATGTCATGCTTTTGGAGATTTTTAAGGTAAACATGCATTTAAAACCCATATGTGGGTTTAAGGGTTCTCCGGGTATTTAAAATAAAAAACAAAATACAACAACTTAAAGCCGAATGTCCTTCTCCTAAGATAAAATAAAAAAAAAACATAACTCTCTAGTGCTTAAAAAAATATTTGACGTGCCTTCCCTTTTTTCTACTATCCTCGTCCCCCACATAAATAACAAACATTTTTTTTAAAGAGATTTATATATTAAAATATTTTATAGTAGGCTAAAAAGACATGTTAAGCACCAGTGACACTTTAAAAAGTGGACTACCAAAACAGACCACAGATCTTCAAGGTCTCAAACTGTCCTATATTCATTATCAATTAACCAACTGACAATGAGTTCCTCAGATGTCTGATTTTTTAAGTTTTGACTATTTGGAATAAAGGTCTATTAATCTACCTGAGCCCAGAAAGAGAACCCAAGCTTAATGTGCACAGTTCAAAACAAGCTGAATGATGATGTAGACTGATCAGATAGCTGACTCATCAATACCTGCAGGCCGATCCAGGTGAGGCAGTAAAAGAAAAACTTCAACATACTCACAATACAGGCATTAGTGAGTATATACTGTGTGAGAAGAGCAGAAATTATAGAGCAAACACACCTCAAAGTGCTATAAAATGCTTTATTACAAAATTGTGAACAATGCCTCAGCAAAATGTTGTTCAGGCCCATTTAAACCCAACCGAGTTGCATAATTTTGATATCTTTAAAAAAAAAAAAAAAACTTTCTCAGGGTTTGCATAGAGCATAATTTGACATGAAGTAACAGTCATGAAGCGGGTGTAACTTTATGAAAGAATCATGTACAACAACTGTTTCGAACGAACCATACCTTGTACAAATGATACAAAACATCTGTAAAGCAAAACTGTATCAATTGCAAATAAAGTTTCTCTCACAAGGCACATCAGTTGGTATTAGATACTTAAAAAGACATTCACACCGACGGTCTTCAGACATTTCAAAATATCAACTACAGTTGCCACATTTAGTGGCCAGTTATGTTTAGTGTATCAAGACATATTGAGACAAAAGTGATAAAATGATGATTTCACCAGCTGCAGATGACACTGTGCTTCATCTCTAAACTCATTCCCTTGACTACCTAGGAGAAGTGTGCAATTCATATATCACAAAAAAATGATTGTACACGACAAGACAACATGAGACGTAGAACTGTGTGCAGTGTTTAAAAGAAGAAGAAGAAGAAACAGGAGGCGAGACGAGCCTCTCTGAACGAAGCTTTGTTAGCTTGTTGTGAAAATCAGGGTAAGAATTTTTGGCTATTAGGCCTCAAAGTGTAGCACAAGCCTGTTTCTTACATATAATCTCGATGCAACATGTGAAACATTAAACATATCTAGAAAGAGTTTAATGCCAGCATTTTGCAGAAATTTAAGTTACGCTTTTAAGTAACAAAATCTGTTTTTCTTACCAAAAAAGACAACTATACTTTCAAAGTTCATGGCAGAACATCTTTGGCAGAACTCTTAAGAAAATAAAGGACGCTACAGTTGCATTAATACAATAATAAACAGTGTTTTGCTTTCACTTGTGATCATACAGAATAGTGTAAACGGGCATAATACCACTGAATATAATTTGCGTGTGCTGAGCTTCAGCCTATACTGTACTTGCAACAGCTCCTTGGGTTCCTGTGCTTATCCTAGCAAAGGCGAATGAATGATAATAAAATTATCAGTACAAAGATAAAAAAATGTCTCAAGAAAATCTAGTTATTTCAATTTTACTTAAGGTCTGTGTCTAGAAGAGGCCCAAAACAACTTTGCATTATATGTAATCCAACCTCTAATCAAAACATATAGTATATACTCCTCCAAAATAAGCTTTAAAACTTTTTTTTTTTTACACACTTTTAGGGAAAAAAAAAAGGACATCCCGAGATAGAATCTACCCCATAACTCGCACTGATAGTCCCATCGTTTACATTCTACCAGAACAGCAACTGTTACAGACAGGATACGGGACTAATAGAAGCTTTACCCTTATTAGTGTGACGGGCATTGACATTATAGCTCTGATAAAGTAAATATGTGTCCATTCAATGTCCTTCTGGACAGCTGGATGGAACCAGCATCAGGCAGAGGAACAGTGGTCCTCCTCTTACTGGTACCAGGGGGTCTTTCTGACCCAGTGGAGGGTGAAACCTGCATCTGTCCGGATCTTAATGGAAGCTGCCTCGGCCTCTCTGACTGTCTCCTTCACAGACTGCATCAGGTTCTGAGCGTTGTGGACCAACATCTCAGTGGCCTGCAGAAGAAGAAACGAAGAGATGCAGTGATGACGGACGGTGAAATAATGTTTTTTCAAACGCTGTTATAGGGAAGATTCACAATGTGAATCTTGTAAGCACTCACGGTAAAGACTGCACTCACCTGCTCCGACTCCTCTTCACTGATGTTGGTACGACCCAACATAGTGGCCTTGACTGTGGACAGGATTTTGAGCTGAGTGCTAATGGTGGGAATACGCTCGCACACCTACAACGAGGTCCGAAAGTCAGGCAAGGTCATACAAAACAAATATTTATTCTTTCCACAGTAAAAATCCACCCTCCGATGAAGGCAACTGAACTGACCTGGAGCAGGTTGGTCCTGATACGCTTGTCAGTGCACTGCTTGGCCACCTCCTTGGCCAGCCGTGTGACCTCATCAGAAGCCTTAGCGATGTCCTTGGCGCACTGGATGAGGGCACGCTTGTTTCCGCTGCCCCCGCGCACCAGACGGGACATCTCAGCCATGAGCAAAGCCATTCGTTTGGCAGCACCAATGATGTCATTTCCCTATGAGGGACGATAGGAACATAAGCTGTATTCAAAACTGCCTACTTAATCACCTCTACCGCACCTACTGTATCCAACAGTTCAAAGTACTGCAACAGCCACAACAACTCATATTTTCTTCTTTTAATCTTGTGTAAGTAGAATAATTCACTGTTATAAATTTACAACTACATTTCCTATACTAACCATAACAAAGCCAGAGCGGTACAACGAAAACACCAAGCAGAGGCAAATTGCTGCCTTTGGCCATGTCCAATGTCTGAATTAAACACATGAACACGCCTCATAGCAACAGAAAATTTAAATTATTGTATGAGCCCCACTTTGCCCCTACTTGGTGTTTTTGACATCAAGCCTATAAAGCTAACTTCTGACATCACAGTGACGACAATTTAAACGTTAGTGAGCTGTCAATAAAAAAACAACACTACATACATAACTTAAATCTAATGTTAAGTTCTAATTTTTGTTCATAGGTACAGAGAAAAACACAGAAGCAGTTATCTGCCAGCAAACTGCCGCTATGCAGTAGCAGCATAGACAGATTGTGAGACATTGGGGCCCTGAGCACAGATTTACAAAAGGCTGCACCACCTCTCCTACATAGGATCTAAGCGCACAGACTTTGTGGTCATGTTACCTTTTTGTTGTTGTTGTTGTTGTTGTTTTGTGTCTCTATGTAGCTGTTATATATCTTTTTAGTTTTTTGTCCTTTAAAGGTAATTTTGTGTCTGTTTTTGCTTTCAGGAATTCGTCCATGAGTAGTAGTTGTTCACAATTAATGTTAGATGTGCTATCTATTTTACTACCAATTTCCAAAACCAGAAGCTGACTAAACCTGGACTTGCATACTGCAAAATACACTGATTTGAAAGTTTCACACTGCAATTTTTTGATACATGCAGTATGCAGTATGCAGTATGTACTGTATAGTATATACTGCAACTGCACACTGCGTATATTATTGTAAAATAAGCAATTTAGAATCCAGCTTTCTGAAATCCAAGGATTTCAGTGTAACTGTCCATGACTGTATTTACAGTGTTCACTTACTTTGCTGGACCATTTGCGGGCTTCATCGTGGAGCTGCCTGGCAGCCACCATCATGGGTTCATTCACCATATCACCAGTCTGCTCAGGGAACTCCTCATCTTTCTCTTCTGGGGGAGGAGGCCTGGGAGGAGGAACTTCACCCTCAGGAAGAGGAGGTTTGGGTGGTGCTGCCTCATCGTTAAGCTACAAGGACAAGTTAAAGTAATTATGGCTCGGCAGTTTAAAAACACAAGTTGTTCTGGACACTAAACGAAAGCAGCTTCAGAGGTTTTACCAAATTAAAAGTTGTGCTTATCTGAGGACTTACATAAAGCTGATCCAGTTCAGGAGGAGGTGGTGGGAAGTCTGGCTCCTGGGGCTGGAAGGCCTCCCTGACCTTTGCCACAGCACCAAGAATCTTATAACCTGAGTCCAGAAAGCCTTTCTGAAGAGCTGTTTACAACAAAACAAACATGTTTATCACTGATCAGAGGGATCCACAAGCACAAAACACATAATCCTAAAACCTGTGAGCAAAATCAACATACTTGGATCCTGAATATTTCCGGCTACAGCTTTAGCATCCATCACCATAGGAGAAATGGTCTGGCTCAGTTCATCAGATGCAGCCTTCACCACCTCCCTGAATTTAGGATCCTCAGAGTTCTCCACCTCTCTCTTCGCCACCAGGAGGATACGGTTGGCTCTGCGGGCAATGCTGGTGGCGCCGGCGACCAGCATCTGGGGCTGGTGGTTGGCCATGGCCACACGGCACTTGTCCAGGTCCTTCTTGATGGCCTCCTCTGAGGCATCCAGTAAGGATTTGGTATCGATGGCCTCGTCCACCAAACCTTAACATTGATAGCATGTTAATATAGAGAATAACACTACGGGGATGAAATAGGGGTCATGTTTAATGGCACTTCACCTGTCATTTTCTCCACATTGTCAATCCATTGATTCTTCATGGTTTCAAAATGTTCATACGCAGCTTGGTTGCCAGGGTTTCTCAGCAGAATACGAGCTGCAGATACCACCTAAAAAACAGTCCGAGTTGTTAATTGTCAGTCCAACTACAACAGCTAAAGACTTGGCTCAAGAAGCGGAAAACACTTAAGCTCTGCGACTGTTTATGCTGAGTGGAGGGCAGACACAAACGGAAACAGATATAAACACTAAACCGTTACATACTTGTGGTGTTAAGTCTCTTGTTGACTTGACGGCAGCCTGGATTCCCTCCACTGTGCTCTTGTTGGCAGTGCCGACAGCAGCAGCCTTCTCTGCTGTGGTGCCAAGCTTATTGGCGTGGTTCTCAAAGTTGGCAGCCCTTTCATCAAAGACCTACACATGATCAAATAAAACAATTATTTAAACGGGATGTTAGAAATAAGTCAACACCCTGCCAATAAATGAAACTGGAGGAGGTTGATTGCAGCGAGATCACAGTAAGGAGAAGCGTGACTATACCGCTGACCTCATCTCTGTTGGGGGCGTCCAGTGGGGCGGTGGCAGCCACTGCCAGTAATTTGATGGGGGTGGTGGTGTCGCTGAAGATGTCTGACACCTCCTGAGTCATTGCCTCTTGCATCTTTCCTTTCAGGTCCTGGAAGGAGGAAAAAACAGATGTTACAACCAGTCAAGGCACTCACAGCAGCTCACAAAGATTACAGATACACATGTTTTATCAAGATTGCTTTGCTGAGCTTGTAGATTAAAAACTTCTTAATGACCCTGATGAATTCGAAGTGAAGTGCTGTATGAAAGCAGAATTGTGCGGTTTTACTTTCTGATTGTTGGAGATTTTGTACTTTTAGAGCTAATATTATATTTTATATTTAATCTGATGGCTGTTGTTGCTTCTTATCTTGCAGATTTAGAGTTTAGATATAGCCCTTTACAAAATTACGACTTCTGGGAAACCATGAAAAACTTTTTACATAATGACATTATTTTAAAAGTTTTTAAAATTTTTTAGCCTAAAGCATGTAATCTTTTGACTCATCTGAAATAATGAAAAGCCCAAAATTGTAGATGTGAGTTTTTCATAATTTCTCACATCTTAATTAGGGCATTACTTCCAATTTTGGAAAATTTCAACACTGAAAAATGGCATTTTGAGACATTTTAGCTGCTAAAAGAGTATGTTCTTCATTTGACCAGTGAAGAATGTACACACGAGAACATTGTACCACTAATGCTTGTTCACTTATACTTAATTTTGACAGTAGCACTTAAAGTAAAGTGCTGCACTTAAGATTTTTGTATTTCTTCTGTCACTGGTAACCAGCAGATGGGGTTGTTTCTCTGTCTCTGTGTGTAAATCCTGATCTTTCAATGAAGCTGCAGGTCTGAATGACTGCTGAGGGAGAGCCGTCTTACTTTCAAAGCTTCCTGAAGCTGCTGAGCAACAGCACGCGCCTGAGGGGAGTCCCCTTCCCCGCGGGCAGCAAGGTCAGCCAGCTGGGCCATGAGCTGCTCCACCTGCTCGCATTTACCCAGCAGCTCCTGCCTGTTCGGGCCTGGCAGAGCGTTGGCCAGCCTGCGGCCCTCTGCCACCAGCCCGCGGATGGCTGCCTGGCCTAAACACACAAAGACAAACATACACATGATGAGTCACAAAAAAAACAATATTTTGCTAATTAACATTCTGTCACTCTCTTTTGGTGCATCAACACAAAGGGCTTATAAACATGCCGCATCTTTTACTGCCTGGAAAATCTGAAGACAGGTGCTTGGTCACTTTTGTGCCAACTTACAAGCGCACAGAGGTAGGCTGCGCCTGACTTTGCCATGTGACCATAACCTACTTAACGGAAATCCCAAGTTTGGAGCTGATCTTCTTCTAGGAGTTGTTTTTTAAGTCTGAATTAAAATGTCAGTGAGTCAGACAGAAGAGCTCTGGATAGCCCTGCACTAAAATGTACAACTTTTCCTCCAAATTTGTATCTGCTGGCTGTGATTGGATGTTCCTCAGCTGATGACATGTCGTGCATGTTGCTGTGTCCAAAGTTGAACTTTGTTTAACTCTGAGTGCAGCCATCACACCCTGAAAAACAGGCACACGGGACAGCACCTCTCTCACTTTAGCGTGTACCTTCTGCGCATCTACTTTATCAAAACTAGATCTGAGGGCGCAAAAACACGGCATGTGTCGTGGCCCCTAACAAACCTGTGTGCTGAAGTGAACAAATCATCCACTGTTTCTGGATTGTTTTGTGTAAAATCAGGACATAAATATACTTTTGATATCTCTTCAAAATTGTTAAAAAATGAATTTCAAAAATTCTTATTATGAAATTTTATAATTTTGAACTTTCTTCATTATTTAACCAATCTTCTATAAGATAACAAGATAAAATTGTGAAAAAAAATCACAATTCCCACAATGAATGATTTTCAAACAGCTTGTTTTGTGCACCCAATAGCCCGAGTACCAAAACATATTCAATTCATAATGACACAAAAAAGAAAGAGGCAAATCCTCACACTTGAGAAGCGTAAACCAGAGAATGCTTATATATTTCACTGGATAAATGGTCTAATGTAATACAAAAATGAAAATTGTCAATTGTTTCAGCACTAGTGTGCTTTTTAAGGCCAGAAATAAACTTGGCACCCTCCTGCAAAAAGCAGCCCACTGCATGCTGGGTTGTTTTGGTATTTTACTGAGTGCTTGTATCAACACTAGAAGAAAAAAGCCATGCTCTCTGTATTATTCCATGTTGTTCCTTTGAGGTATGCCTTTAATCCATCATATTACATGAACCAATCCCTCATAGAGCAGCCAGCCTACACCTCTACTATAAACATATACAACGATGTCCAGGTTTGAGATGAGACAAGCCAAAACCAAAGAAGAAATAACAGTGTTGGGAGAGCGTTGTGGAATGTCGAGTACTGTAAAAAGCGAGATGTACACAAAGTGTCTGGTCTGCATTTCGACCACAGGAGCAGTGGAAGGAATGTGACGGAGTGTGAGAGAGAGATAGAGAGATGTGGAAGCTGGGGAGGGTGAGAGCCAGACTAACCCACGCCGTTGTCATCCATGGTGGGATTGTCAATCCAGCGCTGTGCCTGCTCAATCTTTCCCTCCAAGTGAACAGCTGCCTTTGCTGGCCTGCTGTTGGCCACCGCTTTGTTGGTTTTGGACTGCAGGTTTTGCAGAGCTGTAGCGATCTGTTTAGCCAAAGCTCTGGCCTCAGGAGTGTCACCTTTACCCCTATAAGGAAATAAAAACAGCAATAAAGGGTCTGAGGAGGTGTTTTATCATAAAGATATGGCTGAAATGTGGTCTTTACATGGCCAGCTACAGTTAGAGTGCAAATAGCTTTCAGTCTATTTCACTAAGTGTGCTTTCACAGTGCCAGTTTAGTCCATATCTGGAGTAGTTCACTTAAAATGTGTTTCAATGAAGACTTCTGGTGCAGAACAAAAACCTATACTCTAGTCCGTTTGTAGAAATGGAATGAGAGCAGTCAAATTGTAGTACAAAAGCTGAACTCCCACAGGAAAAAGAGAATCATTACAAGGAAAACGGAAGAGATAAAATACCTCAATGATCCAATGGGGATTAACGAACTTTCAAGTCCAAGTTTATAAACATTACTTAACAATGATTACGTACAATGGTTATCTGTTATATTCAAATTGAATATGTTGTGGCTATCTTAATATTCATATTTGAATGTATTTCTTTAAGTTTTTTGTAGTAAATATTGACTAGGCATTAAAAGTCAGGCTAAGAGAAAAAAATAAATACATTAAAAAAAAGATATTTACTGCATTGTTTATTTATTGCAGTGTTTAGTTTATAATAATTATGTATAAAATGATGCAATATTTCCAGCAGTCAGGAACTTACTGTCTTCTGAGATCAGACAGCTTGGCAGTCATTGCAGCGATCTCTCCAATGGATCGCAAGATGTCTTCTCTTTCTTTGGGGTCCTCACACATGTCAGCGATCTTTTTGGCCTCAGTGAGCAGAGCCTTGATGTTCTCCTCTCCCTCTGGGCCGCCATTAGGGTCCGCCAGCCAGTTCTGCAGGGGCAGGTAACACACTTAAAACACCATCAAAATGCATTTCAAGGTTTGAAGCCAAACTGGTCAGTGACTCACCTGTGCGGCATCAATCCTCTTGGCGATGGCCTGCTTGGAGTTAGTCATGGCCTCCAGTTTACGAGCAGCATTTTCCACCTTCCCAGTTAGCACGTCAAGCCCCTGGGAGACCTGCTGTGCCTTCTGCATGGCGGCTGGGGACGCCCCCTGACCTCTGGGGTGGACAAAGAAAACATATGGATACCATAAACTGCAGCACCGCTACGGCTTTAAAGGCCACACATGCACACTTTTGTTTGTTTACCCAAAACCTTAAGCCTGCTGCTCCCCTTGTTTAAGAATAGCATTTCCTAACTTAATGCCTCTATTAGAAGTCAAGGCTCAGAGGCGTCGCTCAGTTTTCAGAGGAGTAGCTCAACCGGGGGTTAAAGTAGATTACGGATTAATACTAAACAGCTGCTTTTAATCGAGCGTGACTCAGACTCCCTGGTGACAATCAGATTTCATATCAGAGGGATATCACTTCCACTCTTACACACTATAATCCCCTCTAATGTGCTGTCTTACACTCCCTAACACTTTAAATACAGGAAAAGAAACTACTGTGTAAAATGAGCATTTATTAATAAAATATCTAATAAAAATGTGTTGACAGAATCAAACAGAACATAAAGATATATAATGAAATGACGACATGGACTACGTGTAATAGAGAACCCCAGTAATGAGCCCTAAAACCCAGAAATGAATTAGCATTGTAGCATCTCCGGCTCCTTCGTCTCAAAGTCAATGGGTTTTTTGAAAGGGTTTTTTTTAAGTCTTATATAAAGTCTGTGGTTAACACTTAAGAGACTTTCACATTTTGTTCTACAACATCAGACACATCAGTAAATGCTCCACTCGTGAATTTTTGAAGCCTTTATGTGTCTGACATAAGGCGTTTGCTAACAAGTGGTTAAATGACATTACAGAAAGTTTACGCCCAGCACAGTTTCACAGCCTAATAGCAGTGACAATCCAACCATAGTGTTGTTCCTTATAGCCTAGTATTAGATTTTTACATCTGGCAATTAAATTAAGGCTTCAAAAATCCTGAAAGTGGTGTTCATTGGTGATTAAGATTGTCTTGCTGAACAAAACATGTAAGTCTCATAAACGTTTGTTTACCACAGAGCTTATTCACTGCAATAATCCAACATCTAATGAAAAAATACCATAGACTTTTTGATGAGGGAACCAGGGCGATGTTTGCTTCAGGGTAAGAAAAATGTCATCCCTGGGGCACTTTATATAAGGGTAATTATCCCGCCATAGTTGTGACAAAGACACAAAAAGCAATGTCTACCTGGCTCTCATCTCAGACACCTGATCAGTCATCTGGCCCAGGGTCTTGGCTGTACCCAGGATATCTCTGCGCTCCTTCCCAGCACAAAGTTCTCCAACTTTTCCAGCTTCATCAAGGATCTGGCGGATGGCCTGCTCGCCTGCGTCCCCTAGGAACACAACAAAGTCAGACACATCAATAACCACTAGAAACAAATAAATTATCATCCTGAGGACCTGATAAGCATCAGAATTAATTGTTTACAGGGTAACTTCGATATTTTTTAGCCTGGACCCTATTTTCCCATGCTCTTGTGTCTAAGTGACTAATGGGAGCAACAATTTTTTAAATTTGTCCAGTATTAAGTGAGAGGGCTGCAGCTTTCAGCTGCAAATCAGGCTCCAATGTAATCAAGCTGGCAACTGTGAACCACCAATGTACGTCCTCTAAAAGTGTCTGTTCTTGTCACTGACATGCTCAGATTTTTATTTTAAGTGTCTGGCAACATTATGAAAAGGACCCTAGAGGGATAGACCTTTTTGTTGAAGACTACAATACAATTTGTTTAACCTGAAACAGCATCAAAAGCGCCATCAACAAACACACCAGACTCCGCTGAAATAAACAGCACAATATACAGAAATTGGGCCAGCATATTTTTACATCTAAGTGGGTGAATTAAGGGTTTCATTTCAAACAAAACAAAGCTGGTGATTGTTGGAACGGTGTAAAAGATGAACCAAGATGTGAGTTTGTGAGTTTTATTTTGCTTCTGCCAAATTTTAATGAAGTGTGTTTGACAATGGTAAAACTACTGTTTATTCAAACACAGTAAGGTGGGTTTGATGATGGGGAATTTGGGGTTGTTTCTGGTTAAACAAACTCTGTATCTCACTCTGTAACAAACACGTCGACCTTTGTGGAGGATTCTTTCAGCAATGTTGTCCGACACTTAGAATAACAATCTGATGCTCTCAGTGGCAAAAACAGTAACTTTGAGTAGACACAAAGAGCAAACTTTGTAAATGAATGCTAACTTTTGGACTCATCAGAATCAGCGGTTTCATCTTTAATGTGCCCGACGTTCCACTGCTCCAGTTGTGCCCAGAGTACACTCTGCGCTCCAAGAGTGTGATGCAGTGACTAACAGGATGCTTGTATATATTTTTACAGCGCTCATCATGAACGTCCAGCTCCGTCAGTCTATTTCTGGCAGAAGATATTTTGATCATGGCTGACCACAACAAAGAAATTAATGTGTGGGACACCCAGTGGTCTGAGTGGTTACATTGCACACCACTTTGCCACTTCCGGAGGCAGCTGTCTTGCTAAATGCCGGACTCATTTTTAAAAATTGTTGTCTCTATTAGTGAATTGGACAAAAAAACATGGGGAAATAGGGTCCAGGTTAAAAAAATCTGAAGTTACACCTCAAGATATAAGACATAGATGATTATTACCTGGTTGAGCGTTAGGATCTCTGAGCCAGTTCTTAGCCTGAGCCATCTTTGAGTCGATAAGCCCCAGAGCCCTCTTCATGGCCTCTGTGTCCTTTGGATTTGAAAGACAGAATAAATGAATAACTTAAAGGGAATCAATGCAGCCAAAGAAAACTAAAAAAAATGAGTCAATCAATGCCCTTAATCATTCCATGTATACATGTTCTCTTTACAAATCATGATGTGATTATTAGAGACACTGAAATCTCATTTTAGTAACTGTATTCCTATTAAGAAACAAGACATTCATAACACACTGAAACTGGGCTTGGAGTGTATTTTTACTCATGTACAGTTTTTTCTCTGAGTTACACGGTCAAGAAAACCTCCAGGCTCTCGTTATCATTCTCATCAAACCCAACTGTTTAGGTGTTCCAGTAATAGAAACACACAGCAGAGTCTATGTGCAGCATCGCTAACATCTGTCAAGCACAACCACATAGCGCATGCCGTTTCCGTCATCGTCAACAATGAGCGTGTCATGTTATGAAAGCCAAACGACTCTGCGTTGTATCTCAATCAGAGTGGATGGAAATACAACATTCTGTCCAACTGCGGCCGACTCGACAATGAGTCCACTCATTGCCGGAGTCTGTAAAACAAAGCGGAGTCTTGTAGGACATGGAGCAAAGCAGGAGACCCGAGTGGATGAATAAATGCTTTAGTTATCTGACTTTTCATGGTACAGAAATAGAGATACATAAAACACATTACTATTCTTCATGACATAGCTTACACCTTAAACACAGAGTTCCGCAAGAGTTTCAAGAACTAACCGGTGCGGCTTGTTTTAATAATATTCATGACAAAATCTGTCTGAGCCCTCACAATAATCCCTCTGTACAAATAAAAGAGAACAAGCATGTCTATTTATATAACTTGGTGTGTGGAGTAAGAGCTGAACAAGGGAGGGGACAAAACAGGAAGTAAAAAGGTGTGATCTGATTTCACCAGAGCTGGATGGGTGTATTAGTTTACTGTTAAAACTTGCTCTGTTAAAACTTGTTCTGTGTGTAACCACCTGTGTGTGTGAGTGGAAAAGCCAGTGAAGTAAAGTGAAAGATGGAAGGATATATGATCTCAAGTGCCAACACATTCATTACAGACTATAATCAAACACAGAACTGAATTACTCAAGACGAGGTGTGGTTCGTCGCATTAGTAATAGAGATTATGTAAAGTAAGAGTGCACATTTAGTGTTCATGGAAATAAGTTTTGTGAGCAGACAAGGCCATATCTCATGAATTAAAGCTCAAATTTAGTAGGGATGCACTGATTTTTAATTACTGGGCCAATGACGCTGTGTAAAATAGCAGTATGACCAATAGCTTATAATAATAATACATTTTACATCTTAAACCTGAACCGCCGTTTTTTGTTGTTTATTTTGTCCTTATTTATTTCCCCTTCTGTTATAAGAAAACAAAGATATTTTCATTTTTAAAAATAACTGTTTTAAAGTCTCAAATGTAATCATCCTAATTAGTGAAACTATCGTTAAAAAACCTTTTTTTCACATGAAAACTTTTTTAAATGACTACTTAAAAAACTTTTTTTTATTATATATTTAATAATTCCCTCTCTCAAATCTTTTTATATTTCTGTGAAAATGTCAACAAATTTCCCCTTCAAAAGATTTTATTTAGTAGTTTCTCGCCAAAAACTACATTTTTACAGATTTAATCTGAACATATAAGAATGTTACCTTTGTGTAATACCCATTTTTACTTAAGAGAGCTTAAATGTGTCACAATGGAACTTAATGCAACCTCTGTCCGCTGTTAGCTCTGGCCATCGGCTGCTAACAGCTAACGGGATCTAACTATCCTCCTGCCAATTTCATTACGGATTTGTTGTTCACAATGTAGTGTTATCAGGTAAAAAATTGGGTACTTTCCCTTACGCATCCATAGTGAGTTTACTGCATCCTTTTGTCTCAAAGGTGTTGTCTATTGTCTCCAGGACAACGTAAGTCTGGAGCCCCGCTTTCTCTAGTCTGTGCAAAAATGATGTGACAGAACAGAAAAACATCGGCCACTGCCATTGGTGAATGTCATCTTATTTGCCGATAGGCTGATGGCAGTAAACAAGGTGAATATGTGGCCAATAAATCTGTGCATCCCTAAGAATTTGACATTCATACATCAAAATCCATATCAGTTTTTCTATGTGCTCTCCTCCTAAGGCTGTTAAATGCATGTAGGGATCAGGAAAAAGCTGAGAGAATTCTTGTTAATGACACCCAAATCAATACTGCATGACTCAGGTCAATCAATAATGAGACAGGTTGAGGACATGCACATAGTGAGGTTTAAATGACATAGGAGGAGGACACACAGATGTTGATACAATGTCATGTTATGAAGTAAAACAAATCCAAAAAGAGGGAGATCAACATTTCAGCTATTCAACCTGCTCAAAACTTCTTCAATAACACCATTCCATTAGCAGTCCTATAAATTATAACTGCTGATTTACTCTATCGACATAACGTCAACAATTTAACCTCTAACTGCCTAGCTACTGATGAGCACACAACGGCACCACAAAGCACAAGACAGCACACACATCTGTCAGACATGCCGCTTCACAACCAAGGGGCGTGAGAGGTAAGTCTTACCTTCTACAGGGGGTGAAGGGAGAAAGAAACAATACAAAAGAAAGGGAGAACGACATAAATACAAATGTTGAACTGGAAATACCAACTGAGAACAACAAAAATAAAAGGAAAAAAAGTAGCACAGTAGAGAGCCATTGGAGAGTGACTGGACAGGAAAGAAGCAGAACATGCATAGGAGAAAAACACGAAAGAGCCCAAAAGATTTATGAGCTACATAAACACACAGAACGTTGAAGCGTTCCTACTTTAATTACTCACTTATATAGCTTAAAATATAGCAAAAGCATTTTTCACACCTGGCAACCTTTAAAATAAGGTCATCCCGATGACACAAAGTGCATGCCTTCTTAAAAAAAAGAAAAAAAAGAAAGAAAAATACAGCAAATGAGAATAACATCACTTCATTTTCTCTCCAGTCTGCATCCTTCTGCAAAAGACATTCTCGGAGTGTGTGAGAGCACAGTGGGTGGCAGACAAAATTTGCTCATACAAACACTGCCTCCAGCTGTGATCCATAAAGAATGCACAAAAACAATGTTTAAACACTGAGCAGCTCAAGGAGCAAAGCAGTCTCTTGTTCCTCTTGTGTAACAGTGTGCATGTGACTTTGATGGCCATAGACAAACGGAGGTAAAAGCGTGTCATTTATTGTGTGTACCTTGTTGGCCCAGGCATCCTCGTCCCAGGACGTCAGCTGCAGCACTCTGATAATCTCATTTATCTCGGCGCTCATCTTCTCAAAAGTGAAGTTTCGGTTCTTCAAGGCCTCCTCCACACCCTGGCTGCCAGACGTCTTGGTTGTCACAAAGATTTTGATACCTAAAATATAAGACACAACTCACAATGAACAATATTTCAACTCAAAAACACTGACCTGAAATACACAGAGTGGGCCAGTTATAAAAACAAAAAAGAAATAAGCGAGTAAATGAAAAAGCAACGTGAAGGAATTCCCTGTTTGATTACCTGAGATGAGGATGGGCAGCAGCTCTTTGACTGTGTTCATGGAGTTGACCAGCATCACACGGTGCTCCTGGTGTGTCAGCTCCTGTTGTCGCTCATCTATCATCTTTGCCATCTTCGTCATCCCTGGTGACAGACAGCAAACCAGAGGGGGAAAGGAACTAAGAGCTTTTACTCAAGTAACATGCTCACAGTGTCATTTTAAGGTAGTGCTAAACAAGTATTTCCATTTAAGACATTAAAAGGTAATGTACTTCCTGCTCTAATACATTTATTTGGCAGCCAGGGTTACTTTCAAAATAAGACTATACATTCATGATGAGAAAAGACCATGAAATAAGATGCCTATACTAAACTTTTGTATTTTCAAAACATACATTTTTTCAGGAAAGCTGCAATTTGGGAGTTTTGGAGACATAAATCACTATGTGGAGGAGCATGTAACTAACCTGAAAACATAAAAATCCATAAAGTTGGACACTGGAGGAATTATTGGTGCATAAATAATTCAACAGAATGACTGATTTTGATGGTGATACTTCGCATTTGGTGTGTGCAGCTAAGTCCATGTAAAGTAAATTCAGAGATTTGTTTGCATTTTTTCAGGTTTTTGAGACCTTCTTTTACATACTTGGTGATTTTTTTGGTCAGGTGTTTAATAACATCTTTCTGTGATGTGACAAACTCATAACACATTTTAATTATCACTTTACACAGACTTAAAGGAAATGTATAGTTGTTAAATGTATACTCTGACTCTGGGTTGAGTTCTACTTTCAGCACAGTGACAAAAACAGATCAGTGCCAACAAAGCAAAAACGAAATGTTAACTCAAGCAAATACACACCCTGAATCTGTCAACCAAGACAGGAAAACCTTACATATACTGTCAAGACTTCAGCAGAGTAATTTTGTCACCGCTGTATCAGCAGACTGACCTGGTCCCAGGTTTTTTGTGTATGTGATCAAGTCCTCCATAGACTCCACCACCTCGGCTACTGTCAGGTACTCCAGGATGCCTTTGCACACACGGATGATTTTGCGGACCTATGACAGTGACAGGACAAAGCAACAACAAAAATGAATTAAAAAAACTAAATTATATTCACAGAAAAGAGTGATTATATAAAATTAGCCGCCCCCACAGGCCCCTCCCTCATCCAATTCTCTCTAATTACACCCTGATAATGCTGCCTGCTGACATTCCAGCCTCTTTGTGCTGCTTGATTCCAGCTTTATGTGGACTGCTGGAGTCACCACTCCACTATACAGAGCCGTCCCCGAGCTGCATTGGAAAACACGATGGCACTGCTGACTGATGACTCCTGCTGAGTCCTGCTGACTGCTGCAGACAACGCTGGGATGTCTGATGTCTGTTCCCAGAGAGCTGATCTGCAACTTTTAAAAAAATGTTTTACTCTCCTTCCCTGAGAGGAAAAAGAAAAATGGCCCTGATGGATGATCTTTGTGCCTGGCTCAAGATTTAGAAAGTGTTTGTGTAAGAAATATGGAGAGTTCACAGACATGTGCAGCATATTTATCTACCTCTCTGTCTTCTTTATAAGTGTTACAGTACCCAGGGGGAATGCAGGAATGGACACTATCCTTACACCTGAAGAGCCAGTAACAGCAGGCCTCTGCCATGCTCAAGTGTCCATTAAAAAGACACTACAGCCCTTTCAGCTCAGCTTCTGCCCAATGAAAAAACACTGGTACAACCTTTCACACAATTACAAGCTATATTAGCAATGTTCTGTCCATTTTTCACCCTCTGTTGCCAGATATACAGTATCTTTTACAGTCAAACCGAAACAGAATTTTGGGGCTAATATCATTATTATTTAGGAATAAAACATATGTGATTACAATGTATCAGCTGATATTTACTTTTAAACAAAGAGGTAAGCACAGAGCCATACAGTGTTGGGTATTTAACAGATATAATATATATATTTTTCAAAGTTTATATCAAAGAAAGATGAAAGTCTTTCAGTGTAAATGAATGTATGCTAATTATAAAAGCGAAACACACACTTAACCTAATTCTACTTAAAATGTAGTCTAGATACACATAAGTATGCTATGTAAAAAATATTTACTGCTGCAATTCAGTGCATTGCAATTTTATTTTGCATGGCCGAGCTGGTAGCTGACTTTCATGTGGGAATTGTAATTCTTGACATTTTTGTATCTGTTTGTACAGTGCTTATCTGTTTATCACGCTGCTTACAAACCAGCCAAACACAGAGGAAGTTATTTCACAGTGATATCTCCTTTACACATCTGAAACATCATCTAAAGACAGCAGGCAATTCAAAGCAAATGTACACCATTTTGCATTAATGCTTTACTAATGCAGTGCAACTCCAGAGAACATGAGGAAGAGAAATGAATTCCTCCGCCGTCAGATGTCGGTCAGAAGTATAAATAAACTGTTCATAGATTCACATAGATTCACATGTGTTTCTGAAGTTAGAGGCAGAACCACATCCTGCAAAAAACAGGAAATCACTACATGGACTAAACTGCAAAAACAGATGTAACACTTACTAAGCACAATCATACAAATATAATAAACTGTTTCCCCAAAAACCCACTACGCTTAACTGACTCAAATTGTGGATATTAGGTAAAAAAAATAAATAAAATTTTATCCCGGCAAATGTGTGTAGTACTTTTTAAATATGTTTATAATGCATTCTAGACATGGGCTTACAAAAAAAAATCAGCGAGTGATGAGCAATTATGAAGTATTATGATACTTAACCTTATAAGTCTACAAAAATGCTGTATAATGTACTATGATTACTGTTATAAAGCACTGTGAATATTTTATTTTTAAATATATCTATAATTATACAGTGATATAAACAGATTATAACACGTTATAAGTATGTTTAAAAGGCATTACAGACATGGGAATCACAAAAAGTAGTACCAATATTTCTTTCCTTTACTGTTTCTTTCCTTTCCTTGTCAAATAAAATACAATGAATGAACGAAAGAATGAATAAATACCTCAGCCTCATCAAATGTCAGGAGCAGGTCAGAGGTCCCAGAGAGGATGCCCCGAGAGCCATCAATGAGGTAATCCCGAGCAGGAACAGAGTAGGGATCAGCTTTCAGCATGGAGGCAGCCTGCACCAGCTTAGTGCTTGCATTCTCCACTCTGTGGAAAGCAGAGGATGGTGGATTTAAAGACCAGTAAACATAAAAAATAAAAATCCTCAAAACAAGTCATGCTGATGATACGAAAAACCGTCAGAAGCCAGATGGACTTTACACATGGAAACAGCAAATTGCCTACAGCAAAAACAGATGGAAGCTTTGAGACACAGCTAGCCATAACATACAGTGACTGCTTGACAGGCTGATTGATTTTGTTTGATTTTCTCTTCTTATATGTTTTTCATCGGACTTTAAACAAGTACTAACATGAGAGCCAATGGAGTCTAAATCCCGGATGAAATACTTTTTATATCATCTTTCATTCAGCGGTTAAATTGGGAATTAGGAAGGGGGTAGACCTCTCCATACAGTTAAAGACTAACACCACAATTCTACATGCATTTAATGTATATAGAAATAACCTGATTAGATTCAACTGTTAACTGATGCTGGGTGTAGTCAGAAGTAACAACATGAATAAAATGAATATATCTAAGCTCGAAGGCATTGCCAATAAAAGAATCTGCCCTTCACAGTGTGTTCACACATCATGTGAGCAGCTTAATCTATTCTTACTCATCCCACTAGAACAGTTAGTTTACTTCCTGTACCACAGGCTGTTTGTGTACCATACGATGCATGTGTGAAAACCGCACTGTTCACCACAAGCTGCAACACAGAATGAAGACATTAGGCCTAAACAATTAAGTGCATTAAAAAAATATTTTGTTCCTAAAATTGGTGATGTGATTTTGGCCATACTCGTGCATCCCTGGCAAATTATCATCATTAGATGTCAGAGTGAAACTTGGTTCTTAAGTAAAAATATTATGTAGACATACTTTTGCAGACAAATGATGATGATGATGATGATGATGAAACATTGCATTTTAATGTTTTTCTGATGGTTATGTGTGTGGGAGTGTGTTTGCAACTTTTGATCTACTCTTCCCTTTCCTACACACCTGTCTCATGAAATAGATGTATGAAGTCTTTGAAATGATGTTCTCACAGAGCAAAAGTAGATGTTTTATTTTCACTGGCCAAAAGAGAAACTGTAAAAACAGCCGAATGAATTGAGCTTGAAGATTCATTCTTGACCTTGGAAGTGGTAGCTTCTGATTTTGTGAGCAGAAGACTCAAGAGGAAATCTACTGAAACAAACCCAAGTTAAGATTTTTTTGTCAAAAAGCCTGATGAATAAGTAAATGGACCGGACATTTCATTTTTCAGTAAGTTCTTGAGTGAGTGGGATATGGGGAAAGCAACTCAGGCGCTAGTTAAAAATGAAACATGCTTTCTTCTGTTTTAATGTTTGAAAGATAAAGTGCATTATATATCATACAGATTTTAAAGCCCTATGAGGTAATTTTGTGATTTTGGGTTAAATAAATAAAACTGACTTGACTTTGAGTTCTGAAGCATGAGTATCTCCATCTCTTGACAGAAAAGTCAGCTTGTTTTCCCAGGATGCGATTGGACCTCTAGAGGCGAAGCTCAAGCTGACTCCGGCCCAATTCAACCCCTGTTTTCACAGAAATGTAAATGATTGATTGTTGCCTCCGTGGTGCGATGCACTCGATGAACTCCTGAGCAGAAAAAAACTGCAGGCTCAGCCCTTTGATTCAGCGTCATACATGCCACCTGCATTGTGTCATAACAGCCACATTGCACATAGAAACACGCAACAAGCCAAGGACCCACACATGTTCTAGTTCCCACAGTTTACTGTCATTTGCCTACAGGCCAAATGTTAAAAAAGATCATTATTGCTTTTTTTCCACAATTTTAGGCACCACAAATGGGCAAAACAAGAGGAGCTTAGTTTCCATACTTCTGGAGTAAGTCTCCTGCATGATAAAACTAATGTATGTGCATGACATCGAGGTCGACGTGTGTGTGTGCATCTTTGCAGGGCCAGCCAGCAGTGTCCTTCAGCGTGCACTAGCAAGAAACAGCCATGCATTAACCGGACCCCGACAGACACTATATTTAGTGAAGGAGACGCATTCCAGCACATGTGCTGATGGATGACGACAGGGTGACGATGTGACTCGGAGGCGCCAAATGTGTTGAGCCTGACGACCTGCGCCTGCCAATGCGTTTCATCCCTGACCTTGGGGGGGGGGGGCTCCCAGGTCCTGCCACTCCCTCCCGAGACAGTAGTGTCTCATGTAATCAGGTTGGGAAAAGACGGTGATATGGACAGACAGCAGCTGAGCACAAATTAATGATTTAGCTGATCCAGGAAGGCAAATACATTGATAAATATGTACATCTTGTCTTTTCTACATCAACATTTTGTGTGTGTATGAGTGTGTCTGTGTGTGTGTGTGTGTGTTTCATATTTTAACATAAACCAAAAGCAGTAGCAGCCAGCGGCTCTTATGCATGAAGGCATGTATGAGTTTGTTGCCCTTCTCCTTTAGGGTAAAGGAACTCCTCCCTAAGCAAAAAAAGTATTTCTGTTACACCAGGGCACTTAACATGCCATGTCTGACCTTTGCTTGGGCACAACCAGCCATTACTGCAACAGATAAAGAGAGAAAGGAGAGCCAGAGAGAGGCTAGTGGGTTCCACATACTGTAGAGAGAGACAACTGATTCATTTGAGAGATTTGTCACTGTATGAAACTGAGTTATGCAAAGAGTTTCTTCTGTTCTTACTTGATGAAAGCTGGTGGCATGTCCCTTTTCATGATCTGGTCCTCAGTGGTTTGTACAGTCTCCTTCCCCACCTGAGAAACACAGAGTTCTTTATGAGTAAAAATAATTATGATTTAATGGATTAAGACATTAAAAGGAAAATATGCAATCTATAACATGCAGACATTTCAAAGCAAAGACATGAGAAGCCATTTTGCATACATCCCAGCGCTGCAAATCATTATTTTCATCATTGACTAATCTGCCAACTAACTGATTAATCATTATGTCTATAACACATAAAAAATGCTCATAAAAATTTCCCGGAGCCTAAAGTGACGTCTTTATTTTGCTTCTTCTGTCCCACCAACAGTTAAAAATCCAAGGACTCTTCATTTACAGTCTTAAATCGCAAAGAAAAGCAGCGAATTTTCACATTAAAGAATCAGGAATCAGTAAATGTTTGACAGTTTTGCTTGAAAAAAGACTGAAATGATTATCAACATTGTTGGCAATTGATTTTCTTTCGTTTGACTCACTGTCACAGCTCTAATGCAAAACATAATAAATCATAATTAGGCTAACTTATTTGAATGCCTTGAATAAATGATCTTTTATTACTTATTGTTTCAGAACCTAATTCTTATTACTTTCCTATATTATCTTACTAATGTTAGAAGTAAAGCCAACAACCTGTTTTCTACAGCAGGTCCTTTATTTGACTTATCCACTAAGTTTCAAGCTGACTTCACCCACTTAGCATATGCTTTTTTTTTTTTTTGCATCAACTCTTTCAGGAGCAGGAGCTTGTCCCAGCATGCACTGGGCAAAGGTCAAAGCCACCCCGTGCAGGTCACTGGTCTATTACAGTGTCCACATACATGCTGTATACTCACAGTCACTTTTATCTAACACTTTGGAGTCGTGAGAGGACTAGAGATGGAAACTATGACAGGTAAACATAAGTGAAAATGGTAAGCACATGATGAACCAGAGAGACAGAAAGTTTGAGATCATAAAACTCTTAGTTGTATAGCTACAAAGTTAAAAATTAAGCCTTTATTGTCTTGATTTGATGGCAGAGCATTGTGATCAAGTGAATAATTTTAGTTACCCGTACTAAATATTACACAATATTGTTTGTCTGTTGACTGAAAACTTATTTCAATGAATCAGGCTAAATAATGTCTAACATTCTGACATTTCTTAATAAAACTTTGAATGCCTGCTGACAGTGCTTATATATTCATAGACTGTAAAAAAGTAATGTGACATGACGTCCCCCACAAGAGATTTTGAAGCCCCAAATCCTGCATTTTGGCCATTTCCATGTTGGATTTTTAGCGCCAGAATTGATTATATTTGGACAAGAGGGTGGTGCTGTAAAGAAGCGAGGGCTGGATCTGACTCATGTGACGCCTCACATAGTCTGTCACATTAATGGCCTCACCTTTAGTTATGCATAACTTCGGCCCTAAATAAAATGTCATCAATGTTGAAATTAACTATAGAAACCAAAACCATTTTTTACACTAGGTTGTAGCATGAAGCATGTTTATTTCTGCTGTAAAGTTAGGTATCTTAACATTAGGTTTATGGGGATTTACTCTGTTTTAGGGCCAGCCTCAAGAGGCTATTCAAGGAACTGCACCTTTCCGTATTTCTGCATTGGCTTCGTTTTAAGCCCCAGTGTGACGTACAACTCAAAAATAGTTCACATATTCAATAACCAAACCAAATCAGTGCACAGTTAAACTGCGGTAATGACAGAAAAAAGCTCTAATGCTTCACACTTGCTCCTGTGATTCAATCATGGACTACTTTGACAACAAACAAACATTTAAAGAATATTTTCATCTTTCTTTGATAAGTGGCTAAGTGTGAAAATGCAATCTGTGCTGTAGGAAATCTCATCCATTGGCTTAATATCAGGGCCCTATACATGAATCATGACTAATGATACGATTTTGACAAGGAGACTGCAAACTACCAAACTCAAAATAAGTTTAATAGATGCCATAATAAAAAAAAAGTAATGCTTTTATTGGAAGGTGCTACATATTCTTCCATATTCCGTTCATAGTGTTAAAGGTGGCACAAAGGGTGGTCAAAGAGTCTCCAGTAAAGATGGGAAACACCCCCACAGCAGCCTCAGCCCTGATGACTGGCTCATCAGTCATGAGGATTTTGTATCAGTCAACACTTGAAGCTCTGGCACTAGGTTTCAGAAGAGCTGACAGAGTTGCGCTGGCTCAGAAATATGCAAATTTTAGATCCCCTCCTAAGGTTTCATGCAATTTTAGCACACATTTCATATATCAACAGCATTTCATATGCGTGAGTAAAAACTCGGTTACCACAACTTTCCCCCTCAGGGAGTTTTCTCTTTAATCATGCAGTTTTCCAGAATGATGTCCTGTTGCTTGTCCAGTGAACCATTATTTCAACAAGGCAGCTGCTGGGGGGATGCCAGGCCTCGGCACAGTTATAATGCGTAAAGCAGCTGAACGTCGCCTCTCCCTCAAATGCCAAAATGACTCACCTCCCCCATCATGACCTCAGCTCTGCAGAGAGACACAACTCACCCACGTCGAGCAGCCACGGGTGAGAGATCACGGGCGTTCATACAGGGACACGAATCACATTGACTGGGTTAAATGGGCTGCATCCCTGCCCCATGGGGACATGTTCAACATTTTCTTTTACATTATTATTATTATAACAAATATATACTATAGGAGTGATTACCTCACTGTCACATATAATTTAGCAATATAAAACATTTTCAACATGTTGCACTGTGCTTAACTTTGCTGGCAAAACAAGCAAATTTAAGAGTGCTCTGGGTATTGCTGATGGCACGGTTTTGACACAATTTACAGATATTTTATCGATTAAATAATAAATCATTAATAAACATTAAAAAAAAATCTAACAAAGTTATTTGGGATGCTGTTTTGATGCTGGTGAACGTTCCCAGAGAGCTCGTCAACGTGTCTGACTACACGCAGTAGCAGAGCCATTCCAGATGGTTGACGTGGAGGCAGTAATGGAGCACAGCAGACATACATCTCCTCACTCTCTTTTCACCACACCAGAGGGACTATGAGTGACTGAGGGGTTATAAATTAGGGCCAAAGGTTGTGTCAGACTAAAACTGGAGCTTAGCAGAGGCTGCCCATCTCTGAGCGAGGTGACAGCGTGCATATGCCACCCTGACGTTCCACCAATGAGTCGCTCTAAACAAAGGCAACAACAACAACTGAAGCTGTTCTGTCCTGTTCAGCTAAAGGGCAGCCGGGCTACAGAGCAGGAATACAGGGCACTGACAGGGTAGTAAACATAAGTGAGGGGGGAGGAAGTAACACAAAGACCTCACAGCCTTGCCAACACTGCTGAGCACTGTAACCTCCTTTTAAGAGGTAACACCACTCTCCTGTCTTGTGAGCTCTAGTATACAGGCCAAGACTGCTGCCAGCACTTCAAACACACTCTTTGTTTTCTTACGTTTTGTTTTTGTATTTGCAGAACACCTCCACTTTGTGATAACATATGTAAGAACAATAAAGTTTACAGATGTTATCCCATGTAAAGATATGTAATATTTCTATATGAAGGTAGATTAATTCACCCACCATCGGAAACACACTGTGAACTGTTGGGCTTGGCATCGGTGCTCGACAAAGTAAATCAATACCAAGTAGAATGGCTTTACTACATGCAAGTGACGTCTACAGGCATTTTACAAAACTGAATCCTTCCTTTCACATGATGGATATTGAATGAAACGGAAAAAAAAACAGGCATCAAATTAAGTATTCTGCTGGTATTGTTATTACTTTATCAGTACTGGTTCTGTTGATCAACAGAGTAAACATTTGCAGGTTATAGCCAGTTACTTGTGAGTTTTTTTCTTGGTTACTCTGGGTTTTTTTCACTGTCAGACAAAATAAGTAATGTTTGGGACTCTAGCAGGTTGTCACATTTTCAAAATTTCACAGATAAAATTACTTGATTCTAATATATTAATTACTTTTTTTCAGATTAATATAAGATTTATTGATGATGAAACTACTTGCTGGCATACAATTATATTGTTCTCACCTCGGAGGACACTTTTTATGAGTTACTGTAAAAAATGAGCGCTTGCTTCTGTCAGGTGCACACGGGAACCTCACCAATAAAGTACTCTGCAAACCAGTCTTTGGCTTTATTACATACTGAACTGCAACTCTGGCTGAAAAGTGCTTGAGTAATCTCCAAACCGAATTGTTAAAATAACACAAAGATTTATATGAGATCATATCAAGTTTAGACATGACCTAAACAGAACAAAGGAGAGAGGACAGACTACACCAAAGGCCAACAATGTGGAGGCCAACAGCTAAATGTTTTTAACAAGAGCTGAGTCATACTCTCCCCGAATCATCTTGTGAGTTGAGGCCCTTGGTACTGTATTCAACAGGTCATCAAAAGGCTGTGTTCATTTTCCTCCTCCCCACGGAGCCTCTTCCTGCTGTCTGAAGTTCAAAACAGTGCACAGCCAAAAAAGCGATCCAAACAATTTGCTGCAAAAATAGAACTGTGACCTGGGTTTATAGGCGTTGTTGTCAAGCAGTTCATGATGCCTGGACTATTTTGCTATTTTGAGCCTCTGACCAAATTTTGGACCAGATTCTTATGACACTTACACTGACAGAACTTGACATTATAGCAGCTTTAGTCTGTACTTTTTAAAGGGTCTCTAGTTCCCTCATCCCAGGATGACATCTACAAACTGCGCATTTTGTCTGATTAACAGCATGAAAGACTTTTATTAATCACCAAAAATATTCTCCATTACTTTTTTTGCCAGCAACTCATCAATCATGAAATAAAAAGTATTATCTATTGGCATTTTGCCTTTGATAAATGATAGTGAGGACGGGGAACTTGTGGGAAAGAGGAAAAGATGACGTCCAGTTTCAACTCATTCTTAATCAGAGCCGACACACAGGCCAAACCACAACACAAATATCCTGTTCCTTGAATAGATTCTAGCAAGCCACTTTAAGGAAGGACAGTTTTTCACATCCACCTTTTTTTTAAAACCTTTCACCAATTCAGTGTCATCTTCTTTCAAGCTGTCACATACCGAGCCGCTGGCTGACAGTCTCATTTACCATTTTGTGTCTGGAGTGGAAACACTGACACTCCTTTTTACTGTCCAAGAGTGCTGTGTGGAAACCCTGTGTGTTGTGGAGTAGCTTGATAAAGTGGCTGCTCCTTTAGAACAGACTCGGCTTTGTTGACAGCAGCCCATCGCTCTGCCGGGAGAAGAAAGGCCACTCTGAAAGCCTCAAGGCTGCCAAGACACAGCCTGCCTTTCACATGTTGGGTAGTTTTAGCACAATGCCTTGTTAGTCATGGTGACCACAAAGATCTATGATGGCGAAATTCTGGCAAACGCCGTCACTGCTGCCCTTAGCAATGTCCCACAAATAAACTACGTTATTCTGTACAGCGGCTGCAACTCACACACTGATTCCCACTCTAAGTGACTTTGTACTGCAATCTGATGAGACACGCAACTTGATGGCGCAGCACTCCATTAGCTACTCCTGATCAATAGTCACAGAACCAGCAAGTTCTGAGATATATCAAATGACTTCTGACTAATATTGACTCAGAGGGGCAGCAGAGAGGTTGCGCTGAAGGTCAACGCCTTTATCATGCATCTGTCAAGAGGTGTTTATTAATTTGGTTCAGGAAGTAGCTGCGCATGGGGTGTCCAAGGCGATGAAAGTCACAAATCAAATGGCCCTGCAGCCACAGAGAATATATCACAACTATCTATCTCATGTTACAGGAGCTTAGCAGCTCGTACACTGTTACCGGGGAGCGGCACTCATCTGTGTGAATCCTCCTCTTTAAAAGAAGAGTGAGTCAATACAAGGCAGATCATAAATGAGCTGCCATTTTCCACCGGAAAAAGGATTGCTAAAGGAATAGAGATAACAGGAGATTACTTTTATTGCATCTACTGAGGGCTGGGGAGGAAATGGCAACATAACACCCAAGTATCCAATCAGGATGTTCACTGGACCATAAAACAATTTGTTGCTTTTGAATGGATCCAAATCTTTTGTTGCATTGTGGAACAATGACTTTGAATTTAAAATATTTAACATCAATAACACATGGGACAAAAATTAATGGTTTGATCTACAAGGAAAGATCATATATGACAATACTGTATGTGTGCATGCATTACAAACACTGAGCCATGTTATGAATAAGTAATGTCCATCTGTATATTAGTGCTTCTTGTCCATTATCTGTGCCCTCAGATATTGCAGGTGCATGGTATGGGATCTTCTGTTTTAGAGTTCTGGCACTATTTTTTATTTCAAGTAAAGAAACAGATCAAGGTGAGACTGTGCCGACTTTATAAAAGACAACACAGTTCAAGAGAAAGTTTGCACCAAAATCAAAAATGCAATTTTTTCCTGTTGCCTGTAGTGCTATTCAATCAATCTAAATAGCTTTTTTATGAGTTGCAGAGAGTTGGAGATATTGGCCGTAGAGATGTTTGCCTTCTAATATAATGAAACTAGACTGCACTCGACTTGTGGTGCTCAAAGCGCCAAATACTACATTTGAAAAACTCAAAAGCAATGTCTCTTTCCAGAAAGCATGATATCATACTCAAGATAATCCACAGACCTTTTTATGGAGCAGTTTTATGTAGGAACTATTTTCTTTATACCAAACTATATCTGCCAATTGTATCATTGCACAGAAGGAAGCATGCATCTTCTTCTAGCTCACCTAGCAGCACTCAGCTACTACCAATGTTACAGTTCAGCTGAGAAGGATGCCATTAGTGTTTACATCTTGTGCGGTCACAAACACGAGCCTTTTATCAATCCTTCTGTGCAGTAATCCACTTGGTAGGTGTAGTTTGGAAGAAAATAGTTCCTACATGAAACTGCTCACACCACAGTCTGTGGATTATCTTGAGTGACCAGGTTGTGATTTTTGGAAAGAGAAATCACTGTTGTTGGAGCTTTGAGTACCATAAGCTGAGTGGCATGTAGTTTGGACACTACTGGAAAGAGCACAGATATCTCTACAGCCAATATCTAAGAATAAGGTTATATGGGTTGCATCCACATTAATTCCAGCAAAGTATTTGGGTTTTTTTTCTCAGTCATTCAAACTTGATTTCTTTTTTGGAAAAGCGACAACCCTACTGCATTGCATCCTTTGTCATGGTCTGCAGTCATAATCATCTCTTCGCCAAAGGAGAGGGGTTTTCCCCTCACCGGCTCACGCTCATGTTCCTGAGTGGGGCCGACAGCTGCCGGGTCTTCCTGACTTGGCTTCCTGCATTTCCTCATCAATTCATCACTACACCATGTCCTCCTATCCTGACAATGTCCTCCTATCTGACTGATGGAAGAAACAGATTACAGATGGAGTATGAATCCATAAACAAAGTATCTCTTTTCAATTGAGTCTACGCAAACATTTCAGAATCTGTTGTCCTTGTGCTGTTGCCAAGATGACAGAATCAAATGGTAAGCAGCATGAAATGATTTCCCTCGATAAATTACAGGAAGCTTGAGCACCAGGTAATGGAAAATGTTTTCTTTTGTACGCCTTTAAGTGCTTTAGTTATTGAACACATTTGTTTCCCATCCATAAAGGATTAAAGAAATGATTATTCAAAGCCTCATCAAACACTGATGTAACCTGCATTGAAAAACTTCCACAGGTTGTTAATGCTAAATGATTAACTTTTTAAAACCTGGGTGAATTGGCTTGACTTCTTTCAAAAACATGGGAAGAAGGTAATGAGCTACCAAAGAAGAAATGACCCAAAAATGAGCAAGAAATTAGTAGTAAAAAAAACAAAAGCCTGAAAATATGTTTAATAAAAACACAAAACTGGCATAATTTAAATTATTATTATTATTATATGTAATCATAACAATTATTTTTACCCCAGACATTTTCCTTGCTTTTTAGAAAATATTTTTCTAATTTTTCTAATATCTCCTTCTTCTAATTTCTTGCAGTTTGTGAAACATTTATTCCCAAGTTTCTTTTTGCCTTTATCCTATGATTTTGCAAGAAATTGCAACAATGTGTCCAGAGTTCAAAGGTTTAAATACTTATGAAAAGCATCTGAAAGCAGCATAAGAAAAATGCTGTCAAAAAATGCGGTTTTATAGGG
The DNA here is from genome assembly GCF_026936395.1 of Plectropomus leopardus. Taxonomy (NCBI): domain Eukaryota; kingdom Metazoa; phylum Chordata; class Actinopteri; order Perciformes; family Serranidae; genus Plectropomus; species Plectropomus leopardus. The sequence goes on from NC_142194.1 coordinate 12,656,775, forward strand.
TTTAAGGAGTTGAATACTAGCAACACTCCTACGTGTGTTACTCATATATTCTGCAGAATGAGTGAAATACTACAGTGGAGCCCAGTATTTGCATTTCTTTGGTATTGTTGCATAAATCACAGTGGTATTTTGCAACTCCAGCAATATTGCAAAAGGCAGCTGCTTTTTTCACCCAAAGATCGAATGTACAGCTGCTGAGTGATCTGCACAGGAGCATCTATACTTGTCACGTGAGCTTCATGATCTGTGCAAACAGGAAGACTAACAGTTACAACATTTTCGCTTCAGGACCCTTCATCACTGGCATTCTTTTCTTTATCCTACGCCTATAAAAAGGGCTATAAAAATAATGAAGTACAACAGGTCTGGAAAAAACAAGGGCCTGTTTAGTCAACTCAAAAGAATGACTGCTGACACAGAGAGACATGTTGTTCTTCCATTTAGCCCAGTAGGAAAAACATTTAAACTCCCAGAAACACTTCATATACAATATAAATATTTATATGTCTAATAAGCTGTGATAAGCACAGCAAATATACTTTTACTCAGAATGTTTTCGATGTTATGGTTTCATTATGCTAACACCCTTACACATCTTAAAGTTGAAACTTAAACCTGTCAGATACAAGACAGAACTACAATGATAAAGCAGAGCCGCATAAAACAATAGAGCAAACACTGGAGGCTGAGCCAGGCGACAAACTTTGTCGTTTCTCTTATGTTATCATTGCACAAGTCATTTTTGGCAATAACCACAAGGCTTGCTTATTGCACAAGCGCTGAACACATCATCTCTCACACCACTTCAAACTTATGTCTTGACTACAGTTATTCATAACTTGCAGGTAAAGCCTGCAAATCTATCTATCTATCTATCTATCTATCTATCTATCAAAAATTTAAATGTGTCTGATAATAAAATAGTAAAATGAATTTCTTTTCACTGTGCGGCACTTATCCGTAATGGTAAGGTGCTACTGCTAACAGTTACATATGCAAAAGCTAACAGTTACATATAATTGAAACATATTGGCCAATTAGCAGGATTATTATTTCAAGTGTAAGGACATTCTTGTGAGTCACAGTGGATCGTTTTGTATCTTTTCAAGCAAGAGACTCTGACACACTGTCCACCTCAGAAACCACCAGAGTGCAGAAGGTGATCCTAATGCCAGAAACACACTGTGTGAGCAGTGCATGAGCAATGCATGAGAAGTACGTGGCATCCATGTTAACAAATCAGAGTAGCCACACTGCCTGTCTGAGCAGCGCTGCTCAGGCACGTCTTAGTTGCTTGTAAGCTGTGGCACATCTAGAGAAACGTTGACTCCCAAACCGTGATATATGCTGCAGTTCAGTGAGGATGCGCTGCTCATGAATGCAGTGTGTTTACGGCTTAAGGCACCTCATCATGCTACGATTGCTGATGACTTAGTAGCTTCAGGCAAGCCCAAACGAGAGAGGACCCAAAAACACTGTGAGAAATATCTCAGGTTTACCTCAGTATGATACAATATATATATGTATGTTTCTCTCTATGAGCTAAGGGGGACTTAGCCTGAAAAAGTTGAAGACTTCTGTCCTCTACAAAGATGAAGCTGACATGAACAGTCGTGTGAACACAGATTTTTCTCAGGGGAAGGTTCTTAATTACTCAAAATTCACCAAAATAGTTCATTCAAAGCATCAGCTCAACCCCCCTCTGAGCAGGGATGCATTCCTGCTTGCTGGGAATTCTTCACATTCCTCACATTCATCTTTAATTGAGGTCTGGCTCATTGTCTCAATAGAGCACTAGTGAAGGGTCTCAATTCGACAGGACGCACATGCTGCACTTTAAATACTGGGTCAGGTTTACAAGGTCTGCACTTTTATCTCCGTGCAGCTGGAATAACAAGATTAAGCTCTTTCAAATTAATAATTTAAAGGGCTACACATTTATCATGGTGAGTGCACCAAATCTCTTCAGACAGGCTTAAGCATCCAAGACTATCCTAAAATATCATCTTCCTTTTCTTTGTCTGTCAATGGAAAGGAACCTGACGCAACCATCAGAATATGTATTTTGAAAGGTAGTCTCATTTGTAACCCAATTTTACTTCAGGTCATCCAAAATCCAACTTGATTAACTGAGTTTAAGCTTCTGGCTCAAGAGATTTTGAACAGAATTCATGAGGGAGGAAAGTTGTGCAACATGTGCTTTTCTGGGCAGCACAGACAATAAGGTATATTGCTTTTTCTCTGGCACTGCCCCGCCCGCAGAATCTCTGAAGACATGCATTTAGACAGCCTTATCCCTTTCCCATCCAAGGATGATCCTTTCTTCCACAGTAATTTGCTCTCCAGTTAGAGAATAACTTAAACTGAGGGACTGTGCAAAACTTGAAAATGCTACAAATTGATGAAAACCTGCATGGACAAAATGACAACACCTAAATAAGTTAGAAGAAAAAAAAAGCACACTGTTTCCTAAAAAAATTACAATTGTCATCAGTAACAAAGAAGTCAAAGATAAGGGCCACACAGTGTGCTTCTCTCTGAGCTTTGCAATATATGACTCACGGGACCGGTGGGACTTAAACCAGCAGAAATTACATCTGATCCTTAACTTCAATGACATCATAACACTGTCCATGTTGTAGTGTTGCTACAGCAACTGGAAATAATTACAGGCATATCCATTCATTCATGCCACTGTTGGAAACATCTGATCACAATTCAGAATGTCCACAGAGCCAGGATCCTTTCACCCCAAGCAAGTCGAGGTTGGACAGGACATTTTCACGTGTCAGGAAATGCTGGCAAGAGCTGCATTCATTTAAGAAACAATGACTGTGTTTACATGCACAAAATATTCAGTTTTTTGGCCTTATTCCGGAAGACAGTAATCCTTGATGGATGAATATGAATGAAAATTCCACTTAGATCCTCATTTTACATGCAACCATGTCTACTCCAATTAATGTGCCCTAACATGTCGTATATCACGTGAAAATATAGAAAAGTGGAACGGCTGGAGCCACTTGTGCTGTTTTGCTTCTTTGTGTCAAAATGGGGATTTTTTTGTAAAGTTTCAGTGGTGGCGGGTATTTTTCCTCATTTATTTCTTCAACAACCTTCTTGAAAAGATCAGTGTTGTGATATTTGTGCATGTCCAAAAATCTATTAACTTCCATAATGTTTATAAGACATTGTTTTTCTTCTTACAACCAGAAATGTGGGCTCTTTTTGGGGGCAGATAGCATGATTTCTTTTTTTTTGCTAAAAACTGCTGATGCTAAAAAATGGGTTAGTATACACACATTAAATATAAACCCAAAAAAATAAATTGAAAGCATTTGGACAGCAGACAAGCTGTCCATTAATTATTCATGGGTTCATCTCTGCAAGCAATACCTTTCAACTTATAATTAATGTAAAAAAAAATCTGTTAATGGATCTTTAAGCACTAAGCTATTGTTTTGATGTTTTATGCTATGATTAACTGTGCACATTTTATTTTAAATGTATGAAGAATGTATCTTAAAAAAGAAGAGGTGTGTCTAACTTCCCTTAACATCTCACAGACACCCATCATCATAATTCCTACGAAGGACAGACTAGTACATTCATCTTTACGACCCTTTAACAACCCTGTTAAAGTTCTGGATATCTTCACTTTTAGTTGCACCAATAACCATAAATATTATTGGGTAAGGAATTATAACCATCACTACAAATAAAAAGTCTTACTACGTGCAACCAAAATTTGCTCATGACAGTATTTACGAACTGTTATCCAAGGTACTACTGCAGTATGATGGAGAGGGTCTTCTCCCAACACACAATGTCAAACAGAAGCATAACACATCATCTAAACACCTTTCCCTAATGCCCCCCAGAGGAAGGAAGTCTTGGGTGAAGACATCTAAACAAAAAACACAATGAGGCACAGGCCGTATGTATGAGAATGGGCATTGAGGAATAACAAAAGCAACTAGTTTGAAATGGTTATGGACCATAAAACCTACTAAATGAACTGTGGGCTAATGGTAGGCAATCCCTTTAAATGGAGAATTCCTTTGCTGACAGGAGACGCCAGAGCAATTGTCCAAATTTATCAGCCAACAACTGCCAGTCTGACACAGAGAACAACACACAGGAACCAACTCTGCCTTAGTTTAGCCTCTATCCCTTCCTTACTTTACAAGCCACGATATCTAACAGCCCCCTCACATCTCCCTATTTCCTTTGTTAGAAGCTTTCCATGTATTGGTTTGTGTTTCAGGCTAAAAAATGAGGAAACAACATTGTCATTTCCTTACTTGCTGCTATGATAGCTACGATGTGGCTCTGAGGGACACCATTGTGGTCAGGTTTTTCCTGATGCTAAATATAATTTTAACCATAGCTGCATCTGGTCAAGGGGTTGTATGTAATGTTTTCAAGATGCAGTCTGGAAATGTATAACTAATAGCTCCAAGACATTTTAATTGCTCTCTGTGGGTAGAAAAGCATCACCAACTAGATATGATAATGTATGAGCACATGCCATAGTACACCAAAATTATAACTCCTGTACAGGGTAGGTTGTATTTTTAGTTAAGTTTACTTGTTTGTTAGTTGCTGGGTTCTCTAGAAAACATGTACATTTTTAAATTGACTATTTTTAAGTTCTGGGGCATAGGTCAAACAAATAGTGATTAGTTCAAGTGTCTATGTTGATGCATTTTCCGTGTTTCTTCAGAGTCTGAGCAATCAGCCTCTTTGGTGACTCGGAAAAAGAGACCACGTTTTGACAGGTGAGGATTCCTGGATTTATATATAGACCAACAGTAACCACTTCTCACTACAAATTATTGCTATGACAGCTATCAAAATGTGTGACCCATCTCAGTTTCACGAGGTAGCACATTTTGACAGCTGTTAAAATACAGTATGCAACCCAGAGTTGTGGACTCTAGTCACATGACTTTCACTTGAGGAAAGACTCAAGTCAAAGATTTGATGATTTTAAGCTAGACTTTACAAGGTGCATTTCATATATTATATTTTAATTATTTGGAAAACTGGGGATGTGCCTTCTCTTTAGACCTGGCTGGCAGAAATTACCAATTTGTTACACATGGAGAGTTCATTGTAGTGTTTCTGTCAGCAATCTTTGATAAAATATGGACCACGAATTCTGTCATATTTGTTGAGAACGGCCTAAAGCATGTGCCTGTACATACGTATGTTTGTGCATATAGGTTTGTACATTCAGCAAATGTGTACATGTACCATGTGTATAAGAGCATGTTTTTTTTCCACTTCTTTTTCTTTTGGGATTATTGATCTCTGGGGTGGAGAGGGGTGGGTAACTCCTTTACAGTTGTGTTGTGTTAAAATGCCATTACATTTGGTGAAAAGTGCATTAAAACCTGTTTAGGACTCAAAACTAAAGGACTTGGGATTTGACTCAGGACTTGCTTGTCTTGACTCGGGACTTGACTCAGGACTGGAGTGCAAAGACTTGGGACTTATTTGTGACTTGTAAAACAATGACATTGTTCCACTTCTGATGTGACCACAATAGAAATGTTTTGGAGAAGGAATATAGCTGACATGTTTTATCAAGTCACAATATCTACTGAGTCACAGAATGCAACATAACACCAGATTTGCAAGCAAATGAACAATTTTGACACATGTATTCTGTTTCATCACATGAACAGAGCATTGACATGTGACATATGATATTAATGACATGCAACAATGATCAATCATTTCTTTCAGTAACTGTCCCATACAGCACATTAGTCTATACTCAGGATGTCCCAATCAGATCAGAAGCACTGTTATTGGATCGGCCCAATTAATGCATTTTTTAAGCGATCAGAAGGCTTATTTTGAGCATGTGCCCCATCCCATCCTTTACTTTACATCTGACATCACACAGAGACTGATTTGTGCCAGATATTCAGGTTTTATTGTAATGCTGCTACTCCAGTAAGTAAAAACTGTTTTTTTTTCATGTTTGACTTAAGTTGCTACACCATTTTAAGTGGAATCGAAATTTTTGTTGTTTATTTTTTTGTGAACTAGTTTTACTACATTGTTGTGATAAGTGAAATCAAAACCAATTTTTATTTTTTTGTGACTGGGAATGATACAGTTAAGGTATAACACTACTTTGAAGTGGAATGCCATTATATTACTCGTTTATGTTTTTTTGTTTACTTTGTTATTTGTAAAAAATATCATAAAAAGCCTTAGGAACTGTTTGGATGCAGACAAATTTCTCGTATTGCTTTGCAGATCTATTAAATAGTCAAGCATATACACTGTATGGATTGTAATTAGGGGTCAACAGAGTATCAGCCAGACTTTGCTAATGGCATTGTCATTACTTTAAAGAGTGCCGAAAAAATTAGTTCATTAAAAAGTGTGCATATTACACTCAACTAACACTAGGGAAGGCAGTCTGCAATACATGCAAAGAAAGTGTCAGCATGGGAGGAACTTTTGCATTGTAAAACACGGGAGTTACTTTTATTCATTCATTTTTTCAATTTAATTTTTCACTTAACTTTACAAAAAAAAAGTTGCAGGTAACTTTCTGTAGATAACGTTGAAAGTTTCACTTTTGATTAAAAATTTGCTAATGGCATTCAAACAACGGTTTTGTGTTGGAGGTTCCAAATGATAAATTTTGAAATAAATATTGCCATTTCTATTGTAAATGCATATCGGTTCCAAATATCAGTTATTGGTAAGTAATATCAATTGATAACAGTATCAGCCCTGAAAAACAATATCAGTCAACCCTAAAATTTAATAACTTAAAGTGTGCATTGTGCAGCTGTATTATCTTGATAAATACAAGTACTGGATCAGGACTTGGTATCAGTACTTCCTCAATATAAAATGACTCGGATTGGGTGCAAAATACTTGATCGGGACATGTCTAGAGTCTTTGGTGATCTGTTTGGAAGTTTTGGCTGAAATTATATGCAGTGCAAAGAACTTTCCCATCCATTATGTGGTTTAGTGAACTGAGGTTTCCTGGATGCAAACATGTATTTGAGGTTCATTCACAGACACATGCAATGACATGACACCACTGCAGCTATTCTTTGTAATAGCATAAAATGAGACAGGAGTTGCCTGCAGCCTAACGCTCCAGTACCTGGCCCACACTGACTAACAGCGGTGCCTACGTCAGTGCCTATGGCAGTCAGCTACAGAGGAGGCAGGGCATATTTTCAAGGGGAAAAGGGCGTCACTGCCCTTTGCCCCGAGTCAAACAACTTCAAAAAACTTTGATAGCATGTATGTATAACGTCTCTGCTATTATACACATAACGACAGAGGTAGTTATACATGAATGTTGTGTTTCAACGTTATTTCGAGAGCGGACGGTGTGGGACAAAGCGCGACAGGTAGCCTACAACACCCGCCGAGTTTGGGCACACTTTACCATATACCATCTTACAAAAGGGGAGCAAGTTACTCACCCGAACAAGGTTGCTAACAGCCGCCTGCACGGCAGCCACCGGCGCCGACAGATCTGGGATAGCTTTCCCGTCAACTTCACCTTCTTCGTGCATTATCACCAGATGGGATATCTGCTGAGCCACCGGCTCCAGGATACTTTCTATCGTCTTCGTGTGAAAAACCGGCATGGTGACAACTTTATACCACTATCCAAGAGGAAAACAAGTGAATCTCCTACCACCAAAGGCAGTTTTCTCCCCAAAACTCCCACTACAAAAGTCTAAAACACTCCCGGTGGCTTTTTATCCAGGACAGTTTCACCCTCCGGTATGAGGACTACAACTACTCCTGTGAAATCATCAATGTGGAAAAACTCCCAGCCACAGAGTGAGCGCGAGCAACCTAGACGTCAACCAACGTTCCCCGCCCTTGAACCAATCAGCGAGCGAGGATTCAATTTTCCTGGCGTGTGATTGGTCCATCGCGGTGCCACTATGTATCAGCACCTCCCGCTTCCACACAGGCGAGTTTGCTAGAGATCCGAGGTGCTCCCTAAATTACGTAATAGATTCTCATGCCCTAAAAAGGGAAATATGTGTCCACTGTTTGTGAGGAGTAGATTCCAGCCGCTGTAAATTTACAGGTCAGACAAGCTCTTTTTTACCCTAATAAACTTTATTTAACAAACTGCATACATCACTTATTTGCACAGGAACGATTGTAGTGCCAAAGTCGAAATTCAAAACATGCCAGGGTGTTTGGGTTGAATAAATAATACAAAAGTAAAAAAGAAAAAAGAGAGAGAAAAAGACACTATAGGCATATTTAAGGCACATCTGCAATCTGTATGTGTTTGTGTTTGACTGTGTGTCAGTAGGCCTGTATGTCTGTTTGTAGGTTTGTAGCCTATGGATGGATGGATGTACTACCTGGGTTTTAACTTGTGCACTTTATTGTGTATGTGAGGCATTTTATAACTGTGTTTTAAAATGTACTACACAAATAAAGTTATTATAATTATTATAGTACAGCTGTATCTACATGTATGGATCACACACATTCACACAAAGTGCACAACTCACAGCTAGAAAGAAATGTCTCTTTTGTTTTGTAAACTTACATTTATGAATGTAAAATTTGGCAAGAATAATCAACAGATTTATGATTAATACTTTTTCTTCAAATTTTTACACAGTGTCAATAATGAATTTGGAAACATCTTTCTATAATTTTCCAGAGTACTGACAATGGCCGTAAAGATGGGGCACAGTTTCCGGATGAGCTGAGCAAAAGGAACAATTCATATTGTTTATTATATAATTCTTAAATTTCTTTGGAAAATGCTCTGCATGGAAATAAGACAAGCTCTGCTTTTGCCACTTACAGTGCAGAGATTAGATCTAGGACTGATAGGATGTAAGATTGCAGACCTTACAAAAAAAACAAACAGGACAGAACAGGAGATTCCCAATAAATGTCATCATTTTAAATGAATTGCCACGGGTTATATTATGATTTATTGGATAAATGACTGACATTATTGTCCCATTTTACCTTACCTGCTGTCCCATTTTACCTGAACATGTTATCGGAGTGAAGTAGGGGTTCTCGGTATGTTTGAAGGTTCAAAGTTTAGGGAGTAACTAATTACATGTAACTAGTTACAGTAATAAATAATGTAATTGTAATCTGTTATAATGTAAGTGATTACAAAGGAGTAATATATGGAAAAAAACAAAAAAACAAAAAAGTAAAAAGTTTGCATGTTGAATAAAACATTCATTCTGTTGCATAACATTTATGCTCTTATGTATATAGGTCGTTTCAGCTTTATTGCCCTATTAAAACATTTTTAGAAAAGTAATCAAATGTAATAAGTTACATTACACTGACGAAATAATTAAAATAGTTCTGCAACTTATTACATTTTTAACTTGTAATGTGTAACCAATTACATGCCAAGCGGGGTCTTTGCATTGTTTCAAAACAAGAGACTGCATTCCTTTTTCACTTTTAACACCAAACACACACACACACACACACACACACACACACACACACACACACACACACACACACACACACACACACACAATAGTTTACCGTTAAGACAAAGCTTTTTCAAAAGTTGCCCAACACGATATGGCACATTGTTTCAATTCCTTCACTGCCCCAACCTCACACACTGGAATAACAATATTTGAGGATTGAAAATCATCTGCCAAGCAAAACCAGCTAAGGAATTCCCACAGAATCCCAGGAGGGACTGCAAGGCAGCGGCCCATTGCCTAAAAAGGAAGAGTCCAAACAGAAAGAAACAAGGAAGTTACTCTGTTTGAACCCTTGTGTAAACACACACAGGGCTGATTTGCTTTCCTTTTATATAAGGGGTCATTGTACCAAATGTCAATGAATCATAATCAAATAGGAGATATCAGGATGTCTATATTAGGTTGATTTTGATGCTTGACTATGTGTTATCTCAACAAAACACCCTAAAGTTTTTATATATATATATGCTATTTTTAAAGGCAGTACTAGAGTGCAAAATATAATTTCTCACCCCATAATAGGCCTTTTTATATCTTCCTTGCATACCCCCTGATAAAAAAATGAATCAGTAGACACTTGCACAAAATATATTTCACCCCATATCTCCCAAAAATCAGATAAGTGCAATGTCCAGCAGAGTCCATCCTGAATATAGACATCAAAGATGGCCTGTCTCTTCCTCAGCTCTCCAGTTACGTGCCGTGTGTCCATGCTGGAATGTGAGTAAGGCTGCTCAAGATGGGTGGTCTACACCTCCCTCTACCGTAGTGCCGTTAATGTCCTGAATGTCCTACCATTAAGTTAATGCCCTGAAATAGCAGTGCAAACGGTGTGTGTACTCAACACCATAAATCTGGAATTTGTTGTACACAAAACATACTGAAATAGTCTTGTTGCTTGGATACTTTATCAAAGCACACCACAACAACAAAAAGTTGTAACTGATTGTAAATATGAAAATCTGTTGACAGAATAACAGTTTTTAAGATACAGTAAGTTCTTCAGTTCTTTTCGTTTTCATTTTAAACCTCTACAAGAGAAAGCAGTGGGCGCCATCGTCTGGTTAAGTGGATTAAATGCAGTCAGTGAAATAGGAATATGGGGAATATTCAAAACAGCACGTCAATTTAAACATGTAAAAAAGTAAGTCATTGATTTCATTTTAATTCATTCAGGCTTAATTGGTAAACCAGTGAGATTCACAGAGTGCACAGATTTCTGTTACACTGATTTCCCTGACCAATGGCCAAATTCAATTCAACAATGCCACAGCAAGTGTATTTCATTTGAGAGTGGATGGAGGACAGCTGTTTGGATATCACTGATTCAGGCTGCAGTCAAAAATACATCATCCCCTAAAGAAGGCAACCCTGCAGTTTTGTGACAGCATGTTTGTTCACTGTAGGGAACATGACACTGAGGCCTATATTTCAAACACCTTACATGTGGTGTATTTGAGTCCTCTGTAAAGTACATCCTGGGCTTTCTAGTGACTTACTTGACTCACACACACGGGAATGTGGTCTACAGAATATAATTTCTGTCTTTTCAAGATTAAGGGGATTGCAGCAAACACGTTTTATGGCAGTAAAGGGGATAAGTGATCAAACATATTAAGATATATTGTTTCTGTTCTTTGTATATATATATATATATATATATATATATATATATATATATATATGGAGATTATGCTCAGATATAAGAAAATACATGGACTTTGAGAGTGGTCAATAACAGAGACCTTAAGCTTTACCCCACACAGATGCTGGACCATGTGACTGATGTTTGGATGTATATCAACAGCCAGTGTGACGTTATGAATGTTTGCTTTTATTATTTATCATGAAAATTCTTATTTTTATTATTAATAATATACTTTCATGTATTTAAATATGCGATTTTACAAAGAAGGCATCCTCATTTCCGGTTTACTTCTTGTACCATCTGTGTTAAAAAGTTGTGTGTTTTGTGTCTGGGTGATATATATTTATCACTTTTGTTTTTTTGTGAAAATCTAATAAAATATCAGAAAAAACAGGATGAAGATAAAGAAGTAGAAAGAAAATGAATTGTTGGATCTGCAGCAACATGCTGAAGTAATTGTGCTGCGTGGTGATGGCAAATTTGTAATATGTTAAAATGCCACACGAGGGCACTAAAGTCTGTATACAGAGCAAAGTCTTAATAGGGAGGGTTGGCATTATAATTACAGAAATTACTGCAGTTTGACTTTAAGTGTAAAAATGTGTACAGTTTTTAAATTATTTGAGTATGTATCTTGTTTTGAACAGAGTCTTCACTTATGTTTTGGTAATTTCTTTTTGCCTGTCCTATGTGTTTGTAACAGTGATGTTGTTTTTCTTGCCATCATGTAATATATACAAAATCTGTATACAGAGTATTTTTGCTTATAAAAGATTTAATAAGATAAAAGACATTCTCCACCTTCCTGACTATGTGGTCATCTCTCTGATTTAGTGTATATTGCCATCGACTGGAGAGACTCAGCAAGAAAGCAGTGCTCGAGGTGTCTGACTCAGTACCATTGTCAGGTCCTGTGACAACAGCCGCATCAAAGATGTGGAGAGGAATCACAAAACTACCTCCTGCTTATACTACTCTCATGAAAATCTAATATCACTACATGATTCCAACATTTTCAGTCATACTGTAGCCACGTGTTTGTTACTGGCTTCAATGTGACCTGACTTGTTTTGTAGAGGATATACAGGGTTTACTCCGTATAGTTGACAGATGAGCATCTCTGAGCAGCTCTTTTTACTAATAAATTGCATTAAAAATGACAAGTCTAGATATATTGGGCATCCTTGCATACATATATCCCTGTCTTTCAGCATTACATATTTAGTATCTGTGAAAATGTGGGACCTTGACAATTTCAATAAATATTCTAGTTTGAACAATGCCTTTGTGCACAACAGTCTTGTAACAATTAACCCAATAAATGTTTTATTTGGTTAAAGAGGTTCATGTTAAAAGGAAATCATAATTTCTTCCCCTTTGACATTTGTAGTAAAATAGCATTTAAGTTACTGAACATATTAAGTAAGTGTATAAATGAACAATTACCACATCTCATGGAATTATTCTGACACACTAAAATACTGTAAATCACATCAACTTAGTTGAGTTTTGAAAAAACTGTCAACTGAACTGACAGCTGGCAGTGGTTCCTGAATCAAGCAGAGCCGTCTCTGCCAGCACGTTGAGTCTGGACAAGTATGAGTTTATTCAGCCAACTCATGTGGAATGGATCTATTTTATTAATACAGAACATGCACCAAATAAACATGGACCGAGCGAAGTACAGCAAAACTCTAAACATGTTAACTGCATCAGAGACAGAGCTGAACACCAGCTGTTATGGACTCTATGAGAGGGAATCAGGTGCCTTTTGGCCATTCTAGGTATTTATATCTCAACAAAATGCAAAAAAAAAAAGAGCATGAAAGAATCCCACTAACTGCTGAGAAGTTTTAAACTATGGATTTAAAGAGGAGACTACAAAAAGTTTCCAAAAGCATGCAAATCCAGATGATAAAAAACTAGGTGTGGGAAAAGAGATAATACAAGAGAAGATAAAACAGTCCGCACATTAGACTTTGCGTCCATAAATATTCAATTAAATTACCAACGAGGTGATGTTTTAAGCTACCTGCTCTTCATCAGACAAGAGACGAGACACATCACAATAAGCTGAACCTCGTGAAATTACATTGTAATTCACATTAATTGTAATTACATTGTAATGACATTGTCCAGAGCTATGTCCTTTTCAAGTTTTTCTGTTGCTTTTCTTCTGTTTTTGGTGAGTCAAGCCAGTGTTGCAGTACTAGAGAAAAAATCTTGCAATAGGTCTTGGTCTTGAGACTGATTATTCTATCAAGACATTTTTCATGTTTCTCTATATGTACCCCCCATACTTTATGTGGACTACAAACACTGTGTCAAGCCTTGTGTTGAGTTTTGAGCATGTGTGTCTCCTGATGTAAACTAACACTGTAAGAGATTGGTATGGGCTAGCTTTGAGGTTTGAATTGCAAAAGAACGAAGGGAGGTGGACGTTCCAAATGCAGCTTGAATTGTAAAAATTTATTCAGTCATTGTGGCGATATCAGTGTCTAAAATAACAAAACAAAAGGTATTGTCTGCAAATCTGACTGCATTTCAAGGTGCATAAAATAACCAGGCTATATATACACTATAGGTGGGTGATTTCAACATATTGACATAGGGACATTTGACCAAGTGTAAATAACATTGCCCTGAATTTAAAATCCTTTGAAATGTATTCTTAATGAGTCATATCAAAAGGATATTAAGTTGCAGAGCATAGAGCCCTGAGAACATTAGATACACTCTTCATTGATCATAGGAATATTAGAGGAAAGTATCAAAGCTGAGGGCAGCAGGAGAAAAAAATCCTCACATAATTTCTTCCACAAAGTCTGCCTGAAGTTACATTTGTTCAGCTTGCTAAAGAAATGCAACAAGAACAGCGGAACTTGATCAAGCCAGTGGAAAGAGAAAACAAAGGTAGGTTTTACCTAATCATTTCCCTGTATTTATATAGTATGAATAACCTTTACATGTTTTGTTAGAGCATCTGTCATTGCTGTTATGTTACTCCAGGTGATAATTTATTTGGAGCTTTACACAGCTGACGTTGTGATATGACATCTGGGAAAAGATAATAAACAAAATTTATAGGAGTTGCTTTCTGTTGAGGTGTGCCAGTTTGAGGGCCCTCCTCCTGTGAATGTAGGCTCACTGTCATGGCTTACTGTGACATTTTCAGGCTGGGTTTAACTCCAATGTGTAATGTGAGAGGTGACAAACCCTACAGACTCATCCAACTCTGCAGGTACCCTCAGCTATATGGAAATTTCTTTTAGCTCATTATTTTGGTTTTATGGCCTGTAAAATGCTACCTGCCTAGCACCAAATGACAGACAAACAAAGTTAGAGACAAGCTGGTAGGCCTGATAAGACCAACACAAGGCACCACAAGGCACCACTAGTAATTTTCACTATTCATACATGCACTACAGTCTAACATTTTTGTCTTACGTCTTTTTACATATGCTGCTACAATGCCAGAATAGATGGGCCAGCAGATGGCTCAAAGAAGAAGATGGGGCAAAGCTGGATGTATGTGTAGATACAGATAATGGCATACTCTCTCATCCCTACCCTTTATGTACTTTCCCCTGTGGTGTTACTGCTTTAATTCCAGGTTGTTCTCACTCTAAACTTGTCAAATACATCCGTTCTGTCAGTGCTTTCAGCATACAAGCGTGACGCCGAAAGCCACCGTCCGCGTCCAACTGGAACTTGGCTGGACAGCGTCAGACGAGAACACACCACAACAGAACCGGTGGCATTGTTATTATATGCCAGGGGGTGGCCAGATGCACTTATAAGGCAGTTGGGTGGGGAGGTGGATAGGACAATAACTGACTTTCGTGAGGGAGTTCAAAGTTTGTTTCCTGCATTATTGTTTTTCTATGTCTCTTTTGCTGAAGCTTGACCATCCGTGACTTTGTTGCCTAATCCTAACCATCCTGACAGTCCCATTGGTTGCCATGTGTCACACCACAACATGGTACGAGTATTTTAATCGAAATTCTACTGGTGCTTTAGCTGGGAAACTGTCAATACAGATTTACCTGAATATAGCTCTGCTCTCAGTCACACATGACCACATGCAGGAAATGTTCCTCAACATTTTAGTCCAAATTCTAATGTTTCTCAGTGTGTGGTGGATATGAAAATGGGAAGCAACACTGTTTGCCTTTATAAGGTAATAATACATCAAAAGTGATGAAAGCTTGTTCTGCTGCCATCAAGTGGCCAAAACAAAAAAGATTTATACTGCTTTGAGCCAAAATACTGAGAAATGGCATATTGTGGATTAATGTTGAATCAGAAAGTTAGTGCAAAATTACACAGTAAACAGTTTACATAATATCATAATGATCACCTTTGATTTCAGAAGTGGTGGTGTAGGACTTGCAATCAGTTTAATTGCTAGACCACTTGTGCCACTAGCTCTACAGATCCTGGCAGTTAATTTTGTAAGCAAAATCTTTTCATCACCAATACAACAACAGAATCTTACTTACAAACTCTGAACTGCCCCTTTAAAAGTTTGCCGATTTTTTGAAGGTCACAGCTTGTCTGACCACAGATACTTGGAATCTCTCCAGTATACAAGATCTCCCGCGACACACCCACACAAACATGTGGGCAGATAAGGAAAATATACACATTCTGACCTTGATGAAACTCTTAAATTAAAAGAAGGATACCAGAAGAAATCTATATCTATACCTAGCTGTTGATTACCAGATATCTCAAATTAGGTTTTTCTTAGCCTACTGGAAATACAAATATATTATTAGATTTGTGCACACTCCAAAATCACTGCCAACTGTTTCATATTATTAAAACGTCCAAATATATTGCTACAAGAATTCCTATAATTTCCCTATAATTTAGATCCTGTTCATCTCAGCAAATTTCCCTCAAATCCTTTTTTCCATCTTCATCATCCAATGAACATGTATTGATTTATTTTGATTGGATTTTCCATGCTTTATATATCACACTCGCTCCTTATGTCCTCCATGGCTTTTCACATCTGCCAGGAGGAAAGTGCCCTCCTTAGCCCTGACTCAGATGGTTAGTGAGTGTTCGCTCTCTCCTCCCCTTGCTTCTTTTCTTTTTTTCCTCTCAAGCTGTCTTACTCTCTCCCTCCTCCTCTCCTCTTACTCTCTCTCCTCACTCTTGCAATCTCTCTCTCCTTTTGATCACTTCGGTCCCTTGCTCCACTCCCTCTCCCTTACTCCTACACAGCTCTGTCACTCACTCACACACTCATACCAGCTCTCCCTGGGCACCATCTCCACCATCGGAGATCCTCATTGTGTCTGCGTTTTGCCAGGTGGACGCACTCCCCACAGTCACCATTTCCACCCCGGAGAGTTCCACGCTGGCAGCGCAGCCCCTTCCCCGGCTGAGCATCGGGCGGAAGACCCTGGTGGCAGCTGCTGTGGGGGTCATGCTGGTCCTGGTTCTGGTGGTCCTCATCCCTGTTCTGGTCAGCTCTGTTGGCACAGGTGGGATAGATGACAGCGCGAGCCACTACGAGATGCTGGGTACCTGCCGCATGGTGTGTGACCCCTTCCCCAGCACGGGTGCGACGGACACAGGTGCACACGCTGGGACAGATACATCAACCACAGGCCTACAGGTGGACAACAATGCGGACCTGAGTGATCACAGCATCGGTCCACCGCTGCCTACTTACAGCGCTCATGGCCCACAAGGCAAACCAGGACGTCCTGGCAAGCCTGGACCCCCAGGACCACCTGGAGAGCCAGGCCCACCGGGACCCAAGGGGCCACCAGGGGATGGTGTGGACATTGTACGTACAGGGATTCTAGGATTAGGGGGTATAGGGGCAGTTAGTACAACCACATACAACACCACGCCTCGGGTGGCATTTTATGCAGGACTACGAAACCCTCAAGAAGGTTACGATATTCTACGATTTGACGACGTAGTGACTAACATTGGTGGTAACTATGAAGGCGCAACGGGCAAGTTCACCTGTAAGATTCCTGGCACCTACTTTTTCATCTACAACGTGCTGATGAGGGGAGGAGATGGCACCAGCATGTGGGCTGACCTGATCAAGAATGGTCTGGTGGGTAACACTTTTAACTCTTCAGACATCTTCTCAAAACACTTCCTACTGTTTAATAATTAATGGTGAATTTAACAACTGAAAAAAAAACCACAAACAGTTTCTCAGAACAAACAGTAGAGAATTATCCATTATAAGAGCCCTGAATCATACACTAGGATGAACCGGCATCAAAATGCTCAGGGAACAGTGTAACCAGTGTGCTGGCAGTGTAAATGGAGTAGTCATGCATTCATGTGGATAGTGATTTTAGATCTGACTTGGTATGGTCCAAGATAATGACAATGCACAGTGGCATGCTGCCAGATTGTGTATCTGTGCATATTACGCATCCGATGATGTACACGTTGAAGTGAGTGGAAGGAGTGCAGCGCTATCTCAACTCTGCACACATCAAAACACAGCCTGGGGTAGTGGCTAGTTCAAAGCTGGTGCCCTTTGAAATACAACAAACTTCATGGAACCATGATGTGCAAGTATGCGTTATCAGACTGCCTGTCAGGCCCAGGCGTTTCAATATCGAATCATGATATTTGCTCTACTCATGGATAATTTTGTAATGTCTTCAAAGCCCCAGGTGATATCATTGATCAAACACCATGTAAATCTGAGCCCTGACATTTTTTCCTGCAAACATCTTAGCCAGGCTGCAACAGGCTGCACAGAGACTGGAGATAATAACACCTGGAAGTTATAATCTAGTTTGATACAATGGCCATGCAATAAATGCCTTATTTCAAAAGCTAAAATAGAGCTATTTTTTTGTGGGGACTGTTTTTGACATTTTACTAGGTTACAAAGCCAGATACACCACATTAAACACATTTTTCCGTACTGTTTTGTCTTTTGTCTTATTTTGTCCCTAAGGATTAAAAAAAAAACTTACGTTGCAATCCAACACACTATATTCATGGCATTAGATTTTGTACTGCAGGTATTCATGTTATCTTAATGGCTTCAAGCAGGGGTGTGCACAAATATTTTAGGGGCAGTGGCTAAAAAAAAAAAAGGCACCGTCACCCCTCCCCCATTCCTCCTCCTGATGTTGTATCACACATCACTTCTTACCAGAATGTAATTTATCACTGACTTTATTTAAAAAAAACCCAAAAAAAACCAAAATGGTAATGGTAAGAAAAAGATAATATTTAAATGAGATTTACAATCCATAAAACCTGCTAACTTTATCAAAAGGAAAAGAGATGGATAAACTGACAGGAGACACAGCAGTGCGTAAGAGCCAGATATTTTAATCAGAATGATTCACCTGTTGGCTGACTGTTGTAAAGACTTCCTTCAGCTACCTCCCCCAGCTTTCTGTAGAGGGCAGTGACACTGTAAATAATGTGCAACACCAGATATGATTCTTCATATAGAAAGATACATTTACCTTAGTTTGTCAGAGTCAAAAATGAAACAGCAGTCTCACACTGTCTTAAGCAACTATAAGCTCCAAGAAATTGAATGTACCAGTAATTAATAGCCAGTCGAGAATGAGCATGTATTCTTTTAAATAAATTAAAGTATTACTACTGAAAATTTGCCAAAACCTGATACACAAAAGAGGCTAAGTGTTGTCAAGCCACTTCAGCCACTATGTTATGCACATCCTTGGTTCAAGTTTCAGTATTACTGATATAAACTAGACCCTTTCTATCACATTTTACAACATAATATAGAACTGAATATTTAACGGGTTATTTGGTCAGTGCTTTGTTGTCTGTGGTGGTGATGCCACTGCAGTAGAGATGAGGATGGAAATTGGGAGGGTGCTTTGCCCTCATGTCTCAGAGCTCCATCATCATGCTGTCATCTGTGGCTCAAACTCTCCTCTCTGACCCTGCAGCCTCTTAACATACACTTTTTTGTGTGTTTTGCATCGGCACTGATTAAAACTCCATGTTCCTGTTTTGGTTCAAACTTAGAGCCTGTTGCCAGAATCTGGCTGAAGCAGGCATTGCACTGTTATGGTTAACTCTGGTGAAGTTGCAGCGTAAAAGCCAACCTGGCAACCCACATCATCATGCATCAGCTAAAGCTTAGAGGGGATATAACTGTACATGCAAAGTTCCTCAGTTTCACTTTTTACGCAGACATGCAGAAGAGATTTGGATGTTATGCTTCAGATCTAACACCCTCGGTAATTACGCCGTGTTGACACGATGACACTTATATTCCGGATAAACATGGCATTATCTGTGCTCCACCCAGAAAAAGGTGCATGTAAGAGGGGAACACGAGGCAAAGGGGTAGTGTGCGCTGCCATCCTCCCTCAGAGGCAGGCTGACTCAAGCCTGACCCTTTCAGTTGAGTCATGAGAGAAAAAAACAAAATATTCACCACAGGGGACACACTTTACAAAAACTCCCATATTCAGTCTTGAAAATATTCCTGTCCTAAAATAAGATTTTTAGTCGACTCATACATGAAAAAAAAGTGTTCTCATGCCAGTCAGTGAAACAGCGACTCATTTAATGTTTGCGTGCATCAGTTTCAGCATTTTGTTTCAATTTCATCGTCGACTCCAGTAATGCCATCGTAACCCATTTGAACTGAGAGCAAATTGACTTCTGTCTGAGCAACGTAACAAGGACTGGACAATAAATTAACAGGTAATAAGTAAAAAGTTAACAACCTGACCAAAAAAAAAAAAAAAAAAAGGAAAACAACTGAAAATAAAGTAAAAATAACAACAACATAGAAACAAGGAAATGACCTAGAAAAGGTGCTTAATATAATTTTAAATATGTAATTATAAAAATTATAAATATAGTTTTTCCCCTTTATTATTATTTTTTTCTTTGACATTTTCCCTAGCTTTTTAAAAATAATTTTCTAAATTTACTTATTTCCTACAAATTGTGGAACATTTCATACCACATTGGCCATTGCCTTTTTTTCCCCCAAGTTTCTGAAAGAAATCACAAATTGCTCAGGGTTCAAAGGTTTAAATACTTGTTTCAGAGGGTTAATATTATCCTTTGGGATTTATTCATAATTATTTATCACTAATTAAATGTGCACTCTATAATAAAAATGAAATACATTTTGCTTTGCATTATAACAATTCTTCATTATAAATCTTTTTCTTAGCATTCTACCAGTTACATTTCTAAACTTTCTCTCTCCGTGTCTTGCGTGTCATATTTCAGGTCAGGGCCAGCGCAATAGCCCAAGACCAGGACCAGAGTTATGACTACGCCAGCAACAGTGTCATCCTTCATTTGGATGCAGGCGATGAGGTTTTCATAAAACTAGATGGGGGCAAGGCCCACGGGGGCAACAGCAACAAATACAGCACCTTCTCAGGGTTCATCCTCTATGCCGACTGAAGACCGGCCAGAGCGTGGGCTCGCAGGTTAAAGGTCACAGCCAGAAGACTTCCTGACTTTCGCTTGGCTCTCGCAGTAAGGTTAATGTTGCCCATAGCCACTGATCCACAGTTAGATTGTTTTAACAGATGTTTCAGGTCAGCATTGATCCAGTGACTAATGCTGTGGATCTGTGGTTATCTGTAACTGTCTACCTCCTCATCCATATGTTCCATTGTATACGGGGTGCCTATGCCGCTATTCTGATGGACGAACGCATCAAAGCAGTGACAAGTCATGTCATGTGTCACGCTGAGGTGCAGTACCGGTTTTGACAGTGAAGAAGCCTCACCATCATTTTTGAGCCGTCATTTCAATTTCAAGTCTGGAAATCTAACAGTCGTGGCGACTGCAGTGTTTGTAAATGTGCTGTTTAAATTTATGTTGAGGTTATGTTTTCTCATGCTGTTTGTACAATAACATGTTGTGCTTCAATGACTGAGGAGAAATGCTAGTTTGTCAAACATAAAGCGCCAAAGTGAGATTATGCTTGTTTTGAAATGCAGACGGTGTCACAAAATGTCTCAGTGTGATGATTTGGGAAATCATGTCATATCAGCTCATAATATTTGGCATATTGTTAGTGTATAAACTGTAAATTTGATATTGATTCTTGATGTCTGAACACAATCAAAGTAGTGTACATACACCATATTGTGTGTCTATTTGAGAAAATAGCTGTTGATCGATAGCTGTACAATTATATCATGTAATGTGCTCATTGTTAAGATTTATTAATTTAAAAGAGCAGTGTGTGGGATTTAGTGGCATCTAATGGCGAGGATTGCAAATTATAAACCAGCTGAAGCCGCCCCCCACGTGCTAAGCATGAACTCCCGGTTATAATTCTTTCTGTCTTTGTTGTTCAGGAGGTTTTTACCAGGAGCTGAATTATCCACAAAGGTCTCTTCAAATCCAAAATAAGTGGACCAGGTGATATAAGCTTATAAAAACAGTGAATAAAGTGGTTTAAAGTCAAAATATGTGTTCTTTCAACGGTGTTCGTCTTGTTGCATGTGGGTTGCTGCCTCAGCACCTGCTAATAGGTGCTCACCTTTTTTCTCTGCTAACTTAAAATCCAGACTTTTGGGAGGTTTTAACTGGGAGGTGAATTATCCACAGAGGTCTTTTCCTGATTGAAACCGGTAAAAAAAACACTCAATAAAGCAGTTTTGCGTTAAAATCTGTGTTTTTCCAACGCTGTTTGGCTCACCGCAGAAGGGTTGCTAACTACAGTGGCTAATATGAAAATTCTTAAATGTGAATGACCCATCTAGAGCCAGTTTTTGGTTTGTCCTTCCTAGGCAATTATAGAAATATGACAGTGCAGCATGGATGGGGACCTGCTGCCTTTGTAGATAGAAAAGGCTCGTTCTAAGGTAACAACAACACAAGGATTCTACACATTATACACTAAAGAAATATACTTATCATATTATAAATCATCTCTGCCATCTTCCTAAATCCTACACACTGGACCTTTAACTCATGCATGCAACACTTGTTAAAAATGTTCTGTATGTTTACACAGATGATAAAGAGAAATACAGTGACTTTAAACTAAGTTTAAATTGTGGATTTAAGGAACATCTGTTGAGTTCACTTTTAATGTTCATGTTTTTTCATTAAATTTCTTTTTCTTTTTGCATTTCCTCACACATTATTTGGTTAACGTCATTCACTTAATCTATTTCTTGATCAGCTGATCTTTCATTTCCCAGTGAAACCAGCCTCTAGTCCCGCAAATGTTACACATGAGAGAGTCACACCAGCGTGGCGAGAGGCAATCAACGTAGAGTTGATCACTGAGGGAAAGGGGAGAAGAAATCGCAGCTGTGTTAAATGCCAAACGAAGCGGGAGATGATTGTGTTTCACAATCAAAGGAGGGATGTGTGTTTTTGCTCAAATGTGTGTCTGCAATTCACCGGGAAAAAGTCAGAGGACGTGCGTTAGAACGTATCCTGACAAAGCTTAGATCAGTGTCGGAAAGTAATCGAGGGCAAATTAGGCTCCGCTGTGACTGCGACGCAACTGTCTGAGGCAGGAAAACAGCTTCCAGGCCTGAACTGTAAAAACCATTATATTTTTTAGTTTTTGTGAAAGCTCACTTTGATATACATAAATTCTTTGGACACAGTGTGCTTTTGACTTGGGCCATGTAGGGTCCAAAACTGTCTCTTATTGAGTTTGAAACACCAAGTTAAGATTTCATAGATAAAGTTTTGAGGGTGTCGAGAAATATAAATATGAAAACCGTGTTAAAATGCACACTTAGTCATTCAGAGGAGCTACTAAAACTGAATGTCAGCCCAGTGTTATCTCTCAAATTGCCACTTGATGCTCAATTAAATTCAGCATTTTGTTTGTGAGGTGTAAATTGCTGTAATAGTATACAGTTGATTAAAATGATGACACTCGATTGCCACACTAGAGCATCCTGTTGTCTGTTTAACTGCTCTGTGCAGTGAAGGCCAGGAAGCCCTGCGGTCTAAACTTAAGCTTGTCTTAAGACAGCAAAATTCCTCCAGACACAATTAAGACTGAGGGTCCGTGCCTAGGCAGAGGTCACCCGAGCCAGGGGCAGCTGAGCACTAGCACAGGCTGTTTTCTCCTTGCAGGGTGTATGAGCACATCGTCAAATTAGAGACTTCATGTCACAATGTCAAAGACAAACGCCCCCGGTCTGCGAGAAAACAGCTTTCACTGCTGAAACTATTGAAACTGAACATTGCCCGAGAGTCTGCAACATCTGTACTTTTCCTGAAGCCCGCGGGGAGAAACACAAACATACCAAAACCTTCTTAAACAAAAACACATGAGAGACATTGAATATTAAGCCAGTAGTTCAGCGGTATTCACCATCAAATTATAAAGTGCGGAGCGGTGTTGAGCTTGTTTGTCAAAAAAAATTCATGTATCACTTTTTACTCCTTATTATCCTCAAAAGTGCTATTATTTCATTATTACTCCCAATATCTTTTACACCACTCAGTATATAACTTTTCCTTTACACCCTGAAAAATTTGTAAATGCATTCTTTCTATGGTTAAGCTGAAAACAGTTCAATATTTTTTTTTTAATCAAAAATGATCTACAGCTCAATTCTGAGGCTTTTTCTGTAATTGGTTTTGTTATAAATAATAAATATAGCATCTTCTGATCACACCATAATAATGTCAGATTTAATCGGAACAACTTCTGGTTAGGCCCCACCCATTTCTGGTCTAAACTCCACCCACTTCTGGTTTGAACTTTGCCTGCTCCGAGTTCAGTTATGGCACAGTTTAGCTGGTTGCAAAAGTAGAGTGCCCCAGGGATTATGCTTTTCTGTAGGCAGACCATGAAGTTAGCGTCGCCCTGGTTCCCTTGTCTAAAAGCCTTTGGGATTTTTCCATTGGATTCTGGATTATTGCAGAAAATAAACTCTGTGGTAATTTTTTTTTATGATATTCATATGTTTTGTTCAGCAAGACAATCTTCACAAAGGAAAGATTTTTTGAGCCTATGCAATCTCCATAAGTAAAAAGCTATTGATAGGCTATAAAATGAACAACAGTACGGTCGTGTCGCCACCGCTATGAGGCTGTAAAGCTGTGTTCGCCGCAGCTCAATTTTTCTATGGTTTTGAAGTTTCTTTTAGCCACTTGTTATCAATCACCTTTTAGGGACACTTAAAAGCTTCAGAGTTCTTCAGTGAGGTATTTACTGATGTATTTTATGTTGTTTACCAAAATGTTAAAGTCTATTAAGCTTGTGTTAACCAAAGACCTTATTTCAGGCAACTAACCAAAAACCCTTCAATGAGCTCAGTGCAGGCTAGATAGCAAATAATTTTTACCTGGGGGTCATTTGTTGCCTGTGACTGTTATTTTCCCAGTGATCTGTCTGAGACATAGAGTCAATTGGTAAAATAGGCACCATTTCATCCACCACATATGAAGCCACAAGCTTCATTAGTTCTTTGTCGCTTGTAGCCTGTAGCTGTCCATGATTAATCCTTTCAAACCCTGGATTGACATTAGCCTGTCACAAACATTTAAATCTTTGAAATGTAAGCAAATTGGTTTGAAATGACCTGCAAACATTTTTGTGAAGGGTGACAAGAAAATGACATTAAATTTTGATTTAAAGAAAATAGAGAGAGAATTAGAATTACAAAATTATGAAATTAGGGAAAAGTATTATATTTATAATAATATATTTAAAATTAAATTACAGAGAATATATTATTATCATTAATATTATTATTATTAAGTGATTTATATCATTTATTAAATAACTTTTTTCCAGAAAAGTTCCTGTTTTTGTTCTGTTAGGCCTACTTTTCTTTTCTTTATGTGCTAATTTCAGGTAATTTTCTTGTAAATTCTAACAAATTTCTTGTTAATTTTTGGGTCATTTCTTATAAGTTTTTCATTGTCTTTTTTCCATATTTTGGTGACAAATCAAGCCAATTTAAAAGGGTTAAAATCCAATTTTGTTTATTAAGCCACTTAGGCACAGCCATCCTCAGCAGCTAAGGAGGGGTCACTTTTGGTGCGATGCATTTTGTAAAGATTGTGGTGTTTCAGGAGGTTTGAGGTTGTATTTTTCATACTGGAAAGAGTTTAAGCACCACTGGAAGAACAATGCTCAATTAATGTTTCTTCCACACAAAATCAAAGTAATGGTAACATTTCCAGCGTTGTTTCCATCTCAAAGCTCGCTAGCATGCCGCTTACAAAAATTAAGTTGGGGATGTGATTGATAGTTGGATTTCAAATCAGTAGTTAGAAGCAAAAAGAGTAAGGTTGTAACTTATTGGTTGGGTAACCGTAATATATTATTACTAAAATTTAACTGGTAGCCTAATTTGTTACAGAAGTTGTTATTTAGATAAGTAACATTAATATAATTGCTCCAAACACCGCTGAAGAGTACAATGAAAGTGCATCTGAATTCATTTTTTTTCCATTCTTCTTTCTCTGAACATAAAGGACTGTAGTTGTGCAACCATGTTA
Organism: Plectropomus leopardus; assembly: GCF_026936395.1. NCBI lineage: Eukaryota > Metazoa > Chordata > Actinopteri > Perciformes > Serranidae > Plectropomus > Plectropomus leopardus. The sequence continues at coordinate 12,682,389 of NC_142194.1, forward strand.
GCAAGCAGGACTAATTATTGCATCATATTGCAAAGACAAAAAGCACACCCATCTTTTATTGAGTCATTTATCGAGGTCAGAGTCAAACAGGAATCAGGGGTAAGCCCAAAACCGTCTGTGGAAGCCTCTATGTAAAACGTAGAGAAATTCTGTTGGCAGGCACCGTGTTTGCCTCATCTTGCAAAACTGGGTGATTCGTACTCAAGCTATTGTGCTTGTGTAACCCCTCCTCAGGGGTGTTTGGTTTTGATGGTGACTTTAGCTGAACAACCTACCCAACGGGACAATCTGGGGTCGATGTCTTAATATGTGATGAAACAGCATCTGGACTCTACACGTTTCTTGAACCTTTGACTCACATTTCATCTTGTGTCCTCCCAGACTTTTTTCAGGTCCAGGGTTTGAAGATAAGTATCCCCTCTGAGAAGTGCTGTAAGCTGCTTTTTGTTGACGTAAGCTTCATCTCCTGGACTCGGCAGTGGGATGTTTTGGAGATTTTCTACTGTACCTCTTTTGATCATGTATAAGTAGAGGGATTTTGAAAGATTATGTCTCTACTGCAGACTTGTTTTAATTTAGGTAATCTCGCGTATGCAAACGAAACTGAAGGAAATTTGGATTCATTCACTCGCCGCCCACTCTCTATCAGTACACTGAGATGGCTTCACTCTGACATTTGCAGGGGCCAATTGGTGAGGCGTGAGGCTTATCAGGCTACTGCAGAGTGCGCGTGCATGTGTGTGGGTCCATGTGTGTGAATGTTTGGGTCAGTGTATGGGTCAGTGTGCGTGTGTGTCCCTGCATGTGTCTTTAGTGGCAATGAGACAGGAGAATGCTACGCTTGGAGAGAGTACCTCCTCTGAAATGTCTGAAGTGACGTTAATGAGCCCTTGGTGTTGTTATCTTTAGCGTCCCCACTTACCTCACCAGGGGAGATCCAAATTAGAGATAGATGCTTTAATTGTCAGGCTAAATTGCCCTTCCTGCTCATGTACACTTCCTCCCACCAAATGTACAGCCGGCTGCCCACACTTACATGCACAAATGGTTTTACTCGTGTGGGGGTGGGCACTTAAGAAGATGTTTTCTTAGATTTAACCACAAAGACTGGGAAAAAAATCGGCACTTGGCAGCACAAATAGTAATAATTCAGTTATTTTAATACTTTTGGCACGGCGCAAATAGCAAGCACACACTGGACAAACCAAAAGAGAACATGAGTAAGAGTCTGCAGTCATGCCAGCATCTCTGTGAGGCTGCACTCTGAGCGCGCTCACATACCCACAACGATAACGCTAACACGCTGATAGATAATGTTGAGCTTGTTCACCATCTTAGGTTAGGTTGACTCATACAAAGCACTAAACACAGAGTACAGCTGTGGCTGATAGGGATGTTGCCAGTTTTGCATGTATGTGGTAAGAAACAAAAGGGTTGGAGAAATTGAGATTTTTACCAGATTGCTGATCTGGCTGTTATCGTGCACTGTTTGTAAGTCTACCCCAAAAAAGTAATACACCAGAATTTGTATATAGCCCACCTAATAGTGAAGGCCACAATAATATGGCCAATGCACTGATGGAAGTAAAGATGGAAGCAGTATAAAGACTACTGAAAGTTTGTGTAAGGATGCAGGTTAGGGTGGTAGACGGGTCAAACAAACACAGGTCTTTACCCCAGGAGACCTGTGTTAGTGTCCCATATGAAACCATGGGACCTTCTAAGTTACTTTGAGGTACATTGCCACATAAAGTACATAACCTGACTACGCCCAAACATGTTTCTTTTACTAAACTGATCCTATATAACTTTGATAAATCTAACCTACGTAACTTCATGTTAAGTACGTAACTTTACATTAATTACTTAAGGTGAATATGCCAAACCATAATTCTCTTCCTGAACTTCTCCTACAGAGCTTTATGTTAAGTATGTAACTTTACTTTAAGTGCCAGTCACTTTCTTTTCCTAAACCTAACCTACAAAATTTGAAAAAAAAGAACGAAACTTAATGTTAAGTACATAACCACACAATGCCCAGCCATATTTCTTTTCCTAAACCTAACCCAACTTGTGCAGTCACTTAGTTGTTGGGCACTAATTTGTTACACCATGCACCGTTTGATGAAGACACACTGATCTGAATATGACCCCAGACAAAGAAGAAGGGATTTTCAAATTTATTATCAGGAGGACATGAACGTGTGGACCAAATGTAATAATAATCCATCCAATAGTTGATATTTTACCCAAAACCACAATTGTGAACCTCTTAGTGGCACTAAAGAAAACAAGTCAGCTGATCACAGACATAAGGATTCATCCTCTGGGGGTCTCGGACGTCTGTATCAACTTTTCTGCCAATCCATCTAGTTATGTTGAGATATTTCACTAGATAACTTAAAAGTTGGACCTGCTGGTGATACAGGAGGAAAGATGAGTTGATCTCAAAAGTCGTTAGGATTCATCATCTGGAAATATTAAAATCTGTACAAAACTTCCTGGCAATATTTTGAATCATTCCACTAATATCCCAACATGAAAAAGTCACTAGGCTTCAACCTGGGGAGATTTTTAAAATCTCAACCAAAGTGATGCACCAACACATTGATCAGTAGACAGACATTGCCATCCCCAGAGCCACGCTGCCAGCAGTGTCTTTTCAACACTTTGTCTGTCAAAAAGTACTGACATTGAACAGAACCTTTCCAGCTGCTCGGCCTCTTCTATTATCTTACCACTAGCCTGTGCATATCACTAAAATTAAAAATCAAGTGTTATGATTACTCATCCTTCAGGCTTCTGATTTACAGATTTTTTTCTTGCACTTCTCTGATTTTTTTTTACTGACTATAATACACAAAGATTTCAGAGTTATTATTTTCCAATGTGGACTTGCAAGGTGGACAGTGGAATGTTTATATATCTATGCATAAAGTAGGTTAACGGATTCAATACTCCCTTTATACAACATCACATCAACAATCCTGTCATGTCTGCACAAGCAGGGCTCTGGTAACATGGAAACCTGCCATACACCCTCAAAATTGCTCCGAATACGAAAAAACGGCATGATTACAAGGTGGTAGCGGGTAGTGATTGATCTTTGTGAGACCTAAAATCTTGCATGTATTGTGAAAAGGACAATGCTCTCATCAGTTTCTGCTGCTCTCTCATCAGTTGTCTCAGCTTCATGGCAGAGCGGTCAGCGGAGCCCGAAGGGAGATGCTTTCGTGATAAGCTCTCTTGGTGCATCTTCTTTTTTAACTGTCAGTAAGTCATGCTGCTAATGCTTAAGAACTGATTTCTCCCAGCCCCAAAAGACCAGCTTATATTCTTTTGACTTACTAAAAGTTGGTACTGTTCCTTATTATAAATGCTATTAGCAAAGTACAAATTTGTTAAGGTTGCCCCAAAAGATTAAAATGCTATAGCGGAAAAACCTGACCATCTTTTATGTACAGTCATATTGAGACTCAAATAAACAATTAAAAAACACAAACATACATGTAATCACAGGCTGTATTATACATTGTTATGCAATTACCCATCAATGTTCCAAAGTTGATGATCAACCTTAGAGGATGAAGCAACAGATTCAAGAAATTGGCAGATTAAAGCAAAAATGGCCATTAAATGTTCTCTGTGGGGTTGGATCTCTAATAACACTATGGAGCTATTCTTCTGTAAGACCCTGTTTTGTTTCATGCACATGAATGAGGATGCTGTAATGCCCCACCCTTGGGTAGCCATCAATCAATTGATCACTGACCCAAATCAACCATGGAAGACACCTTTAACCCTTTGATACCTGCAGCAACATCTGCAGCAAGTATTTCAGCCTTTGAACCCTGAGCAATTTGATGTGGTTTCCTTAAAAAAAAAACATGGGAAAAATGGTAATGGGCAAATTGGTACAAAATGTTCTGTAAATTGCAAAAATTTGTAGATTTAGAATTTTTTTTTAAAGGGATAATACTTAGGTAAAAATAGAAAAGAGATAGGGATAAACAATATTTATAAGTATTATCATCAATTATTTAAATTATGTTACAGAATTATTAGAATTTTTAAGAACTTTTCCCAGGTCATTTTCTTGTATGTTTGTTTGTCTTTTAACTAATTCATGTAATTTTCTTGCACTTTTTACAAATTCCTTGCTGATTTTTGGGTCGGGTCTTTTATTGCTCATTGCCTTCTTTCCATGTTTTTGAAAGAAATCAAGCCAATTTATGCAGGTTTCAAAGGATTAAATCAATCAAATCAATCAGATTCACTTATATAAGACATGTAAACAAACAAAAGACCAGCAGAAAGACCAGCAGTCCCCACCAAGCCAATGTGGAAGTGCCAAACACTGCATTTCCTCAAATGTTAACTTGAGGTTAGCTCCAAAACAAAATAAATCCCGACAGACCCTCATGTTAAAATGGCCAACTTTATAATAATAAATATGAATATAAAATCTAACAAATAATAAACAGGATTATAGCCTGGTACAAAAATCTATTTTGGTCTCTATAGCTAAATACAACAATGATGCAGCATGAACAGCACGGGGCCTGAGTTTTTTTTAGAACTCACCCAGTGATCCGTCCGTGAGGCGTCGCTGCAGTCAGTGAGTCAGATCTAACCCTCACTCCTCCACAGTTACAACCTCTCATCCAAATATGGTCACTTCTGGCTCCAAAAACCAACATGGCGACAGGAAAAATGCTTAACTCAAGGCTTTTAAACAGTTTTTAAACAGTTTATGGTCCCAAATCCAGAGGCCTCTGTTCTCAACTGCAAGCTGCAAGCCTCCCAGACCACTTTGTTGAGCACGCACCTCGTTTGGTGATGCAGCACACCTGAGAAGAGCTACAGCAGAGGGAAAAGGGACAACAGCACAGGAACACAGTTGTAGAAATGCACATGCACGCAGTGGCAGTGTGCACCTTGCCGTGAGGTTGCAGAACTGAAACTTCTCCCATGTGCCAAACGTGAAACGTAGACTCACTGTATTCCAGACTTTACAGTAGTCTGTACACTTTTTTTTGACATAATGATTTCATGAAACACTCCTAAGTCACAAATAAAATATATATCTTTGCCATCAATTTTCCCTCCCTTTAATCATTTCTTGATCATCCAAGAAGCACCAATGTCATCCACCAGAGAGAAATCAGGGTGAGTTTCCAACGTGCACCCACGGCTGCACACACAAGGCAGATAGAGCAACATGGTGGAATCTGTGGAAAGACCTGCCCCAAACACATATTTGCAATTACAATATACAATTTTGGCCAATAGATGGCCCCAAATCTTACACACTGGACCTTAAAGTTATAGTCAAAATTAAATATTGTTAACTAACTTATACACTTATACACCTATTGAGATGGAGGAAAAATGTACACCTTGCACTGTAGTCGATCTACACATTTGTCTTCCTCAGGAGAACATGACAACATGCATCCTCCACTTTCTTCCTCCTCATCATGCTTGATCCGGGGACTGTCCAGTGTGTCAGTGACTCAATACCAACGGCCTTGTTCCCTCATGGCCCTGACTGAGCCGGGGCTAACACGCAGGGACAGGTTGAGTCATGCGGCTGGGGACGCTCCGCTAGCGTGTTGCCTGTCTCTTCACCTCACCGCATTCGCGTGGATGCAGCCTGACAACGGGCTACAGAGGCGCTGCGAGTTTCCCTTCCTCAGCATGACACAAGATGCCAGAGTTCAAGAACACTAAAGTCGTTACAGTTGCTCAGGCCAGTTTATTCTACCCGTTGGTGTCGAGCTGCATTTGTGACCTGTTGTGCTATGGGAGAGTGAGCAAAGACGTGGCCTTGTGGGGTTTTTCATCATTGCTCTTTATGTTGATTTTTGCATCATCAAAATGATTAAAGCTTAATTCAAACATTTGAACATTTTGTAACTATGCAACTATAAGGAACTTTCATTTTGTATTGATTTTGGTAGCCCCTGTGGACAGAAGCGGTAGTGTTTCCATGAGCGCCACTGCTTGGTGTCGATAAGATCTTGATCTAACCAGCAAGTCCTTTTGTTTTGGAAGCAAGCGAAAGAAAGGTGCAACTTATTTTTAATACTATTTTACTTTTTTAAACAGCTGTTTGCAGGATGCATAGCAGTGAGGTAATGTATCTATTTGTGGCTATGTAAGATTAGTATCTGTAATGTGATGATCGTGAAAGAAAGTCAGCTTTGTTTTAGCCCACATAAGTATCTCATACAGCCTCACTTCAACAATCACAAACTATCCCTTTAAAGTTTTTCTGTTTTTTAGCAGCATGTTTCCGTTGTATTTGATTTGGATTACGTGATTTTGAATTGGCATTCATTTCTGGTGCTGCAGCATGTTTCTCCTGATGGAAATGCTTTGGGCTGTTGTAATGCATTGCCCTCGTTGGCCACTTTACAATTGGACTTCTCGACAGGCATTCAGAATAACTACAGAAATCTTCTCACTGATGGTCTTGTGTGCTTATGTAGTTCATATGGAGGCGTCAGTAAAAAACTGAGTAGCTGCTTTAAAGTAGTGACCCTCACCAGAAGACAAATTCTCACGTTAAATGAATATTTAAAGGGAAAATCTACCCTCAACATACAGCATAGCAAGGGTTTTGTATATGAAATACAATCACATTTTTTTCCTTTCCTAATATCGCTCTAACATGCGTCATTCACTGTTGCTTCTAATATTTCTCACAAAGACCTTTGTAGCTCCCCTCTGTGGGTTCTTTGAGTTTACATGAAGACAGTTACACAAAGTGTGATTGTGGTGTCAAAACAACATTTTCAAGTCAAGAAAGAGTGCCAGCACAGAACAATGTGAGACCTTGGCAATTATTATGAAAAAGCTGTCACGCATAGTGGATGACAAATCCACTGATGTTGGTGGTGTTGATACTTGACATCCTGGCACCCTGAAGTCAGTGGTTTCTGCTTTCTATACCTCTTCCATGTGGAATATTTCTCTGTGGAATTTTTTTTTTTGTCCGTGCAACTGAAACCAACACAAACATTTAAGCTGAATTTCACACTTTCAATAAGCTGTCAGCAAACTAATTTGTTCTTTGTCTTTAGACAAGCCAGCACAAAAGTTTTTTTTCACAGCAGACATTTTGACAGTTCATTACAGGGAAAAGCACACGTCTTAGTAATAACATTAACAATGGCTCCATGCCAGCAAGCCATGACAGTGAACCAACATGCAAAGTACCAGGACAAGTGGTGAAATGTTTGTATTTCTTTCACTTTATGTTTTACATGGAAATATTTTAATATTTAATCACACATTTACTTTATAGCCATAGTAAGTGGCTATTTTGCAGTTTGCTTTTCATACAGAACCTATGATCAGCTTCTATAAAGTGTTGTTCAGTACAAAAAAAATCTTCTTATCAAGTCATTTTAGTCTGTAATTAAGCCCTAAAAATGTAATTTTCCTATATTAAATGAGGAAATCTGCAACTATAGCCTGAATGTTTCAACCTGTTTTCAATGCAAATCATTATTTTGCCATTTCTAGAACATTTTAAAACAAGTTTGATTTGTAATCAGGGTGAATTTTTCTCACACACTGTAAAATGAGAATGTTAAGACTAAATATTCGGCAGAAATATTTTCAATTTTCATGCCAACCTTTCTAAATGTTGTTAAATTAACTCTACCTTTATCAGCTTCAAACAAAAATGTTGCTCAGGTGTTATTGCATTGGTGATAATAATGATCGGCTTAATCAGTTTTTCTTTTACTTTCAGTGAATTTTGCTGACAATATTCATGTACTTTTTTTGGTATAATAACTGTTACTAAAGATGTGAGAACTTCCTCTACCCCTGACCAGGATACTGAAATGAAGCAGCTAAATGGAATTTAGCCATCATTAATTTTATTAGAAACACCTTTGCTTTTCTTACTGTGACATACCAAGATACTGACTGTATGAGGTTCAGAAATCATTTGGTATATTTTTGGTTTATAGCTCTTAAGCAATTCCTTTAAATGCCCCAGGACTCCCACTCCTGGGGCAAAGTTAATGTACCAATAAGAATCACAAAGATGTAAGTTGGCCCATTCAAACAGATTCAACAAAACAGAAGGCTGATATCAGTGTTGCTCCAAATTTGAACTACTAAAAGAATCAGGAAATTGAATCATTTAGTTAAAAATTTTATTTAAATATATATTTTTTATTTGTATTATTGTATTTTTTAGCGATTATTTAAGGTTTTTGATACTTTGCAATGTTTTTATTTATTTATTTATTGATCAGACACTAAAGTTAAATAAATTAAGGCTCAGACCTGAAGGAAAGGGTGTGTGTGTGTGTGTGTGTGTGTGTGTGTGTGTGTGTGTGTGTGTGTGTGTGTGTGTGTGTGTGTGTGTGTGTGTGTGTGTGTGTGTGTGTGTATAAAATTAGGTTTCAAAATTGTGGAGAAGCATTACTCCCTGCTCTTAAACACTGGGGCTGTGTCCACTGAAGATGCTGAACTGAAGAACAAGCTGCTACAAAGCAAGAGACTCCTATCAGCAGCTGACTGCGGAGCACAAAGCACATATGCTCCCAGGCAACTAGCCGCTTACACGCAGGGGGTGAAAGCACACTATGTGCGAGTCATGATTTGAGGCCTGCCCAGCACCCTGGACACAGAAAAGTTGAAAATAGAAACAGACTTCTATCTCCACAGAGCAGTACAACACATTTCCCAGTCCTCTCTCATGTTTTCAACAAGTACTTTCTAACATGAATAATTTGCTAAGAAATAAATCACTGATTTGCTTTACCTGGACTTTAATATTTAGATTCAAACCAGATTTCGGACCTCATTGTTGCTCGTACATACACCATAATCAACCTCCTCTGCGCACTCATAACTAAGTGCTAAAATGTGTCCAAAGCTGCAAATGTCTTATGTTAATTAATAATTCACCAAAACTGAATTGCTTTTAACAACCCCTGATGAATACTGAGAGCTTATTACCCTCTAGGATGGCACGTCCTTGTATTGTGTGAAAAAAGAAATTAGCCCCTTGAGTAAACAATTCAGACTCAAAACAACACCGATTAATGCAACAGTTATTAAAACATGTTTTAGACAGTCACTTATCCAGAGTTGAGTTTGGTGCAGAGCTGTTTATTTTGTTTGCTTTTGCCCGAGCTGCTTTACCTCCCCTCACAGCAGTAGGCGGGGGGAATGATGAAAAACCACTCAGATAGGAGATTCCAAAATGTGGATACACTGTGGTGCCGTAGGCCAACTCTCTGAACATGATGGTGAGATTATAGAAGTCTTTACCCCCTGCCATCAGGAAATTATTTGCTCTGCTCCCGGAGAGGACCCACCACACACAATAAAGCGGCGGGGTTGTGCCTGCATCCATGCACTTTCACAAAGTGTAACAAGGCAACTTCAGACTTTCACCTTTTAGCTTAGACACCTTCAGAATTAAACCCAATTTATATTCAGACTGAGACTTCGCCACCCTTTCTCTGCCTGGAGCATTCACACTTGCTGGTACAGATATAGTCTTCAGTCGCCGCTCTGCATCTGGCCTGTGTCTATGTGAGAACGAGACTGAGTAAAGGCACACTTGGAAATCTCTGTCGAACAGCTGGCTGCCCAGTAAAGCATGTTACCCCCTGGATCACGCCACAGCCGGTCTTTTTCTTTTTTCAAAAAACAGCCTAAGAATAGACCGTGTTCTTCATCATGACCCTGAATTGATTGTTACAGTGTGAATGTGTGTTTTATGTGGACAATCGTTGCGTTGCACGTGTGAAAAAGATGACATGTGGCTGTGATTTTGTATATGTATGTGCAGCCTTGGTTCACTGCCCCCCCTCGCCCACTGCAGCCCGAGTCACTTTGCATTAATTCTCCTGTGGCTTGATAAAAACAAATAGCAGACCAGTAGGGGCTTCAGACGGAGCCAAGTGAGCCACGCAGGCTCCTGGGACCTCGGTGCCAGGATGATGTCACCACGTCTGCCCGTGGGCCTGAATTTTCATGCCTAAGCTCTAATGTGGACGAGAGCAAGGACATCACAACTGACCGTTAACACAAGTTCATTATTTTCTTCTACTGAGGAACTGTCACCGACATATTTTCCTGCAGGATGTGATCACATCAGTGTCTTTCGTAAAGAATATGCGGCCGGACGTTGATGCATTTCAATATTATCCGTGTGATTTAATCCATTATCACAGGGGCCACAGCTACAACAATTAGGCAGTTAATCAGTGAGTTGATTGACTGAGAATTAATCAGCAGCTTTTTTTGAGATCTGAATACACATTTGGTGTAATTATTACTTCTCAAATATGAGGTTTTGATCCTTGTCATACATGATTGTGAAAATCTTTGGGTTTTGGACTGTTGGTCAAACAAGACATTTGGACATGGCTCCTTGAAAAAACAAACTAATCAATGAAATAATCAGCAGATTAAACTGAAAATAACTGTTAGCTGGAGCCCTTATCCAGTAACTGTACACAATGATCCATGTGCTTCTCAAGAGCTCTGCTCAGCCTGTGAGAACAGCTGTACAATGTCTCCTGTGGCTCTGCGGTACCAAAACTCATTTCTGCCAATTTGATGAATAAAAAAAAAGATCCAGAGTCATTATGATGACAAACTTTCTCAAAAAAATAAGAAATATCTCTTGAAAATAATGATTAATCTGTTGAAATAATAAAAACATTTCTAAAAGTAGTGAGAAAATTTCTCCAATAAGGTCATAGTATTGCAAAAATATGCATTGGAAAAAAACTGTAATGCAAGAAAAAATAAGAATAAAAAAAATATATGCAATGTGAGAAATGTTCTCAAAATTACTTACATATATCAAAATAATATTTCAACATGAGTAAATCAAAATAATAAGAAACATTCTGAAAATAATGTAAGTACCGTTTCTAATTATTATTAAATGCTAAGGTATTGTTTTTGAGAAACTAAGTCATTGAAAAAGTTTCTCAATATTTTAAGATACTTAGTGATTATTTTGAAATGAAATGATACACTAAATCATTATTTTGAGATACATGTCAATATTTTTTTAAGAAGGTTTTTCTCTGTAGTGACTTGCATGATCTTTTTTAATCACATTGGTGCAAATGGCCGTCCATAATGAAGGGAGTTTTCTTAAGTCTGATAAAATAACCCGCTGTACTGGATTGGGCTCCATGTTTTTTAACAGAGAGCCTGCGTTGCAAACTGGAGGTGTGGAGTTGTGCATTCACCAGACAGGGGAGAGCTAACAAACAGTGCGTAAATGAGTTGCATTGTGGGAAATGTAGTGTTTTTTTTCAGTCTGACCCAGAGTAGTCAATATAAGTCATGATATCTCAGCCTCTACTGCTTCAATTTTTAACACTGTTATTTAAATCTGTCTGTTATAAGTCGCTCAGTTCAATAAAGGTCCAACACTAAATCCCTGGAGTATACCGCTTTTTAATTTCTTTATTAACTTCTGACTAATATCTTGACTTAAGTAAACCAAAGTTGTTTAAAGATCCCCTCCAGACATGTTTTAAAAACACATAAAATCACTCTGCTTTGAATAATCATTTGAGTGTGTTTTTTTTACAAAAAAAAGTTAAATTGGGTCACGAACCATCATTAAAATTACATCTGCTCCCTTCGTTTATTGAAAAATATTTTATGTTTAATTATTGAACTGCTACTACATTACTGTAAAGTATATTCCAAATCCCAGAGTATGTGTACTGATCGGGAGATTGTAAATTCCCAAATCACACTTAAGTTGCATATTTGGCCACAAATAGCTTCTAAATTAGTTGTAATGTTGAAAATCCTGCTGGTGCAAATATGTATTGAACCCAGATTAGAATGAGCTCAGAGAAACTGTCCCCCTAGATTAGATGATTTTGAAAACAGATTATTATATAATATATTTTCAGGAAGAAGGGCACTAAAACTAAAATGTTTTTTTAAAAGTTTTTTTTTTTTAAAAAGAAAGAAACACAATCCAACAGCTGTTACTTTAAAACAGTAGTGTTTGATCATTTATGTTTCAGTTAAGCGGCTAATGTTACAAATGTGTTTTAGTTACAAGTGGATGTGCACAGAAAAACAAAAACCACAGTATTTACAGAGGGCAGCTTCAAGTGTAAGAAAATACAGTGACATATATAAAGTCTGTTAATTCATGTAAATTCACTCTGTCTGTTCCCATTAAAAATGGATTGTCAAATACATTCTGTCACCTATCTTCATTATACAGGTCGTTAGTATACAATCATTACATTTTCTGTGAGCCTCACATCATTCATTTTGGGGCATTTTATTACATTTTCTATGATGAATATTCTATCTTATTTAAATATATTCATCACTGAGGATACATGTGGTGTTTTGTACTAAAAGTTGAAGTTTTAAACTGCAAATAAGTGAAAATAAAATAGAAACCATAGTGACTTCTGCACATCTAACGTTGTCAAGAATGTACAGACGTTTACTTCTTCCGTTGCTCGCTCAAGGGTCTGGTGTTTTCATCACCGCTATCACCCAAAATTTCTAATTTGGATATCTTTGTAGAAGGTGTAAGCAAATTAATAAAATCTCTCAGTTTCTACATGATCAGTTTTTACTTTTTTTTTAAAACTGATGTTAGTTATGAGTTGACAGCTGTGCAAAAAATAAAAGTTTAACCAGCTTTTAGATCCCAAACTGATTCACTGTTGAGAGCATCGGGAAGCTTGTAGAGCAACGCAATCTTTACGGAATCACCTTAATGTTTTTAACGTCTTTTAACAAGTAAAACCAACTGAAATTGCACATTTAAACCCTTCACACCAATTACATTTGTCAGTGCATGTTGTGTCAATAACGTAAGTCAGTGTTAACTGCAAACAGAGCACGTCACACCGCTGAACTGTAGAGGTGGGTGCTGTGAAACTAATCTCACAGTAAATTGCATCGGGACCTCCCGACGTGCCTTCGCCTGCTTCTACTCACACCCTCATACCTGACCGCATCCTGGACCAAACTCTGTCTTCCTCCTCATCCGTCCTCTGTTAGGACAAAAGTATCTTGGCTGCGTACAGCAGGATCCCACCCAGGCTGGTAGTGGCAGCGATGGCAATGACCCTCACTAGGAGGAAGTCCATGGAGTCCTCCAGCTTTGTGTGCAATCGCAGGACCTGCCGGTGGGTGTCCTCGCGGCTGCCCGAGTTCTCGATAACGTGATTGGCCAAGCCGCGCTTTTCGTTGAGCGGCATTTGTGCGGCCACGCGCTGCTCGGCCTGCTCCTGGGTCAGGCCGTCCCTCTGCATTAGGCGCAAAAGCTGAGTGGCAGGGTCACTGAAAAGGAACAGACAATGGAGGTTATTTATGGTGCAGCCGCGGTGCCTTGTTAAAAAATCCAGAGGCAGTGAGTCATGCTAATGAGACACGGAGGGCTGGAAAGAGGTAACCAATAACCCACAAAACTGGGCCTAATGGCCAGTTTATGTCAAAAACAAACTTTCAAATATTTAATGATTGAATATATGAAACTTGTAAATAAACAGTCAAAAAGTTAAACTCTGAAGTGACAGGGAAAATCGGGGGGAAAAGTGAGTGGTCTTACCAGTAAACTACTACAGTGTGGTTTAGAAACTGAGTCAGACGTCTGGTTTCAAAGAGAAGGGGGACATCCAGCACCACGTAGCGGTACCCTAAGGAGACAAATTTACATTTACATTGTGAAAATTTACAGTGAAAATACCAGTAACACAATTAATTAATTAGTTTTTAACAAAATCAAGTTGTAAATGAGAGGTTTATTTGAAGGTGTGTGAGACATCTGGAGTTGCTGACGAATTGATGTAGCAAGTGGAAGTCATGGCAGGTGCAGTATTTTGTTTTAAAGTTAAAGAAATACTTCATCCGTAAAATGACCATTTGTATAACGATTACACACAATTTATTACGCTGAATTTATCATGTTTTGCATGCCTCCATTGCAAACGAAGAATCCAATAACAGCGAATGAATTGAAGTCATAGGGGTCCACCTTTAACAACAGCAAAACTGTGTAAAGCATTTATTTACAAACTCTCATACAACGTGTGCAGTATAATCCAAGTCTCATTTATCCACTCGTATGCTCAGTACTTCCCAAACTAACAGCCCGCGCTCTCTTCAAAGCCACACTCTGTTAACAAAAACATCAATCTTACCGCGCAGAAAATGAGAGACGCTGGATACTACTGCCTTAATTGGTCGTTTGTTTGAGTTATTATGTGACTTTGGTGAATCTGAACTAACCCTTCAAACCATAAGTCCCATAATAAGAAAAAACAAACTAACTGATCGAGGCGGCTGTAGAACAAAAGCTCCTGTGTTTGGAGAGTTAAAATGAAAATGAAAATGAAGCTTTTTTTTCATCAATTCAATGCAACATGGGGCGAGAAATCAATATACAAACGCTCATTTTCTGCGGTGAAGTATTTCTTTAAGGTTTTAAAAGTTTACAGCAAAAGTTCTGTGTGCAGCCACTATTCACGACTTTCTTCTCAGTCACCTTCTATCTCTTAAAATGTTGGGAATATTCTTAAATATCTCCCAATCTGGCTCACAGAGAGCACTGCATACAGCTTTGTAAGAAAAAGCCTGAACTCCTACTGCTGCACAGCAAAACAGCTTTGGCTCACTTTCAGTGAATGATCCTCCGTTTCTCTGTTAACCGAAATCTGAGCCAAACTCAGCTCCTCCCTCACCTCTGAGAAAGTAGAACAGGATCTCTTTGAGCATTGCTCTGTGGATCTCTGGGTGGGTGATGGAGTTCAGCAGCTTCCTCTTTTCTTCGTTGGCAAAGATGAGCTGGCCCAGCTTCTGCCTGTCGATCTCACCGTTCTCGAGCAGGATCTCTGGCCCGAAGTGGTAGACGATGCGGGAATAGGCGGGAGTGTGCGGCTCCACAACTGTTGTCAAGAGGCGGCAGTAACATTTGGTTTCATTGTTTAAATTGACAAAACAACAACGTTGTAGTGGCCATCTGTCGGCAAAATTTAATTCAAATAATCAAAGGGCCACTGACGCACCATAAACATGTAGGTAGGAAAAAGAAGTCTGATGTCAATTCAAAGTTTTTGCTGTTCTTTTGTATTTATTTCGCCCAAAAAACTAGTAAGCAGTAAGAAAATACTAATTAAGCAAAACTATAAATAATAATAATAATAATAATAAAACCAAACAAATACATAGCAAAAGAAACATTATCAAAAAATGAATTTAAATAAAGCAAACATCTAGAATAATAAAACAGCATTACTTATGTTTAACATAATAATAATAATAATGATAATAACAATAAAAAATTATCAAAAAACTAATCTACATAAAGCAAAGTTTTAGTAGAATAAATCAGCATTACATATGTTTAACATTAATAATAATTATAATAATAATAAAAAATATCAAAAAACGAATCTACATAAAGCAAAAATTTAGTAGAATAAATCAACATTACTTATGTTTAACATAACAATAATGATAATAATAATAAAAAATAAATCCACATAAAGCAAAAATTTAGTAGAATAAATCAGCATTACTTATGTTTAGCAAAGCACTAAATACTACCAACAAATATCCCAAACAAATGTAGAAAATGTTTTAAAAAAAGACTTTTTGAATATTGATTTCTGGTCGATAATGCAGTATTTAGGAAAAGACAACAGCTGTGTGAGATGTTCGAAAATCGCACACCAGCAAAAAATAAAAAGGAGGGAAGAAAATATTGAAATTACTCTTTAAACGGACTAATCAACCACTTGAGTGCAATTAAATCTTTATCCGAATGCCTTCTTTTTTCTCCCACACACAGCTGTGCTCTCCTCACCTACTTCTGTGACCTTTATGTCTTCACCACGTAACTACAACATTATCCCTGCAGTCAGCAGAGACAGCCGTCATGATTCATGCACTCTCTGCGAGCGCTGGTCCTAATGAACCTCCTACAGGCCCAAACTCTATACGTCCATTTCAGTATAACGAGAACTCACAGTCTGTGATTTACGACATATAGGTGAATCCCACATCTGAGTTCAGCTCCATGACAGTTTTTGACAGCTTTAACTAAAACTTATACTTTTTCAATCTTAGTAGTTTGCAGGGGAGAGATGTTCACTTACCTTTTCTGGCCACAACATCGGCATCGATAATGGGGCAGCCAAGCTCCCGCAGCATTGAAGACACTGTGCTTTTCCCTGAGGCGATACCTCCCGTCAGCCCCACCAGGAACATCTTAAAATAAAGACACACAAAGATGTATTCAAGCAGTAAAGTATTACTGCCACTCTTTAGAGGAATGGTTCCCAAACGCCAAAGCTGATTTTAAAACCTTTGAAACGTGGTTCAACATCAGTTTTCTTGTGCTCGATCAGACGCCTCTCACAAGCTATTTAAACCCTTGAAACCTGAGCATGTTGGTTTAATTTATTTTAAAAACATTGGCGAAAATGACCAACTTCGCAAGAAATGTCCCACTAATTGCAAAGAAAAAAAAAAAAAAAAAAAGTAAAATGTGACCCTAAAATAAAAAAGGGCAGGGGGCAATTATTGGAAATGTTTTAAAAAAAATCTACAGAAAATGTAAATATAAATCATGTAACACACAAAAAAACCCTAGACAAATATTTCTTTAATTTTCTGCACTTTTTTTCAGGTTATTTTCTCATGTGGTTTTTACTTTACTTTTTTGCTTATTTTCAGGTGTTTTCTTGTAACTTTTGTCTACTTTATTACTGTTTTGGGCCATGTGTTGTTGGTCAGTAGGCTACTTCTGTGAAGAAAACAAAATGAAATTGATATTCTAAGAGTTTGGATTATTTTTTTAAGATATAAATGAAAATCTCACAGGATAAGGGCATGGTGAAGACCTGAACACGAGCCATATTCACATAGCCTCCACTCTCTGCTAAACAGTTTTGTTTAATCAAAATCAGTGAATGGTGTAAATATTATGAGAATAGCTGCACTGGAAAGATGTGTACTGAAAAGAAGTTGGTGTGCTGAATTCTTATTTCTTATCCATATAACAGAATTGTATTCAAAGTATTCATAAGGTATTGGGAAAACTCATCTCTGATGCAATATTCATAGAAATAAATAGAAATAGCAGAACATATAAAAAAAAAAACAACTTCTAGATGGGCTTATGCTTGATTTGTTTGTAATTAAGAGCAATGTGAAAAAAAAAACGACACTTAAAAATGTTAGAGAACTTTTCACCACAAGTAAAAATACACAAAAGGAAATAAATACATTAACTGCATATGTCAAATTATGTATATATCAACACACAATTGTGTCCATAGGTACTACTTACAATCTTAAACTTACAAATACCTACTCTAGAGGTCATAACAGAGCCAGATATTTTTCAGATTAAATTTCTGGTGTTTTTGCTTGTTGAAATGATTAAATATTGACTGTCATGAGGTTAAACAACACGCCCCCTGGTGTGGAGGTGCTGAACTACAATCATAAGTGCCACTTGGCTAACAGGTTATCTTGGGCTGGTTTGACAGCTTTATAATTATTTCGAATCAGAATCAGCTTTACAGGTCAAGTATATGTGTACACATACAAGGAATTTGACACTGGTTTTTGCAAGGGACAATACTTTATTTAGCAGAGTACACGGTGGCTTGGGTGTGACTTTGAGCTTTTTTTTTGTATCATGACCCTCCCTACAAATATTTATCATGGAGCCTTCCTGAGTGACTGGAGGAAAATACACAACCCTTCTTTCACCGTAAACCATATTTCACAGATTGTGATAACGATAAATTGTGTGATTTTTTGGAGATTTTTAAAAGAAAAACGTTTTTCAAATCCACTAACAGGTTTTAAAGTTGGGAAAGTATTTAAACTAAATACAAAAGATGACTATTTTAAGTTAAATGTCCCTCTGATAAGCCAAACCAAAAAGCATCTCCCACCCCGTTTAAAGACTTCCTACATTTTTTTTTTAAAAAACAAAAGAAATAAATAAAATGAAATAAAAATAGTAAAAAAAGACAAGAAAATGACAACAAAATTATCTTTGGGGGAATATTGAATACTATCAAAAAAAAAAATAGGGATGTTACAGAAAATAAAATCTGAATGCATTCTAATCATTTATATTTGTAGAACTTTCTTAAGGTCGTTTTCTTCTTATTATTATTATGTTCACTTTTCTTCTTTGCTGAATATTTTCAGATAATTGCCTTTTTAAAAAAAAACACACAAAAAAAACCACATTTCTTTCTAATTTTTGGGCCATTTCATTTGTTGATCTTTTCTTTCTTCCCATGATTTTTGAAAGAATTCAAGCCAATTTTGCTCAGGTTTCAAAGGGTTAAAAGATAACTTGCAACACCACCTCCCCTCTCATAAATACCCAACAGTCCCTTACTCTCGATGCACTTATTCAGCATGAAAACACAGCAGCTAAAAACAAGGTCAACAAAGCTGAACAACAAACATTTAACAATAATGTAGAATTATAAACAAATTAAAAGTATCACTAAAGATGCAAAACATCACTACAATGACATTTGTAGACAGGAATGCAATAAAATAACACTGTTTTTAAATAAACACCAAAATAAACCCAGTTCAGAGACATCACAGCCTCTAAACGCTGGAGGCTAAGAGAAAACGACTGTTTACAACTTATGTTGATGCTGATATGCGCAAATACTCCTGGTATTTTTTTTAATTTTACCTCTTAAGCGTGTGATACTCCTTAAATCAGCTGGATTGAGAGTGGGGGTCCGTGCAGAGCCTCAGTTTTGGGGCCGGTGCAGTAAACAACCAAGATTGCTAACAAGCTAACGTTAGCACAAGTATGTTCAGGTCAGAGCGAACATAAATATGCGATAAAATGAAGCTGTAGCCATTTTCACTCCGTCTTGTAAAGTGTATAGTCAGGTGAAAAGGTTGGAGACAGCCAAATTGCTGGATATTGCTGTTTGTAACTATAAATTGTAACGTTACTTAACTGATTGCTAACGACTTAGCTTCTTAGCTTAACAAGCGCCACCTCAAAAACATTCCGATGACTTCTCTCACATTAGTTCCGCTTGGCTAATTCAGTTCAGGTGCTTCAACTGTGTTGAAAATCAAACTCAAAAGACAGGCACCTTCACAAAAACGTATTTATTTCAAAGCAGATCAGAGATTTGAGAATGAGAATGCACATACATTGTTTTTATGGAATAAAAAAAATAATAAATCACTGTTTTGTTGCCTGAAATAAAATGTGTTTTCTCCAAAACAAAAATTCCTACAAAATAACTTTCTCTCCATTCTCCCTTGAGAAAACATCAGTCATCTGCTTTTTGATCAGGACTGTGTTGTGACATCTCTGAAGAAACAGGCAGATTTGGAGCATTGTGGGAGTGTTTGGATTTTTTCCCTCGGTGAACCGTTTCACCTCCGTTCTCCCCTTCCTCCCGCTCCAGCCTGCCTCTTTTCACAAAATGCTTTATCCTGGACTCCAGGCTCTCGCAGCATGGACGCTCCAGCAGCGGCCGGTAGTTTCTCTGCCTGCTGCCTTCCACTAGCCAGCAACGATCTGACGACACTCCCCCTGGAGAGAAGTGGAGACGCAAATAAAATGTGGGTCCTGTGCCAGAAAAATTTGAGCTTGATGCGCTAATTTGTGCTTTTTCAGCATCAATTTATATCTAATTTTGTAAAAAAAAAATGCTACTTTCTTTTGAAATCAACACATGTATGTTTATATAATGTAATATTTTTCTAATGTCTTATAATTTAATTCTGTGTACATATATTTTAGTCTTTATATTCTCTTTGTACTTCTTTTTGCACCGTGGACATTGAGAGAAATGTATTTTCAATTCCTAACATACGTGGCAGAATTGACAATAAAGCTGATTTTGACTTATGCTCTGGAGGTGTTATAACAGTGCGACACAAGAACACAACACTGCAGCACTACTACTTAGTGTTGTTGAGTCAGAGCAATGTGTCAGTCATGCTGGTCTAAAACTATTATTCACTGTGAAATCTAACATTCAATCCGTTCCTGCAAATTACTGCAGCAAATTAATTCAGCTTTAATTATATAAAGCAGTTTTTTGTGTATATTAATAAAACCATATAAAAAGGCATATTATACGCATAAACAGAAAAAAGAAAATATATTTCAGCTGTTGTGAATGTGTGGATACTGGCCCGAGCTAATGTTCGATTCCGAAACAATGATCACAAGCGTTCCTACAGTTTACAGCAACTGGAATTTAAGACTTTTTAACGCATTTTCTGATTTCACTATAACCAAAACTGGGGGGAAAATGAAAAAGAAAAGTCACAATATTCACTTTAGTATAAAACATGACTTTTGAGTTACAGCAATACAAGTTGTTTTCTGTAAATCTGTCTTTTTTCTTTTTAAAGTTACCTATTATTTTGAGATTTAACAACGTGATGCCAGAAAAAAAAAGACCCTAACAGCGTTCCTTTTATGTCTTGTGAAAAAATACTTGAAAACATAAACAAGACTAATTAAGGCCTTATTGTTAGATTGATTATTCAATGCCTTTTAAGACTTTTTAAGGATCCGCAGGTACCCTGATCACAGTCCAGTCCTGCAGAGCTCTGTTTCAAAATCCCTCTTATTATGATAACGTTTATTATGAAGTCTAACGAGCTAAAACTCAAAATGTGTAGTTTGTTAAGGTCTGTTCATTTATTTGAACATCTCACCTACGGCCTCCAAACCCTGGATCATCCCGAGGAGGACGTGGGTCTTGACTGCACTCTGGGTCCAGTGTTGTTGGAGCACAGACAGGACGAGGTTCACCTCTTCAGGCTCCTGTCTCCAGCTCAAACCCTCAAAGTGGCAGTCGTACAGCACCAGCGGGTAATCTACTGCCATGCTGGAGACGAGAAGAGAAATATTCGTCATTCAGATGTAACTGTAGTTGTAATATGATAATAATAATAATGATAATAATAATAATAATAATCATACATTTTATTTATAGAGCTCTTTTCAAGGAACACAGACATTTGACAGAAGTCAAAAAAGATCATAAAATACATATAAAAATATATGTTTTCCTATTATTGTCTTAGTTTTCCCAGGAGATTTATTATTTATACTTGTGTAGGATAATAGTAATAATACATTTTATTTATAGAGCGCCTATCAAGAATCACTTTACAGAAGTACAAAAAAAAATCATAAAACAACACTTTAAAACACATAATAAAATTCACACTGTACAATATTCATATTCATTAATTAGACGTTAAAAGCAGTCTTGACAGGTGGGTTTTGATCAGTAATTTGAACTGGAATCTGAAAACTTTTCTTTTCACCTGTACTGAGGCTTCCTGGGGTTACTCTGAACATCCAGGAGCTGATTAATGATCTCCGGGGCTTCCAGTTTCTGTCCTATCAGGAGAAGCAGCGCCATCATGCATCGTACCTGCAGCAACACACGAGAGGAAACAGAGACAGCTTGACATTAATATTATTTATCGTTAAGCAGAGCTGTATAAAACTGTGGAGAAAAAAAACTCCTGAGTGAGTGTTACTTGATACCTGGTGGTAAAGGAAGGCCAGTCCTTTAATCTCAAACATGAAGAGGTCATACTGGTTTGTACTGGAGATGTGCTGCGGCTGCACGGGCTTCACTGATGCCGACAGGATGGTCCTCTCAAACTGCAGGACTCCGTTTCCCACATCCATTTTGCACAAGTTGCGAAAGTCGTGCGTTCCCTCGTATCTGTTGGGTGTTAAGAGGTCTTCAAATCAGAACTGTGACTTCTTGGGGCGTCAGCGTTAAGTCTTTCTTCACCAACCTTTTTGCAGCATCCGCCATCAATGCGACATCCAAGCAGCCGCGGGGAAAGTAGTACCGGTACGTACGAGATTGACAGTCAAAGCGTGCACTGAAACCCTCGGCTACTGGTGCCCAGTCCAAGATCCTGATGTCCTGGGGCAGGACTCTGTTCAGCATCTTCACATATGGAAGCTCAGAGGCGGCAGATTTATTCCTGGAGCCAACGTCAACATGTTCAGGGAGTGTGACGCCCAGACCTCCACAAAACTGTGTGGAGCGCAAATCGATGGTTATGACCTGTGGAGACGAGACAGCGTTTATATTTGCAGGCCCTGAACCAGTCGGCTTACTGGTATATTGTCACATTATTGGTTTATATAGTTAAACCCTATAAACATCCTATAAACATGAGCAATCAGTGCTTGATTTCTTTCAAAAGTATGGGGAGAGACAGCAATAACAAAAGAGAAGAAATGGCCCAAAAAATTAGCAATAAATTTGCAAAAACAAAACATAACAAGAAAATTACCTGAAAATAACAAAAAAGTTTTTTTAAAAAAAATACTTTCTAATAATAATAATAATAATTTCTTACAATTTTCCCTATTTTTTCATATGTAATAACCCCCCCCGATAATTTTCTGTTTTGTTTTTTTTTTTAATTTTTAATTTTCAGGACATTTCTTTCAAAGTGGCTCATCACCTTTTCTGCCATGTTTTCAAAACAAATGAGAATAATTTTCTTAGGTTTCAGAGGTTTAAATGCTTCTAAAAGGCGTCTGAACGCAGCTCATTTTTGTTGATTTTGCTTTAGGGAGGGACAAGAGATAAATAACCCCAAAACGATCAAGAAATTATTAAAAAGTACAAGAAAATCACCTAAAATAATTTTAAAACAATAATAAAAAAGGGAAACGACTCTGCTTAAAAATCACAATAATTCTGTGACATCACTTTAAATATGTAATAATGATAAATTGCTGTAAATCTATATTTTAACTAGATTTTTCTCTTGCTCCCTAGACATTTTTCCCTAGCCTTTTGAAAGTAATCTTCTCAATCTAACAATTTATTGCAATTTGTGGAGCATTTCTAACCACGCTGCTCCTTGCTTTTTCCGTGTATTTTTGAAAAAGTACCAATTTGCAAAGGTTTAAACATGTGCTGCACAAGAAAACTGATGTTGCTCTAGGTTTCAAAATGTTAAGTCTCTCTATACAGAGACTTTGAGTCTTGGTGAACTCACCTGGGAAAAGGCACTAACTCCTTTATCTGTGCGACCACACCGATGGTAGTTGGAGCTCTGTCGGTCCTGGATCAGCCGCGTTTTCAGCAAAGCTTCAAAGAGTCTGGCCTCCACAGTGTTGTCTGTGTTCTCCTGAACTGCAAACCCCTGGTAGGACCATCCCAGGTAAGCCAGCCGGAGAGCCACATGGCGCCGAGGGTGGGCAGAGAAGTCAAAAGGACGCGCTTTGGCTGCTTTCTTACCCTTTTTACTGCTGCTGGTGCCGCCATCAGATCTGCAGTCTGTGTTTCCATGAGGAGGTGAGTTGTAAATATTGTCCATGTCAATTTCAGCTTCACTTCTCTCCTTCAGCTGGGACTTGAGGGCCTCCAGGTCTGCCTCCAGCTCCTTTATTCTCTGGATTAAAGCCTCAGACATGCTGCTTGACAAATAAACGTGAGAAACCATATAGAGAAGAAAACTTAATGTTTCCACAAAAATGAGTACCACTGTAGTACTAACACTTAGCTACCACTATATATATTTTACTTGCGGTGCCAAACACATTAAAGCAGTACAGTTTACTCTTGCTTAATTCACAGTTGAATTTTACCACAGTATTCAGTTAACTTGGAGTCCATTGAACTGTATGTTGACAGGCTAAATGCTACACTCACACTGTTAGCGTAGCTTATAATTTACACAGTAGATACAAGGACTGGTGGTTAAAAATAGTATTGCCAATAAAAATAACTTATTTACCTTTTAATTTAGTTTCAGTGCTGCTGATAAACTTGTTTTTCAGTCAGTTTTCCGTGCTGCTGGCGCACACGTTACTTTTCATGCTATTGCGGATTTGGTACAGCCGGACCGATTTAGCGAACGGACGCATTTCCTTTGGAGGGTTTCTGGGAAATGTATTTTAAATCGTTAAGTTGGAAAATGGTGAAAGATAAAATTGAAAAAGCAAATAATTTTAGTTTTTCCATTTAAGCATTTCCATTTCCCATTTTAAGTTTCTTGTTTTATTATACATATTGTATCAATTTTAATATTTAGTTATGAATATTTGTTGTTTACTGACGCATTACTCACATTTATATTTTCATATTTGAACTTATTATTCAATATTTGAACCAGCTAATTCTATAAATTGTACTGTAACATAGGGCAGTTTTATATTTTACACACTTTACACACTCAGTACATTATCCATATTATATTCACATGTTAGTGTAAAGTGTCTATTACTATTTTTTTTTTTTTTTACATTATATATTTTTACACACTTACATACTCAGTATATTATGGTTTTAATATTTACATGTTGTGGTGCTGGTCTCAGAGTGACTGTAAAGAACCACAATTTCCCACTGCAGATCAATGATGTATTTCTGATTTCTGATGTTTTGCTTTTCATATCTCCATTGTCATATTTAATGTCATCTTCACAATTTAAAATTTTTGTTTGAGGATTTCCAGTCAAGCTTTTGCATTTTAAATTTACCTTTTTTTTGTCACTTTACATTTTCAAGCAATAATCTCGCATTTTAAATGAGCTTTTTCCATTTTCCTTTTTAAGTTTAATCATGGCCTGATTATTCCTAGTAGTGTGGTAAATTAATAATCTTTTTAATTCAAATATATCCTTCACAGGTGATGCACGTGTTTGAACACAAACCAAGTAAATTAGGAACCAAATAGGAGCATACAAGAGCAACATTCTAAGTGAATTGAACTCCCTTGTGTTTGATAGACTGCCATTATATTCCTTTTGATATCCTTTAAAAAGGAACCGCAGGCTGGCGAATATGAAAGCACCGAGTGCAGTTTGCTGATTTTCATCTGATTATGACACACCCACTACAATAGGTTGCAGCGGGCCTTCAGGTTCAGATTGACACCAGTCTCAGCAAGGGGCAACACGACCACAACACAAGAGGTTAAAAGCTTTGTTTAGTGTATAAAATATATAACTCTATATATAACTCTTCCTTTTGTCAGCTGGCACACCCAGACACACCTGCGTGCAAGCACACTCTGATTTACCGCCTACAGCTCACAGCAAACCTGAAATTATTCCACCCCACACCCAGCTAGCTATTTCTGGTTTTAAAAACGTTCAGAGAATGGTACAATTCAACCAATGCAATGTTTTAGTAATGTTTTCAGCTGCAAGTTCCCATAGCATTCTTCATCATCAAAAAAATGTGAAAAAAGGTTTTATGTTTTTATTAAGTTGTTTTTTTTTGTTATCACATTATATTAAATTTACATTTAAAAATGGTGCAATGCAATCTCAGTCCTCAATAACATTTTCTGAATGTTGCTTTGAAAATGTTCCTCCTTTGTTCTCATGTAACATTGTGGGAACATTTTATAAAAGAGCATTCTGTGATCCGTCACTTCTCTTCACCAAAACATCCCCAGAATGTTGCAGTTATAATGTTACTTAGCATTAGCTAAGCATTAACCATAGCATTTAATCTTACAGGGACATTATTTTACATGACGAATATCCTTAAAAGTTCTTTGAATATTAGATCAAAATGTTTTCTTTAAAACATGATTGCAATGTTAGCCAACATTGTGAGAACATTCCTGGCTATGACCCATGGCTCAGCGTCAACTGTAGACCAAAGATGTCCCGTCTGAACCAAACTCCAGATGTTCACAGATCTGACCGAGCCTTTGTCATTGTGGTCAACTTTCCTGTCTGAAAAGAAATGCTGACCAAGGAGGAAGCAGAGTTGGTGTCAGGCAGGCAGACAACGGAGCAGACAAATCCAGTAGGAGCAGGCAGCGGGAACAATGAGGACAGGCTGGGAATCGATGTACCATCAGAACGATAAACACCAAAGGCACGCACACAGAAGAGATGTTTCGCTCGGCGGGGGGCTCTGAAGATGTCAGGAAGAATGGCGATCTCACTTGATGGAGCCATAAACACCGCACAGCCACAGGAAGACTAGAACCAGGAAGGGCACAGGCAAAACTCGGGGTCGGAGACAGAAGGCTATTAGATTTACTGGGGCAGAGACGAGGAGAGGTGGTCAGAAGCGAGCCGAGTTGAAACCAGGAAAACAGTCCGAGAGTGAGTACTGGAAGGTCAGTCATTAAAGTGAAGACGATCTGGAAAAGTGTGAAGCTGCTTAAATACCAGGTGGAGGTAATGATGCTGATGAGGGGGAGTGGCCGGGTAAAGAGAGAGGTGGGGCTGGAGTAAGCGGACAAAATCCCACAACAGGAGGAGAGAGGCAGAGAAGACTGTGACAGATATGGTTGCAGACTGAAACTTCATCCGTGTACCAAGCATGTAGTAGAATTATATTTGCCGAAAAATGCGAATGACCCCATCTAGAGCCAGTATTTGGTTTGTCCGTTCTGGGCTTCTGCAGAACAACATAGCAGACTTCATTGAGGAGCATGTGCTCTGTATGTAGATAAAACCGGCTCGCTCTAGGCTGGCTCTATAACATAGTTAGGAATATTATATTCCATTTCCGCTAATATATCCCCTAATCCTACACAATGAACCTATAAGAAAATCTAAGAAGTCATTTTGTGTTTAGCAGAGCAAGGATTCACATGCCACCAAGTCACACACATCAGTTATCAAAAATGCACATTAAACCATTCAACCAGAGTGTATCACACATTTATTCCAAATATTCATTGCAGCATGAATTTTAAATATTAGACTCATAACAGGTCATAATGGTATTGACACAGACCATAATAGACAAAAGATTGTCAGATAAATTGTAAGTCACATTCTGCAAGCATGAAGGTAGCAATAAGGTACCAGTTGTTTCAAACATATTGATGACATGTTTAATCTTTATGTTGCATTTTAGAAAGAATAAACTGGACGAGCAAATAAAATAAATCAAATTTGAGCCAAAGAAAGAGAAAAATGCCAGTGATGTGGGAAGTCGGCTTCGCCATGATGACACATCAGCTCATGTTTTCATAATTTTTTCCTCTTATGTTCAGACAAAAGAAAGCCCCCACTACCACTCCAAAAACCTGTAACAGGTAGAAAGGTTACAAGTTACTGGCAGCAAATGAACTCAAAGATGGGTCAAAAAGGTTCTTTTCTCTCTCTGTAAATTTAAATTAATTCTGGATTTCACCTGGGGCATGAGATAGGCTTTATTATCATTCATGTCATCCTCTACTTACTTTTCAAATGTCTGCATTACCATTTGCCATGGACATTTTCTCATGCAAATTGTTGGAAATTGCAGATAAAACTTAATAAATTACTGTCAATCAATTTTTATTTTACACAGATATATTTATGGCATTTTGATATGTCAGGTGTTTATTTACCTCTGTGATTCCAAGAGCAATGCAGACAGCGCCGACCCACAGCAGGCTTCTCAACAGAAAGAGCTTAATGGCGCGGATACAACCCTGAAAAACCCACAGTCTCAAAATACTGTATCTTTGTTCACAGAAATTAGATGAAATGGATATGAATTTGAAATGAGATTTCCCAGCAGACCTTTGGGTGCACTTTGTCCTTGTCTTGTCCACAGCCCTGACCCTTCACCACACAGCAGGAATCTGGCACAGCGTCTTGGTTCCCCCAGCCCACACTGTTGGCCCAGTCATCAGGGCCGTCTGCACCACAGCATTTGAACTGCAACACAGTACATGAAAAGTGCACTCAGGCTGCCTCCGGTGCTTTTGGGTTTGTCTTTTTATTCATTGTGCATTGTAAAAGCAATTAAATATAGGCTACATAAGTGCATGTGAGTGTTATTTTTAAAAATATTATCCTTTTACATGGTGCAGATTCCTTTAGTCGCATTAAAACAAACTGATTTTTAATTCCTATCACATCGCACAGAGAGCTGTTCCAAGTCATATGCTGCAACTTCTCCTCTTTTCTTTAATGTATTGATAATTTATGGTATTAATATTCTCCAAATATATATTTTTTTTCTTTTCAAAGTGCTGCATATGGAAACAGACTTACCAGACAACTTTAATAATTTTTAAATATATATATATAATTCTCAGGTTAATTGTTATCTAACTACACAAACAAAACATGTTTACCTACCAATGCATCGTACATCTAGCAGAAAGTACTTCTTGAAATACTGTGGAGCCAAATTATGGAACATGAACTTTTTAACAGATTCTTTGTCTTTGTTCCAACACAAAAACAAATTTAGTTTGATATTTAAAAAAGATTTGGTACTGTATAGATCATAGCTGTGTTTTTGCTTATTACTATTGAATTTGATGTTGTGTTTATTTCTCTTCAGTGGTGATGATTTGGTGGAAGATATGCATTTATATTGATATTTTACTTTGCATCATGCTGTATTTTGTAAATGTTTGTATATTTTATTCTTTTCTTTTGGTGAGGTCCTCAGAAAAGCCCATTGTGGGTTTCTACTTCACCTGCACATGTAAAATGTTTATATACCTTTTCTGTTTTTCTTTTCTTTATATCTAAATGTGCAATTAAAATAAACTAAAATAAAGGGGGGCTCAAAGGGTCTTACAGCTTGCAGGATTTTTTGGCTCTTGATTTAATTAATCTATCAAACGCCCAAAAAACATAAATCTCAGCATGTCACCATTTCCTGAACTCTGTTGATGGCATGTCTCTTCTCCGGGCTGTATTCTTGAATCACTTTTCGTGCTTTTCCGTCATAGTCGATAGCATTCTTCACCTGTAGGATGAGAGTCTGCAGAGATAATAAAAAAGATTTAAAAGTTTTATATAGGTGGCACAAGAGCTTTACCTATTGTAAAGGCAATGGGCGGATTATGAGAAAATGGCCCTCTGGGCACAGATATGCAAAAGGCCCCACTACCTCTCCTACATTTGAGCATTTAGGTCTCTATGTAGTTATGCTTTTTTTTATTTCATTTCTCTTTCTAGTCATTTTGTGTCACTTTGTTGTCATTTTGTGTTTCTTTGTTGTTGTTTTTATCATTTTCATTGTCATTTTGTCTGTTTTTTTTGCAGTTTATTTCTATCTCTTGGTAATTTTTGTCTCTTTGTGGTTGTTTTGAGTTAATTTCTGTGACATGTTGCAGTCTAAGGCCAGGTGGGGGTGGGGGCTGACACTAGCGGCCCCTCAGTCTGTGCCCGGCTGGCTCTTTCAGTCATCCATCCATGGTAATGTCAAACCACGTTTTCTATGCCCTGAGACACATTATGTTTTGGCATTAAACTCAGGATTTAAATGTCTCACCCTTTTGCGTAATATGTAAAAGGCGGCCCCTGTGAGTACCTCCAGAATGATAATGATGATCAGGATACAGATAAACTAGTTCATAGAGAAACAGAGAGAGAAGTGTGAGAGGTCAGTCATGTCCCATATCTCTTAAAAAAGCAAAGAAAGTTAAAAATAAACTTCCAGTGACGTGTTGAAATACCTCTGGTAAATCATCTCTTCAGAGACATTTAACTCATTATGGAGCATTATTATACTCACACAGGCCATCATATTATAATGGTTAAAGAATGCCCCCAAGTGACCCAAGATTGAGACCAGGGATATGGTGACACCCACTGCAACCAGGACTACAGAGATTTGAGACAGGCTCTTCCCTGCAAAGGCACCCATCTGTTTGTAAGTCGAGTGCTGCTGTACTCCGATAACAATGAGAGCAACCCCAGAAGCCTAAAAAATAAATTTAACAATTGGACATTAATGCATCATGCTTTAAATAGCAAATATAAAATAGCACTAAATGCTACAGTTACAAAAATGAAAAAGTAGCTATGAACAGAAACAATTTTAAGCTTTAATTTAAACAGAAACCAGAAAAGATGAAAAACAACCTAATATCTGCCCATTTTTGAAACAAAACAACATTTTTAAGTAATTCATCAATTGATATGTCTAATTACTTTTGCCATTGACCATTCAAAATAATAAAAAACAATTGTTAACATTGTTTTATTTTTTAAAAAAAGTTTTAATATATCTAATTACAGTTATAGTTACAACTCTTAATTTTACAACCACTCTTAATTTCAATCATTATTAATTAATCACACGTCACCTTCACCAAAAAAAAAAAAAAATCTGACTTTCAGATGTTTTAACATGGACAAGTGCAAGTGAAAAAAAAGCAAACATTTTTATGTTACATTCTCATGTCTGTGTCCTTCAAAAGGCTGGAGAATAACCCCAATCCTGGTCTCCTCAACCAGTACTTTTTTAAAATCACACTTTATGTAGCCCATTATTATTTTACAACATTATCATCACTGTTCCCAAGAGTTTCATTCATAAGCAGAATTACCCAAATTACTTACCAAAAACAGCAAATTGAAGCCAACGAAGCAACATTTGATGCTGCAACACGGGCACATTATGAAGAATTGTTTGTACTGTAATTAAAAGATAAATGAACACAGGCAGAAAGAAAGCAGCAGCTCTTCCTAGTCTGAGAGTGAAGACACACAGGATGAGCACCTAGATGTAATTCAGTAGTAAGTGTGTCATATGACCTTATGAAAATGAACAGGCAGCCTGATAACACACATGGAAGCAAGGAGTCCCTGTCAGGCGATTTGAATAGTAGCATTTGATCAAGTGCAAAAAGGACCATAAAATATGATAATCTCAATATCAGGTTTTAGCCTCTATGTGGTATTGTCACACATTTTAAAATTATAATTTTACCTATACCAGCTGTGGAAAGCTTTTTCCTTTTGCTGCTCTATCAGAAACCTTTTTTCTGCAAGTAATTACTTTGATTTTTTGTATTGTTTATTTATCTGAGAAATTGTTCATTTTTATTCCAATATAAATTCCGGTGACTGTATCTTATGAGCTATTATTTTACTAGTACATTTGATTAGCTATGCACGTAGATCACACACACCATAAAATATTTGTCTATTAACACATAGAAAAACACTTCAGATCATTTCCATTTATCAGACCAGACATTAACATAAGCCTCCTCATGGTAGTATGCCTCCACAAACCAGTCAAGTTGCTGTTACAGTTTACCTCCATGTCTGTCCAGACTTATATGTAGCAGTAACAGTAGACCAAGGGTTCCCAACTGCTGGGTTCTGGTCCAAAAGTGGGTTGTTGGTCCCTCCTGAATGGACCGCATGTGACTCCTGCATATGTCAAGTTTGTAAACAACACATTTTATTTGTTCACAGGTGAGTGAATAGAAATGTTCTTTATACAGGGCACTTTTTGTACTGTTTCACAGCTTGTAATGTTGGGTTTCAATTCGTGAATCTTTTTCTTACAGAAAAACAGAGATGCAGTTTCTTTCTGTCACAACTCAAAGTGTCTGAACACTCAGAGCAGTCTGACTACTGGAACCTGCTTCGGGGCTTCTTCCATCCTTTTGAGGACCGAGCTCTCCCCCAGAGCTTCTCCACCACCAACATATGGAGCGGCTGCAGGAAGCCTGACCCGACTCCACCACCGGCTGGAAAAGGACCGAGGCCTCTGGCTGCAGCACAATAATCTTCCTCACAGTAGAGTGAGTGGCCAGGGATGCTTGTGACACACTGCCAGTGCGTTCTCCGTTTTTCACATCTATGTCTATTTCCATTCATGTCTTTTTCTGTGTTTATCTACTCAGTGTTTTTCTGCTTCTTAGAACTGAAGCCAAAGTGCATCAGGCTGTGAGGGACCATGCTGCTTTCTAATTTCAGACATAACACACCAAATTCTGTTTTTCACTCTGTCCTCATTAAGCAGGGAATCACAGCAGGCTGTTTGAATGTATGCAAGAGAAAGATCATTATAAAAAAAGTCAGTTGTAGGCCAAGTCACGAGGTTTTACCAAAAAAGAAAGAACTGTAATTATTCGACATACAGAGACTTGTTTATCTGTTCAAGCACAATTCATTTACGTGTACACGAGAGTGTGGTTTTATCTTTCTTCTGCTCATTACTGACTCTGTCCATGAGGCTTTATCTGCTTGTTCTTATTTGCCTGCAAAGAAATTCGTGCTGAAGAGACAGGGAGTATTTTGGATTACTGCAGCAGAGTCTGCATCATTTCTCACTGTATTACAAAATGCAATCTATGTTGCTATCTTCACAGTTCAATTGAGGACTTTAGTGGACTTTGGTGGTCTTGTTGTGACCGCCTTATTTGATCATTTCTGCAATGTGCGATGTACAACCACAGGAGGGCCCCATTCCACTTTTTTAAAACAAATGTGTCTAGCATCTGGGCTGCCATCACTCTGACTTAATGGAGTGATGGAGAATGGTATGTGTTTAAACGAGTTTCTGGGAAACAGGATAACAGAGCCTGAATATCTTTGAAGCTGTTCTTAGGAACGGGGAGTCAAATGATAACCATAGTTGGAGCTCAGGGAGAGAACGTTGTCCTTCCCAGTCTTTGCTTTTCCTGTTATGAATTCCACAACACTCAGCCAAAACCTTGTATGATTTCCGTCTGATAAGGATAATTGTTGAGGAAAGAGGTGGAGTTGTGAGGCTTTTGAGGAATACTAAGGTAGAAATACATTTTACCATAACTGCAATATATGGTCGAAAGGTCCAAATATGGTCATAGAAAAGTACCAAAAAATGCACTGAAACTGTAATTCAGTTGCAAATCTTTTACCATATTTGGCTCTTTCTAGAGATTGTGCCAAAACAGAGGACTTGCAATCAATCATTTAATTTTGTCCACAGTTTTAAATGGTGATGTCATGTGTTTTGATGTTCTTTTATTTATTATCTTTTTACAATTCTGACCTTACTCTTTAGTTAACATAAATATTAAGAACAGAAATAAATCGTTTTTTCCATCATGCAGTGGGAAATTTTAGTTAGAACCACAATCTGCAATAGAAGTGTATAGTTTTCATTCATTTGCAAGTAACTGTAATTGAAACATCACTTTTGATACACCAACAGCTTAGTAAATGCATTTTATAAATAATATAATCTAATCACACAATCTAATCATGATGGCGAAAAACACAACAGTTGCCAATGGAATATAAAACAATCCAGTAGAGCCTACAACCTATTTTGTTTTGTATTTTGTTGCATATTGTATGACTCCCAATTTGTCAAATGCCGCCACTTTGACAGTGATGTTGGCATCAAACACTGACCGAAAGAGGCAGCTTTCACAGTGGTATGAAATGCACCGGGCTCATCAGTTTTAGAGGCAGTGGGCAACTCGTCAAATACCATCACACTGTCACAGCAACTCAGCTTCAACTTCAACTTCAACTTCAACTTCAACTTCAACTTCAACTTTATTATCTCAAGAGAAACTGGGTGCATTGTGGACGTTGTTTCTTTTTATTCAAAATGAACAGAAAGCCAAAAAACATAATGTAAATAAAAAGATACATCACATATTGATATGGGATTCTACAAGTGTGTTGATATATGGATTTGGTATAAACCACAGATGATTTCTTGTACATTTTAACTTGGAAATCTGTAGCTAATAACTGCTGTATTTGTGGCTGATTAAGAAGAACACCAAATGATTATTGTGCACATTGCTACAACAACAATAACAATTGTTGCTTTTTTCCCCCTAAAAGCTACCCTTAAACAATTGAGTTACTTTGTTGTGGTTTTAAATGGACACATTTCACTCAATAGTGGTTGGTGCAAGAATGTAAGGAAACAGTTACATGGACTGGTATGCTATCGCTTAAGTAGTACCATATGGTAGGAGGCACACAATTTACTTAAGACTAATTACATTTCCCCTGGCGCTTAAAGTATGATGATAGATGGCGCAAACATTGACCAAAGCTTTTTTAAAAACTGCTCACTGATGGAAAGACTCTATACACTCCTATGCCCTCCAATGTAAAGAAAAGTAACAAATGTTATGCAAATCACACACATATGCATAAACAGTTTATACAGATGTGGTTCAAGAAATAAATAAGCCAGATGTAAGGCAGAGAGCACTAACTACAGAGACAGCGAAGTTAAGAAAAAAAGGTTTTTACTTTTATCATTGAAAATCTATGAAGATTTCAAACAGTACATGAGAGCAGCCTGACATATGATGTGCAGACAAATGACATATTTCAAAGGTTTATTGCACTGAATAGCACATTGACTAACAAATAAAGAAATAAATATCCAAAATAACATTGATGACATAACATTTATAACATTAATAACATTAATGCAGTAATTATATAGATTTGAATGTCCTTATTTATCCTAATAGAAAAAAAAAACAATAAATGAGCAACACTCAGCAAAATGCTCACAAGACAAAATCTTTTATCACATTCTGTAAATAAAATAAAATCCCAGTCAATGAGGCTTTCACAGACATTCAGTGTTTTCCAGAATAGCAACAAAGACAAAGAGAACTCTAAAGAGCTGTCAGCTATCTTGACTTTGCTTTGAATGTGGATGAGAGAAAACCAGTCTGTAGTAACGCTCACGCAACAAAAGGTAATGAGAGCACACCTTGGAGACACACCCAGCCGGCAGTCATTATTATTCCCATATCAATAGAATTAAAGGCGTCTCATTTACAAGTGCAGCTTACTGTTTGTGGTCTCATCGTTCCACTTCTACACTTTCATTCAAAGCAACTCAAACCCCTGGAAGTCCACAGTTTAAAGGAGTCACTTCACTGATTTCTCTGCATGCTGTCTGCCTCACAGCAGAGTGAATGCACACAGAAAGCTGCCCTACAAGCTCTACTTGATTCCTGCGGTGACTCTGGCAGCGTTGCTCAACCTTTGTTCGAGGGTTTCCAGGGAATGAGTGTTTACAGGGGGTAAAATGGAAAACAGAAGCTGACAGTGGGGATCTGAATGAGGAAAAGCAGTTTTTATGAGGAGAACCACCAGGTAAACTTTGCTCTTCATACTTCTTTGGTGTTTATTTAGTCACTATCCACCTCTGTTTCTCTTCAACTGGAGTGTTTTGTCTCTCCCACATGTTTCCCAATCCCTCTCTCATGCTTGTTTTCTATCACATGAGTCTCTCTCTTTCTCTCTGTTCTCAGCACCGTGGGACAGTGGGGGCTGTGCATGTGTGTTTTTAATTGGCCTTCTGATAAAAAAGCTGTTTCCTGTGTACTGTGGGGCTGTGGGTGGGTAGCGATTTCAGGGGCAGACTGAACACAGAGGCTCCTCCTGTCAGCATCCCAGATAGGACGTTTGAATAGAGACAGGGCGAACACATCAGCTCAGAGTATATTACAGCATAACCAAGAGAGGAAGAGGAGGCCTGGCTGATGAGTGACTATCCTAAACTCATTTCTGCATAGGGATGGATAAAGATGGCAGGAAGCCAAAGTCTTTTGTGTCTACTTTCCGGTTGGCCCTTAATCCCAATGCCAGAACTTTCTGTGTGGAGAAGAAAACAGAAGATGGACACAACAAACTGGGAGTCCCATCAGCAACAGGTAAAGAAGAAAAGCAGAAAAGTTGCTTAGTAATGTGTCCGTTTTTAATGATAATAAACTAGACTGTTTGTTTAATACTGAAACATAATTGAAATGTATTCAGAACATTTACTACAGTTAAGTCCCATCTGTGTCTCAGCTAGTGGCGCCACCAGAAATCCCCAGATGGGATAACTGAAAATCTTGGGGTGATTTTACACTTAATATTACTAATTATCTGATGTGCATAGATGAATATGATTAACATTTTGAGTTCCACAACAGTCTTGTTTAATTGTGTTATGTATATATGTTTGGCAATTGGTTTTCTTCAAACAGGCTTGTTGCTTTTTTCCTTAAAAAAGTGAAATATACGGCTTTAATTTGAAGGAATATGTTGATTGTAGGGTACAAAACATTTACTGGGAACACGCCTTCTCATGTTTAAAACACCACACGTAGGCCTCCCATATAATGCATATGCAACTAGCAGCCCATCCCCTCCAAACACCCCTCTGTGACCACAGTCCACTTCAGTACCTGCAGGCGCGTCACCTTTAAATTTGAACTTCTTTAACTTCATTTACATGAGGGCATTGCAAAGTAGAGCTTGAAAAATTAGTCCTGACCCTACATGAACCCACAGTTTCTGTCTAAGCCGATCCAAGGCTGAACCATGGCAGCAGTTTTGTGCTGAGCTCAATTAAAAAACAGAATTTACACTGTAAAAAAAAGCCAAAACAAAAAAAAAGAACCTTAAGTTATCTAAATACTTTTCAGACATGTGTGACACATGGTGCATTCAGAAAGAGTCACTCTGACCACCAGAGCAGGAACATCTGAGGAGACTGAAGAAATGAAGCAGCAGAGCGCCAAGCACAGTGAAAGTAAAACTTGAGTGTCAGTTAAATTTCATATAGAAATAGGGAAATTAGCACCCGATTCAAGCCCGGGGGAATGTTGGGAAAAGGCCTAAGGCCGTAGGTTCAACTTTGGGGGGGGGGTCACATGAAATAGGGGGTTTGGGGCCCTCCATCTGAACATTTTGAGCATCAAACACTTGATTTTCTGCATTATGTTGAATTTTCTGTTTCAGTTTATGATGCATTTTAAAGTACTCAGCTACTTTCATGTTTTTACTGGTGGGGACAAATACAACTCTAAATATGGAGTGTCCCCTGCTTCTTCGCCCAAAATCTACACCTATGCAAGGCCTATTAAGGAAAACAGAAGTATTTGTATCTGTCACACTGGGTGTGTAATTATATGTTTTGCTCCCCTAAAGGCTTTTTGGCTACTTCTCAGAATGTTTGTTAAGGTGCAGCTCCCATATGTCTAACTAGATTATTATTAAATGTGTTGTTTATGGAGTCACTGCTGCTGTCAGAAATGTCCTCAGACACCCAGAGTATATTGTAGTGACATGTAAATGCCACCCTCAGTTGTCTACCTAAAGTGTACACACACCCAACACCCGCATACATTTGTGCAAACACACATGGCGGGATTATCTTGAAAACAGAATGTCACATTCCCCATGCTTACACTTAACAACTGAGAGATGCTACAGTAGATACAGCAACAGTTAACTGATTAACTGAACACTCACATCTGTTATGAAATCTCTACAGTTTAAATACGATCATTTTTCACCATTATTGCCTCACATGGTGCATTTAAAGTTCATCCATAGTTTGATCAGTCGGATCATGTGTGGAGTGTAAAGGCCCCTAACTTTCTGCTGAAACATGGGCTGATGACTGTTCCTGAGTGGTCAGAGGTAGAGTGCACATACAGTTTATCTAAGACCCCATTGTCCCACATTTCTCCTCAGATTCCAAACTGAAACAAATCCCGGGACTTGAACCACCTCACTTCAAACAGACACTCAGGGACTGTACAGTCTGTGAAGGAAGTGATGCTTCTTTTCAAGGTGTTATCGCAGGAAGTCGACCTCTGAGCATTTCCTGGCTACACAATGGTAAATGTCTGATTACCGTCCCTTCAGATATTTCCCCCTTCTCCATTATGAGCAAGGATCAAGTCACAATGTGCTGCATTTAGAGGGATTTTAAGAATCCTCAATAGTAAAAACAGATTTTTCCCTGTTGATGTACTGTCATTTAGGTGGGAGGGTGCAATCAAGTAATACCTCCTTCAAAAACAGTGTAGCCAGTCTGGCGTTGACTCGTTGTTCACCAGGAGATGCTGGGACGTACACCTGCATAGCTGAGAATAAAGCCGGGAAACAGTCAAGCAGTGCTGTTCTACGTATCACAGGTAAAGAAGGGGTCGAGGTTGAGATGATTTATCTGTAAATTAACCATATTGTATTCCTCTGTGTACAGTCAGTATTTATTTATTTTTGCTCTGTTTGCAATAAAACAGCAACAAAGGAAACTCTCAGAACAAGCAACCATGAGCTGCAAAGTCAAGTCACCCTCAAGGCTGCGGCATCTGAAAACAATAAATTGTCTTCAGCTTCAAAACAGAAAAGCCAAAACAGCAAACAAGACAACAAAGGTAGATTGAAAACTGTATCTGAGATTCCTAAAATATATATATATATATATGTATTTTTACAGTACTTTCAGTTAAATAACATTTTCAATGCAGCACTTTTGCTTGTAACAAATATTTTCACAGTATGGTATTAGTACTTTTACTTATGTAAAGGATCTGAATACCTACTCCACCATTGCACTCTGCCCACACAAATGTTTCTGGTTATTGAAAACTGTGCCTGCCTTTTCATTCAAGAGGACAATGCATTTGCTGTCTGCTGCAACCAAACACAACTGCTCACATGTGATTGGTTAGATACGTCTTAAACCTGCCTATAGCAGCACACAGCTGTAAGTCCACCTTCTCCTTCAGTCTCCACAGGTAGCAGTGATATCAAACCTCAAACAAAAGTCTCCACTAGCCAAGGTGAGTGAAGGGCACCACAACATGTAAGCTTACATTCTATTACATTCAGTCATAATTCATTGATTCAGCAAACCTTGGGTCTCCTCAGGGCCTCCTGTGGAGTTTGTGGACCCACCAGAGCAGGTGGAGGTTCGAGTTGGACAGCAGGCCCGGCTACACTGCGAGTTCAGGAGCAGATCTGTCCCTGTGGCCTGCTGCTGGATTTGCAACAAAGAGAAGGTGATAATAACATAAAAAGTTTGATCCTTATTCTCTTACTTTGAAATTCTTATCCAGTAAAGCATAATTTCTTGGTGCGTATTTCCAACTTGCTTCCTTCTTAGGTGGTGGTAAGAGGGCAGAGGATGTCTGTCCAGAGCAGTGAGACAGAAAGCAGTGTGGAGATCTCCAAGGCCTGTACAGAAGACACAGGCTCATACACCATCATAGTGCGAAACCAAAAAGGCTCTGCTCAGCATACAGTCTCCCTCAGTGTCATAGGTGAGACTCATTTTGGTCCACAGCTCAGTATTTAGATATTTAGAGTTCTCCAGTGTCTTGAGGTGATGCAACACTAGTGTTAGTTGTCTTTTTTAAATGCTTACTCAGATATGAAGGTGGGAAAATGTTCCAAAAAGCATCAAATGTAAGGGTTTGACCGATATTGGTTTTTCAGGGCCAGTACAGATTATTGGTACTTAATGAGACAGATAACAGATATTTGGAACTGATATGCATCTACCGTAAAAATGAAAATACTTTTTTCAAAATTCAGAATTTGGAATATAACAACTCCAACATAAAACTATGTTGAAATGCCTTTTTTTGCAAAACGGAAACTTTTAACATCATATACAGCTACAGTAAATTCCCTGCAAGCCTTTTATAAAGTTCAGTCTATATCTAAATAAAAAAAAAAAAAAAAAAATATGTAATAAAAATAGCTCCCTGAGGTTTTACAAAGTAAAAGTTCCTCCCATGCTGACACTTTTTTGCATGTATTGCAGACTGCCTTTTCTGGTGTTGAGTGTAATGCGTCCACTTTTTCATCAATGAATTCTATCTATGATCATTAAATAAAATGCAGATACAGATAATTGGCAAAATGCCAAATTTTGGCCCCAATAATTGGTCGGGCTGATAATCCATTTATCCCCTAATCAAATAGTACTATCTATCAATGACTCAAATACACCTATTGCATCAAGGTAATTTGTTCTTGAATTTATCCTCAGACCGGCCAGAGTCACCAGCATCCCAACCTGTTGTTTCCCAGCTGTCCACTCAGTCCCTGGTCCTATCCTGGACGGGTCCCAGCTATGATGGAGGCACAGCAGTGCTGGGCTACAAAGTGGAGGTCAGACAGGAAGGCCTGGATAAGCCAGGAAGCTGGACTGAACTAACAAGCCGATGTAAAAGCACATCATACCACGTTCGCTCAGGCCTGGAGCGTCTGGGACAGTACCGCTTCCGTGTCAGGGCCTACAACTCGGCAGGGGTCAGTGAACCAAGCCAGGAGTCTGAGTGTGTGAAGATGGCGACTAGAAGTAAGTGATATGTTGGTAAATGTTTATCTGTAAGGAGTTATGTGCTGATTTGTCACCTCCTGTGTCATTTTTTTGTGTTAGAAAAAGAAATGAAGGTAGATTCTGGGACGTACATCACAGTGACCATTGACACCAAACACAAGGCCAAAGACCACTATGATCTCCATGAGAAGCTGGGAGTGTAAGCATCGATTCTTTTATATAAAATGATGCAAAGTAAAGTTGTAATGCTTCCTAATTGTTTTTTTGAACACTTTCCAGTGGGAAGTTCGGTCAGGTATACCGCATGTCCCACAAAGAGACGGGTCAGGTGGTTGCGGGGAAGTTCTACCGAGGCCGAACCTCCAAGGATAGGGCAGCAGCTCGCAAAGAGATCGAACTAATGAATTGTCTTCACCACCCAAAACTGGTCCAATGCCTGGCTGCATATGAAAGTCGCACCGAGATGGTCATGATCATGGAGTTGTAAGTAACTGTGGATATGAAAAGTGAGTTTGATGGAGAACCAGATCTACAGTGGACGTAACGTCAGTATTTTTCAACCTGGACGCTATTATCTCATGTTTTTGTGTCTCAATGAGTAATGGTAACAATATTTTTCTTAAACTGCTCCAGGTATTGAGCAAGAGTGCTTAAGCCAGCAGCTGTAAAACAGGCAACAATGTAACCACTTCTTACTGTCAATGTACGTCCACTAAAAGTGCTTGTTTTTGCCACTTACAGGCTAAGATTATATTTTAAGTGTCTGACAACATGATGGAAAGGATCCCTACAGTGATTTTTGTTAAGGAGTAGGGTAATTTTTGTTCAACCAGAAACACCCCCAAAATTGTCATTTGAGCATGTATGCAGACAGCATATTTTCACATCTAACTGGGTGAATTAAGAATTAACTTTAGCAAACCAGAGTTGGTGATTTTATTTAAACGGTGAAAGGCAAACCAAGACAGTTTTTGTGAGTTTTGCTTTGGCCCTGTTGACTTTGAAGTGTGTTTTATGATGATAAAATAATTGTTTATTTAAATGAAGTCTAGTGTCTTAGGTAGTAGCAATTTTGGGGCTGTTTCTGGTTAAGCAAAATGTTTCTCTGACACCTAAGGATACACTGATCTGAGTCTGTCAGTGGCAAAAAAAAGCACTTTTATGTGACGGTGTGAATATGCTTCGACTAATTGCATTGCAGCCTGTTTCATTGCTCTTGGACAAAAAACTGGGTCTAAGTTGAAAAATAGCAGTTACCCTTTAAGAGTTATTTCTGAAGCATGGACCTGTGTTATTTGTCTGCCTAGTATTGCGGGTGGGGAGCTCTTTGAACACATTGTGGATGACAACTTTGAGCACACAGAGCTCACCAGTGCCCGCTACATGCAGCAGATCTTGGAGGGCATGCAGTACGTTCACAAGCAGAAAATCGTCCACCTGGACCTCAAACCAGAGAACATTGTCTGCGTGGACACAACTGGTACACAGATCAAGATCATCGACTTTGGCTTGGCTAGTGAACTGGGTGAGTTTGCTGGAATTTTGTTTTTAAAATAAGTGTCATATTTGTTTACAAGGGACAGTAAATAAATCACCCAGTGCATAGTCTTACCAGTGCCAAATCCTGTGTGTATTCTAAGAGAAAGTTACAATCTGGGAAAATCCACAGTCCCTTATAAGGCAGAAGTTAATGCTGTGCAGCCTTGTAAACAAAGGGAACTAAATGCTTCCTGTTATGGTTCACAAAAATACATTTAAAACATTCAAGGCTTCATAAAATTTTGCATAAAGTTTAACTGATACAAACATGCTTTAGTATTTTGGCCGCTTCTAAATATGACCATATTTTAATCAGACAACACAGCAAAGACTTAACTTGATCACTCATTTTAATGCATTCAAAAACGTAACCAGAGATAACATAAAGGAGTATTATTTCTAAATTCCTAGATGTCTGCAATGCCCATAACACAATGCCAAGTCTTTAAATGGACAAACTATCTCATATCAATTAATGCAGCAAAGCCTGTGAATCTGATTCAGGCAGTTAATTTGGTGACACTCCAGGAGCTGCATCTCCACGCTGGGTGGTCTGTTTAAAGATGACTTTAGGCGTCTGTAAATAGACTGATATAAACAGGCAAATACAAAGCTTCAATGTAATATTTTGAATTTTTGTCTCTAATGCTCATCCTATTCTATAGAGGAGGGTAAACCTCTGATGGTGATGCATGGTACGCCCGAGTTTGTGGCCCCTGAGGTGATCAACTATGACCCTGTGGGCCTGGAGACTGACATGTGGAGCATCGGAGTTATCTGCTTCATCTTGTAAGTCCAACAAGAGCCGTAGTGGTATAAACTAAAGACACAGTCACAAACTGGAAACTTTGTGAAGGCAAAAACAGCAATCCTTAAAGGCATTTTAAATTCTTGTACAAGACAGAAAACAAAAATGCCTAGTGTTTATTCTAAATTAAGGCTTTACCGAGATATTACAACTATGGTTATGGCTTGTGCACATTATACATTTACATAAAAGGAAAAGGAAAACATGACCCAAATGATTCTACAAATGCACATATGGCGCCATCTCCTGGTGATGTTGTATTTATTTAGTGCCATCCATCTGTGATTCCCAACCAGGGGGTACAGGCTAATATTGTAATGTAGCTCAACTATTTTGAAAACATTTAATAACAATTTGATTAAAGGATTAATTAATGCAGTTTATCCATGTACTGAGTCAGCTGTAACTTAAACACAATGTGTTGCAATTAGAGTGTGTGGAAAGTTAGCGAGCAAGTTAGCTAGAACAGTTGGCTAAAAGTAATATTGCTTCAGTGCTTAATGTAGCTAAAAAAATGATGATGGAGTTAACATTGTGTCTTGACAATTGCATATCCATTCGCCCACTAAAAGTAATAGAATGACTCAAATAAAATGGCTGAAAGAGTTTATCTAAAACTAATGAATTTGCAGTTAGAATACTTAGCTTTAAGTATTGGCAAAATGGTTTCATGGCTACGTCTGGCAGGTAACACTAGTGATACAAATGCAAAGTT
Source organism: Plectropomus leopardus (assembly GCF_026936395.1). Classification (NCBI taxonomy): domain Eukaryota; kingdom Metazoa; phylum Chordata; class Actinopteri; order Perciformes; family Serranidae; genus Plectropomus; species Plectropomus leopardus. Next base: position 12,725,296 of record NC_142194.1, read on the forward strand.
GACTAAACTAACCTTTAAAAGTGACAGTTTAATGTTATGAAAAATATTTTCAGATATTGTGCAAATTGTATAAAAAATGTGAAATGTGTTAAATACTATCTGGTTCATGATAAATTCAAACACATTTGAAAAATTGACAAGGGACAATTAGAATGGGGCAGGGATAACAAATACATAAGAACAATATTTTAGTTTAGGAATAGCAATTGCAATCATTTTTTTTTACAGCCATTATGATGAGTGATCGGAGACACAGAGACTGTCTCACTGCACATTTTATTTGCAAGTAAAAATATATTAATGCTGTTGTCACCTGAGGTGTAATGAAGGCCATAAGCCTACTACAAGTGTGCATAGTTTCAATCAAACCCTGCAGTACCTATGTTTTATTTTATTTATTATAGTACCTATGTTAAACTGAAGACAATTTAACTGGAGGTCACTGGTAAAAAGAATATTTTCCTTGTTGATGAGTACAAAACATAGAAATAATAAAATGTCACGCTTGGGACTAAGGATCCAAAAGCAAACAGACAAACGGATGTGATCCTGTGGTTTTCCTCAGCTGGAGGTGCGGACAGGATGGCTGGCAGGGAATCCTGGCAGCGACCACAAAATAGACCTTAGCAAAAATAGCAAACAGGCAAGTGGGCAAAAAAAAATAGAAACAGAGCTGGACTTGTGCTGTGTTGGGCAACAATCCGACAGGGAATGATTGTGGAGCTGGCTCTCTCTCTGCAGGCTTGATTGCAGGCAGGTGTGTAGATTGATGAGTGCCATCAGGTGTGTAGAATGAGGAGAACAGGCAAGTGTTGGTAGGAGAGCAAAACCAGAGAGACAAAACCAAAAGACAACAGGCATACACCAAACACACAAAAGTGACTGGAAAAAATAAACAAATCACATTTACGCAGACATACAGGAGTCACCTTGGGCCAGTTGTGACAAAAAACCCCATTTTTTTCTGTTTAAACAGGGAAGGCCATTGAGAGCAAGCTCTGTTTTACAAAGATGCCCTGATTACATTACATAAAAAAACAACAAAAGCACTCTACGATACACACTGACAAAACATGTGAAATGTTGCTGTTAATAAAGTGCACATTAAAAGCAAAAACACACTGCATACATCAATAAATAGCCCAAAACATCAATACATGGGACAACATCACTCAAAGAAAACACATGCATTCACCATACTCTGTCAGTCGAGGGAGATTTAAATGGATCGAAAGGGATTAGCACGTCTAATTTTAGAGACTTCTGTAGATCGTTCCACTTTTGTGGGGCATAATATTTAAAAGGCAGCTTCTTCATTTCAGATTTCATCCCACTGCTTTGGTACAAACACTGCACAGCAACATGATACATAGGTGAGCTTGCTTGACTCTGAGTATATGTTTTTATTTATTGTTTTGTTTCCTAGGCTCAGTGGAGAATCTCCTTTTCAGGGAAACAGCGATGCTGAAACATTGGCTCTTGTGATGGCTGCCTCCTATAAGTTTGACGAGGAGAGTTTTGAGGACATCTCTGATCAAGCGAAAGACTTTATCAACTCCCTGCTGAAGAAAGACCGAAGGTTTGGCTGGTTTCTTTTTTTTTTAATCATTTTGGTTCAAATTCTTGCTGCAGTAAGACAGTTTCAAGCTCTATGATAAGCAGCTACAGGAGTATTCTCTCCACTTGATGATGACATGCTATGAGCAACATAACCTTGTGACATGTCCAATTATTTGCAGACATTTTGCATGGTACCAAACCATTTGGCCCCCTTTGAAGTTGAGTCTGGCAGAATCAGGGTTTTATTTATGCTGTAGACAATCCACGGCTGCATCACAGTGAACTCAGGAGATTTGACAGCTTTTGCTTCTCTCTCTCTCTTCACCTAAACTCTAGATGCAGGTTGTCATGTACCGAGGCCCTTGCCCACCCCTGGATGGTCTCTTTTACCCCACTGAACTTCCGAAGCACGAAGTCCCTCAATAAGAGAAAGATGAGACACTTTCTGGCCAGGCGCAAGTGGAAGGTAACACAACTGAAAAATGACCACAATGCCGTTAGCTCAGCCTTGGACAGATGGACAATTTTGTTATCAGTCCTCCTCTGTGATGACCTTTCAATCTATTGTCCCACAAAGACCTTAAGCTTGGTTATGAGTGTAGTTTGTCATCCAGTGCTATTTGTCCTTTAAACTTCTAGAAAACTGGCAAGGCTGTTTTGGCCCTACAGCGGATGGCTAATCTCTCTAACAGGCCAGACTCTCCTGGCAGCTCCTCAGAGGGTAAGACTGATAAAAAGACACTCACACATACACACACACATACAAACACAATGCCCTCCTATGTCCCGGAGCCACATACATATGGCAGATGACTCACACTTTCCGATTGTCACTTCAAGTTTACCCTTTTGTGATCTGCAAAGTCTTGTTTCCGTTTTATTCATCATCATCCTCCCTCTCATCCAGAGCCAGGCTGGAGCCAAGAGGCAGAGGAGGCCATCCAGTCACTGGATAAGCAGCTCCAGAGTGAACCTCGCTTCCAGCAGGCCCTGAAGGACGCCACCCTCCCCAAAGGAGCAACAGCTCAGCTAACATGCCTTGTCAATGGTACAGTGACAGAACTGTGCTGCACTTCATTAAATAACGCCCCACTACATTCGACATGAAAAGCAGAATAGACAATACTGTCACTTCGACTGCATTAAAATGAGACATGCAAATATTTTAAATTTATAACATCTATAGATGAAATCCCTACATATTTTGAAAAGGAATTATTTGAAGGGGCAAATCCAAAGATTACATTGCATTACAGAGTATATTCCTTTGTTTAAACGAGACCTGTTATGCTTTTCCTTATTTTCTGTTATACATATAATTTTGCAGTGTCTAATGTTCATATAAAACATGGGCAAAGTCACAGATAGCAACCTCAGGCGTCAGACTGTTCTCAATGCTGTTTCCAATGATATTTTCTACTTTTGCGATGAGACATGTCATCAGTCTGGATTTCTTTATGTGATCAACATCTCCAGGCACACTACCAAAAAAGTTAATACCGCACAGGCTACACTGCTACATGCAGCTGTACGATGACATCAGGAAACATGTTATCGTGGTTGCCGATGTTGTTAATTTCTCCCTGATTTTGGATCATATTCCTGCTGGAACATGTCCGATTGTTAAGATTTTGGTTTAGAGGTTTTTATTGGTATCAGTAACAGTAGAAAGAGCTGCTACACTCCATCACGGTCATCCCCGGCTGCAAATACATTGCTACATGTTGCTACTTACATGCTAATGTCAAAGAAACATGTAATGTTGGTTGGTTGCCTATATTGTTAATTTCAACCTGATTTAAAATCATATTCCTGTTGGACAGGAGAGGATTTTCATTTAAAAAGATGGTTTTGGCCGCTTTTCTCCGCTACAGTCATTAGCCTCTGCATTGACTGTGTGGAGACACAAAGTTGTGAAAGACCTAGAAACACCGACCCATCGGAGCAGACCGAGCTTTTTCAGGAAGGGGGCTTAAAACTCACTTTTTCAGACAGAGGGTGAATATGGGTTGCTCCTTTGGTTGCCTGGTTAACCACACAGTAGTTGTAAACTTTGGTTAGAGCCAGGCTACATGCTCAGCTAACTAGCTGACTCAGTCACTGACTGTACCATTGTGCATTTAGTGTTGTTCCTCTCAACTAATTCTTGACAAGATAGCCAATAAGCATATTTCCAAAAACTTCAAACTGTACTATCAAACTTAAAGCATTTACAATACCTTTATATGAAACAGCTGCCAACAGATTATGGCTTGCTTTAGTGGAGAAGCAACTACAATAGGCTTGGGAATATGTTTATTATACCAAAACCAGATTTCAGGCATACAAACTATTTAGACATTTGATTCTGATATTTTTATGTTATTATTTTATGTTCTCGGTTTTAATGTCTTTTTGCCGGAATTCCAGGTTACCCGCAGCCGGAGGTGAAGTGGCTTCAGAATAAGAAGCCGGTGTCTGAATCGGACAGAGTGACCATTGAGCAACATGAAGACGGACTCTGCTCTCTGGTTGTGGCGGATTTGGATCTTTCTGACTCTGGAGTTTATGTGTGCAGGGCCAGCAACAAGCTGGGGGCGGCAATGTGCTCTGCCAAGCTGACAGTAAAGATGTGACCGTGAAGAAATGAAGGCAACAGATTTCCTTCATTTGGAAGGAGACTCCTCAGAAGTAAACTGATGTGAATAATTGGATAAAGCCTGGACTTTGACACATCAGCACACGGAGGGACAGTTATTCACTGCCACACAAAAGGCTGCTTACACATAATTTCAAGGCAAAAGGGTGTGTTGTGTTTTACCATTAAGGGAATAATAAGGTGTGGACATGCATACCTATAAGACACCAGTTACTTTAGTGCACAGTCTGTATTCTTTTAGTAGTTTATAGTTAACATGTTCAGCCACCAATACACAAGTTTCTTTGGTTTTTTTTGCACTGAAATAAAGGTGATATCATGCTACTGCGCACCATTTACACGACACGTCACTTGAAAATTGTAGATTTTGCACATTTTAATATCATTGAAATGTAGATGGATTTTAAAGGCATTACCATTAAAGGCTGAATTTGAGGAAAAACTGGATGGAAGGGAGTCTTTAATATAATTATTAACTGCAAACGAAGCTTAAAATTCCCCATGTTTTGTTGTATGACTTAATGAAACAACATACCAGCATAGGTTGTTATAGTTGACTAAAACTAGCTTTGAAAAACATTTTGTGAACTGGCGTAAAAATAAAAATGAGTCCTAGAAACTGAGACTACATTGTGCACTTAGAAAACTGACAAATAATATCACTATACAGGAAATTGTCACCACAACGAGGAGGCATGTTTGTTGAGACTGGGATGTCTAGTATGGAGGACCTCAAGTGTCAAGAAAATAGTAATAAAGCATTTAGTTAATAACTAATTTTACAGTTATAATAAGCATCAATGAAATTGTTTGTAAATCTATTAATCTATGATTAAACTGAATTACAAAATAATCCATTGATGTTTAATGTGCAATAATAAAAGGAATTATAAAAAAATAACCCAACACAAATAAAATATGAATCCATCAATGAATAATTCAACATAAATAAATGCTTTACTGACACTTGTGGACTTACAGTCTACATGACTGAGTCAATTACCTTCACATGGTGCTGTTTTTGTGATACCTCATCTGAACTTCCTAAATTTTGCCCCCAAAAATATAATCCATACTAAGATTTAAAAAAACAACAAAAAAAAAACCAACTAAAATTAAAACTTAACTGAAATGAGCAAATCCACTCTGGAATTTAACTTAAACTGAATTAAAAATAAACAAAATAACAACTAATGAAAAATACAAAAGTATAAAAACTATGGCCAGACCTCTAATAGATTGATCAATGAATGAAAACAAATGTGTCCCATTAGCACATGTCTAAAATTACTGAGAAAAGGAAGAGATCACCTTTGGGTTGAAAACATTTTGTTTAATGTTGCACCAATTTAGGTGTGCCACTGAGATTCCAGATGACATGCAAGACGATGAAATCAGATGTCTGATATTTCTCACTAACTTTGTGAGCAAATGACACTTCTCTGATTTCACTGGAAAGTTCTTGAAATATAGAAGGTATTGCTAAAGCAATGAAGCATGTAAACATTTGTTATAATTTCATTGTAGGATCTGACAACATGAAAGTTACAACAAGCTAAACATATTTTAGTTACACTGCTGTTCAGTTTTGCTTTTTTCCCCAGGTACCTTCTCCATCCAATCAGTCAATATACCATTTCATTGATTGTATCAGTCATTTTCAGTGCCCAGTGTATTTTAGCATAGCAACTATATTTAGAATATTACAAAATATCCTAACCTATTGCACATATTTCCTCATGCGTTAGTGGTAGCGAACTTGTTAAAAATATTCTCCCAACCTTGAAACCGTTAAGATAAATAATGCTATGACTTGACAATCATACAAACTTTCAATATGTTATCCCTTACCATGAGTTGCTTTTCTAAGCTACATTCACATTTAATATACTTAAAGGAAATAGAAAGAGGACAGAACTTGTAAAGTGTCATCAGCAGACAAAGTCTCCACAATGTTAGACTTTGCTGAGAGGTTTGGTGTTGAAATTGATCTGGGATGCTGATTGTTGGGCATGTCATTTGACCATACCAATTAAAAGCAAATCTTTGGATGAAAACAGACCTACAATTCTTCGGATAATATATAAAACTTTATTGATCCCAAACACGATTCCAGCTTTCAAGTTCCAAATTCATTTTGTTGGGGATCATTAATGAAGGTCTCTTTTTTTCCTCATCCGTCCAACCATCTTTCAACTCAGCATCCTAAAAATAAAACTAAAATTTAAAAAACCTGTGGAAAGTCGATTAGGCACTGAGTCTTGTTCAAAGAAGTGAGAGTGCTCGTTGGGTTTGCTGCGATGGCACAGACACCGTTCTCGCTTCTTTCTAAGGCAGCATTTCTTTACGTGGCTCAGTCATTTGTGCGCACCTGTCTCTGAGCCCGAAACTTGCCTGTATGCAAGCTTCACAGATGAGATGATGTAGTTACACACACATTTCTCTCTTGCCTCTGTCGGATTCTCTTCTGAAGGAGATTCCAAGCTTTCAGTACCTTCAAAATAGAAGACCATGGGAGAATTATTACAAAAATGCAGTTTTTTATTTCCCAGGATCAAATTATTACAGTTTATGCAGATGTGTAGACCCTTTTTGCACAAGCGTCTGACCTGTTTCCGAGTGACCTCTGGCTCCCACAGTGTGCTGAGCACCACATTGGCGTGCTCCACTTGCTTGCTGTTGGACCACTGGCTCTGCAGCCGGCGCAGGGCGTCCTCTGCCGTCACACCGTCACGCTCTGTTATCCTTAACACGGCCTGGTAGGACAGCTTAGGTTAACAAGTGTTTATTTTGGTAAAATGTCCACTTTGGCACCCCCCAGTGGTCGTTTAAAAAAAAAACTGCATGAGGATTTTCTCCCACTCCCACCTAAGATGCCAACGAAGGAAGCATGGAGAGATACGACGAGAGAGGAGTGAAGGCAACGGGCATTAAACAAAATCAGACAAACATGCTTCAGGGAAGTCATTTAAATATGACGTATGGCAGCTGAATGTCACGCTTCTTTTAAACATCACCAGTGCCAGGAAAGACTTCCAAAAAGGTGTGCTTACTCGCTAATAGCTCTTCCAGCAAGCCTACTCCTTGCTCCCCGTCCCTCAAAATGCATTTAAGGAATTGAGATAGCCTTCAAGATAGGGGAAGGCTGAGATCAATTTCTGAGTCTCAAACGGAAGGACAAAGGAGACAAGGACGCACCAAACAGAGAATTAATAAAAAGCCTGTGGTGGTATTCATACACTCCTTTACCATCAGAAATGTTGCAGAGGGAATTCTTATGCACTGAAACTTATTTGTAAATGTAGAAGCTTTGCCTTTTTTATCTATGACTTTGCTAAACATTTGCTAAACTAAACATTTTATCACTTTGCTGCATTCTGTAGCCATGACTTTCAGTAAATAATGCTGATGCAGCAACTCCATTTTGCTCAATTGCCACTGACAGTGTCAATATTCTAAAACCAAGTGTACACTCGTCACCTTTACATCGTCATAATTCCCTCACTCAAGCCACCATGACTCCATGTTTGTCACATTGAGGGCTGCGGGTACAAATGTATTACCTCCTCCTCAGGGATGACGGTGACCCAGACCTCGTGGACCATGTCTGTCCAGCCGGCCTCCAGAAGAACTGCTGCATCCAACACACAAACCTGTTTACCTGCAAAGAGCAACAAATCACATGAACACTGTCGCAATCTGTTCCTAAACCTAGCACATTTTCTTTATCATCTGTGTCAACAAGATCAGTATATAAGCCAAAGGAAAAAGGGGTATAAACATTTGACTAATACACAAGGCAGAAATATATCAGCACAGAGTTTCTTAGTACCAAGATGAATAAATGTAAGTCCATACAATACCTTCCTCTCTGGCTTGGCTGATTCTTTCCTTCACCAAAAGTGCAATCTCAGGCCAAACAATGTCTGTCAGGGCTTTTAAGCGCTCCTACATGAAAGACAGCATCTTTGGTAAACTGCTGAAATAATGTGGCGATGTGATTTACAATTTTGTAATGTGCTGAAACATCATTCATACTCGTTTTATTACCTGGTTTCCAAAAACCTTCCTTCCTAATGCACGTCTGTTGATGGTTTTATCCTCGTTCTGAAGATCTAAAAGTGACAAAAAAATTCAGCTCAACATTTAGAAGACAACATGAAAATCAAGCAATTTGGTTACCTGTTTTTTGTGCTAGTTATTGAAAATGATGCTATGTGATTCTTGGGTGCCAGAATAATTTCTGTGCCGTCACACTTTAGTCTCAGACACTACTGATCCAGTGAGTGTATTTTTTTTCTCTAGCACACAGGGCAGTTAAGACCTTTCAAAGTTTCAACATTTCATTTTCCCACCTATATCAGGTCTAATAGTGATGTCTTACAATTAAAATATTCTTTAAAGCAAAGTCAGAAATTGCACTGGTGATGTCTGAGAAACCATATTCAAGACTAATTTCTTTAACAACAATCAAGAACAATCATATTGCAGTTATTTTGACATACATTACATCTGCAATACAAGTTGCAATTTCAGTGGGAACGATCATTTTTGCATTTTATTTTCAGTGAATAAAAATATATAAAAACTACATTAATGTGATTTTTGCTGATGCCTGTGCCAAATAAGCATGTTCCATTAAAACTGGAAAATGACTGTTGGGCTGGAGCATCTCTGTAGCACCACAATACTTCATTTATATTATGCTGTGACACATTTTACTTTTTAAAAAATTGCAACTTCTCCAATTTGGATATCACAAATGGCCATATTGGGATTTTGATAATATTTTGATTAATTATGAAGCCCTGGATGATGCATTTCTAACCATAGTCCAACCCTTCCAGTGATTACTTTACCTCAGCACACAGTGCTTCCTCACCTGACCCAAATTCTTGGAGCACTCTGTGATAGGCTGCAGTGCCTGGCTGGTACACCTCGTGTCCCAACTTGTCGCAGTCAATCCGGACGGCACCCAAAGCCTCCAGCTGCCTGGCGATGGAGCTCTTTCCACTGCCGCTGCCTCCTGTCAGGCCAATCACATATGGAAGTGGAGCAAGATGGGACATGTCCTGATGCAGAGGTAACAGGAGATATGACAGTTGAGTGCAGGGTAGGAGGAAAAATACTGAAAATCTATTGATAACTTCAAATTGAAGAACACCAGCAAATATAGCAGCACTACATATGTGAGCGTCAAGACTCAAAAGGTGGAGGTGATGATGGGACCAAACTGTATATTTGCAATGATGACTCAAATATATTCAAATATATTCTGATATCGTAATATAACAGTCAATAGACCGTTTCAAACATGACAGCATAAGCATTAAACATGGGTCCAAGTGTATTTCTTGTTCAAATGTTTGTTATTGCAGCTGACAGGATGTAAACAGAGACCAAAGCGGTTGCCACAGCAACACAGTAGCAATGAAACAGTTTATATAAGCAGTGACAAACAAAGTGACGTTCATTTGCCTTTTTTTTCTTTACATAGACAAAGCCTGCTGCACACCTTCCTTTTCAGTAAGTAAAGTAATTAACACTTCATAAATCGGTTTTTCTACTCTCCACACACATAAACTCTGTAATCTCCTGCTATCTCCTAATATTATGTCATTCTTTTGTTGCTTAACACCTAAGAAGACATTGTACTTTGGCATTTTCTGGGAAGAGAAGCTGTTACTTTTTTACCTACACAAGATAGCTCCTATTTGAACAGATAAACATTAAAGTTTCCAGATACTGAGGTGTGTGTTTGACCCTTGTTACAAAATGCCCAGTGGCCACTTTTTATTTGTATGAAAACTCTTTTCTTCCATCTACTCAAAAGCTGTGAGAAAACAGCTGGCCAAGTTAAATGTTTTGTTGTTTTGCAGTGGGTGAATGAAAATTAAATGCACTGTAGAACATGATTTGACATTTAATTTTTGCGGGATTGAAGGCTATGCTGAGCTTCTTTAACATTTGAAAAGGAAGTTCATTAAACAGGAACCAAAAAGACTGATGGTCTGTGTTAACTTAAAATAAAATAAAATAAAATAAAATAAAATAAAACAAACAAAAAAAAAATTGTTTCAGATGTTTTCTCCTTCATCACATGCATACATTATTGAAAACTTAATCTCTATGAAAAAATTCATGATTCCGATGTCCGGATATACACTTTCTCTGTTGTTTTCCTGTGATATCCTCGATGCTGCAGTAATACTTCTATGTGTCCTTCATCCTGCATTTTAAATCCCCTGTCACAACATAAACATTTTTAAACATGACCTACTTTAGGTGGCGTAAGCAGGGTGCCCAGAAGACGAGAGCGCAGACTGGAGGAGCTGATCTTTTCCTCCTCCGTCTCAGTGTGGTGGGCGTCTTTAAGCAGCTGGATTTCGTGGAGGATGAGAACCGGAAGGCCCTGGTTTAAGAAGCAGAGAACACGAAACATCAAATATGCGCCTATGTGTACCTAAGCTAGGGTCGCCTATAGCTGTACAAAGATTAAAATGTAGACTAAAACGGTTTTCTATGCTATCTTTAAAAATAACACTCTCTGACTCTCATAATAGAAACTTGCATGAGAGATGAGAATATTTATGTAATAAATGTTTAGAAAGCAATAGTAGATATCTCCGGACATATGAACAAATAAAAGGACATATGTACATTCAAAAATGAGCATAAGGAGGAAAAAATGCACTATGGCAACATGATAGTGACATAAGACAGTAATACTTGACTTACTGTCCGTGGACCAAATCTGGCCTCAGATAGGTTTCTGGGTAGCCTGCTGACCATTTTGTAATGCAAAAAGACAATAAATCTATTTTATTTTTTCTAATTTTAAATGTCAATAAGGTGTCAGAGTGCATAAAAAGCCTCAAAAAAGTTTTCTATATGAAAAATAAATAAATAAAAAGCCCCCAGACCACTAGAGTTCCAGGCTTAGCCCCCAATGTCATCAAATCCTAGAAATGCCCCAGTGTACACCTGATCTTTCAGGGGCTGATGCAACTGGATTTGTCTCTTGGCAAAGATGAATGAGGACATCAAAGACTGAAATGTTGAAAAAAAGGCAATTCATTTATAATATACAGTGATAAATATCATGAATCATTATTTATTAATTTGCCCCTAGCCTCCTGTCTTTCTGTGAAAGTGGCAAACTGAGTCCATGTTAAAAGGACCATGTGTAGCAAACTATTTGATATGTTAGCGAAGAAATGTGCCCCAAAAACCTTAATTAGGAGCCTCATACCCGACAAACATTGCTGTAATTAAATAGGTAGTATATTATATATATAATATAGTACATTTGATTTTGTTACTTTTTCAGTGTACCTTTTTTTAATGTATTAAAAAAAAGTGTACGGTAAGATGTATGGATTGTGTCCCAGTCCATTGCCGTAAACAGTGCACTGGAACAGGTGAACTGGTAAGGGAAAGGCCTAAAACGTATCACTGATTTCCTGACTTACATTCTCAATGCGTTTCTTGTTGACAGCCTCGCCTCCCTTCCTGGTCTCCTCGCTAACCACAATGCACTGCAGCAAGGGGTCAACCACAGACACACCATAGGGGTCGTCAAGGGGAAGGATCTCCACCTGCAGCGAGGGTTTGACGTCTTTCAGGAACTCCTGTAGTCTCTGGGTGCGCAGAGAGTATGGCTCCACCAGCTCCTTTAGCACCTTTTCTGAAGCCAGAATCAAAATATGAGGCAATATCCTCAGAGATATTACATATATACACATTCCTGAATGGAAATTAACTACTCACTTTTCAGCATTGCTTGGTCACACACACCAATGAGGAACCGTCTGTTTGCTAGCAGGCATGAGATGTTGAGCAGCGTCTTGTGGGCCCCGTGGAGCCGGTCAAACGTCCCCCCTACCACCACGTCACTGTAGGTCTCTAAGGGTTTTGCTTTTTCTTCAGGCTCTTTCAGCGATTCCTCTTCCTGCTGCAGCTTCATTAGCTGTGGGTGAAGCAGCACTGAGGGGAGGCTCGGGCTGCAGACGTAGCAGTGGCCTGTGTACCTCTGCAGACACTGTGTGACCTGAGGGGACTGACCTGGGTCCTGCAGAGCAAAGTCTGTTAGCACCACCTCCGGGGAGTGAGACAGAGACTGTGGTGTGGGGAAGGGGCAGTTTGGGATGGTGGTTCCGCCGTAGGCAGCCGGCTGAGCGCGGACATTAGTCAGCAAAACACGAACATCCAGGTGGCCACATATATCAGCTGCGTTACTGTAAAGGCGGGTAATGAGCAAGGACAGGTCCACTACGGGTGGAATGAAAACTGGTCGAGGTTGAGTCCCGCTTCCCAGGTTGAGTCCGGGGTGGAGGTGGACGTACAGCGTGCGCTCTACGAGCTGAGCAGCCGAGCTGAGCACTGGAGCGATGCGCAAGGGGAGGGTGTGGAGAGGAGACGTCAGCACAAGGATGCCCGTGCTGAACATGGACATGTTACCTGCTGATATCACGGTTAATCACAGTTGTCACAGTATGTGCTGAGTCACTGTGAGGGGGCGGGTAGACACTGGAAGGAAAGAGAAAGACAAGATAACTACACACTTTCTTTTTTTTTTGTCAGTGGTGCTCATTTCTTTTGCTGTAGTGGTTTTGCAACACAGCTAAATTACTACAGAGGAAATATGTATTGTTTAACATGCAAAGATGTTTCTGTAAACTAAATATTGACCATTATTAGACGTCCGCAACATGACACACGAAGGGAATATTACTAATAAGAAACAGGACATTTTATTCTCATTCATTTTATCAGTGATTCTTTTGCAAATAATTACAATTCTTTATTGAAATATTGTTACTGAATTGCTAAGAATATTATCATTATATTATAATTAAATATTAAATTAAATGTTATTTAATTTGTACGTCTTTGCATGCCTGTTTTACAACTTTGTACCACTATTGTTTTATCATTGTTTGTATTTTATTGTAGGGAAATCACGCCTCTTCTCAAAATTCATACACTTTATCACTGTCTGAGACAGTTAAAAAAATATTGGTAAACACAAACTCTCCAAAATCCAAAAACTAAAGTACTAAAACTCAATTTTGTGATGTGATAGGGTTTAAAGTCTGGAGCTGCTTCACAGACAATGAATGAACAATTTAATAGATGACACTGAGAGCGCTCAGGGAAATGTTTTGAGTATACGGCACATTTTCTGTTTCAGGACTGAAAACACTACATAAGATAAAGCTCATTTGGGTATAAAAAAGAAAACTAATATTCTGTGGGTCCCCAGAATTGAGCCCCCATACATTGTCTGTTTGCAAAAGAAAAGCAAAATAAAGAAAAACAAAGAAATGACCTCACCCCTAAAGAAGGCCTAAAAATATATGTCTTTATCTATAACATAATTTAACATATATAATTAAAATAAATATAACTATAAATATATATATATAACATTATTTTAATTTTCTAATAATTTTCTTCTTCATCAGCTCTTTTTTTTGTCACCTTTTACTAATTTCTGGCAATTTGTAGGACTTTTTTTTGCCGAGTTGCTCATTGCCTTTTTGCTGTGTTTTCAAAATAAATCAAACCAATCTGCTTGGCTTTCAAAGGTTTAAATGCTTGTCAAAGTTGTCCAAGCGCAACACAAGTAACGACAATGCAGGTTTCAAAGGTCTAAAACCTTATGCTGTCAAGTCATTTGTTACACTGTAACAAGCCAACAGTCAATGTTTGATGCAATTCATGAATGAGGTCTTAAATTTCTGCAGTGAGGTGGCTACAAAAAATAAATATATTCAAAAAGTGAATTCAGCAGTAGAGTCACATGATAATTTTGTGAATAAAATGAGTTATATTTTTATTGCCACACTACTCCTCACTCAACCAGCAAGGAACTAATCTGACCATACTATTGGACACACCTTCAGCCATTGACCAATCAAATATGAACATGACAGCACAGTATATTAAAATGATTTGAGTTGAAAATTAATCAATGTTTAGCCACTACGACTTGTTGCTAACACGTTTAAGCTTTGCACAAACAGTTGACAATCAGAGCTAGCATGCACTTCTATGTACTCAAAGCACCGTAGCTCCCTTGCTATGTAGTACTACCACTACATTGCCTGAACAAAATGCATCAAAAAGCCTTCGCAAAGTGACCCTACAGGATCGAGAATCTGGAAGCAACGATAAACGCTTAATTTATTACTTTGTAATGCTGCAACGGTCTACATTTCTGTTGATAACAGCATTTGGTGCGACCCACAAACATATGGAGCAATTATAATTCGTTTTGAATTGACAATCTGGCAGATTAGCAACCTTGCAATGCAGCATGAGTATACCTTTGTGGAGCACGGCGATGTGATAACGGATAAATCGTGTACTAAATCAATAAAACAGTCCACATACCTACTAGACAGATCGTTTCCCTTTTAATCTTGAAGGAGGAACTGTCTTATCCAGTCCACTCCAGTCTAAATAGCTAAGCACCCACTAGTGGAAGGCACTCACACATGAACTGGGTTGGAAAATCACGTGGTATTTCACATGCATTCTGATTGGTTGAGAGGAAAAGCGGGGGCGTCTGGGAGACGTAGTCCAGAAAATATCAGGGAAGTATTGCATTAGGGCTCTGCAACAGGGAGAGATCCTCGACAGATACCCCGGGGACATTTCTCCTGCTTTCTGTCAGGTGCGTGATGCACGCACTTTGTGTCTTTATTTTGTTGCGTAAGACGTTGTCAGGTCGACCCATAAGAAAAAAACAAACACTAAAAGCGCCTTCACAACTGTCTTACAATAACCAATCAAATTTAGTGACAGTAAAATGGAATAAAGTACACTTAATATCCTATATCAATGACTAAAAGCCTTGACACACAAGTGTTTATTTGAAGCCTGGATCAACATCACTTTTCTTGTGCTGCTTTAAGACACCTTTCACAAGTGTTTAACCCTTTAAACCCTTAACACATTGGCACGATTTCTTTCAAAATCATAGGAAAAAAGGCCAAAAAAAAAAAAAAAAAAGCTAGTGAAAAATGTCTTGGTTAAAAAGGAAAAGCTAACTAAACTAAATTCATAATTATCCTACTTACATAATTAAAAATTATGTTACAGAATTATCATGAGTTTTTATTTTTCATTTTAAAAGAATTTGCAGGTTATTTTTTTGTATTGTACTTTTTACTAATTTTGAGGTAATTTCTTTTTTACATTATTCATTGTATTTTTCCATTTTTTAAAAAAAAAGAGAAATCAAGCCAATTTGGTCAGCTTTCATAGGGTTGAAGATCCTGCACACGCACTTCACAGACAGGTGTTTTCAATTATTTGCCTGATTGGACCTCTTAGGGAGAGTGTCAAATCTCTCCAGGGCCCTCCTCCCACACTGTGGAGCTTGTGGGGAAAAACCCGGAGCCAGCAGAGCAAAGCCACGAGGAGGAATCAAATCCTCAGATATGCTGCACTTTTGAAACTCTTGTGGGTCATCTCCACAGTCCTACCACTTTTTCTGTTTTTTTGTTTTTGGTATGAGGCATGTCTGACTTTATGTCGCCATGGCTTTAGGAGTTTCTTCATGTGTGCTGACAGCAACAGCAGGGCTTTAGATGCTTTCTTTTTTTTTGACAGTACAGCTGTGAGTGGTTCTCAATCCTGTTTTTTTATTTTTAAATGTATTAATTTATGACAAATATTTTGCAAACCTTAACTAAGCATTTTCTGTTGCCTCAGCTTAACCAAACTTTAACTGTAGAGCTGGCACTAAAGTATGTTTGGGTTACATTTTAAGCCACTGACTAACAGCCTTTTGTCACTTTTTAAACTTTTGTTTTTTTATGTTTAGAGAACCTTGGCTAATATTTTGTGCCATGTTTTTAAATTTAATAGGTAGAAAATACAAAAGAGGAGATACAGTGTTTTCTCCAGTATTGTATCTATGTAAAAAAAAAAGATTTGTGATGGCCCATGCACACAATTAAACACAAATGTTACATAAATACAGAGACATTCAGATCATAATAAATTTTAACTATCTTAGAAATGATTAAAATCATATCTTATCCCTGATCTCATCAGCTGTTGGCAGCACTGGATTGCTGATTGTGTTTTTTATGATCAGTACACAAATGATAAAGGAACCCGAATGAACCTGTTTCTATCTAAACCCAGAACTTTGGAAGCAATCTATTTGCTCTTACATTTGTCATTAAAACCAATTAAGACCAGCTGAGAATCCATAATGCCAGAATCTGTTGGACAAAATTTACAACATTGCAGGCATATCAAAAAACAAGGGAAGTAATCTGATTTATCTACATTCATCCACACTGATCCATGATATTTGCTTTAAAAAAAAGAAAAACAAGACATTATAAAGACTAAAACCACAATATGAATGTGTTTAAGAAGTGTGGGGTTAAGGTTAATTTATATAGGGGATTTTAATGTATGCACATTTTCATATTAACTAATTTTTAAACAGTGAGATGTTAACTTGTAATACCTCATTGCCAACCAATGTAAACTTGAAAATGTAAGGACAAATAACAGCAGCATCCCAGACTTGTGTGTGACGCTAACCAAAAAAAAAAAAAAAAGCCAAATTTCTGTTTTAAATCAAGCCCAAGGCACTTAAGAAATTATTATGTATTAAAGCTTGCACATTTAAACAATCACAAGGACAGAGGAAAACAACAACTCTTGCAGAAGATTTTTTTTTTAATTTCAGTTTATAGTTTGAGGCCAACAGTTTGTTTTTACAAAAATAATAAAAAGAAATTAAGTGTTATCTCCATACTGTAGAAAGAGTTGCATGACGAAGTCCCGGGGTTAGCTTGGCAGAGGCATTGCATAATTAGCAAAAAACAGACATCAACACAAGTAAAAACAACAGATTCAAGTAAAAAGTCATGTAATCACAATGAAGTCACATTAAAGCCTGGTGGCAATATTGGAAAATTAAGACTCTTGCTGGGTTTCACTTTTGTTCAGAGGAGTCAAACTGAACCCACGGCTCCGGTCCCTCTCGTGAACTCTGTTGTCCTCTTTCAAGACGTAGCTTGACAGGGAGGTGAACATTAAGACTTGGTGAACTGTTGCCTTTAAAAAATTCAAGTTGGTACTAAAATGTGAGGAAAATTGTAATCAAAAATTCTGGATGATGAGCCTGCAGCATCAGGCATGACATCTTCAGTGGATTTATGAACACGGACACACACCTTTTGTTCAGTTTAACTCCCCAGCTCTACATAAAGCCTGTTCAAATATATTAATTTACTTTCTTATCGCTGGTGCTATCGCTGGCAGCTGTGTCATAATGGCACTTCTCCACACATCGCCTTGGAAACCATCCTCTTACACGCTCTCCTGCTAAAAGGACGAAACAAAAAAAGAGTTTGACATTTGTTTCAGTGAATTTAGCCACTTAATTAAATAAGTCCACTATCTCACCTTTCATATCTTCCTCATTCAAAACTTTGTCTCCATACATCCACCATCTAAAGAGAGAGAAAAAACAATTTGGAGAATTCAAATGGACAAAAGAATTGTAGTTTGAATCCTCAATTAAATGCCCAACCATCCAGACTTGTAGATGATCGTTTTTGTTCGGCTTGAATTAACTCACTTGGTGCCACGAGTGGCCAGGATGGTGTCCCCCTTGTTGAGGGGGATCCTGGGCTCCTCAGTGCAGGGGGTTCTGAAAAAGGTTTGGAGACCTTTGCTCAGAGGGCAGCAAGCTCCGTTATAGTCCTCCACTGCCCGGTACTGGACCTGCTGACCGAGGCATACAAAGTAACTGGTTATTCTACCGCCCTGACCAAAACTTGAATTCAGACAAGTTACATATCAATGTTTATATTATAATGTCAATCTTTAACCTGGACCTTTTTTTTTTTTTTTTAAACATTTTTTTTGTGTCTAAGTGACAACCAGCAGTGGCAATTGTGCACCGTCTATTTACATCCAAGTAAAAGTGCTTGTTTTTGCCCCATTTCAAAAATTGCTGTCTCCATTTTTTTTTTTTTTTTTTAAATTTTATTTACACATATGTACACATATACATATATATACATACATACATATACACATATACACACACACCACAAAAAAAAACAACAAACAAACAAAAAAAAAAATTAATAATGTAGACACAAAACTGTGAAAACATGCTGAGAAACACTGTTTCCCCTCTATGACTTAAAACCTCTGACAACATTTCTGACATTCTGCATTGCATAAGTATTTCTATTGAAAGTACATCCAATCGCTTCTGTTAACATGAAGTACAGTTTATTAAATCACACAAATGTTTCTCTGAAGTCACACACATCCTCGCTAGTCCGGCCTAAAACCGACTCGTGTGTGTGTCTGTGCTACATGTAAATCGCAAAAAAAAAGGATGTCACAGTACAGATTTGACAGGTACTTACACTTCTCACTCGTTTATCTGCTTTCTGCTTCAGTTGCTCAATCTGTTTAAAGAGGAACAAGACAATTAAATTCTCCATTGCTCGACAATGTAACTTTTATCTCACTGTTAAACAGCAAACCTATTAAGAGTAGGACTCATTACAATACAAACCTGCTACACACCTTTTATACATTCTGAAAATTTAAAATAATTGATCATTTAATAAACAAATATGAAAAGTAATAGATAAATCAAACACCACCCAACAATGAACTGAACTTACAGTTAAGGTGTGCTGGTGACACTTGGGATGGACTGGCCATTCGATGCCATCACCCTTGGGCGTCCCTGACCACGTGAAAACTTGCTTGAAGTTCAGCCAGCGGGTGCCGAGGTCGTAAGGGAAGATAAATTCCTCCCCTGTTTGGTAGTGCTGTATTCTGTCTTTGGCCTGATGGAAAAAAAGGCACGGACAATGGTTGCGTGTGAGTGTGTCAATGGGACTGTGTGGTAGGGGTGGTGTCAAGTTTCTGTAATCGGCCTGCTGTGGTGTACTGAAGGATGATCGTGAAGCATGTTTGAATTAGTCATAAAAGGTACATTTTTAATTTAAAGAACTTTGACAATGAAGTTTGAAAACATGCTAGTTATAAAATACTTAAATACTGAGTGAATAAAATAGCACTCAGATGTCCTATATTATTGTTTGTAGATCAAACAATGAAAAACACAAAAAGTAATCCTAATCTAAAATTACACCGACATTACAAAATGTCATCACAAAACAAACACTGGAAATAAAAGACACATCTGACCTTTTCCTCGATCCAGGACTCGATCGAGGTCTTATTTCTAAGGATGACTTTCATCTGAAGAGGACAAACTATTTCAATACTGGAGTCAAATTATATTTTCCAAAATAAATGGTTGGCTTTGCAAGGTTAACGCTGAAATGAAAGGCGTACCTGTATGACGAAAAGCATACCAACTGCAATAGTGGTGCCAAGTGCCAAGCCTAAGGCAAAGAGTGTGGCAGCAAAGGCTGGCACACTGAATGGCATGAGGGGCTGGAACTGACGCACAGCACTCATATCAATCTTCACAGTGCTCCAGCCAAATGATATCTGCAGTGAGGAGACAGGTTGACATGGTAACATCAGTAAGGAATAATAACATGAATGCTGCTTGGAGAAAAGCCGTGTTGGTAGTAGCCTATCAAAAGCATGGTGTGGTGTGGTAAGAGGACTACTGACCCTCTCATACAGCTGCGTGTACATGGTCATGATGAAGATAATGGCAGCGTGTGAGCAGCCCAGTGGAGCCAGCAGCAAGAAGCTGGTGAAGTAGGCATGGTTCAGGTGGCCGCAGCAGTTGTTGATCCATGGGCAGTGGTGGTCCATCTTCATCACGCACCTAGGGTAAGGGAGGCAGAGGAGGAGAGGAGTGCTGGGGGAATTGACTGGTTGTTTGGGAGGACATAGAGTGACAAGTTCATCATCAGCGAGTCACACTGAATCTAAAAAAAAAAAAATAGATTTACATCACAAGCATGTGGTGTTAATCTATTTAACATCACATACTGTATATGACAATCGATTATGTGATGTGTCTCTGTGCAGCCTAAAAATGAATAAAAAGAGGAAATAACATGGGCAGGCCGTGTAAACGCACAAGCCAGTTGGCAATGGCTCATTGATTTCCGGCTAAAGTAGCGCTGTCTCTGTGCTGATTTGTTTTCTGTTAAGGGTTACTTCAATATTTTTCAGCCTGGGACCTATTTTTCCATGTTTTTGTCTACATGGGTCATGGATAAAGGGAAAAATCATTTTTTAACTGTTGTTCAGTACAGAGCAAGACTGCAGAAGCAGCAAAACAGGTTGCAATGTGACCATGTCGGACATGTATGCACTGCCAATTTACAGGTTGCTCAGGTTGTTATTCTAAATGTCTGACAACATTATTGAAAGGATCTCTACAGAGATACACATATTTGTTAAAGAATAAGATCCTTTTTGCCTTACCAGAAACAGCCCTGAAATAGCCAAAGAGAAACCCACCAGATTAAATTTAAATAAAAGGTAATTTTGTCATTCTTTCAAAGTCAACAGAAACAAAATAAAAATCTCAAAAGTCATCTTTGTTTGTCTTTCCACTGTTCCAACAATCACCAGCTGTTTCAGCTAAAAGAAACCCTTAATTCACACAGTTAGCTTTGAAAATATGCTGGTTCTAAATACACTAAAATAACTGTTTATTCAAAGAGTCTGGTGAGTTTAGAAATAGCAATTTCAGGGTCTCAACCGAAAAACATATCCCCAAATGATAACTTCTGTATTTTTTAACCAGGAACATATTTTTGTTTTTGTGTCTAAGTGAAAAAAGTTAACAATTTTTTAAATAGGTCCCGTATTGACCAAAGGTGCTGCAGTGTATTAGTGTATCATATCAGATCGTATCAGATGTTTCATATCTAACTGGGCAAATTAAGTGTTTATTTCAACAAAACCAGAGTTTGTGATCGCTGGAACAGTGGTGAGACAAACAAAGACAGTTTTTTGAGTCCTATGTTGTTTCTGTCCACTTTGAGAGAACTGTGTTTTATGATAATAAAATTGCTGTTTAATTCATGGGATTCTGGTGGCTTTGGCAGTAGTGATTTCAGGACTGTTTCTGGTTTAACAAACAGGAGATTTATAATAACAATCTGAGCCTATTAGTGGCACAAACTAGCACTTTTTGTGGACATACATTGACAGAGCACAAATGCCCTGAGTGATTACATCACAGCACTTTTTGTGGCTGCTGGCTGCAGCCCTCTTGCTCAATACTGGACCATTTTCAAAAATGATGTCCCCATTGGTCACTTGGACATGAAACATTGAAACATGGGAAAATAGGGTTCAGGTTGAAATATACTTAAGTTACCCTTTAAGTTAATCTCACACAGGTGAGATAAAACCTATTCCTACTTTGGTAATAAATGTAGCTACCTGTTACACTTGCGACAATGGTGGGATCTGGGGGCCTTGTACCCTTGGCACACTCTGCAGTACTGTAGGTACTGGATATCCTGTGGATTCTCCTGCTTTGGGATAAACAAATAAGTTAAATGTCCATCTTTACTGTGATTAAATTGTTTCACTCTACATAACATCTTTAAATGGTAATTTTGCAAACATGGTTCCAGCCTATTCTTTACACTGTCAATATGAACAAAACCAATGGAAAATGTCAAAAGCCAGAGTCCTTAAGGATCCTTACTGGTTTCCAGCCAAGAGGGATGTATCCAGGTCCAACAAACATAGCATTGAAGTAGTTGTAGAGGATGAGAACAGTCCAGTTGAGGAGCATGATGAAGTTAATGCTGCCTCCTGTCGTGTCTAGCGGCCAGTACCAGATAATGGAGTCCAGAATTGCCATGGTGGAGCATATAGCAATGACAGACAGGGCTATGACTGGGCCCCAGTGGCACAATCTTCGAACCTCATGGAGGTTCTGAAATGTCACAAAACTTGCCAAGAAATTCATCTTTTTCCCCCAACAAGGTTAGTAGTAGTATTTTGGTTAAGTTCCTGAAATGTAACGACCAAACTTCAATGTGTTACTTTTTTCCTCTGCTATCTCGCAAAGTCGGCGGTGCAGGTGATGCACATATTTTTCCTCGTCGTCTGAGTACCCAGCAGCTAGCCTGGTGTTGGGTCACTGGGGCTCTCTGTGTCCCATTGTTCCTTGCCCTGGCAAAAAGCTGCATCATCTCCTGCCGATCTATGGAGCACACTATCCTTGTGACAGACTCAAATTCCCCATCTAAGAGAAAGAGAGCGAGAGAGAGACATTATAAATCACCAGTTAACTGCATCTTGTGATCCAGTGACCAAGTTTGTTGTATATGTACACCCAGTTTTCAGTTTATGAAGTGCACCTACCTATAATACAGTCAAATATAACAGCCCTGTAATACCTTCGTGAAGATTATAATGTTCAGTTTTGTGTTTTAGAGGCGTTTCTTTAACTTTGGTCATTTTGGAGACTATAACTTGTGGTGGTGTTGGACTTTAATGTTACTCCAATATTTAATACAATCTTATTAACATAAATGAGATGAAGAATGTATGTTATGTTTTTTTCAATCTTATTTTTACAGAATCTTTGATTTGTAGGGTTACGCTGACTACAAAACTTTAATCTTTTAAAATGTATATATATATATATATATATTGTGTTTAGGCTCCTCTACCATATTGTGATAGTGTAAATAACGACACTGGGAGGGAGTTAAGTTTTTTGATTTGGCTTCGGAAAAGGACATTTAACTTTAAATGGTTGTATTTTGTTATTATTGAAATAACCCTTAGGACCCAAAAATTCAAAGGATGGGTGCATTATAAATGAAAAAAGTTGTTGCCCTCATTTTGGTGTCACCTTAAACTATAAGCCTGGGACATTTCAAAACAGGATTAAATACTTAATGAATGCAGTTTTTGGGCTATTAAACGCTACTCATTTGAGTTGTTGTAAACTGGCTGATTGTTTTAAGTCTTTTGTTTGTAAAAAATCTTTATGTTGTTTGTTTTTAACTTTTGCTGCTGTGTTTTAATCTGTTGGTCTTCTATGTTAAATTTGTTAGGCTGTTGTCTTGGCCAAGAATCCCTTGAAAGGAGATTTGGGAGTCTAAATGGAACTACTTCTGGTTAAATAAAATTTAAACAAACACATAACAAGAGGCTTCCATACATGATTTATCATCGCCAGTCACTTTGAAATATGGTTATTTATGATTTGGGAAGGGTCATGCATTTTCCCCCAGTAATTTAGGGAGGCTCAAGGAAAAATACTTGAGTGTCATGATATTTAAAAAAAAAAAAAGTCACACCACAGCCACCCTCTTACCTTGATAAATAAAGTACAGTCCCTAAGAAACATCAACAAGTAGCTAAAAAGCTAATGACTTTAAAGCCAGCACACCAAACGTGACCACATAATAATATCTTAAAGTAAGTACCGTTTAAGCTGCTTTTCTAGATAAGTGACTCACAGGGTGGGTGCACAGCCATAATATTTGCCCAACGGAAACTAAACTAATTAGCCAAGCTAGCTAATTCGCATCAATACACAAACATAGCATTTCTACATTATCTGCTACTGTACGCATTATCCATCGTTCCACAGGCCACACAAGTGTGACCTCTCTGGTAAATACATAAATAAACTACGTAAATAATTATGTATTTGACAAACATTTTGATTCGGTTTTGCACCGGGGCTAACGTAACAGCAATTAGCTTGTTAGCTAGCTTGTTAGCCGGCTTGAAAACACAGACGTATTAGGCGGGATAACAGCCTCGAGGCGCAGAGAGGAAACACGGATAATATTGCATCTTAAAGACATAACGAATGCTCACTGGTATACGTATATGCATATTTTGTATGGATGGGGAAAAAAACTGTCACTTTAAATTACCAACCTGGCCACTTCCTTGGTTTTTTCTTCAATTTCTTCTGAGAGGAACCTTCCTTATGGTGTCTCAGAAAATAATGCCCTCAACCCCTTGTGGACACTTTTAAATCGAAGCAAATTGCACTGAACCATTGCAGAATTTCAAAAATACTTTATTTAATGACGTTCGCTAAAAATAAACGTGACTGATATTTTTTTTATCAGCTATCTGAACCATTTTTAGCGTCGGAAAAAATAAAAAAAAGTCAAGTTCCTTGCCGGGCACATTACACTGCGACTCAAGGAAGGGACTCCATTCGAGACTTGTTGTTATTAGCCTGAGCTAACTGTCAACCAGAGAGCTACTTGTTTAAAACCTAAACTCCAAAATGTCGTCAGACTTTGAATCTTACGAGCAGGACTTTGGGACCATTACAGCAGAAATAACCAACAAAGTTGGAAGAATTCCCAAACTAAGCGGAGGTAAGTTAAACAAATTAGCTGAGCTCGTTGAGCTGGAGCTAGCTAACAGTTAGCTGGTATCTCTCAGCTCAGAAGCTAACGGTAACAGGTGTAGCCTACTTTAATGGTGTGTCATTTCAATAATTTACTATATTATTGTGTAGAAGAAAATGTAAAAGCATTAATGTTAAAACGCAGCTCGAGTATATTCTTGACTCTTATGTAAAAAGCTGACTCACGTGTTGCTGACTCTAATGAATTTAGCCTGTGTGACAAATGTGTAACACTCATCTTAGTGGCAAAATAACATCGTATTTTTTCCTGCAGTTGAGGTATGTGTGTTTATTTAAGCTACTGCCTCAGTTATTTTTTAGTTTTAAGGGGCGGACAGAAGTATTTACTCACTTTTTTTTAGTTTATTAAAAGTATTTAAGAGCATAGAAATTAATAAATAGGAAATTGATTTTCACTGGCATTTCTAGGTGGCACACCCAACACAGCGTCATCCCTTTGACTTATATTGATGAAACCTAAATGTTTTTTACTTTAATGGACATTACAGGGAACCCACCGTGAAAAACAGCAGCCTTCTGCACCAAAATAACACTACACCCATGAAAACATTATCAAACAAAGGGTGTCATCTTATAACAAGAAATCAGACCTGGGTTTGGATGTCAGATTTCTGTGTATTTGCATGTGGTTTCTTTCAACACTTCACAGACATATAAGTGAGGTGATTGGGTCACAGTTATTTGTCCTTGGATCTGTGTTATGTCTGCAATGGACTGCCTTTTGCTCAGTAGATGCTACAAATGCTATATCAGTTATAACCCATATGACTGAAATGTAAAAGTTTATATAGAAAATGAATAGAAAAATAAAAGGTTAAAGGACATAATGAAAAATTCTATGTCAGCCAAATTGCCAATGAAGTATTCAAGTGAGAGTTGAGTCCACATTTATTGTTTATTCATTTATTGCTGTTTGTTGGGTTTGCTTTAATAAAAGTATTAGTATTATTATATTTCTATTTTCTACATTGATTGTACTTATGCAGCCAATGTAGGTTCCATAGTCACATGGCTGGGACTGATGTACAGCATCTCAGCGTATTTTCAAAGGCTGAGAAACAGCATGCTGTCACTGTAAGTTAATTTTCATAGTGGCAGTCAAAAGTATAGGCAATTCTCAAATGTTTCATGTTTTATTTTACTTGTTTGATTGGATGGATACATGTTCATTACCAAAGAACTTTGCAATCAGTGTCTTGTTTAATAACTTTCATTGACAGATTTTTGTTTAGTTAATATTAAGTGTATTAAGTCAATAAATAGGTGGAAGAAATGGGGATGACATACAGCAGAAATGATCAGTCTGATGTGAACTTCCAACCTGATCACAAATGTTGAGTCCTGTTCAGAAGTCCCTTATTTGTCAAATCTAGCAAATGTATATTTGATATTTCAACCAAAGCAAACACTGTGAGGTTCGGTGTCTTAATAATAATAGGCAGCCATAGTGGTGTACCATGAGAAACCTAGTGGCACAAGCTTTAATCTCACACAGAGTGAAAAAGGCTTTATGCCTGAGAAAAGTTTCCCTTTTTTATCATAAAGCCTAAGTTCATCCATAATTATTCAGGTCACCAATAAGAGTGTTACAGACAAACAGCCGTTTGAAGGGGAGTAATTACGTAATACAGGCTGCACATCATAACTTTGTGAACTTAAGTGTGTCCCTCAGTGTGGAGCTGACCTTTTTTACCAACCAAACTTTATTATTGATTAGGTTTTAATGTTATTCAGTAAGCACACTTTCATTGGCCTATTTTTTTCACTCAGACCTTATACTCTTGTATTCAAATACATGAGTCTGTTCCCCTGCTACATATAGCCGTTAAAAATAGACAGGATCACTAAGCCATCACTGTGCCAGTATGACGCAGTTGTGCGCTCTAGCCTGGTGTTTACAAAATGTCAGTAAATACATTTAGAAGTGTAGGTAAAATAGTCATGAAGGTTGCATTTTTCTAAGTATGTTAAAATAAAAACACAGAAACAGAGCCATTCTGCGCAGCTTATCTGAATGTAACAGCCAGTGTTTAAATTCATTGTGCCACCGATTGGGCAGTGGTTAACACTGTCGCCTTACAGCAAGACGGTCACAGGTTCAAACCCAAGTTGAGGCGAGGGTCGGACATTGGGTGGGGGGTTTGCAAGTTCTCTGTGTCAGTGTGGGTTTTCTCTGGGTTCTCAAGCTTCCTTACACAGTCCAAAAACATGCACGTTAATTGGTGAATCTAAATTGGCCATAGGTGTGCATGTGAGTGTGAATGGTTGTCTGTCAGCCCTGTGATAGTCTGGTGACCTGTCCAGGGTGTACCCTACCTCTCGCCCAATGGCACCTGGGATAGGCTTCAGCCCCCCCAGTGATGCTTAAGAGGATAAGCAGTTATGGACAATGCATTTTTAAATTCAGTGGTATTTTGCATTGTATACACTGCATGATTTTGAATTAAGATCAACTGCACAAAGCCATAAAGATGTGATAAATATCATGCATAGCATAGATATTTGCTTATAGAATGAACTACTGTATATGCAATTCATTGTATTGTCCACGACTAGTTTGTTTTCAGTTTTGACGGCTGAAAGCTGCCTCCAACCCCGACTTGGAACATTTATCTCAGACTTGCTCATTGGCTTTTCAAAGGACACTGCCTCTCACAAAACCTTGCCTGACTGAATATTTCTGGTTTGGAATTGGCATGTTTGAAGCTTCATGGCAGCCCATTCCACAGTGTAATTCCACATTGCTTCCTCTCACCATCTGTTGACTGTGTCAGAGTAAGCCCATATGAATATGCACAAAGCCAGGAAACACATTACAACCATAAGTAGTCGTTCAATGTCTTCTGCCACCAACAGAATAGTTTACAGTTGAATTTCAATTCCCTTCCTCCTCATTAAGGTTTTTCTTCTTTCCTTTTCTTAAGTCCTTCTGGCTCTTTTTCCTGAAGTGGCTGAATTTTTCCCGTGGTTTGACAGCCCTCTATTTAATACGTTAATATAGCTCCAGACAAAGGGCTTTTGTCATTGCTGTTGTTGCATCTCTCCATTTCACATGTGCACAATTGCTGATAATGGCCAGAGCGTGTGGAAAAAATGTCCTTGACTGTCTTCATTCATGTAACAATCAAGTGAATATGTGTTTATATATTTATTTGTTACCATCCCCCTAAACCTCAGGTTCAAGGAAGATTTGAATAAGAATACAGTGAAATGTTAGGCCTTGTTCCATGAAACATGAATGACATTTTTGTTTTACCTTTGAGTGTTTATGGCAAGAGAGTGCCTGTCAATCATTGCAACTCAAATATGGAACATTTGTTAGTTAAAAATTGTTTGGCAAACCCTACTTCGTTTTTGTTTGCTTTACTTCTGTGAACAAAACTCCTCATCCGTCCATCAGCAGGTTGTAGTCTTGGTAAATATCCATACATATTTCACAGCCCTGCAGCCCGGGCCTGAGTCTGAGCAAGAAAGCACCATCTCACCTTTCAGTGAATCGCCTCTGGCCGTTCACTGTGTAGGTTGTGAGGCTGAACACAGTTTTTAAAAATGAATTTGAGGACAGGCAAAAGGTAATGTTGGCCCTTGGTGCCTGAGCAATGAAGATCTTGCCTTAGTTTTTTTTTTTATGATATTAAAGTCCCACAACTGATAGCCTTGTGGTTTGCCTTGAAACTTGTTTACTTTTCATTTTAGTAATTTAAAATGATGTCAAATATTTATCAGCGTAAAGGTTCGACTCATGAGTCTTGATTTATTTGATTACAATATATTTTCAATTATTTGTTTTTTTATAAATATATATGAAATTGAGTTAATCCAAAATAATTGTTTTAACAGATAGATACTTACTTACTGCTTAGTTTAGGAATATAATTGGAATTTTTTGAATGACTTTTTTTTCAAGAGAGTAAACAGATTGGTTGTAATCTGTCTTGGATCACCTGTAATATTGACTGCTAATATTAACATTGTCCTTTCAAAAAATCTGACAGAACTTATTTACTAAGATTGGCTGTCTTTCAAAAATATTAATTGCTTTCTGTAGTTCCCTTTTTTCCTGCCAGTCATCATCTGAATTTGCTGAAATGTCATTGTTTTGTTTCAGCAGACAGTCACTTCACGGTGTGTGTTATCTACGGCGGTTTGTAGTTCTAGTCACACTAGAAACAAACTGTCTCAGATTTAGATTTCAAGGACACTTGCAAAAGAAGGGCTCAGAGGAGAAACAGAGTTTTTCAAGTAATATAAGTTGTGACTATCTGGCCCGAAATTACTGACTCGTTGAACTTTGATTTGTGACTAATTTATTCATACACTCCTGTATAAAATCTAGGCACAAACCATATGAGCACCCCCCATGACGTGATATTCTTGGCCTCGCAAGTGGAAATTTTCAGAGAGCTCTGAGTTCATGACTTTACATGACTTCCCATATCCTAAACACGAGTTCACAAGTTCCATTTGAACACAGCAAATGACACAATGACTTATACTTAAATCAAACAGTATGCATAGCAAATATGTACTTTATGTTGTGAACTTTCCATGGATGCTATTTTCCCGCAATGCAATGAACAGAAAGAATGAGGGAGCTGCTCAAAGCATAAAGTCTTAAAACAGACACTTTTCTTTAACTTGTAAATGCATCGAATCATTTTCTGTATATGCTGTTTCTTTTTGTACACTAACTCATAATCACTTTAATATGCCAATCAATGTCATATGTTGACTTATTATATAGTATGAGTTTAGGAAACGTGCCAATGGTCATGACTCTGGGACACTGAGTCATAGCTCGTATTATTAAAAAAACTCCTGTACTTTTCCTACTATCAGTCAAAATGTTTAAAAGGCCCATCAATTGTTGCAATATCTAATGCTTCGTTGAGTGAATTTTTTATATTAACAACTAAATGCTTGAAGACTGTAAAATGTTTAGTATTTCTACTGTAAACTCTGTACTAGGACTGCTGTCCTAAGTCTTAAGATGCAGTAATGAGTAAGTGCTTTTGCACTCCTGGTTCTGTCACCTGGATGTTAATGGTTTTTTTTTCAGTGGTTAACAAAAGCTGAAGAGACTTTAACATTTTGCTCTGTTACATAGAATATGTTAGTAAATACCCCACATGTGGATTTTGAAGCTTTTACATGTCACAGAAAAAGATGGCTGCTTAAAGGTGACTAAATGAGACTACAGAACGTCATCACATTGATCACAGGTCGACAGCCTCGCTGTGGTGGTGATGCTGAATTCATGCCACTGTGGAGTAGTTAGTCTGTAGCCCAACGTTAGCTTTTTACTTGTGGCAATTGCATTTAAGCTTCAAAAATCATAAAATTGTTTTTAATTTGTGAAGATGATCTTGCTGGACAACGTGTTTAAATATCATAAGCTTCTGTTTGCCACAGCTTTCTGCAACAATCCAAAATCCAGTGGAAAAGTACCTTTGGCTCTTTGATCTGGGAACCAGGGCAACTCCAGCCTCAGTTTGCCCTATGAAAACAAAACCCAAAACATTATCCATGAACCATTCTATGTACATTATTTTTAAAAATTTTGATTAATTGGTTAATCATCTTAAACATGTTTAAAAGAATTATGACATTACTCACCAGAGTTCAAACTGATTCTTAAAATAGCTTATTTTGTCTGACCAGCAATCAAAAAACATGTAATTCATTTGAGAGTTTGTAACCAGCAGGTATTTCTTGATATATGGCTTTAACAATTGTTAATCTCTGACCAGTCAAACACACCTTGTCATGTATATCAATATCTGGGTAAATCTGTCCTTTACTGAAAAAATCAAATCAGATAAAGCATGTTGTGTTAATGATGCTTGCTTCAAAAGACTTCTACTTTCCATGTGCTTCACTTGTATGGCAAAGATCTAATTTCAGAACAAGGACCAGTTCTTGAATGTGCGGAAATTAAGTGTTAGTGTTGCTGCCTTAAATAACGATGGGATGTACTGTGGTTTACATGCCTCTTTGGAGCTCTCGCAAGTCGTAATGAGTTTCAATGGGTAATGTGGAAGAGCAGCCACGGGGTGAGGAGCAGAACGGCGCGTTAGTCATTCTGAGTGGGACTCATACTTCTGGCAAGTGAGCAAAGCTGACACCTCCCTTCCCTTTGAGTTGGCACGAGGTGTCTCACTGCTCCTCAACAGAAACCAACAAAGGCCTCATAGACGCCAATAACTAAGAGACATCAAATGTTGGCTCGTCGTGTAGAGAGAATGTGTAAATATATCTTCAAATGTGTCCTCGTGTGTTGTTTTCTCCCAGTCTTTCTTTCTCTCTCCCCCTCTCTTCCCCCGTTGCGGGGGAGTTAGGTTGTTGTCATGAAGCGCTGTTCCTCTGTCGGCTGATCAATATGTTGCTGTTTTTTTTCTCTTTCAGAGGAGAAGACACAGCTGGTTCTAAATGTCGACAAACAGCTTGAAGAAGTCAGAGAGTTGGTATGTCTTTGATCAGTAATTTTCTCCTCTTCCCATTTCCTAAATAATGAATTTGTGGAAAGAGGGAGGGGACAATTTTCACTGGCACCAGACAACAGCACCTGTATTATCCTGGTGGTGACATGACATGCAGACACACACACGCACACACACACTTCACATGGCGGAAAGGAGGCTTCCTCCTCACATGATTACTTTCCAGTAATCTGCTTTTAAGTGACACCCCTATGACACATTTCAAGCCATTATCTTGAGGTGGGAGTCTTCATGTTGCTGTTTAAAAATGAGCAAAGTCACCTGACAGAGACAAATTGTTGTTGCAGTTGTCTTGTTATGTCACAGTGATTAGTTTCCTCCAAATCCGCCACAGAGAGACCTGTCTAGCCATGCCTCAAATGTACTTTTACTTCATTCGCCGTGACATCGTTGGGCCCGTGCATGTCGCTGCAATGAAGGGGCGCTCATATTTGATTGTGTATTTATTTACAGAACAGCCTTCCTCTGTCGCAACTTTTATCACGGCTGAGCGACGTGAGCGGGAGGCTTTTTCTTTTTACAATCAACATTGGAACACATTAAAGTTAATGTAGCTGAAGTAACTCGTTTCAGAAAGTTTAATATTTTCAGAGTTTTCACAATTTCTATCTTGAGCAGCTCTGTGTAAGACTTTGCAATACAACATTTACAGAAATGCATAGATGGTAAGAGAATGCTCATTATTAGATAGGGAGGCCTAGATTTTTCAGCATCTGTTCAATCATGCACATCTCACCAGGTTGGTTCCTTAACACTGTGATGTAAATTTGGATCAGAATGAACTCTAAATCTGTCGTTTTTGTGGTTTTTTTATATTCCGAGTTATGTTTTGGTTGTGACATAGATGGTAAAGTGTGGTAACTGTATGAACTGTGGGTTTTAGCTGGAGCAGATGGACCTGGAGGTGCGGGAGATCCCCATCCAGAGCCGAGCCATGTACAACAGCAGACTGAAGAGCTACAAGCAGGAGGTAGAGAAGCTCGAGAAAGACTTCGTAAGTACTTATAAAATCTTTTTTAATGGTTGGTTGAATGTTTAAAATTTAACATGCATCATCAGCATATAGAAAATCCTCTTTTGAAATGCAACTATCAAAATGTGCATCTAAAATATACTATTATGCATGACATACTGTAGTCTCAAGATGCCACCATCTCAAATCTCTTGTGGTTCACACATATCCATTGTTTGCCCCCTCAACCAAACTCCCTCTCTCGCTAACACGCTATCTCTCTCTCTCTCTCTCTCTCTCTCTCTCACTCTCTCTCTCTCTCTCTCTCTCTCTCTCTCTCACACACACACACACACACACACACACACCCATACAGCCCGACGCTGAAGCTCAGTGGTACATCCACTGAGGTTAATTCTGAGTTCATATTTGAACTTGCAAGTAATGCCTATTGAGAACAGGTTGTGTGTGTTTGTGTTGTTGCTGCAGAATCTGGCCTTGTTTAGTAATTCATAAATCACTGTATGTCTTGACTTGATCTCCAAACTCTATCAAAGCTTAATGAACAGCCTAGCCTTATGGGTCGTTTTGCTTTTAGTCCACATTGTTGGCTACCAATATTACTCAAGGTATTTCACTTAATCAATAATATAGCAGAAATGAGCCGTTGTTAAATGTAATTCCAATTTTTGAGATTTCATTTTTATCTTACTTTTTGTAACCTTTTCTTTAACCCTAAATTGAAAAAAGATCTTTAGTTTGTTGTTTGCATTCAAATCTTAACCTCGCGAAATTATTTATCTTTAATGATATCTTCATTTTTTTTTGTTGTCTGTTATTGTTTTCTGTTGTCAGTTTTGTTGTGCTGGTGCTCACAACACTATAGTAAACCCGTAGTGTAAGTGTAACTGACCTTGAGCTTGTGAGCAGAGTCCCTCCACGAGTCAAATGTGATGTGAAATAAATCCACTACCTTAGATTGGGCTAGAAAAATAAATATTTAAGGTTTAAGGAGGTTTAAGAACTTTTAGATCAGAACGTGAGGGATAGCTGCAGCTTTATACCCGGTTGTTAATGTGGCTCGAATGAAGTTTTGTTGCGTTTGACTTTGGCCCAATTGACAACAAACCTTTCTTATAACATTAAAATGAATTGAAGGTGTAGCTTTCCTCTCAAATGTTAACTTTTTCTTTATTTTTGTAGGGATGGGAGATATTGAGAAAATCAAATATCACTTTTTTTTAACTAAATACCTCTATTGTTTTTTGGGGGAATATTGGAGGGCGGACTTTCACAAAATATTTACACAATGACATTTTTGATAAATATCATGGCAATATCACAACATCGGTATAATATCCATATATTGCCCAGCCCTATATTGTTGGCTTGCTAATGCTTGAGGGAAGGGATTGCAGGAAGTGATGGTGATCATCAACGTATCATTAAAAACTAAATTTTAGATTTTCTGTCTTCAAGTAATGTTGTTATGATACTGGAACTTTTAACTTTGATACTCGATTAACTGATATTTGTTTTTGGATACCATTTTTAGATACCATGTGGAAAAAAATCTCATTTAGGGAATAAAATTCAAAAAATCTTAATCAAAATATAAATATAACAAGACTAACATAACAAGGATGACTTTTCTTTTCTTGGTTATTAGCAGGATTATAGCAAACATGAACAATAAGGGAGCGCACGATAGTGCAGCTGGTATATTGATACTGCAGAAAATGAGCACTGAAATTGTTTTAAATATTTAAATTAGAATCGGTGAATCAATATTTTTGACAACACCACTTCAAAGTAAAGACTAGCAACTATAAAATGTTTTGTGTTCGTTACAAAATAAAATGCAAATTGTAAGAAAAAAACATTTAAACAAAGTGGTCTTATCAATGAGAAACTGAATGTTCTTTTTAACCTTTTTTGTGAAATAATGCAGTGAATTATGAGAAAATTCTCATTTGTATTTTAACATTTCGTGTTTCATACTACCATCGCTAATGTGCCTACCTGCCACTGACCAACAAAAATAATCTTAATTAAAACCAGCCACTTTTTCACCCTAATCAGTATCTCAAACATTTCTTAATACGTAATGTCATTCACCACCGTTCTTTGTAAATGTGTATTTAATTAAATGTGGGATTATAAAAACATTTCCATCCCAGTCCATCACTGCTCCAACTGCAGAACAAACAAGTAAACACGCATAAACAACCCATTTGGATGGCGATATCATGTGTTAGTGGTCTGTGAGAACACCACAGCGACAAGCTAACCGAGATCACAGGAGGAGATCTCCTAGCCAAGACAGTTTACTTTCCTCGCCATGGGCATTTAATTGGCTGACGATTAATCTTTAACTTTTCTTCTCCCCACACTTACCGTGCTTAATCATCAAGCAGTTAACACCTGCTGTGGCCAGTATTGGTGCAAATTTTTCCATCACTTGCATTTGTACGCCTGTCTTAGGGGCAAAATGAAAAAATGTTTGTTTAACCTGGAAAAAGTTTTAATTTCCTTCAACCACTTAATAAAACAAAATGTTGCACGATTATTTCTTATTTCTGCATGTTTGTGTGTCATGGCTCGCAATACTGAAACGCAAAGCAGAAGGTAGCAGTAGGATAGTCCTAGTGGATAAAGAATAAAAGAGCATTGCCCTGCTTGTAGCTGTGACTCCCCAGTTTAACAGAGTCATTTTCATTTTTACACCTCTGTGTGTGGTGTGGTCAGATCAGCGTGCATTTAAACCAGGATCACCCACCTCACACAGTAACATCTAGTACATCTGGTCTCCCGTAAATCTGGTAAAGTGTTCAGAAGGCAAGAACTTCAGCCCCCTCAGATGTGCCTCAGATGTGCCAAATGCTATAGCCGAGCTCAGCCTCTCACTTCCTGCAGGCCCGGGGAGGACATGACACTCGGCTCGAAAGGCGTCTAGTGGAAAAAAGGCAATCTCCTTTCTTTTTAATGTAAAAAGCTCCGGCTTTGTTGTGCTTTCCGTGGATATCAAGGCCTTTCCACTCCCTCACTACCCAAGCTCCCCCCTCAACCCCACCCCCTACTGGCCTCCCATGGGTGTCTCCCCCCTTAACCTGCTCTCTCATCCTCCCATTCACCCGTGGTTTGAAGTCTTCCTACCACCGGTGTGCCAGCTTGAGACCTCATTCTTGCTCCTTTCCAGACAGGGCCCAAGTCGACCTCAGTAACCCAGCCATTTCATCCAGGAAGACAACTTATCAAACGGGCATCCCAAAGGTGTATATATGAGATGTAGCTTTGTTGGCTCTGCCCCGGCAGCTTCATTGCGATAATAGAGGGGACAGTGGGGGTCTTAAAGGTGCTGGGTCGTGACAAACAGGCATTGCAAAGGGGATGCCAGCCTGAGCAAGTCAGAGTGTGAAAAAAAAAATTAAAAGAACAATGAAAATCCCATTTGATGGAGTCGTCTTGTCCTGGTCAGGGGAAGCAGGGATGGCATGGCTCTTAGCAGTGCCTTTGATCAGGCAAAGGAGAGGCCCAATGTAAGCTTAATTTAATGAAATCTATCGGGTAAACAGAGCCACCTTCCTCAAAGGGCCACGCTTGGTCCGTCCCAGTAGGGAAGGTGGGGGTCTGCAGATGTCTGCTGTGTCTCAGAAAACACAATCCACTTTTGAGGATGTGGGTCATATGATAGACCGTTGCTAATTGTAACTGTGTGACGCCACTGACATGGGCCTAATGAGGTGTCCTGTCACTCCAGGAAACTCTATTGTCAGTACAAAGTTTATTATCAAAGCCCTTTCTTTCTTCCCCTTTTTAAAGATATTCCAGGTTTAGTTGTTAGGTCTTTTCTTAAATATTGTCAGTAAATAGAGACATTTTTTAGTCTTATAGATTTAAGTGAACATGTAGTTAACACTGTGTTTTAATTAGAACTACAACGATTAATTGTGAAGTTGTCATCTATTAACAACCAACTAATTGTTAATCGACTTATCGTTTTGAGTACTTTTTTAAGAATTAACAAGTCAAAATTCTCTGATTCAAGCTTCTTAAATGTGAGTATTATCTGGTTTCTTTACTCCTCTGTGACAATAAACATATAAATATCTTTTGGTTGTGGACAAAAGAGACTTAAAGATGTCATCTTGAACTTTGGAAAAAGACGATTAACATTTTCTCACCATTTTCCAGCATATTAAAGACCAAACAACCAACAGATTAACTGAAAAAGTAACTGACAGATTTATCGACGGAGAAAATAATCATTAGTTGCTGCCGAGCAGAGCTATAGTGATGATCGATTTGTTGTCAGCTATTAAATTAATTGCCAACTAGCCAACTTTTTTTTAAATTGAGAAAGTAATCGACAGATTAATCGACAATGGAGAAAAATGTTAGCTGTACCCCTGGCTTTAGCTGATTTTAAATGCCATGACGACATTGTTTAAACAAAATTGAAACAACAATGTCTAATCCTACAGCTTGTTTAGTAAATTAGTTGAATTTGATAAGAGCTTTCCTTGACAGTAGTTACAAGCAACTTTTCCGCTCTCTCTTAAATACTTCTCAAAGTTAGTAATAACATCTGTATCCTATTTTCAATGCAGCCTTTGGAAGTGTCTCTTCATAATGTGTTGATTTTACTGTCAGGCATTGCTATACCTCCCACGCGCGCTGACTGCTTTGGTTGTTGATCTCTTTTAGCAGCAGATGGCGCTGTTGCTCTAAGAATTTTCTTCCTCTTAAGGTCCAGGACAAGGACAATATTGGGCACGTTTGCCAATTACTTTTGCCTTTCTGATGTATGAGTGGACTTGCTATGATAAATCCTTCCACTTATTACAATGCCTGACCTCATCCTTCATGCTTTGTAATAGAGATTGAAAATAATGTTACCAAAAATGTCCTTGCTGTAAATGCCTTTTTAATACAAAGTGACTTGTAGTAGTCTGGTTTCCAACTTATATTTTCTCTAGTTTGTCTCTGCCCAGTCAAGCTCTGAAAGTTAAATATGGAAGAAAACATAATATGAATGTTAAAGTTCCCTTTCCTTGGTAAAGAGAACTGTAAACATTTCATGCTTAAACTTTCTCATCTACTCTTCCAATTAATCTTTCTGACATAAGGTATTACTTCTAAAATGTCCCCTAGTTAGGTTATGTTTAAGGTGTTGAATTGAATTCATTTTACTTTCTTTTGTTGTCTTTTCAATATAGCAAAAACACTTCAGGTCCAAATTTGAGAGGCTTCGTGTTCAGTGATCCATGACTCCTTATAATAGTGAATTGTCATTAAATACCAATCTCCGACAAGTTTTATTGTAGAATACTTCACTTTTTTAATTCTCATTCAGTGGGAATGGGTGCAAGTAAAAGTCAAGGCAGTTTTGTCGATAACTCGAGAGATTAATTTATTTTATCATCCCTAATAAAAAGAAAGCTATTGTTGATTTTTCATAATATGCTGTATACTATGTCACCAAATACCATTCATTATCAAGCATCAGTGTTCCTTTTGAAATGCATATCATTACCTGATTTTTTATATGAGATTATTCACAATTCAAAAAGTAATTACGAGATGTGAAAAATATGGTCAACTTTTGAGTCACCGTGAGTACAGTACATACCTTTTTTAAAAGTAAGGTTTTAAAATTACAATGAAATAATTGTATTCTTTCTCAGTCATTCCTAGCTTCATTCATTCCATTATAGATATTGTGTTTGTGTTATTGCAACTGTCACAGGGATACAACTATCCTCTCCTAATTTCTGATTGTCCACTGAGGTATTGTTTGGAGTTACAGTCACGGTCAAGTGCAACGTCTGGACTGACTTTTTCCTTTGAATAAAAACCTTTCAGATGGAATGCCTCCTAGTGTCTGCCCAGGGAGACAATTAATGCATTTCCAAAGAGAAAGTCAACCTTGAAATATTGAACAGCTTATTTGCCAGGTACATAGAGGTGAATGAAATGAAAAGGCTGTTGGTTCTGATTCCATTTTTTCGTTTCTTGATTTTCTTTTTTTATGTCTAGATATGAGTTTCACAAGTGGTTATAAGTGACCTTCTAGAGATAACTTGGAATTTAGCTTTCAATTGCAGCAAATAATGAGTGCTGTATATAATGAATGGGCTCTTTGGATCTTCTTAAGAACAACTTGTAAATGAGGAGAAATGGTCTGATTGAAATGTGGAAATACAAATAAGATCAGTTAATGATTCAATCGGATGTGTATCAAACGGGAACATACCTCAGACGAGGCCAAGGAAAACTGCCGTAACTCGTGATTTTCATTTGGTCCCCTATTATCGGAATGAATTAACTTGTTGTAGAAGAACTAATGAATGACTCTTGACTTTACCACACACAGCTCAGGCTGTAGTTGCCAGTAAGAATGCTATCACAAGTTTTCCATAAGCCTCTTTTCCTGTTTCCAAACCCCAGAGCTATTTGTTGCCTCAGCATCTGAAGGTCATCCATGATCTGTTCATCATTGGCAATAAATTAACATTTTAGCATTTTAACATTCCAGGGTATTGGAAATGCCATGTGAAGTATAGAGTATTGTCTCTATGTACATGCTGTTCTAGGTTGCAGTTTAGTGTGTGAACTGTTTTTTAGTCTTCACTCAATGACAATTATGTTTATTGTTAATTAATCATTTTTTGATTAATTAGTTGTTAAAATGTCAGAAAAATGTTGATTGGTGTTTCCCAACGCCCAGTTTTTTCCAAAACCCAAAGATATTCCGTTAAGTGTCATAGGGGAGTAAGGAAACCAGAAAATAATCCTAATTACAAAGCAAAATAGGAGAATTTTAACTTTTTTTCTTAAGAAAAATACTTAAACAAATTGATTGATTAGTTTTATTGGCATGTGAAATGTCAGAAATTGGTGCAAAAGCCCAAGATGGCGGAAAATATTTAGATTTAAGAAGCTGAAATAGCAGAATTTTAACTTTCCAAACTCATTAATCTGTTATCAAATTAATTTGCAAAAAATCATTTGTTGCAGCTGTTCAGGGCTGCAAGTAACAATTATTTTCTTTGTCAATGAATCTGTCGATTTTTTTTTTCTCAATCGATTAGTTGTTTGGAAATTTTAGAAAATGGAAAATGTCAATTACTTTTGACATAAGACGATGAAGTCCCCCAATTTCCAGTTTTGTCCACAACCCACAATTATTCAGTTAACTGTCACAGAGGAGTAAAGAAACCAGAAAATATTCACATTTAGGAAGTTGGAATCAAAGAATTTTTACTTTTTTTTTCTTAACCCCCCTGCCCCCCCAAACAAACCTCAAAACTGATTAATTGATTATTAATTTGTTGCCCATTACCTTACTAGCTGACTGTCTATTAACTGATTAATCATTGCAACGCTACACTCGAAGCATACTAATAACCTTGATATGTATTTAGAGAACACCCCTCCAAATATTGCCAAATAGATGAGAATAAAACTCCATTTAGGTGCTGTATGAATATTTATGGTCGTTTTTATAAATAAGTGGTCACGGACAATTCAAGGTTGTTGAGACTATCCAACTTTAGCAGATAGTGGCCATAAACTCATTATGTTTGGTACAATTAACAACCTAAATGGAGAAGGAAGAGTTTGCAAAGTCATTTATCCGAAAGTTGTGTATTCGTCTTAAGAAGCTCCTAAATCATAAACATCGTTTTTAAAACCAGATGCTGATAATTATGTTGAGATTTAGGTTTTGATGGGAGATTTAAGGAATGCTGTACTTCTGCACACTGGAACCACACTAGCAGTGATAAATAAATTAGCCTTGTTGTAATCCATCTTGAAGGGTTCTTGTTGTTTGCCCCCTGTCCTCGTTATGTTGACTCCTGCATGCAGACAACATGACAAACCAACATTAGTTGGATGTAAGACACTCTAAATCGCCTTAGGTTGCCTCGGCTTACTTGTTCTTATTAAACATAGAGGAGTGAAGGCAGATTGACTCTTTTCATGATTTGTTGCTTAACAACCCATCAATGACACCAAAGTCTAATCACCCATAACCAGTTTTGAAAGGACTCCCCCAATTGACAGGGATTTTTCCCGTATATTTTTTCTCGGAGTGCAGATTTAAGATGTAAACAAATAGATCTTCTTCTCTTCTTATGAATTGTGGCTTTCATTTGGAAGTTGTTGTGCACAGTATGTCTTCTTCGAGCCCTTTGTGGATTTGTGGCGTTGGAGGCTTTTCCATGTCCTCTTTATGGACACGAAGATGGGATTCATTTGCGGATTAGCCTTTTTTGTCACTCAAGTTGAAACCATTTTTCATGGGTTTGATGGTGTAATGGCAGCAGTGGGTCGGGTTGAAGGACAGTGTCATAATAAGGACAAAATGATGTGTTGTCCAGAAGTGCCGTGTTCATATTTGATTATCAGAAAAATTCCAATGAAACACAAAATGTCACCATGTGCAATAGTTTAAAGTATTATTAAACATAAATTAAAACACAAGTTTTTTTTACATGTTTAAATTAAAGGTGACACTGTCTCCTAACCAGCCACACTTAAATGTGCTGGTTGTTTTGTTATTTCCTGACTTATCATAAATACGTAATTCTAGTAATCATTTAGTTTCCAAATGGAGATTTTCTTGATGGTTGATTGGTATGTCTTTAATGCTCACAATGCCGCTTTTGGTCAAGTACGAGTGGTTATGTCACTCCATGACTTCAGATGTGATGACAGTTTAGCATCAAGAGGGGATTCTACAATAGTCTTCAGCTCCATTGTTACTATAAAACCCTTTTTTTAAAACCAAAATTTTCTTAAATCTTATCCCATTGCCAGATGCCTTGCAGTAGTCGAGTATGCCTCTCTGCCAGAAAACAGGGTTAGTAAACATTAGAAAGCAGCATGGAGGCCAGTGAAAATGTTGCAGTAGTTACTCATTTCTTTTATATCTGTTATTTATTACATCTCCTTTTAAAAATTTAGTGCTGAGTAATTTTGAACAATTTCTGAGTGCTGCTAAGACAGAGTTGGCTTAAATTTATGGTGGTGTGCCATTGCATTGCGCAGCAAAAAATATTAGAGTGTTGATCTCATATTTCTATCACTACCAATTGGAGCCGATCAGAGCTGAAGCCGATAAATACCCGTGGCTACTGCAGAGCCATTTGTCCCGGGAATTAATGCCAATTGTAACCTTTCTCATTAATGTCAAATGGTAGTGGGGATTTTTTTTCCAGTGGGAAAGGTTCTTAAAAGTGTATTTTCAAGTTAAATTAAGAAGGGATGCACAACAATATTGGCATGTAATCAGTATCAGCAAAAAAAAAAGACTAAATTAATAAAATAAATAATGAATAATAATGAATAAATAAATAATGCCTAATAAAATAGGCATCAGCCTAAAATAAACTTTGCTGCTGACATGACAGGCCTATATGATTATTTCAGTTTAATTATGCAACCTTGATAGGTCAAATTCACCCTGGTTGTGGTTATTCTCAGGGTTGCCAAGGGAGTACATCATTCAAACTGATAAATTAGGCTGAATTTTTTGGTTGTTTTGGTTGAAAATGTCACATAAAATGTATATGACATGTTTTATACGTAACCTCAATTGAAGTACTTTTTTTTATTTTGCCCAATGAATGTGCACATTTTGGTAAAGCATTCTATTTTATGTCTACATTTGCCAGCAGGACATCACAATAAGAGTAGGCACAATAATATCTTTCAACTACAATTCAACTACAAGAGAAACTTGATGTTCTATGCAATTAGGTAGAAAAAAATGTCGTGAAACGCAATAGGCTATTGGCCAAAATGAGTTTAAACAAATATCGGCATTTCGGGTATCTGCAAAAATTCACTATTGTGCATCCCTACAGTACTTTTTGGCACTGTTAATGACCACTAGAAGAATTATAAAGAGAAGTCCTCTATGCTGGAAAAGCAGGAAGTCTTCGCATTAGTGTTATTATTATTTTGTCCAGACCTGACATCTAAGTTACAGGAAATATAAGTACAAAATTATCCCTAAAAGATTTTTACCAACCCTTTTTATGAATATAATAAGCATTAAGATAAGTGTCACAGACAAGGAGAAGTCGGAATACATTTTTGGGGACATTTGCTTTGCTGTCATCCTTATTACGAGTTTTGTGGTCATTAACAGGATGAGTTCTTGTCAGTAGTCGACTCGCAGAAATCACATAGCCTGTAATTTGTAAGCAGATCACCCCCGACTCCTTCTCCGTCTCTTTATGTTAACACTTGTCTGTATGGACGGGTGTATCAGCATTATGCCTGGAGCACAGGTTTTTTTTTTTTTTGTTTGGCAGTGTGCAAATTCGGCCGTTATCCTTCCACGCGATCGTTTCCTCTCTCGCTTATCTCTCCTGGCCCCTCCAAAGTCGCCGTACTTCCACACACACTGACAGCGATCAGTATAGCTTTCAGACGCTTGTCTGGCTGAGTCTGCCATGAAGCGAAGGCCCTCCCAGGTCCCCTCGCTGTCCTCGGGGCTTGTGTGATTGAGTGACTGGAGTGAGTGGGGGCCAAAGATAATAAGGGGGAAAATATAAAGACATGGGGCGATGATATGATAACACCCCCTTCCTCCTCCTTCCCCCCTGCTCCCCTCTTTTTTTTTTACTCCCCTTTCCACCTCCCCTTCACTTCTCCTTCTGTTCTTCTTTCTGTCCTACCCCCGATTTCCGTGCACCGAGCCTGTCCCACGCAGTAGTGTAAACCAGAAGTGACATGTGACACCCACTCCCCAGTGATGTGCTGACAAGCGGGTACTAGAATAGGTGACAATGTTTTCTTTTTTGCCAGACTGGCTTAAGTATGGTGAAGGGGTTCATGAAGTATTTATGAAATATATTATGAATCATTGGGTCTGTGTTTTTCCTCTGTATTTTAGGCAGTGGCATTTGCTTTTTAATAAGTAAGGCTCAGAGAAGGCGAAAGTGAGGAGTGGAGTAAATAGAGGAAGAACTCTTTACATTGCATCTTTACTGGCGTTTTCTTTATAGTTAAAGCTCCGTGTTTACAAATGTTTTAACCCCTGCTCGCACCCTCTTCACACACACACGCAGACATACAATTAAACTTAGTTTCTCCCTCTCATCCTAAGTGTTTCTAATGAGCGAGCATGCCAGAAAGAAAGGGAAAGTGGGTTTTTTTTGCTCTCAGCGACCAACAATTTTGCCTTTTCTCTGGTGTTTTTTGAAGCCTGCAGTGGAATCTGGCTGTGGCCTTGATCAGAATTACATTGTGGAAGATGAATTAGGGTTTCTTTTTCAATTATCCCAGAGGTTGGCCACCATTAGAGCATCAGCCTGCTCCTGCAGTGAGACTAAACTCTTTAGTTTTGTTCCCATCATTACCATAGAGCACTTGTTTGTTCTGCGTTGTCAAACTTTTTGTATGTTTTTTGCCTTTGTACATTTTTATTTGTGAAACGATCTGTTTCACATAACACAGTCTCCGCTTTAAGTGCTTGTATCAAATGGACAAAAAATCCCAGTAGGAAAAAAAATCTGTTGCCCATTCAAAAAAAACAATCAAATTACAACATAGCTCATTAAATTAATGTTATTTATGTAATTTTTACTTTGCAGTGGTCTTTTATATATTTTCTGCTACTTTTTCTTTGAAGAATGAACTGTAGATTATTGTTTTTGTGAATTATTTAACTCCACTATTTATTCCTGGGTTGCTCTTTTTGGTATGCTTTAATTTTTTTAATCTGCCTAAGAGGTGTAAGCATGTCTTCTCTGTAGCCTTCACTTGGCTATTTCTCATAATTATTTTTGAACTTCTGTTGTAAATTCCAGTACAAAACCTGCAGACTCCCAGGAAACTGGTAAGTGTATTGGGAAGTTCAGGAGGGCACATGTTGGAAGGGCTTTGGAAGGGGGCCTTACTGGCCTCATCAGCATTTGAATGTGTTCTTGCTACTGAAATAACAAAGTATACATAAATATATAGAGATAATGATCTGGCTAAGTCCCTATATGTGCTGCCGTATTCTTATGTTAATGAGCCAGCCATTCAGCAC
Source organism: Plectropomus leopardus (assembly GCF_026936395.1). Lineage (NCBI taxonomy): Eukaryota > Metazoa > Chordata > Actinopteri > Perciformes > Serranidae > Plectropomus > Plectropomus leopardus. Next base: position 12,769,375 of record NC_142194.1, read on the forward strand.
CAACAATGGTCACATTACAAGAAAAGGCAAAGCAGTGAAGGAGATAGTCTTCTGTGCGTGTCCACTGACGGACGTGCACATGCTCAGCAGGCCCGACTCTGCTCCCTTTGTGTCTAGGTTTTTTTTATTTTTTTTATTACATTTTTCAATTTTAGATAACACTCCAAGAATAGACATCAAACAAAAATGAATCATAAATCGAGGTCAGGAGTGAACCTCTTTCCAAAGCAGAGAAAGGGTTAAAAGTGAAGGTATTTCTTTCTTTAAAAAAGATGGGAAGACTGATAGGAGAGGAGCTCTTCTCAGCAGAGGGTTCAGTGAACCATATGTAGGTAGCCACAGGCTAATGGGCCGGTTGGTCCCTGGCTTGCCAGGTATCCTGCATTGCACATCTCCGAACACCCCCCCTCCTCCTCCACACACACTTTCTCTCTCCTCGTCATCCTCCAACACCCACCTCTTCCACCCCTCCCACCTTCACTCTGTGAAAATCCCTCCTCCACTTTCCTCTAATCTCACCTTTTTCTCTGGTGCTGACCCGGGGAGGCCCACTTTATTCCCCACTGCACGCCAGAAGCCAGCGTTGTGATCGGAGCCCGAGCCCCTGCGCTGGTTCCCCCTCTCCTCTCCTCTCTCCTTGCCCTGGCTGCCCGCCTCCCCGACGGCTCTGCTCTATTGATTTACTCCTCCAACCAATGCTGTCTGTCTCTGTTTTGCACCACCAGCACCTCGATCCCTCATCTCTATAACCCTCCCTTCTTTCCCCATTTTTCCTCTCTTTCCCTCTCTCGCTCCCTTCTTCCTTTTCACACTTTCTTTCTTTCTGTCCCCTCCTTGGGCTAAGGGAGAAAACCTGACAGAAGACGAGAGAAGGAGGGAAAGAGAGATGGAAGGACGGGGGTGTGGGAGGGGAAACGGGGCCTTTGATTTTTCATTAGAAGCGCCTCCATATTTTAATATTGGGTTTAATCGGGCCCTCATGCCTTAAAGAAATAACCATTGAGAGATGATCCCTCGGCCTTCAAAAAGTATATGGCGCTTCTTCAATCAAAGCCCTCCTCGAATTTGCTCTTTTGTTTGGAGTTCACTTGCAACCCCCCCACCCTTCCTCCTCTCTTCTCTTGCCGCCTCTCGGCCTCTTGCTTTGTGGGTACAGTCGTTAGGCTTATTGACTGATCTCGGCTGTACTTAGCAATAGAAATGACTTTGACAGGGAAATACACCACCGGTATCACAGAGGTACGAGCATGAAAGGCCTCTATCAGAATAGTGTACTCTTTCACCAGCTAGGTAATTCCCCCCAGAGATAAAAATGTTTACTTGTGCTGTAATATAAAAGAATTTCATAGATTCAGGGATACAATGTGGAAATAAGAATTTAATTTTATATTGAATTGAACTAATAAGAGAAGTTTTTTCACAGTTGCCTCTGACCGTTTTTTGAAACTGATACTCTCCGTCGCCCTTAAAACCGGCTCCTCACCTCAAACCTGTTAAGATATGTCACAAACTCATTTATTACCTTGCCTCGGTTGATCATTCACCTTTATTTGTGTTTTCGACAATGACTTCTCCGAGACTCCTTCAGGTTTTCCATGCAAGTGGAACACAATGCCGTGTGCGTGGAAGCCACCAAAGCACCAACCTGTGAGCTAATGAGAGGCCCCATGCTGTTATCTAAGGCTCCGGCTTCTCTACCACTGCTGCACTTCTATTAGGGGAGAGAACACACACCGGGCTACCGTTCACATATGTTGCGCGTTCTCTAAAGGAGGTTTCCCCGGGATGCAAAGGCTTGTAGAAGCCGCCGTCGTTCAGACAGTGGCTCGCGAGCACGCGCGTGCACACCCACACAAACACACGCAGAAGCGGAGGATTCGATGGCACCAAAGACCGCAATAAAACAAAGGCACAAATGACACCCTCCTGTGACAATCCCAATTGCAGCTACTTGCCTTTGTCTGATAATATATCAAATGCATTAAAAAAGAGCACTTACTTAATTGAACAACCTCTCCCAATTTGTTTGTGTTAAAGGAGAGTAGAAGACACTAGACAACAATTTGTGTGTGTTTTCCTTTGTGCTGTGTGTGTGTGTGTGTTAAACCCCTGCCAAGCAGAGATGCATTATTTAAGATGCTGTTGTGATACTTGTGCCTGCTTAAAGGTCTCAGCTTCCTTTTAACGCCATGCCGCATCGGTCCACCTCTGCCCCCGCTTGTGGGAGGGGGAACCAGAGTGGGACCTGCTGGTACTGGTCCACACATCACCTGGGAAAATATCACAGCAGGGGGAGGAAAGGGAGTGATATGGATAACCTTTGAGTTTAGCACACATTCTTGTGAACAGAAAGACATTTTATTACTAGTGGTGGCAGAAAAATTGTTACAGAATAGGATCGCGATATTTTTGCGCACCAATATTGGATCGATAAATGGATGTCGCATTTATTTTTTTTTATGATGTAAATTATATCAATATTACAAATACAAATTAAACTTTTTGTTGCCTACTAAAAAAATTAAATCAGTTGGTTTTTTTAGTCCACCAAATAATTTATTGCAATAAAAATAAAGTGAGATGAACAGACTGAAAACTTAATGTTATTAGATAAAACTGATGTTTTCCTTCTGGGTCATTATTTGATAAAAAGGTACTTTTTCAGAATATATTACAATATATTTTATTGCAATACTCAATATGTTGCAACACATTTAAAATCACAATAATATTCTATCGTGACTAAAGTATCTGTGATAATATCAGGCCTCTAGTGATTCCCACCCCTATTTTAGTTTAGACTTTTGTGTTTTTTTAGTTTTTTAAAAATATGTTTCAATTTGTGCCCACCTGAACGTTTGTTTTTTAAAACAGTGGTTTTGATATGTTCCCACATTCTCAGAGCAGCTCTAACAGCGAATAAAATAAAAGGTAGAATCCCAGTTTCAGACCAGCACACGGAGCAGGACATAAGTGTTATTGGGTCTAAATTTGGAAATGCCCAGCTGCTCAACTACTGCTGAAAAAGCCTGTAATGGAACGCAGTATTGTAAATTGAATATGGTTAATTACTCTTCATGCTATGCCACCAGCCGTGTGTGCAGGGCGAAAAGGAAAAAGCTCGGGGAAAGTGGAGGGAAAAAGCGTCTGCAGAGGAACTTCAGGGCCCCTCATTACACTCTGCCCCTGGGTATTTTTACGCCTTTTATTTCCCATCTAATGAACTGTTTACATTTTTCAGCTTTCCAGGCGCCACAATTATTTGCACTTGTCCTTGTGTCACTCGATGCACTGGGCAAAAAGCAAGGAGGAGAGTTGGAGGGCATTGAAATGTGTATATGAATCTCGCTTTATTTGATTTTAATTATAGCAATTTTTTTTTGGTAGATGGGGAACTTTTCTTTTCCGTGATTGTTGAGTGCTTGAAATTAAGAGAGGTCATTGTTTTATAATCATCAATACATTTTCTGTAAACAGATGTTTTTTGAGATTTTCTTTCTTCTTCCTGGTCTATGGAGGAACTTAAAAATCGTCATGTTAATTTAGGCAATATATACTCATGCATGCCCATATACTAGAAAGAAATTGCACACAAAGGAAAGATCCATATATTTGCTATAATTAAATAAATATCATTTGCTGCTCAGAGGATTATGCCAAACTGATTTGCATATCTGATATGAATTGTTATGCATGCATATGTAATTACATTTTGATGGGTAAAGAAGAGTAGTGTTTTTTTCCTCCGTTGCTATCCATGTCAACAGTGGTAAAACGTGTGTTTTTGACAGGACACCAGCACCTCCATCGCTTGCATTTGACGGGATGTGTAGAGTTTTTAAAGGCAGGCCACTTTGCATAAAGTTAAGATGTACCTTTGTACTTTTCTTGTGTGCTTCCGGGAATAGAAGCAAATTCTCACCCAAGATTAAAAAAGTGACAAAAGACAGACCTTTCAAAAGGATTAAAAAAAGCTCCTTTTTTTCTTTTCTGAGCAATAAGGTATCTTCTGAAAGCGCTCATTCTTTTTTAGATTACAAAGCCTGATTAGCTGGTTTCGTCTTAAGATGTGGAGCTCAGTCTTTACATACTGTAACCAGAATGAGAGAGTTTCAATGCATTTTCTTTATAGAATAGATGGTTTTTCACTACAGGTATCTTTTATCTGCTTTCCTGACCTCAAGAGTCATCCTGTTGTCACTTAGCAATTTTTTTTTTTTTTTTTTTTCATAACACCCCTAACTTATAATCAAAATTCGCTCCTGTATTAAGCAGTCAATATTGCACAGCTGTTTATGTTTCACATCAAATGAGAAGGCAGTAATCACTCAGGAATCTGTTGTTTTCCTGAGGGGGAATCCAAAAACCGGAGTGTATACTGTGGGTACAGGGGAAGTAGCGGCACACTTTCATTTCAATGACATTTTCCATTCTTTATACTTTTCCTTTGTTATCTACACTGTTCTCATTGCAGAAACGCTTCATACATTCATCTGTAACAGACAGCTATTTAGAAATACCAAAAAATCCCTGCATATGGTTTGAAGGCGACGTAAGCCTTAACATTCAAATCAATGCTTCTCCCAGGCTTCCTCGTCTCAATTACTGGTGAAGTCTTTCCCCCTAAGTTGCACTGCAGATCTTTAAGATGAAACTCGACTTAAATGGAATATGTGGGTGTTTTCCTGGCAACAAATATCTGTGTGTGTATGTGTGTGTGTGTGTGCCTTGTGTACAAGTGTACGTTGCTGTCTTCAAATTGATGCTTATTGTCTATTTGGTTTTACTCACATCTGAAATTCCTTTAAATGTCCTGACAGCAGCTCAGTGACCACTTATTTCCCTCTGCACAGAAGAAAAATTACTGACACTAGAATTGATAAAATTAAGTTACATTCAGGGTGACTGCGGGTGCTTAAAAAGTCTTAAAATGCTTAAATTAATTTTTTTTTCAAGTTTTAGCCCTTAACAGTTATTAAATAGTAGTCATACATTTTTATTTCTGACGTTGTAATTCCCATATCTAATTTTATTTATCCTGCTTCTTTTTTTTAATTCTTTTCTTCTTTTTTGTGAACATGAGTCAAGCTCTTCTGGGCGTCTAAGGTTGTCTTTTACTTTGTAATTGCACTTACCTGTTGGAAAAAATGTAGATTAACCCAACTCACTCTATGCCTACATAAAAACTACATATATACTACTAAACCTTTATACTTAAATGCACTGTCTAAATAAGAAAAGGAGGACCGTCCAAAAATCTTAAATCTTAAGTTTTAAAAAAATCATCTTGAAAAAGTCTTAAAAGCCATTAAATGTATGTGTCTGATACCTGTGGACTCTCCAGTTACATTTTTAGCTTATCTTATTTTTTTTTAGGACAAAATATGTTCACTTTATGTGTTAATATACATTTGTATTATGTCACCTATATTTTTTCATAGCGTGCCATATCTATGTTATCACTTTTAGTCAAAATTGTTAAGGAAACAAACTGATTTGATTTTTTAAAAACTTAGTTTTACCTAGTTTTTCTAGATCTTTTGGTATTAATTGTAATTGTCTTCCAACAATTATCGCTAACTTAAAAGTTAACTATTTGACTTGACGCGTTGTATGGCACAATCACAAAACAATTACAAAAACATCTTAAAAGCACATTTTGACACAGTGCTCCTGTGTAATGTGTGTTCAGGGGAGGGGGGCAACATTGTGTTTTATTTTCAGTCCGTGCTGCCGATCTTCTCTCTTCCCCACAGTGGGCGTTCTGTGGTTAGCTTAGGTCCCCGCGGTTGAGTATTGTTTGGGTGCGCTCTTTATCTAATGGGTTTTGTGGCCTGGGTCAATCAGGCCCTCAGTCTAGTCAGTAATTACTCCAGAGAACTGTGGCCCTCACCATCACGATAATAACAGCCAAATCACATCAGCCATGACTTTCCACTCAGTGCTCCAGATTATGAGGAGAGACAAATAGCAAAAAAAAAAAAATCAACTGGCTTGCTTGTGATTGGTTCCAAAGTTATTTCAATCAAGGAACTTGATATCATCACACATGAGGTTAGAATTGCCTTTTTCAAGTTTGATTTGTGCTTCTCTTACGGACGGTAGCATCAAAGTGCTGCATGCGATAGCTTCTTCAAACTTTTCCTGATAATAGAAAGATACTGGGGAAAGGATACTGTATTTGAGGAACAAAAAATGTCCCCACCAGGTAATTGGTGTTCCTCCACTGATTCCCTTACTTTGTTTTATTTATTTAGAGTCGAAAACTAAGTAAATATAGACAATAGAAAGAATTCGTGTTGAGAAAAAGTGATATTTTCATTCCTGTGCTGGTGTTTGTCTTTGATTTTGCCCACCTCCTGCAGCCCACCTAGAAACCCTGTCAAGGCAGGGAGAGAAAGCGAAGGAGGCTTAGTAAACACTTTCTGTGTCTGCTGCTGGTGTGTATTTAGTTTAGAGGGCATGCCAAGAGGCTGTTTTTCCATGGGTCGGGCGTCTGTAAACAAGCGGTACAACGGCAGCCCACTCTTCGACAATCGGAGGTGGCACACTCTGAAGTGTGTATGAAATGTGTGTGTCTGAGTGTTTGTCTTTTTGGGTTCCTTTTTTTTTTTTCTTTTTGGACATGGCATTCCCTCTTATTCAAGCTCTATCTGGAGACAGAGGAAGAGAGAGAGAGAGGGTTTCTCTGTGTGTGTGTGTGTGTGTGTGTGTGTGTGTGTGTGTGTGTGTGTGTGTGTGTGTGTGTGTGTGTGTGTGTGTGTGTGTGTGTGTGTGTGTGTGTTAGAGAGAGGCAACCCCAAATCCGATGGGCCGCCAATGGGTGATGAATTATTCCCTGTCTGAGTCTCAGCATTGGTGTTATCACAGAGCCTGCCACTGCACTGGGATGACAGCGGTGACAGCCCCCAGAAAAGATTTAGCGCTGACAAGTGATACTTCCTCATAATACATCTCCCTGGTCCTCTCCCCTGTCCCCCTGTTCCACAATCTCTCCATGCACACAAGATGAGGTTTTTTATCCCTCAACTTATATTTGTTTAAGTGGGCAAGGTGGGGGGCTCTTTGCCATCACTTCTGTGGCACAAGTGCACTAGGTACAGTAGATCACCTTGGAGGGGAGGCATGGGCACAAACCCAGACGTGCTTGTTTTCAGTACATGTCTTTTTGGGGCACACACTCAGACTCGCACACATACACACAACCTGCAAGTGTATGACTCAGTTTGTCACCAAGTTCCATTAGGGGGCTCTCGTGCTTAAGGAATGCCTGTTGTGTTTTTGCATCAACAACAGTACTAAGCCATATTTCCCCACTTGTTTTCTCTTTTTCTCTCCCCTGTTTCCCCCTTCTCTTCTTCTTTTTGTCCTTCTTCCTCCTCCCCCTGCAGAAAAGGTCACGTATTGCCTACAGTGATGAGGTGCGCAACGAGCTCCTGGGGGATGACGCCAGCTCCTCTGAGAACCAGGTGAGGCACTAATCAGGGGGGCCCAAACGACACCAGTGTGGGTGGCTGACTGGCCCCAAGGGGTGAGGAGGTGGGCCCCTCGTAGGGGCCATCGAGAGCCGAAACCACAGTATTGTCACCAAGTCATGCGGAAGGAACACTGTTTAATGCAAAGCTGGGCTGCTAGTGAGTGGGCTCAGGGCATGGGACCAGCGTCTGGTCAAAGCCAGATTGTGATCGACATTCACACACCTAAACACAAACGCACAACCCAACACACATTTCAATCCGAAAAACCCGGCCTCCCCACTCCAACCGTCCCACAGCTGTTCTCCAGCCGGGTGTGGACTTAGGCCAATAATAGATCCTCCATCCTCCATCGAGGTCCGCACACATACACAGAAGTACACGCACACGCGGAATTGCTAAATTTTGTTCTGCGGTCTTTCTTTAAACTCCAAGGGAGGAACCTGCACAATGCAGATGCTCAAAATTAATAATAACACAGGTTCTCATTTTGCCCGTAAAAAAAAAAAACAACCCACATTTTGCAGCACTCCATACAAATTATCCTTTAGCTCCTAAATGTTTTTATTTATTATTTATTAGCAGCTCCTAATCAAAAATCTTAAATTCTATTTGACTTCTTTATGGTTTTGATCTATTATCTATCAGCATTTTTTACAATTGGTTTATTGTTTATTAAAAGACAATGACTGACGTTTTGTTTGAGTATCACTTCAGCCTGTTGAATTCGAGGGATAGAAACAACAGATAAAGGCCACATTAGCAGTTTTCATTCATTGTCTGCAATGTCTACAAAAGATTCATTCACAGCAGTTGTGAAAGTGGCAACGAAGAAGAAAAACAATTATCTCGAATTGTGATCTTAATTGCCCAAAATATGCCACATGTTCTTTTAAACGTAAGTTGTTATGAATAAATGTAGGAATGCATCAAAAACAATGATACATCAACAGATTCAGCAAACAGCGTTTTAACATTTAAGACGCACTTACCTATTGCTCACCTGCACAGCTGCCACTCATACGCAGCCACTCTCAACTCTGACCAAACGTCTTTTGACTAATTATATATTACCTTTACAGTCGGCTGTCAACTTGCAAGGGTTACTGCGTCTCAAGGCACACACCATTACACACACACACACACACACACACACACACACTCACATGCAAATAAATACTTTGCATTTGCACAATCAAAAAAGAAAAAAAAGACAAAGATGAGTACTCGAATGCATATTTGCACATTTAATCCCTCAGTGCTTTATGTGAGTATATTTAGACGATTCACAGCTACGCAAAGCTAGATAAAGTTGTCTTTTTTTTTTTTTTTGAACGTTTTCCTATTACCATTTCAATGATGACCCATGAACTACACATCTTAGAAACATATGTATCAAGAACCAAGATGTGTAATTGAAATGCATATTCCCGGCAAATTAGCAAGACACAAAAGTGACTCTGACATTTTCTGCAGAAGTTGGAAGGAGATTTGCTGTCAGAAATGTCACGTTTGAGACACTGAGGAGTTCGATCAACAAATCCTGTCAAGAAAAAGCAGAAAAAATATCACATTTTATCTCAAATCTTATTTCTCTTTCATTAAAAATGCATCGCAGATATTTTAAAGAAATATTGATCAATCTAGAATTTGCACATTTCAAAAAGAAAATTATTTTCTAAAAAGTATCAGTGTAGAATGAATAGTTTGGATTGATGATGACATTTTTATTTTTAATTTGGGATATTACTGTTTTATTATCCTAATTTCATTTAAAAACATTACATTTTTTATAATAATGCTAAAATTAATTTTATATTGATTTATTTCAAATTGTTGTATTAGTAAATTAAATATATATAAAATATATAAAGAATACAAAATAGTAATTTAATCCATGCATGCTCACATGTCAGAAGTACTAGAGGCAGCAGAATGTGACATTTAAATCTGTGAACACACACCTTCATTATTTAAATGTTCGGTTTACATTAACATAATAATTCAAATTATGAAATTTAGTATAATAATAATGAAATTGAATTAATGGTAAAATGTGTAAAATATATTTATCATAAAACAAATGTATCTTTAGGAATTAAGGCCAAACATGATCCTTTTAAAATGCTATGGCAGCTATAGTAAATTACATATTACTATTTTTAAACCAATCTTAATTTAATTTTATTTTCCCAATATCTTTTTTTTGCAAAAATTTACCAGGACTCAAAACCTTATTTTGCTTATAACATTTACTATAAATTATTAAATTATGAAAAAAAAACAGTGATAATTAGCAACAATAATGTCAGAAATGAAACTTTGAACATTGTAATTATACAGTGTATTTAAAACATACACACAAAACCTTAGAAAGAGTTCATGCTGAGGGAAAAAGCAAAGCAAATAGATGATATACATTTTCCCTTTTTCCTCCCAGGTGCCGTATTTACCTCATTTTCATTTTAAAACTTGTGCAGATAATACTTGTCTTGGTCTTGCTGTGAGTGGAGTACTCGGAACTTCAGGGTTTTTTATCTAACGAGACGGCGGCGATAGGAGAGGGGAAAAGATGGTGGGGGCCGGGGCAAGTCGGTCAATTTAATTCCTGACGATCTGAAAGAGGTCAGGATCATTTCATATAGCCCTGGCTGAGCAGATCATTACCAGTCACAAATCTGTTGGTTACATGGCAAGGATTTATAGCTAAGTAAATAGGGAACCGTCATAAGTTCTGAAAATGGCGTATTGGCCCTGCGATAATGGCTAAAGGACGATTTAATAGAGTTCGGCATTTATTCGTTATCTGTATGCGGACAGAGACTGAATTGGCACTATCACTCGTTTTTTTTTTTTTAATAATGTGGTAGGCTACCATTGCACATTTCTTCTTTCTCTTTCCTCTGCATGCAACACACGCACAAATGTTGGAGCGCACACACACACACGCACACACACACACACCGACACCACACAGACGCCACACACAAAGCAGCAAATGCACACACATTTTTCACACACGAGCACTATACGGAATAGTTTCGATTTCAGTCACAGCAGAAGGCTTGGCCACAAGAGATTGTGCTGGTTTGAGCCGGCATGGACCAGATTTTACAGGCTACAAAGGAAGCAGATTACCACTTGTATCGAATTCCGTATTGGATAAAAAAAAAAATCTTTTGTTTGAAAAAAAAAAAAATTGCTGATTATCATAACAGAAAAATTGCAGCAGTGCAATTTTGAATACTGGCTGGCATCACAAAAACACAAGGCAAGGCGCTCATGCAGGAGTAATTATAACATTTACAATATTCTGTATTTACTGCTCTATATCTCTTGAGCAACGCGAGCGTCGTTGGCTGTACTAAAGAACGGATGCCAAAGAAAAATAAAGCAAAACAGTAAGAAACACAGCTCAACATGGCCCCTCGTATAGTTTTAACAAATCCTCCACGAGGACTTGCAATCAGTCAGGCAGCACAAATGAGCTAGAACAAGTTTTGTTTGGTACCCATTGACTGATGGCTGAGCTGGGGGTGAGGGATCGCAAGATCTGCTGGGGGTTTTTTTCAACCCCCCCCCCCTCAAATAAGCACATCCACAGTGTAGTTTTAAACTTTGGCCTCTTCAATAATGCATTCTTAGTGGGGAGTTGTTGCTCAAGTTAGAAGAGACACTTTCCACTCTTAAGTGCGTCTTGTTGCTGTTTTCAAGGGTAGGAGCTCTTTAGAAAAACATGCAATTATACTTGTTTACCTCCCACATTACAGATATCGACAATATTTTTATATTTGCAATATTGTAGTATTTTTTGATTGGTGGAAAAAAAACAAAAACGATGCAAGAACTATTTTGGAGATGTTTCTAAAATTACAGGGGGAGTGCTGTGACAAAGATTGTAATGTGTGAAGCAATTGATATTTTTGCTTGTGTTTTATATAGTGTAGATTCCTGAATTTATTACCACACGACACATTTCTTCGAGTGTGTTTACTCGTGGCATAATAAAAATAGAGGAGACAAATGCATGCAGTACAGTATTTTAGGATTCCAGTATAATGGGTGCAAATGTTAAACGTAAGTTTTTTGATTTATTTTGGTCATAAGAGCTGGTGGAAGGAGCTGATGCTTTATTTTCTGTTTGTCACTTGAATTACTTGAAGAAAACGTGCAATTTTCTGACCTTCCTCTTAGCATTTTTTCACCCTAAAGTTAGCAATCAAGTTTGTAACTCAAGATCTAAGAACTCTCCTTTTATATGATGCAAAATTATTCCAGGCTTACAAAAATTCAAAAATAAACAGCACAAGTAAAAGTGCCCCTGAGCCTCCCTTTAGATCTGCTAACCTTTAATGTTGGCCAAGAAATGTGAATTTAAAAAGAAAAAAAACCTCTAAAAGGTTGCAAATCTAGAAATTTGTCGTCCCCCCCTTTTTTTTTTTTTTTACCAACTGTGTTGCATTCCCACGATAAGCCCCCGCCTTCTCTTTCCTCCTCCTCTTAAGAACAGGCCAGGGAAGCAACCTTTTAAATTGTGATTAGGCATAATTAATGGCAAATGGGATTATTTCCCTCCCTCAAATGTCTGATTCATTATCAGAGATGCAAGGTTTTCCAGGACAGGGAATAAGACTAGCATTTCTTATTTACTTCACTTTAAATTTGCCATTCTCTTTCATCAAAAATGTATAGCTATGCTAAGATTCATTTTTCATGATCTGTGGCTGTCCCAATAATAAGCTGCACTGTATGTATATGCAGCGGTAGCCTCACATGGCTTACTTCTACATAATCTAAACAGCATGCACCTTTTACTAGAGATGCAAAATGAAATATTGACGGCATATCAGCATTGATAAACAGCGGTACAAATGGCGTGGCTCAGCATTTCTCCAGCTCGGTTCCAAAGGGCACACATCTCTTTTTATCCTTTTCCAGATAATTCAGCAAAATGACAGATATGAAATATGTTTCCTCAACATTTTAAACTGCACACTATATTTTACTCATTTTTCTCTCTTGCTATATCGACTTCTGTGATGTGACTTCCTTCATAATGTTAGTTGATATTGCGAGTGGAGCGATCCGTTCCCTGTCTTTGTTTAATGTGACAGCGCCAGGACTTGATCTTTGTTTGTTCAAAAAAAAAGTCAGCCCGGGTGGCGTGTTTAGCTCCGTTTAATGTGTTTGTCTCATGATTTTCAAATGCTAAACATGCAAACAGATGAATCGTCAAGGTTAATTCTGTACCCAGCCACATGACTGATCTTCTCCCTGCCATATTTCTGCTTCCTCTTTTTTATCTCTCCTTCACTCTCTCCATCTTTTCTCTTTTCTCCCTTCTGCTCTCATGATGCAGTTGATAAAGTTACGTGAAGAGGTAAGTGCTTTTCTGCTCCAACAGTTTCAATTCTGCATTCCTTCTGAAATTTCAATTTGCCCTCCCCTCTCCTGTAGAAAATTAAAATCTGATCATTTGGACATTTTTTTTTTGCATGTCTGGTTGAACAGTCTACAAGCTAAGCCAGAGATAATGGATTCATCGAAGGCCAGTTTTTCCGAATTCCTTAAATATCTTAAAGAAAAGACATTGTTTCTGATGTGCCTTTTTAAAGACAAATACAAGGGACTGGATGCCTAGTGAAGCTTCGATTATTGGATCAAACATTGATCAACTTCTTAGTTTCAAGATGGATTTACTGCCTGTAAGATTTACTGTCCCTTAAATTTCTTGAATGGGGCCACACCAGTTGCTCTCTGCCTTTTGTAATAAACTGGGGTGAGATTATTGTTATTTATATGATAGGCATTTGGGGCTATATTAGACAACAGACTGTAAGGTGTTGTTTTGTCATCCACCACTGCATGAACATCACCATTTCCAAAGATTACTGAACTCCATACACAACATTTTAATCTTTTCATGTATTTCATTCTTCGTATTCCATAATGTGCAATGTAAGATACCATGCACAGTAATGTAGTGAAAGTCATTTAGTGTCAACTCAAGTGCTGCTGAACACCCATAGAAATAGAAAAAATAGAAAGAACAAAAGAAACTGTTTGCTGTTGTCATTTGATGAATGCAAAAGGAAATTGAGGTTGTTTTTAGTTATGGTGATAACACGGTGGGGCATGAAGTGTATCACACTCATAAGTGTTTTGGCATATTCATACTCTTAATTTCCTTATTTAACAAAAAAAATACAACCATGCACCAATCTAATTTTCTCTCTTTCACCAAAGTTACACTCATGTTAGCTTAAATCCCTTACTCATCGTAAAACACACTTCATTTAAACTTGAGAAAAATAAAATAAAACTCTGGTTTGGTCGAAAAAACAAAAACCAAAAAAAAAAACCCAAATCCTAAATCACTGAGTTGGATGTAAAAATATGCTGATCTGCACATTGTTTATCCCTGGGGTCTCTGTCTGCTGAGCAGTGGCTCTTGCTTTTTTCTTTGGTGGCAGCTACAGTACATCATGTTTCAACAAACATGAAAATAATGGTGTCAAAAGAGACAGAAGTAACAGTTACACTGATATTTGAAAAGTAACTGATTTCTAATTTGACAAAGTACGACTCCACTGATCGTTACTCCATCACTCATCATTACTACCTCACGTAAGTGGATTCGCAACTTGCTGCAAGTCGCTTTGCTTTATGCTCAAGTAATTGCAATGGCAATGGTACTATGAAAAGTGACTACCCCTCTAACCATCCTGCTATGGGGATGTCTGTTCTACTTTCACTATTTTTATGTCAAAAATATGCAAAAAACTAAGAAATGTTGATATCTCTTGAAATGCTTGACTCTGTTAGGTACTGTATATTGCTGGCTTCTAGATCATGGCCATTTTTAAACATGCAATACCTAAAGTGTAATTTTGGTTTAGCAGATAAAGTTAGCGACAATACACAGCCTTCCAAAAGAAGAAAATCACAGTCAGCTTGTTACTTACAGCAACAAAAAGGACCTACACTAATTGGCACTGATGATTGTTTTTCTTTTGATTGCCTCAAACTTTCCAGTATCGAGTTCCCCTGAGCAACAAGTTGGCAGTCTTTTTTAGGTGGTAAGCAAAAAGCACTACGTTGGAATAAGATCATGGTTCCTTGAACTTTTACATCATTGCAGGATTAGTGTGGTATTAGCTGTAACTCTAATCCAGATGCTTTAACTGAGCTGCTGCACTCATGATTAAATTCAAATTAACTAATTGTTGCAAATATAACAGGACTGCCATGGACACCTGTCCATTTTATCCTTTTCCGACTGAAACGTCTACTCAAAACAACATTGAGATTTGTAATGTAGCAAGCATGATTGTATTTAAAAAGCATTCATAGTTTATATTTAGATTTAAACAAAAGCATTTGTTCTTGAGCTGTCCAGCAAAATAAGTGATATTAAGTACATATTAGTTTTAGCTTTTCATAATGATAATGTTTAAAATTAACACATGTAATAGTAGTTGTAACACCTCATGAAGATCATATTTTATTTATTTTAAATTAACAAAGTCACAGTTTATTGAAGATTGACAAGCTTGCCGTTCTTTTAGTTGGATATGATGGACGGTTTTAGGATTTTTTTGAAAGCTTAAGATACAAACAACTCTTAAAGGATCAGCTCACCTTAATTACACCTTAATTAATTTGCCAGAGTTTTTACTTCCTCACACTACTGCCCATTTGCCAGAAGAAAATGTAGGCATTATACATTTCTGCAATCCATGAATATGTTATTTGCACATCACATATGAATCATATCAGCATCTCTACAGTGATGTAACATATGAGCTAACTTTAAAAAAATATTTTACTGTGAAGATCATATTTTGGAGATTTTGTTTATTTGCTATTTCTGTAGGTTATATTATATACCATGTCCTTTAAAGCATGACTCAACTTGTATGTACAGGTGCACTTACAGTATGTTGTTAAATGTGTCTTTGAGTGAGACGATGTTCAAAAGGGCCTCTGCTGAGGCAGTGTAATTCAATTCCTATCAAAGGCTCACCATTCACACCTATCCATAATTTAGAGCGCCTACCTGGCCCAGATGCCATGTTATCACGCTTTTTTCTTTTATTTAGCTTTACTTTTGTTTCCCCTTTGTCTTTCCACCTCTTTTTTGTGCATTTCCTCCTCGCCTGAGGGTCAGAAGACACCTTGAGTTACCTCACCTGTCTACCCCTCCTGGAATGGCCTTATCTGTGTAATCGGGCTTGATTCTGCGCCCTCTTCGCCATTGCACTCCTCCATCGCAGTCTTCTACCCTTCTGCTCCTCCTGCATTTGAATCAAAGGCTGGCACAGCTTATACACACTTAAGCCTTGCTTTAAAAAAAACTATACTTTTTTTTCTTCAGCTGAAAAACATGTTTAAATATTTAGCACCCATATTCACAGCTGTTTGACACTTGTAATTCCTCGTCTTACAAGTCCCAAACAAACGGCACAGAAGATCACACAGTCAGTCTGAATCACAGCTGTCATCATTATTCACTTTGACTCTCCCCCACCCTTATTGAAATAATAAGGAAATCATCTGAACTTTGGAAAATGGTGATAGTAACCGCCTGTGTTTGATATTGAAAAAAGGCAGGAGAGCGAAAAGAAGAGGGGAGAGATTTCTTTTGAGCTACAGCTGCATTGTTCTGGGGCTCCCTGTTAATAACTTACAACTGAAGAGTGTTTCTTGACGCAAAAAAGCACAACAAAAAAACACAATTTTTCGTGGTTCCTAAGAAGATCTTTGTTCAAAATGTAGGTGTCAGATGAAAAGGCATACATGCATAGGCAGAAATGGTGGTGATGGTGGCGGTGGGGTGAACCAGTGCACTCAGGGATGCACAGTATTTAGCATATATTGCATTTAAATCCTTTGCTAGAAGGCTCCATTAGACAATCAAATATGATTTGATGAAATCCTCAGTTTTTCTTAATTTAATTAACATCAGGTTTGAATTTTTAGCCAGCGTTTGAGTCAGAAAAGGTGCAAGTGCATGTGTGTCTATTCTGAGGATATGATGGTTATATCAGAACCGCAGGGGTCAAGCCTTGATATGTGACGTTGTAGCACAGTAGGGGCTGGCAGCCACTTTGCATTTCCTCAGACAAAAATGCTGACAAGTGTGTCTCGGCTTTTGCTTGCTAACTGCAGAATGAAACCAAAGCAGAACACTGCGATCCACATTTTTGTTGTATGATATTTGTATATCGGAACAAAATTGCTTCTCTGGAGAGTAATAGTCACCTCATTTTCGATGAAGTTTGTAGACATAATCTCTTTATCAGCCTCAACTGTGACTATGTACTAGTGTAGGATGTTTAGTTTTCATTGTAAGCGTTCCTTTTCATTATTTTCCACCGTATCATCTTGCGTCCATTGCTGGGTTGTTTCATTATTAGGGCCATCACTGTGTGCCATTACTGGATTCTTAGTGGCTGAACTCTCACCTTTTCCTTCAGGTTCTGTCACCGTCAAACTCGGGGCGCATTATTCTAATGATCACACACACATATACACTGCCACTGCCACCACTACCCCCCATCAACCCCCCACCTCCCACCCACCCACACTCACCCTCCCCTCCCCCCGGCCCTAAAAGAAGACAGAAATAGGGAGAGAGTGAGAGAGAGAGAGAGAGAGAGAAATTCAGGAGGAGAAAGCTTTGAAGTGGCTTTCCATCGCAGTGAGTCTGCCGGCCGTCTCCCCGAGACGTGTCACCTTTGCCGAGAGGGAATAGGAAAATCACGTTTCGAATGGTAATGATAACATACTAATCACTTGAGCTCTTTGAAGAACCCGGGGAGTGCGCTACTCTGTCAGTATCCCTGGCTGCCTCATGCTCCCAGGCACACACAGGCACTGCAGCCATGGTCTAGGTGTATAAGCTTAAGCATTGCATGTCAATACGTCCCCTCTGATCCATAGGGGCTCATTATAGCCCAAGCTTGGTATCCATTTTCTCCCACGAGCGCACTGCCACCGTCTCCACTGGTGCCACTACCACTTCCACACCCGTGTAACCCCTCCTCACCACACCCTTCACCAAAAACACACCTTGCATCCCGTCCCACACGCTGTCTCCTCGTCTCTTTCCTTCCACCGTCAGCCCATTTTACCACCCATCCACCCACCCATTCTCCCATCCCTCCATCCTCCCCCTGCCCTCCCTTTAACTATTGAAAAGTATCTCTGCAATTTTAAATGACATCTGTCAGCGGCGCCAAGAAAAAGGAAGCGAGGGAAAGAAAAGAGTTCAGAGGGAGTTTTCTCCTCCCTGCTCTTTTCCCATCCCTCTTATTGTCAAACTTTGAAAAGTGTGTCGTTGACTTTTTTTTTCCCCTCCACGTTTTTTTTTTTTTTTTTTATTTCCTCTGAGTGATTAGCTGGTACACATTTTGACAGCCTTACCAAAACTAGAGATTTCACTTCTCCCCCCCTGTCCCCTTCGCTCATGTGATGGGCATAAACCCCTGTCAGAGAGGCGGATGTCATTCGTCGGGTTGTTTTTTGAGTGTCAGATACGTTGCATCTGATCAGTTTCTTAACATAGCATATTAGAAAGGCCTTCAAAACCAACAACATTCGAGTAAACACTTAAGCCGTTCGTGTTTATGCTGTTTGTGATCCTCTCTTCTGAATTCAGTTTGGATTTAATGAAGGCTGGGTCTCTGCAGTGGACAATATGCGCCTGTATATGTTGTTTAAAAGCTGTGTTGTATGTTAAATTGGTGGTTGAATCTTTGCACTGAACAACCACAGATTAACAATAGATCTTATTGTAATCGCACCGTGCCTGTGCTTTATGAGACAGATGGAGTGCATGATGGCATTAACTAGTTTATAAGAAAAAATCTGTATAGATATTATACACAAAACTTAAATTACACACTTCAATGTTTGGTTAGTGATTTTAACCAATCAGTAAAATAACAGTTTGGGCAATATTTTAAATCTGCTTGAAGCAACCATGCTGATGAAATAGAATAATTACATTGAATAAAACAACTTCAGTATAATATCCAGGCATTATCTGAAACAACGAAAGATCAAACAGATGCTTCCATGATTAACCCCCTTGTGATGCAGTACACCAGAATCTTTTAATGAGAGACATAGTCTATTAGATCTTGCCAATCGCGTTAAAACATAAAAGGTCAGAAACACAGAATCAAACTTAATGCAGAAATATTGGAAAAGAACCTTAAACATAATCCTTTTGAAGAAAGTCTTACATGATTGTCTAAAATTTAGACAAAAGTGCTTTTTAGGCAGTATATTGCAACCACAACCAAAGCAACAGTCACAGTTAGGAACCCTCTTTTGAATGATTTTCTTAAGTATACTACACAGGATATGTTGGTTACTGATACCGTAAACAGTATCGCCAACAATAGTGAAAGTAAAGGCCCACCCCAAATACAATCTTGTTTGCTGTATTTGCAGTTTTTTCAGCACGATTTTTGTAGCTTCCTTTTGGATGGGTGCTGCTTACAGTCAAGCGCCTGCTCACTACATTTTTATAAACCTGTGACCTCAACTGAAGGCTATGTTTTTATGGGTCCATGCATTGTTTCTTTTGTAGGAAAGTCTTACATAGCTTACTTTTTAACATTGTTATGTTGAAAACATTAAAGTAGACACGTACTGTTTTTTAATTGTCTTTTGTGATGTAAACTTGTGAAATAAACACATTCAAGATGTCTATATTGCACTCAGTTGAAAGAGTATCAGTAAAAAACTGCATTTCAAAATGTCACAATTATTCTTTTATTAATTTCAGCCTTTTAATGTTCAGTTTAATTCTTGATTTGCTCTTTAAAAGAATGTTGAAAATAATTTCCTTAATTTTTTAGTTCAACAAGCAATTTGTTGTATAAATATCCACACAAAAAGAGCACATTTATTTTAAAACAGATGCGTTGGAGGTGCGTGAGTAGAACACAATTTGTAAATAAACTCTGGAACATTGTCTAACCTTCAAAAAAATTTACTTTTACTGCAACGTTTTGGTTATGGTTAGGGTTAGCCATATCTTTCCCCGTAACCTTAACCCTGATCAGTGTCTCACTATAAATGTATTTCTTTTGCAAGGGTTAGGCATAGTTTGTCTGCATATGATGCATATCTGAAAGGACTATTAAATCTAAATTTGTCAATCTAATCTATCATATTGTGAAAGCAGGAGAAAGGCAGAGCTGAGTGCACTTTGATTTTTTTTAAATTTATCACAAGAAACATTGTTATCACAATATTCAAAGATGTATCTTACGTTCCTCATATTGTAGGGTCCTAGAAAGTATTCCCAGCTAGAGATTTTCTGCTTTCTTAAAAAAAATGCTTTCCATTAGTCATTGACAAACTGACCTCCTTTAGCTGTTAGTTGATACAATATTTAGGGTCCACTGATGGTGAAAGAAGAAATAATTCTGTCTAAATCAAATAGGAAAACATTCAGAATTTGAGTAACCACAACTAATCACTTAAAACAATCACTTACAAGTAAACATTGGTGTAGTAGAGAGTATATGCAGGTAACAGGCTATACCCTTCTAAACAATTACAGTACCTATCAGCCAAAAAGTAACTAGAATATATTGGAGCGTATACCCATTTTCTTCTTGTTAATTAACCCATCTAACGTGTACTTCACCCGCCTCATAAACTACCACTTTATAATTCACTTAATTCAGGAAAATAAAGCATTCATGGTATTGAGCAATACAAATTGTCACACAGACACCAGCATATGTTCTTGTCAATATGAGTTTATGTGTAAATGTAGTATTGGTTCTGTCTATCTGGATTTAAGAAAACAGACTGAAAGCATTTAAAGAGCTAACAAGATATGAAATAATTTGCCCCTTTTCATAGAGCTACATGTTTATTTCATCATAAGTAGCCTGCGTCTGTAAATAGATGGCTCAGCCGCTGGATACATGCACACAATAAAATGTCAACATAATGGTAGATTCTTGCGTTCAAGGGCCCCTACTTTAAGATGGAACTCAAGGCCATCAGTCAACAGATGAGCTCTTTTCTCGCCTTGCTTTTCAGACTCGAATTGTTGAGCTGTTGCGAAGAAACTAAAACCACACGTTCTCTTGGTATCCAAGGAACTGCTATCAATTGATATGTTTACACACAATATTAGAGCCCTAGATAACACCTTGATACTCACAAGCATCCACTTTGAAAAAAATGATCAAATTGCTTATTTAATTATTCATGAAACACATTTTTTTCTTGATATGCTCTCTTAGCTCCACGCGTTCAATGGACAGCCTTGTCAATTGTTGATAGGTGTGCGTAAACCATGTGGGGGGGGGGGGGATGATGCAGTAACTCATGCATCATGGATTAATGTTTTGGTCGACTAATGTGGATAAACAAGAAGCAGAGAAGATGATGGTTTTGTTTAGAGAAAAATATCAAAATACACACCTTAATACTGGTCATTTTATTTACTTAAATGAAAATGTTGGATTGTTATTATATAAGAAATGTTACACTTTTTAGGTTACATTGCTATTTACAATTATGGGGGGGCGGGTGATTTCTCCTCCACTTGGACATGATTTCTTTTAACTGGAAAGCTTCAAATGTTATTTTTACTGTCTCTTAATTCGCCCCAACCTCCCTACCTTAACTTTCCTGTGTGTGCAGCAGAAGGCTGCGCTGTGAAACAGTACCAGGAGGCAACAAACCTCAAAGTAGTTCTTGTTTTTATGTCCAAGATGAGGCAGCAGCACCTCTTACATTGTCAGCCTCAACATGCATATGCTTGATATTCCATCAGCATATAACACATTGTCATCCATGAAGGTTATTGCCAACCTGGCTGTATTATGTTGTCGCTGTGGATGTGGTCTGTCTGTTTAGGTGACAGTGTTGATGTGTTTCTTTGAAATGGGTCCCAGCCCTCTCAATCAATTTTTTTTTCGTGTGTGTGTGTGTGTGTGTTTGTTTCTGCTGCTTTATTTTTTATTTTTTTCTCTCTCTCTCTATTTGTTGCAGAGAGCGCATCTGTTGGACAACACAGAGAAGCTGGAAAGGTCATCACGGAGACTGGAGGCCGGCTACCAGATAGCAGTAGAAACTGGTACGCATTCTGTTTTGGATTGGAAAGAGTGGGGTTGGTGTCGGGAGGGAGGTGTGTGTGGGGGGGGGTTCAAGATAGTGGTGAGGATGAGTGAGCGACAGCAAATTGTCTTGCTCATATGCGAGGTGGGTGGATATGTGTGTTTGTGTGTGTTTGGAAGGGGGGGGTTGGAGGGTGGGTCGGGAAAAAAAAAACCTCTTTCCTTGACGCCTGATGACATTTTCGGGAGCACATCAAAGGCGAGCCAGGGAGGGA
Source organism: Plectropomus leopardus (assembly GCF_026936395.1). NCBI lineage: Eukaryota > Metazoa > Chordata > Actinopteri > Perciformes > Serranidae > Plectropomus > Plectropomus leopardus. Next base: position 12,791,224 of record NC_142194.1, read on the forward strand.
GAGAGAGGTGTACAGGCAACAGATCGAGCGCCGCTTCTCCTTGCTCTGCTCCCGAAGAAAATTCGTGCATTGCTACAACTGTGTGTATGTGTGTCTGTGTGTGTTGTGCATGTGTGTGTGTTGGCTGTTTTTTTTTTTTTTTTTAAACAAACAGACAGGGGGTCTATGAAAATAAACAACGTCAGCGTTCCTCCTGAAGTTCTTAATTCAGCAGTGCAGAAGAGGAAAAAAAACATAATATCACTTTCTAAATAAACCATCCCGAAAAAAAACACAACTTCCTTTTTTTCCCTCATTATCAAGGATGGTTTTTATCTTAAAATAGGAAAAAAAAAAGCTCATTGGGATCTTAAATAGATTTAACCAGTTAGCATATTTTCTTTCTTCCTGTCTTCCTTCCTGACAGTCACCACATTATTGAGGCACAGTGTATTCCTCAGAGATGTATCAAAGCTCATTCTTGAAGTATCAACCAGCTTTCTGTGGCTTCCGTTGTAGTTTTGAAAAAGTTTGTCAATTTACACTATAATCGCGGGGTGGCTGGCGTGTGCAACATCGACAGATTTAATAATTCAAGTCAAGGAAGGTTCGCACGCAGACCACCGCCTTTTGATGTTCTCTGTAACTTGCATTCACAAATTCACAAATACAATCTGCATTCTCTGCTTAAAAACGTTGATTCAAATGCCTCAGATGATCCAGAGTTTCTTGACGGTGTCAAATTCTGCGACAGCCGACAGATTTTTAATTCTATCCAGTTGTATCTTTCACTAGTGTTTTTTTTTTTTTTTAAGCCTCACAGCTTGGTTGGTGTTAAAGAAGTGGGCCATGGCTTAATAGTGTTCAGTACCTCCTGGGCCCGCTGGTTTCTCCTCGTAGTTGGCCACATGCCCCCTTGACCCCGAGTCACCGGTGGCTCTCTCATCCACCGTGTGTGCGTCTAGCTAAGAACAATGCTCGTTTATCCCGCCTTGGTCCCACACACTTGGCTTGGTCCACACCAGCTGGGGGTGTGTTTGTGGTTTGGTGGGGAAGCTTCGCCCCCTCGTCTTTAATCCATGACCCCTTCCTTTTACTCCGCTGTCGATACCAACCCTCCGCTCAGATGCACAACCTGAAATGGCGATGTCTGCGGGTCAAACAGGGGATACATCTGCACAAAGAAAAAAGATACACAGGGAATATCCACGCCGCCACCAGACTAATTACTATATGTGCCAACCTCTCAAATTCAACAAACAACACTGGGCACAAACATCAGGTAGCCATATTTATCCACTGGTTTATACCATTTGACAGGCTTCGCCATCTGATCCCAAATTCAGTTTGCTCTTTAATTTAGTGTTGTTCGCCCATCTCAAACTATATATTTACTCCTGTGGTAACTCTTGTGCGGCAAGTCACAACACTTCCCAGACATCTTCATGAAATCCTGCACTATTTAGATCATAGTCCTGCCACAGTTCTTAAGAGTATAGAGGCGCAGTACAGTCTTTTTGCAAACTGTTTATTTTTGAACAAAAGCTCCATTTATTGTAGTTCCTTCTCTTTCACATCAACAAATACAAAATAATGAAATAAAACTCCCAAGAAGTGCAAGCGTGCTTTATTCATGCATGTAATGAAAATGGCAATTGTTGAGGAATAAGCTTTTGAGTTTTAAAACACAGAGGTGTGGCATCCATAGACGTTAAACACGAATAATTAGAGCGTTAAGTGTTTCTCCAATCAGACAGTCATATTGTAAATACTTTTCTTGCCACAAACCTCAACTCTCCTCAGACATCTAAGCTGCACTTTTTTTTTCTTTGTAAAGAGGAGCAGTTTAGCATCGTTATTTTGCAGTAATTCAAAGTTGCATTCTCCATCCACAATGACACAGTAGCCCTTAAGAACTGTAATTGACCAATGGGGGAAGTGGAACTAAAAGACATTTTATTTCAAAGAGATAGATCCTGAACAAAGAAATGGCGTCGAAACTCAGCTTTGCCCCCTTTTTCTCTTCAGCGTCGACAATATATCTCTTAATGACCAGGAACAAAAAAGCCAGGATGCTTCTAGGTCACATTTAAGGGAAAAAAGAGGACTCTTAGTTCTAAGAAAAGATAAATCTTCACACAGTACCATTTTATCAGATTTCAGCATTTTTTTTCTACCATTCTCAATGTCTCCAGTGTATTTAGTGAAAACAAAGGCCTGCCAAAAGCAGTGAGAGCCCTCAGAGGGATATAGAGGAGACTCTTTGGACATGCAGAGCTATTTACCACATGCACCCTCAAGAACTACGGTCCTCTGTTTGTCTCATAAATAAAGTATAGAACTTCATTAGTGAAGAGCACCGACTTAAAAGCCCAGGCATAGCAACAAGCAGACATGGGGGCTAGCCCAGTTAAAGAGGGCCCTAAATAAAGAGGGAGGGCATGCAGTTAGCCAATTTAAAGACATTTGAGTCAGGGGCATTTGAAATGCCCAAATGTGGAGGCTTGACTGATGTTAAAATCAAAGACATGCCAGATTTTTAGTCCTTCCCTCCACAGTTGAAAAGATTTTGAATGATTTATGATTGCTTGTTTAGAAATAGATAGCATGTCAGATAAGACATCTAAGTTGCAGTGATTAGCTGTTCCACCTTTTTGATTATTATTCATTGAAGGGGAGAGAGTTACATACTGATCGACAGTTCATGCAAGACGTGGCGAAAAAAATTCAGGCAGAATTTTTCAGCTATGGTAATAAAAATACTCTGTTGTGTTTACTGGCATCAGTCTAGTAATTGAATTAGAAGAGTCTTTGCTGATGGTGCTTTAAATGTGCAGTCGTTTTAGGACATTAATAGTAATTGTAGGCAAAGGTAAACTTTAAACTTGAATTCTGGAGCAATAGTTATGTGTGTTCTTGAAGCGTCTGTAGTTTGCACACAGAGACATGACTAAAAATTTTAGATTTAATTACAGCATGAAATGCAAAAGCTTTTAATTTTTACAATTATGAATGAATGCATCTCAGAGGCAACATTTAGAAATTGCACGACTCAATAAATCAGCCAGCAAATGTGGAGAGAAAGTACTTTGAAAAATTATCCCCCTTTATACTTGTTCAGTTGACACAAATAACTTAGCAATGCCAGCAAAATGAGCCGCCGAAACAAAGACAGACGCAGACAAAAGCGTTGCTACTCTGCATTTTAAAGGTGGCCAGCAAGAGGCTGAGAACACTTCTTAGGCGACTGTTCATGGTGTTTAGGGGCCTGTAATCAATCCTGCAAAATGAAAACAGCTCATTAGGGATTGATTTCAGTCCCGTTTAGATAAGCAGAGAGGGCCAGGGCCCGGCCCCCAGGGGCCCCCAGCCTAGCCCAAAGTTCACGCCATGCCAGGTAGAGAGCAGCACCGCAGGCTATCAACTTTATTAGGATGGAGATAAGCTGATTAGACCTTGTCAATCAAAGGTGCCAGTGACTCAATCATGATCCAGGGGTCTTTTCTTTATGTCTCTCCCCTTTTTCTCTCTCTTCCCACTCGCACAATCTCCCTCTCTTTTTTTTGTGATAAATCATTGAAGCGACCAACAAAGTGGCAGCCATCGCTGGGCTAAGCTAAGCAGCCCTGCAGTTGTCACCAAGGCAGACGCGTGGGGACCCTGTGATGATGTGACGACTATATTAAAGAGTACATCAATTTGTTTTAGAGCAGTTTGATTTTCAACTGCAGTGGTATTAAAAGAGAGGGGGGGGGTGGCGAGGGGAGGGCGAGCGTGTCGGCGTCATCGAACATGATTCCAGTGGCAGAGCAAGGGGTGCTGGGACAGCAAGAAATAAATAGATAAATGACGGAGTGACGGGAAATAAATAAATATGTTTTTGTAAACATAAAAAAAAAAAAAAATCTTCATGGCTCCCTTTTGAAGCCGAGTGTGGCTTTGAGTCTTGCTGAGAGTCCACGGGCGCTGGAGTGGCCCAGTAACACAGCGCACGTTTGTCCCGACTCTCTATCTCTCCCCCTCCATCTTCGTCTCGTTCTCTGTTTCTCTCCCACTCGCTTTATTTCTCCCTGTTCCCTCTAAAGATCAGACTCGATGATTCTTTTGGTGCTGGGCCACCAAAGTGGTGCTCGCTCCTCAAATCCATAAGCAAACACTTAGCAAATGACATAATCAGTTACATTTATGAAGCGCAAGTGATATTTTAGGCAGAAGCTATTATTAGCCTCTGCTTAGTAATTTTTATCTTATTCTTTTAATATATACAATATGTGGCTAATCCAGAACGATGTAAAATCCCTCTGAATTATCAAATAAAACATAATTATTAAGAAAACATATTTGCACAAATTGGAATCCTACAAATTAAAAGCTGTTTTGGTTATAGACATTTTTGGAATATTTATTTTCCAAATAATTAATTACAATTACTGTTTTTAAAGAAAAGTGTTCCTCTCTTTTTGTTAATTCCCACGCTTTTAAACAGATTCTTTTTAAAATAACTTAATATTTTTAATTTGAGGTTTTGTGTGACTCCACAATTTGATACTTATTGTTAAGGATTTTTTTTTCATTCACCACATGAATGATTTGTAGAATTATATCTAGTATATGTGCAATGTAAATCTTTTTCTTTTCACCATGTAGCTGAATCTTCTCTGGCTTCCATTTTTTAGTTTATTCTCTCTGTTCTACAATGTAGTTTGAATATTTTAAGGATCAGTTTGCTAAAGTGGATTTCCTTTAGGTATAGCATAATAAATCACTTTTTTGCTGGCTGATACAATCAGCATGTTGCATTGTGTTCAAAAAGAATATGAAGTCATTTGATAATTGTTTGATTAATGCAGCCGAGAGCTAGGACTTAAATATTTCACAGCTTGACTTTTCAGCTGAGGAGAAAGGAGGCCTTTTGTGAAATCCGTTTTAAAGGAAAAGTAGGTTTTTCTATAGCTGTTGAAAAGAAGAAAATAATTATTAAAAAAGGCTCCCAAAATTTCGCTTGAAACCATATTTCCTAAATATATATGCTTCAACGCATAACATCTCGCTCTCAGAAAATCTAGCCGCGGGTGAGCTGTTTATCGGTAAACCCCCGGTGGATGAAAGGCATAGCAATAATGATTTTTTCTCTCCTAATCGGACCTTGTCAGCAAGGCGTCTTATCGTGGAGAGGAAAATGACACCGATCCTATCGAAGAGCCTGGAGTCCGAGTCGGCGGCGTGTGTCCCCCCCAATCATGGCCGGCCGTGGCCCAGCCATATCTAGCGCCGCCACAAACGGCGAGCGACGCTTTTTTCATGTGGACTTCAAAAACGTTGCGAGTCATTAAAATTGCACCCGCGTTCGGCAGCGGGGATCAGCCGCTCTGGAGCGAAAATGGGATGTGGGAAGAGGAGACTCGCTAAATGTGTTAATTCCATCCTCACATGTTTAAGGCTTAATTTTAATCTGTTTGAGGAAGGGGGAGGGATGGGTTGGGGGGACGATTGGAAAGGGGCGGGAGGGCAATGAGAAAGCCTCGCACTGCAATAAATCGCCATTATCTTTGACACCCTAGGACTCAGCTGTTCCAGGGATTTAGGGGTCCACTGGCAACAGTGTATATCGTAGGGCATGAAAACACTGTTTACGCTTGAACTGCGGTAGCTAAGGTGCAATCGCCAGTTTCAGGCAGCACAGACAAAAGGCCCAACGCGCACAATGGCCGGCTAGCATACGTACCCTCAATGGAAGAGCTGAACCAACAGACTTGAGTGTGTGTGTGCCTGTTTTCCCTGTGTGTGAGTGGGCAAGTCTGGATTTCCCCGAGCATCGACAGGTGTTGTCGCAAACATCCAAATATTAGCTTAAGTTAAGTGGCGCTAGGAACATGACAATAAGTGTCATGTTTGTATAAAATTAAATGAACCTTACACCAAAGATGGATGTCTGTTAGAAATCTCTTACTGAATAATAGTGTCCACCAACTACTGCAGCAACTACTGGCCTCCCTTTGTCCATCTGTTGGGTCTGCAGAAAGTGTTAGCTAGCATTGATAAAATTAGGAGAAAATCTAATAATTAGACCTTTAGTCAATTATTAGCTTCAACAAGGCTCTCAACATAATGAGTCTCTTGGAAGTAATGATCTGACTAGAGAGCTCATTGGAGCTTTCAGGCTCAGTGAAGCAACATTGCTAAGACAAATGTTGGTTTACCAATTTTAAAATGATGCCTACATTGTTAGATTGAATTTTGAAACTTGCGAGATTTAATTTAAATTCAATCAAGAATTTAGCAGATTTAATGAAAAATATATGTATTATGATGTGTCCTAAAGCTTAATCCATAATTTTCGGCACATTTATATGCCATCATTATGATTGCTTTGCTGCGAAAGTCATGGGTGTAGAGGACTTTTATTTTGACAAAATTAAAGATATTTATACCAAAAATTTACGCAGGAAAGGCACAAATTGTTGCATTAAAAAAATCACCAGAATTCATTAAATTTAGTATCTGATGCTTAAAAGGTTCTAGTGGAGGAACCCCAAACCCCCAATTTCATATTTGTCCTCTAATGTTGAAATTAAACCTATGCCCTTGCACTGAGCACATGTAACCCAGCAACATGATCAGTATTTCTCATAGCAGACATCGAAGAATGTTGCCAGCTTTGGTAAATGCAGTATATTTTTTTTGGTGTTTTTCCACACTTCTCTACACTTCAGATGAATATAGCAACAATAAACTTAATTAAAAAAATAAATGTTGCTAATATTACTTTTAACCCTTTAATACCCGAATCAACATCAGTTTTCTTGTGTATGCATTTAAACTCTGACACCTCTGAAAATTGGTTTGATTTTTTTATTTATTTATTTATTTTTGTAACACAAGGGGAATGAATGCAATGAGCAACTTTGCAAGAAAATGTCCCGCAAAATTGCTGGACATTAAAATGAAAAAAAATATAATCAAAAACAAGGGAAAAAGTGCAGAAAACTACATTTCTAAAAGTATTTATTTATATTTATGTTACAGAAATAATTTATATATATGTGTGTGTGTGTGTGTGTGTGTGTGTGTGTGTGTGTGTATGGGTAATATATATAATAAAATATATAAGACAATTTTCTTTTAGCTTTTTACTAATTTCTTGCAATTTTTGGCCATTCCTTGTGAAGTTGTTTATTGCTTTCTTCTCATGCTTTTGAAAGAAATCAAGCTCATCATCAAATCATGCTCAGGGGTTAAATAATGCATACTGTCACTTAGAAATAAACTTTAAAATTAAGTCATTTTAAAACCTTTTATAAATTGCTCTATATTCTCGATCAAACCTCATTCAAATAATTTATTGATATAATCTAGTCCTTATCTCACCATACAAAACACCCTTCAATTGCTAGATAGCGGTATGCCACTGTATCTTAAAAGACACCTTCGTCCCAACCTTAAATCAGATTTTTTTCTATTTTTAGGTTACAATAGCTAAAAAGATACCCCCTGCCTTCTTGCATGCAGAAGAAAAAAGTGTAGCGTTGACCTCTGGCTGACACAGAGAGAGCTGAGGGAGGGTGGGGGAAAGCGGCAGAAAGCACGACAGAGAGGAGAGAGCTAAAACAACAACTGTGAAGAGCCGCATAGGGTTAAAGAAAAACTGTTTCAGAAGGAAATGGGAGACAAAAGCGAGGACTTGGAGCCCCCATGGGCGCTTTAAAGAGCCGCTACATCTGAGGTGCTGAAATATTAAAAATGGAAAGGGAGAATCAAAAAAACAAAAATTGAAATAGTGAAATAAAGAAAAAGAGTGGCAGTGAGAGAAAAATGTGCCACCTTGTCACCCGAGGACGCGTATCAGAAATATTAATTCGGTGATGAGAATGACGCACCGGATGACAAGAGGATTGATGTCAGTTAAAACCCTAAAAGGTGCAAAAAACAAGGAGACATTTATCAGAGTGAGTGTGGATATGCTGCTGTATATGAACAAGAGATGGAGATGTTGGAGGAGATGACTCTATTCACATAAAATGATTTTTCTCTTCTTTACAATTAAAAACAAAAAAATCCACTGGCTTTACATTTGACCAGTGACCCCCTTACACTTGTTCTCATTTACAATATAGTAAAGTGACAACCATTTTTATTTAAAAAGAGGCAAAAGGCAGCTACTACAAAGTATTTGAGTAATGACAACAGAGTCAAACCACAACTAACAGTGTGTCTTAACAGTGTGTCTTCTGTCAGGCTGGCAGACATAAATGGGCAATTTTTTTTTCATGCAGATTCAACAGTTTTAAGGAAGAAAATTGTTAAGGGGAAAGTGGTTGCTTTTTTTTAAACATTTCTCTTTTGCTTTTCATGTAGTTATGTAAAATTATAATTTAACAGCCAACAAGTTTTAGCCACATAACTGTGATGCGTCATGGCATGAGTAGTAATATATTTTTCTCTGTGCATTTGTTTTGAATATTACAAATGCATTTATTGAATGCAATTAATTACTTATTTTTTGTAACTTTTTTTTGTTATGGATTGTAATTTAGGACCTAATTTTTAATGAATCTATGTCTGTCAGCCAATATAAACTTTTTTCACAATAGGAATAACCTAATTTATACTGACCCTAATGGCACAAGAATAAATTTTAATTATCAGACAATAAATCTTTTAAAAATTAACAACATAAATAAATAAATACATTCACAATACAGTCAAATTTATGTGATAGATTAAACAGTAGTAAGCAGACAAAGTTACTAATAGTAGCTTGCCACCCAGCTAACTGCTGATGACATTTTAATGTAAGTTGCCTACCATCATTCACTTACAGTAGATAGCAACATAAAAGTTAGAGTTTGAAAAGATTTATTTTTAGGCCGATGCCTAAATGTAATTGTAAAATTAAAAAAACTCAATACATGGAAATAAAAAAAAAACCCAACTAAAAACATAATACTTACTATAAACGTAAATACTGTGTTACAGAATGTAGAATAAATGTGATTTGAAATAATAATATCATGTACCATTGCTCTCACTATAAATTCACAATCTTAAAAATCTTTTTGTTAATGGTTATCACTTTTTAAAGTAAATATAAATTTAAGCTTACATAGTGCCAACAATTTTTATTTTTATTTTGTCTCTTCTCATTAAAAAGTAAACAATTACTTTTGCATTTGCATTAATTATCTTAGCGCAAACAAAAACAATATCCACTACAATGGCAGTGGTATTACAGTATTTTTATTTTTAGCAAAAGCTATGTGCACTCACTTTGTGTCTCTCATATTGCCATCACTTTCATACCAGTATTTGAAATGCACCCTGGAGAGTGATGAATGATATAATGTAATAAAATAATTTATTATGAAAGGTTCCTGAAAAAACAATTTTATACTTATAATACTTAGACAACACACATTTTGTTTGCTGAATTGTAGATAAAAGTTTTACACCTGTGGACATATGGTCGATTACTGTGATAGATGATGGCAGTAACAATAGTCACATCACATCTGTTAATGTGTTTTGATATAAGTGCCAATATGTTTTAGGTGATGGGATTACTGCTCTTGAGTAATCTGGAGCATTTCGTTGCTCATTATAGTTTTGAACAAGTTATTAGTAGATTGCATTGAATGTAACTTTCCCAGCTGGGGACCGCATCCAAAGGTCTGCAAGGGAACAACCCAACAACAACAATGACTCCTTTTTAGCTTAAGATGGTGTAGCTGTTGCTTTGTTGTCAGAGTCTTTTAGCGAATGCACTGTGTCAGTTCTCGTATAGTAACACAGATGTTTTTCAGTTGCACAGATAGAGACCCTGTAGCCTCACGTCTGCAAATTGCTATGTGGCACCTTTTGTGTAACAATAAGCAAGGCTTGTACTCTTAGATTTAAATTACTTGGTCTAAATCTAAAATAAAGAAGAAAAGTACAACTGCTCGTGATCCCTGCGACAGTAAGTGTTGGCTCTAGCCTTGAGGAAAAATTTTTGATCCTGTGTTAGAAAACCATATAGGGCTAAATGCAGTCATTAGCTCTTTATTAATCTGCATCTTCTGTAGACGTTCCCCGAGCCTCCCACCCTGCAAGACACACAATTATACTGTACAAACACGCTGAAGCACATTAGCCATCTCCGTCTGTCTTTGCTCCTCTTTTCCTCAATGGTAGCCCCAAGGAGCACCCCCCTCCCTCCCCCTGTCAAAGGAGCTTCCTCCTTGGCTGTCCTGTGCCCATCAGACAGGGTGCCCGCCCGTTTAAGACACCCAGGGAACATGAAACAGAGCCGGGCCGAGATGTCAGCTGGTTGCCCCATCTGCCAGTCAGTGGGATGGTAAAGCTTTTGTCCTGGGGGGTAACCTTAGGAGTGCTCTGTGTGCTGCTCAAGCGTGTGTGCATAGTGTGCATGTTGCTTTGGGGACAGGAGACTCTGCATCAGTTTTTTTTGAGCCACAAACAACATGCTGACATTGTCCTTTTAATTTATGTGAGCACATACAGGACTGTCGTATTTGGACGAAAATGACCAAAATTTAAATTTGAGCTCTCTGTTGTCAGATCAGGGTGAAATAGCTGCTGTGTTTATCACAAACAGTTTTGAATGGCAGACATTTCAAGGGAATAAAAATGTGTAGGTCTCAAAGAATTGTCCTCGGTTGGATTGAAGTTAATTGGTCTCATTTCAGATCTGCTCGCTTCTTATGGATACACAGTTGGTGGAGCACTCATCAGAATTTTAAATGGCCTGGAACTTGTCTCTATCCTTTTCCCTGTTCCCCTGTTAAATAACATAACCTTGACAGTACAAACAGTTTGACTTCCATATAAATGAAGCGAGTGGATGGAGGCTGGCCGGCTGGTTGAAACGAAGCACAGCTCCACTCATGCATTCTATCGTTCGGTAGATAGGCCGCGCCCTTGAGCTGCTTTAGGAGGGAGGAGCCGCTTGTTCTCGCTCTGTGAGAAGGTGCTGAAAAGGGGGCCTCTGTGCATGCGCGAATGCACGCACATAATCCTTTGGACGGGTCTATGTGAGCCCAAGAGTTCCTAAAAAGAAAATGCACGCAGACAGCATGAACTTATTTATTTACCACTGAGTTATGCTTTTGTAGTTGTGCCTGTCAAGGATATCAGCACAAGTTAATATGTGTGCTTTTGTGCGTGTGCATCTGGAAGTGTGTGTCTCCTAGTAATATGTTGCACGTGCTTTGCACCTCAGTTGTTTCAGACTCCGATAAAATGCGATTCACAACAACAAAGTCATCCCTTTCCTGTGCTGTAATCATTTTTTAGTCAACTTTGACTGTTAACTGCCATGTAGAAAGCTTCCCTTAAGTGGTCTACAAAGTCCCCACGCTCACATCAGTCAGTCTCACCGCATGATGTATGTACTGTAGTGGTGGTAGTCCTGAAGGGCTGATGTATGCACAGCTCTGCACCGGCATAGTCCTCCCTGAGCACATCTATGATCTTGGGTTACTCAATCATCAATCAAGGCCAACTGCAGCGTACTGTACTGTCGCCCATCTTTTAAAGCTCAGTTGTGAAGGACTGGCTAAGATGGCCTAGGGGACACTTTCCTTGGTCTGGCCCATCTCAGGTTTGATGTGAATATGTGCGTAGTTATGACTACACACAGAGCAGAGTCGACGTATTGATGTGGACTTTTTTAATGTTTGGTGAAGGCCACCTGATAATAGGAATGTGATTTTTATTAGTGTTTTTTTTTTTCTCTGAATTTTTAAAATATTTTCGGGAGACATTTTTTCAGTTATTCGTTTGACGTTTTCTTCCTTTAATTCTGTTTATTTTCAGCTTTAATGCTTAGTTCTTTTTGTCCTTGACCTTGTATATTAATCGAATTTTTGTAGTGTGTAACAGTTGTATTTGTCTGTTTGTATTTATAGTTGTAACAGTGTTTATGCTGCCCTCTTGGTCAGGTCACTACAGAATTTTTATTTCAGCCACTCTTAAACCTTGTTAAATAAAGGATGTATACAGTAAATGATATATATATATATATATATATGTCTAAAAAAAACGGACGAGGAAATAAAAAAACACATTATAATGAAGTAGAAACTTTCATTTTTATATCAAAAGTTAACCTTACACATTTGGATGTTTTCTTTTCTTCCTACATATTACATTTATCGAAACATTATCAAAGCAACATTAGATGCAAGTAGGGCTGCAAATAACAATTGTATTCATTGTTGATTAACTTGCTGATTTTTTTTTTTTGATTAATCAGTTAGTTGCTTGGTCTATAAGATGTCAGAAAATGGTTATACATATCGATTATTGTTTCTCAGACCCCAAGATGACATCCTTAAATTTTTTGCTCACAACACAAATATATTCAATTTGTTTTTACTTGGGATTAAAGAAACCAGGAAGCCTGGAATCAGAGAATTTTGAGATTTCTTTTCTTTATAAATTACTCTAACCAATTAATCGATAATCAAATTAGTTGGCAATTAACATAAGATTAATTGTTGCAGCTCAAGAGGAAAGTATGGCATATTTCACTCCATAAACAAAGGTGATCGTTTTGTAAAATAAACTTGGAAAATCGTTTGCAGGCAATGCATTCATTGAATGTTATTGCCAAATGTACCTCGTCCCAAATGAAGCTTACTTGAAAAATGCACAGCCTAAATTTCAGACAATATGGACAGAGGGGAGCAGACAAAGGAGGCAGTGCAAGAAAACAGTGCCAGAGAATCAAACAGAAACACACCGTGCATTCACTTTCTCCACAAAGCTACTCAGAATTCATTATATTATCCGGAATGGACATTCAGAACCATACGATATTGCAGCGATAGACTTGCATGCCAATTTTCCTGTGTGCTTGAAGTGAGCTATTGTGCTATTTTAATGAGCTGTTTAGACTAGTGGCCAGTTGCATTTGGGCTGTAACAACCAGCTCAGTGAATAATTGTTATTGCCTCTTAAAGGCCAGATGTATGGAATTCATGCAAATTCAGAGCAAAGGGAAAATGTGTGTGTGTGTGTGTGAGGGTGTCTTGAAATAATTGTATTCCAGATGTCCTTCTTTTATGTGAACCATGTGCACGCACACACACATGCACGTACGCACGCACGCTAAAAGGACAGAACAGATGATGGTGATGATGATTAAGATCTTGAGCATATGGAGATACTGTGTTGGCTTAGTGTTTGTGTGTACGTGTGTGTGTTTTTTTGAACGTTCCTGCTCCCTCAGTCTTCTGTGACAGGTTCACCCATCTCTCCTGGGGAGGCCTTCACTCCCAATTTAGACGCAAGCGTCGTCAAGTGACAGCAATGGCTCCGGCACCCTACCTTTGCAATATGACTACAGTTAACTTAACAAGTCTCGATATGTGAGCTCCATCTTTGATGTAACTGATTTGAGCGGTTTGAGCATCGTTCTTGCAGAGAAGTTGAAATTTTTTGGTAGACGTGTCAAGATGATCTTCACAGGGATGCGGGTCATTTCTGTCACATTTTAAACTAAAAAAAAAAAAAAAAATCTTTTATCATATTTCACGTAATCTGCACTGTTTTTTTTGTGCTTGAATGTCCCTCGTAAAACATGCTTCCTCTGCCTGTGTGTCAGCTACAGTATGACCCCTCAGAAAACTCATCAGGATGGCCATGTGTGGCCTCAGTGTACTCAGGTCTGTAAAACTGGAGCAGAGCAGCAGCACAGTAGCACAATCCATCTGCCCAGGCCTGCTTGTACAGTGATCATAAATGTCAACAGCAGAACAGAAATCAAAGAGTCCTCTGATATAAACTGTTAGGAAGGTAGTCAGAGTACAAGCAAGTCTTGCATTTCATGTATACGTTGGACCTTTTGTGGGCCGGGCGTTAGAGCAAATGCGGCCATTTTTGTTGATGAGATTCAAGTACAGTGTATCTATTGTTTGTTCTCGTCTTTGATGCTTTTACTGCCTCTGCAACACCTTTAGCTTGGATGTTGCATCTGTTTTATAAAAAAAGTGTGTGAAGAAGCACTTCACTGCAGTGGAACGAGCACATCAGTGTAATATACAAAAACAAAAGAAGTGCATTAAAGGGACAGTTCACTCCAAAGTCAGAAAATACATAATTCCCTCTCTTACCTGCATTGCTGTTTTTCAGTGTAGATTTTGGTGTGTGTTGCAGAGTGTGTATAGATATCAGCCGTAGAGATGTCTGCCTTCTCTTGAATATAATGGAGCTAGATGGCACTTGACTTTTGGTGCTCAAAGCGCCAAAAGAAATGCGTTTTAAAAACTCAACAGCAATCTCTCTTTGCAGAAATCATGACCCGGTTACTCAAGATAATTCAAAGACCTTGTTGTGAGCAGTTGCATGTAGGAACTATTTTTTTTCTACTTAACACTTGTCAACAGTATCACTATGCAGAGTGTAAACCTACTGCTGTTACAACTCAGTCAAGAGGACGCCATTAATGTTTACAGTGCGTGCTGTCACAAGCATGAGTCTCTCGTCCATGAATAGATGCATCTCCCTTTTGCCCGGTGATGTGGTTGCTAGGGAAGGTACAGAGAGAAAATAATTCCGACATGAAACTGCTCATAACAAGGTCTGTTTATTATATTGACCAACCGGGTCGTGGTTTTTGGAAAGAGACATTGCTGTTGAGTTTTTCAAATGAAATTGTTCGGCTCTTTGAGCACCATAAGTCAAGTGCCATTTAGTTCCATTATATTTAAGAGAAGGCTGACATCTCTATGGCTGATATTTCCAGCACTTGGCAACTCACATCAGAACAATTTAGACTGACAAACAGTGTTACAGGTAAGAGGGAAAATATGTTTTTTTTTTTTTAATTTGGCCTTAACTGTCTCTTTAAAAAAAAGTTAATCAGAAAATGAAATTGGCTGAAAATCTGACATTTTTGGGGGTATGTAAACTGCAATAAATGAATCAGTAGAATTAACGAATATTGTCCGATGAAATGAAATTTGAATCTCTGACAGTTGTTAATCTCCAGTGAAACTGATATTGTCTCCCTGTCAGCCATGCTCACAAAGCCCTTTAAAAAATGAACACATTCCAGTGAACTGCAAGCGCTCGAGTGTCTCTGAGTGTATGTACATGTCATCACGTGTGCTCGTGTGTGTGTGCATGTGTGTGTGTTTGTAGGGGGTGAAGTTGTGTTGAGTGACAAGGGCATGCGTCTTGAGCCACCTGGATTTATTTGGGCCAAACAAGAGGGGCCCGTGTCTGTCTGGGCAATGGGGCCTCAGAGCCACGAACAGAAGGTGCCTCCTCACAACTCACACCTGAGCTCCTCCCAGCCTGGGACCAACCTCTCTCGCTCTCTCCATCCATACTGCTTCTTCTCTCTCTGTCTTTCACTACCCTCTGTATCCTCTCCGCTGCTCTCCCAGGCCGTGGCCTGGCCTACTTTTACCTCTCCCACTCTGGACCCTTTGATGTTGACTGTGTTGGCCCTTTTCACAGATCATGTGTATGTTTGGAAATGGCCCCTTTGCTCAATCCTCAGTCTGTTTATGAATATACATTTCACAAACAGGATATGTAGTTAATGGTCTACAAAGAGAAGCGTTCTCTCTTATGTATTAGCTGTGCTTATCACAGTAAATGATGCTAAGGTTCGCAGTGAAAACCACTCTTCCGTTTACTTGATTCTCTCATTTCTTTTTGAGTCACTGCTGAGTTTGTTTGCCTTTGTTGTTGATGTTTTTTTCCCCTACGAATCTCCCAACTCAGTTCCTGGAAAAGAGGCTTTATTCAGGGAGGAAATGTGTGTTTGCTTGTCTGTTAGCATCTTTTTCATTTAGTCTTGAAGTGACAGGGTGTGAAGCTGGGTAGGCGTGTGCATCTCAGAAGTCAAAAGCACAAACACTAACAAGACACCAAGTTGGCTGCTTTATTTCTGAAGGTAAAATCAACTCAGAATCAGCAGGATTCATATTTCTCTGGTCAGTTTGGCTTTGTATCAGAGAATATTGTCACATGGATATAAATATATTGTAGCAGATTTTTACAGAATCTTCGAAATAAGCCACAGACCAGTCAGGGTCCTCGTTGGTTCAGATGGAAGGACTTGTATGAATGATGTGAATGCACACTTGTTAATACTTTAATCCGAACAAAAATTAATAGAAGATTTTTATTTCATGATGGTGAATTTAGTCCTGAACTGTGAAAGTTACTGGCTCGATTATTTCATCTGAGTGATATTTTTTTAAATGTATGTCTATTTTCAGATGTTCTTATTACAAACTCAGATCAACAAAAAGTGACATTTATTCTTCATTTATTACAATTCAGCATGTAATCTAATGCAACAAAAGTGAATATAAAACTAAATATATCTAAAAATATATATTTTATTTCAACTGTTGAATGTTTTTTTGAGGAATACATACATATATGTGTGTGTGTGTGTGTGTGTTTTGGGTTATAATGAAATGGGTAATGGTATGATCACAGATGTTCGAAGCTTCTTTCAAAAACTCTTTTGCTTAAAAAATCCCTAACACGATTATTGGATTATCAAAATAGTTATATAATATAATTTATAATTATATTATATATATATATAATTATATATATATAATTTTGTATTGATCAAAAAATCAATTTATTCATTTAACAACTAATCTTGCAGCTCTGTTTTTGATTACGTTCTATATCTTTGGATAACACAGGCTCATTATCCATGAAAGACAAAAAGTTCTTCACATTCATCTTGGTATTGGAGTGACTATATTTTGACCAGCTGTAGTTATAATAGACTCTGAACTCTAAAACACAAGGCCAGTTGGCTATACATTTACAATTTATTATTTTCAGCCCTGCATTACCACTTTGCTTTTTGGGAAAACTCCAGCACACAACAAGAGTTGACCCTACAAGGTAAAAGGCTGCAATATACAGTAAAAGTAAGTGCTAATCAGTGTCCCTGTTGCCAGCTCCTCTGGACTAAAGCACAGATAAAGCACTTGTTGCCTTGGTTTCCTACTGGAAGGTTAAAACGGGCTGGGTGTCTTTAGTGGTCAACACGAACACCTAATTGATCCAAACTGGTCTTAATAGGGCGAAGCATGATGTGGTCCGCTATTGTAACTAGTGGCATGGGAAACCTGGCAATTAATGGGACATAGTGGATGTCTCAGATTTAGTGGTGTCGATAGAAAGTTGCCCCCTCACACTGCAGCATTGCTGTAATTGAGATGCCCGTCTTTTTTTTTGGCTCTTACAGTCAAGGTGGAGGTTGAAACCTGGATTCAAAAGTGGTATGGCAATATTTGTAAAGCTATTTTTATGTGAAACGTGGAGTTTATTGTTTAATTATTGTACCTCCCATGTTTATGTTATCTGTAGCGCAATCAATACAAAGAATTGAGAAAGTTTTTCAAAACCCACACAATTTATGTTCTTAAATGTCGGCGCAGTGCCAACTCAGGGTATGAGTGTGTGTCCGCTAATGCGTGTGTGCTGAAGAGGCTGTCTTTTCTCTATCAGACTAATAGTGTGTTAGTCCATTCTTCAAGATGTCTGAGACTGTAATTAGTGGATTGCTTTGAGTCGGGCCAGCCAAGTGCGGTGGGAGGGACTGTGGGGAAGCGAAGGGAGCAACAACACGAGGGAGGCTAGAGAAGAAAAGGGCCGTCCATTTCATAGTCCTGATGGAGGTTATATTTTCTGTGACAACTGGACCAGAGTAATCAAAATGTGTTAATAATCCCTTCAAAGGGCCTGGCGGCACATCAGTGAGAAGCCTCAGTGAACGCCAATCCCCCCGCTAGACCCTGATTCTGGCTGCCCCACCCTCATTGACCCTCCGTCAGTCTCTCTTTCTCCCCTTCCTGCTCTGTCTTAACGTCTTTTGCTCTTGATCTTAACCGTCACGTTCAACCAGTGTTTCTGTGTCGAGGCAAACTTGCACTGAAGTTACATATCAAACTGATTCTTCTTATTTCCAAATCAGCCTGTGAGTCCCAACTCTACAATTTGAGCCCAAGCCCCAGTAGGGGGCATTGTTTTGAGTTTTAGAGTGTGTTTTGGCACCCTGCTGCTTGAGTTGAACCCCCTGGGACGATACCCAGGTCAGACTGTATAGGTTATAATAAGTTCTATCTTTTGTTTGAGGATTAACACAAAGGTCAAAGTTGACAAAGATGGCCAGATGGGGTCTCTAGTGCTAAATATCCATACCTTCCGCTCCTAAAAGGAGCTTGAGCGTCAGGATCAATGGGCTCAATCAATGGGTGTAGTGGTGGAGGTAATGCTGGCAAAAAGTTTGATTGCATGCATATTGATCAGAGTGAGGCTAAGAAGCTGTAAGGCTATTGATTTTTTTTTTTTTTTGGTTGAGATTTGCACTTTTTTTTAATCTTCTTTCACTTGTCTACATGTTTGGATGGAGTGTGGTTATAAGCACACAGAAGCAGATACAGATTGTATGATTACCAAAACTTACTCAACTCGAGGTGTGCCATGTCATATTGTTCACGATAATACGGGTATAATTTTTCATACAATAAGAAAAATTCATATCGTGATATTGACAATATTTCAAATTGTTGACATAATTGGTTGAATGGTCAGCGCTGAATAACGCACTTTGCAGCAGGGAGAGTAGAGGAGAACTGACAGAACGTGCAGGTCCAGGTGGACCTTAACAACTCAGTATTTAAGGACTTTTTCAAAACAGAATGAAATTGTCTGTTGATTTATTTTATATATATACTAGTTACGATTCAAGGGTACATTTTTTTTCATATGGCATCTGTTTAGATGTACTATTTATATTTTATACATAATCTGAATCTTAGTTACTGTTGCTGTTTGCAAACTTAATGACAAAATCATTTTTGTTTTAGTTTTTACTGAATATTTGAAGGCAAACTGTTACATGTAAAACTTTAATGCTTGTTTTGTTGCAACTGCATATTCTAGAAATTCATAAAATATTTTTCAGTATTTTGTTATATCATCAAGAATGTCTTAATCGCAAAAGTACCCTGAAATATTGTGACAATATTTCAGGCCACAACACCCACATCTATACTGAACCATCATTCATGTTATGAAGTGTAATCCTACACATGCATAATTACATATACATTGAAACACAACTACACACATTCATTTTTAGGCTCCATGAGTTAAATTGCTATTGGTCAACTGTGTTATTTTACATTCACGTAACTTTTCTTTAAATGAAGCCTTTGCCAATTAGAGAAACTCTGCCTCATTTCGTAGTCTAGTCTGAAGCTGCGTGTCAGGATCAGTTTGAAGCATTTAAAAATGCATGGGGTCCAGGTGAGGTGCCCGAGCCCCGATGTGACCTGGGATCAGTTTATGTGGCGTCTCAGGAGAGGCTATGTCCAGTGTAGGGCAGGAAAAGGGACCGCGCTTAATAATAAAACCACGGCATCAAAGGGGCTGTGGACTGCTGCTGGCTGACATGGCGTACATCATGAAACCCGTGTGTGTATGTGTGTCAAGTTTTTTGTCAGTGCTCTTTACTTCTGTGTAAGCTTGTGTTGAGTTGTATTTGTGCACTTATATCACACACATGTCTGTAGTTATGTGCACCTGCAGTAG
Organism: Plectropomus leopardus; assembly: GCF_026936395.1. Taxonomy (NCBI): domain Eukaryota; kingdom Metazoa; phylum Chordata; class Actinopteri; order Perciformes; family Serranidae; genus Plectropomus; species Plectropomus leopardus. The sequence continues at coordinate 12,810,787 of NC_142194.1, forward strand.
TCGAATGTGCAAAACACTTTTCTATCAGTGATTGGCGTGTATGTAGTATATATATAGTGTGTCTGTGCGTACACGAATGTTCACAATAGGGCCCTCACTAGGTGGTGTGGCTCCCTGGGAAGGCTAGCGTAGCTGCAAGCGCTAGAGGACTCATTGACTTTCTAATGATTAGTGGTCAGGCCCCCAGCCCATGCTAGTACCAGGGGTTTGGCCTAGCCGCTGCTGCTAGCCTCTGGCCACCGCCGTGCACCACTATCGACTCACCCCCAGCCCCCGCTCTCTTTGGCCTGCTGGCGATGTGTCAAAACCCATTAGCACAGAGTTCCGCAACTATAGAGAGGGATCATTTTAGGTTTATCTTTCTTGCTCTCCCCTTTCCTGCTCCGTGGCCGTCTCCTCTCTCTCCCCCTCTCATTCCTTCTCTCTCTCAGTCTCCTCATCCTCCTCCGCCCTGCTAAAATGAAGAGGGAAAAACAGAGAGAAAAAGGAGTAACCTTTGACAGGAGTTGTTCCAGTTGTGGTATGTATGGCTGCGTATTGATCTGCATTGGCTTTAGGAACTATAGAGAAGAGAGTCAGCGAGTTGCCGCTGCTTTCAAGTCCCACACATTTTTTTTTCTGGGGAAAGACAAGGAAGTTTCAGATGCATATTGACCTCCTGGGGTCCCATAAGCTATGGAGATTTGTTTAGAGAAAGGGGTAGGGTGTTGTAACATGTATATGTGTGAGAAAAAAGTTCAGGAGTGTATGATCCCATATGTTATCCTCTATCATGTTAATTTCCGTTGTGTGTATGTGTATTTTGTGTGTCTTTGAGAGACAGAGAGAGAACATGTGTGTTTTTGTGCTCCATTGTATTGTGTATTATGTATAATGTATCCTTCTGCTCCTCTTGTTGAGTTTGACCTCTTGACACACTTGGTTGTTTCTTTCAAGTTATTGACCGACGCAGCCAGTTTATCCAGATAACTATTTTAGAGAGTGGAACTTCTTTATTTAAAAAAAAAAAATCTAAGCCATGGTTTGAATTAGAATAGATAGACACACACACACACACACACACACACACACACACACACACACACACACACACACACACACACAGCTCAGCGAGACGGCATCCTTCTAACCCAGCACTTCTTTTTCCGATAAGCTCGATCTCCCAAGAGACAAATGCCTGTCAAAGACTTTGTCCAAACAACGAGAAATCTGTGGAAAAACAAAAAAACACACACACACACACACACACACACACACACACACACACACACACACAAATACTTCTCCATCACTGTTCATCAATCCATCTAGTTGTGAAATCATTATTTATTTATGGAACTTTAAAGCGCGTTATTTGAATAATGCGGGGTATGACGAAGGGGGAGCTGTACGGAAACAACAAAATGACAACCACACCAAAACCACCCGAGGGCACATGCCAACACATCGCATCAGTGTCATCCTTCCTCGCTTTGCCCCCGTGGGCTCGCTGCTCAGCAGGTAGCCACACATGCGCACACACATACGCACACGCATACACACACATTAACACTTACAATGTAATATTATAAAACATACATAAACCTTATGAATTTGCTTTTTTTCCTGCTGAGACACACTAAAAAAACACAGTAAGTAGTTTTCCGATATAGACTCAAATATAGACTCCACAAAAACTTATTTTCACTCTCCAAAACACACACACACACACACACACACACACACACACACAGACTTATGCACCACGCCCTCAGGCCCTGGAGACGGCAGCAATGGCATCAGCGGTCTGATAGATGGATCCTGTCTCCTTGTGATCTCCACTTGTCAGACAAGTGTCACACAAAGCCCAAACACAAATCAAAAACACAGGTATGGGGCACATGTCAGTTTGATAGGACCTCGCAGATGCCTCCCCATCCATCAGCAGCTAAGATGCTCACCCATTGACTTGGAATGAGGGTGCCTGTCAGAGTCTTTGGGCTATTGATGTATCTTGTTTGCAGACTAATGGGTTGAACGGTTGTGTTTGGTTTGTAGTGCTGTTATCTTGAGCTTTGTTGTCACTGAGAAACACATAGAGTTAACAGTGGTTTTGGAGTGGCAGGACTTCTGTAGCATTTGTCCCAGTATGCACTGTTAGAGAAGTGCAGATACTAAAGGTCAACCGATAGTGGATTTATAAAGTCTGACATAATAACAATAGTTTGTAACAGGAAAAGCCAATAGCCAATTAATGAAAGATAATAGCCTCCTCACGTTTTTTTTTTTGACCAGGGCTGGGTATCAGTTCGGCTTTTCTGATACCAGCGCTAAATGGGCGCGGTGTCTAAGCCGTGCCTGAACTGATACTTTTTTCTTTCATTTGTTTTGAAAATAAAGCACAAAATGATGGTCAGCTACAGGAAAGAATGTCTTTTTTGTAGAGAGAAGTTTGAACTTGAAATCAAACAATACATGACCTCTTTACAGGATAAATTATACTTAAATATATAAATATCACTCACATAATAAATCATCTTAGCACTATAATGCTATAAAATAGTATTTGCACTGATAGCAGCAAAATAAATTTCGAGTTGGGATCAGTTATTGTCTTTCTAACTCAGGAGAGACTCAGTGATATTAAAAACTTCATTCACAATGCACTGCTTCATTTAACGTGATGCTCTCTTCCCCAGTAGCTGCAACCTCACTGTCACACGTCACTGCAACACACATGGACATATAAATATAAATCTGGAATTGAAAATGAAATTAAAAATAATTAGTAAACAAATCTGGAACTGAAAATCAAAAAGTGGGACTTACATTATATTGACTCTGTTTGAGGAGCTTTCATGCAAAACTGAGAAATTGAGAAAATCAAAAATTGGCGGTATTTCTGTTAATTTGTAACACTTACTTGTGCCATAGACCACATTTGAGGCAAGTTACATCTATAACAATTTTCTGTAAAAGGTCCTGTCAGCACCAGTTAATTGGCCAAACAGATGAATTGGTCAACCTCTAGTCCCTCCAGGATGTTGCCATGTTGTGATTGCAACAATTACGGCAAATTCAGCCAAATCTCATGAAGTCTGCATGACCACAAATTTGACTGTTTAAAAGATTTCCACCACCCGTGAGAGTCATTTTTACATGTCCATGCAATTTCATCGCAAAAAAAAACACCTATACACATAGCAACATGTATTGCAATTGTTGCCAAGTTGCCATGAAATGTGGCAATTCAGGCAGCAACAGCCCCAAAAACAGACTGCAAAATCCTGGAGGGACTGACTTCTTTTGATAGTGACTAAGACCTTCCCTTACAACCAGACATGCACATTCACTGTTGTGCACACAAGTTCTTCACTCATGCATGATCCTACAATCACTTTCCTTCCAGTTGTGGATCTGTCCCCCTACACCTAGCAACTGCTGTTCACTTAACACCTGAATGTCACAGCCAAACCACAAAGACAGCCAACTTGTCCTACAACACAACACAGCTCCTTACCTTCCCCTCCTACTCGCCAGACAGGAACAGCCCAAGCCAGACCACAACAAAAACGAGGGAGAACCCACCTTTTGTTTACTATTCTCAAAGGTGGATCATGGGCCAGGCCTGGTAAGGGATTGTGACAGAGGTGATGTCTAAATTAATCATTCATGCTCTTTCACATGGGCTACAGTAACAGCCCTGAAATATTAATGACAGCTGCAGAATAAATTTGATTCCCTTTTCTCTCTGATTATAATCCACAGGCGCGCTCACACACACATGTTTATTTATGCCCTGGAGATGAGGTACGGGGTCACTATCAGGAGTTTGTCTGCACACACACACACACACACACACACACACACACACACACACACACACACAAATGCATGTATGCACACACACACACACACACACACACACACACACACACACTCCTTTCCTCTCCCTCTTGCCACTTGCACTTGTGTACCACCTCATTGTTTTGGAATATGTACATATTTTTCACGTGTGGTGGGCGAGTGGGCTATACATTATACATTATATGCTTGTACAGTCTAGGTATGATATACTGTATGAATACTGTGCAGTTGGCAGTCAGGGGTTTTTGTTTGTTATTTTAATTAGGTGAGGGGCTTTTTCAGTACTTTTTTTTGGAGAGCATGACCTGAGTGGAGAAAAGAGGGTGTAGGATGTGTTGCGGTGTTCCCACCTCTAGGTGGAAATTCAATTCGCTGTCTTGAGGTAATCTGACTTGCAAACTTAGACACACCTCTGTTCAGGTCATGCCACCTCTGGATTTAGAAACTCCACTATTTTGGTATTTTTGGAACATTGTCAGTTTTACAGTGGTAAAACAACTCTCAACAAATGCTTTTAGCAATTTAAGCAGTCTTGTCAGGTCAGATACATCACTCATTGTTCACTTCATGTAACATATGCTTTGGATTAAAGCGGAAACAGATAACTTTTTCACTTTCCCGCGTAGCGAGAGATCTGCCAGTACTGATTTCAATACCAGACCTCTATTTTGGTTTTGTTGCCAACTTTCTTTTTTTTTACTGTGCATCATAAGTAACAATCAACATTTCTAGCTCCACCTTTTAGTACCGGATCAGTGTGCTAGGTGCCCCAAGCAGAGGGGTAACCAAACATGGGGACAGTTCCAGAGGTACTTAATGATACCATCCACAACTTTTAAAAATGGAAATGCAAACAATGTGTATTGAACTGAACTGAACCCACCTGCTGGTGAAAAAGCCCCATTATAGCTACCTGGTGAAAACAAAAGTGCTACCCTCTTCCTGTTTTGGTCACACAATGGTTGATGCACTTCATTTGTGCCGTAAATGAAGCTTTCATTTCCCCCAGAGTTTGTACCTGTTATCAGATTTTAGAGTGAAAGTGAGGCTTATGGGAAACCAGTCTAAACCCTGATTATTCTATTGCCAATCCATTGTGCAATCAACGTTTACTTCATAATGATAAGTTAAAGCAAAAAACTTTTCTTTTTCCACTTTAAGTTTTCTGCCTAATATAGCTCAAAGTCAGCAATCAAAACGACCCACTCCTCGGCTGTGGCCACTTGACAACTCTGCAGCAGAGTGAAGGTTGTCTGTCATAAAATGTCTCCGGATTTTGTTTTTCCCATCTCAGACATCATTGCTGTAAGCCTAACTCGCAGCAACATAACCTGGGCTTGGTGCACAGATAACTATCAGCTGTTTATGTCTCAACATGTCACTGGAGATCTCCGTCTTTCTCTGTCACCTCCTTGTATCCCTCCTTCGCCCCCTTGCTTCCTCTTCTGTAATGAGGAATACAGAACGCACCAACAGGATAGGAACCCGAGTTATCTCTCAAAATATGGCTTATACACAAATCCAAGTTTCTCACTCTTTCTGGCAAAAACACAAGCTGTAGCCCCCAAAAAATTCATCCTAGACACTATAATATTTCTGGTGCTTGTCAGGTCAGAATGTGTCAGAAAATGTTTGGATGTTGAGCTTTGAGCCATTCTTTAGTTTTTACTGGTCAGAGTTTCAGTAAAGCAATTTTTGCTTATTACCGACTTTGTAGAAGCATCTATGTAAAAACTTTTCTCGTAGGTTTGCTTTTATCCCTGTTGTTTGTCTCCTTCAGCCCTTGTTTGGACAATTAAACCAGTGATGGGCCTAATTGCTCATCATTCAGTTGTCATCTCCTCTCAGGAGACAGGCTCTCGTGAGCAAAACTCGTCTGTCAACTCCCCAAGTTTGCTCATTTAAATTCATCATGGTGAGCTAATGCTGTTGTCAGGCCAGTCTCTCTCACACGCTGTCCGTGTATCAAAGATTAAAAGATTATTTTCTGCTATTTAGAGTAAAAAAAAAAAAAAAAATGAGTTTTAGGCCAAGATCTGTTTTGATGTATTTGGCATCACTCCCTGTGGGTTAATTTTTCATTTCTCTCTTTTGTTAGAGCCACCAAAGGCATTCACACTGATTTGAATCAGTTTCTAACCCACTGCAGGTGCCTCTCTTTGTGACACCATATGGACATTGATTCGTTAGCTTGCAAGACTGTCAGGTAATTTCAGGCTAATCTATTTTAATAAAATGTTCTGGCAGTGATGTGTGTATTCTATTATGTCATGCCCCGTGGAGTTGCGCTCAGTCATGTGTTTATATTAAGGCTGTGTATAACTAAGATGTCATATAATCGGTTTCCTGTCTGTTTTGGTTGTGTTTAGCGGCATCTGGCTCTGCCACAGTGTGCTTTGCCACTGTGACATGACAGCGGCCACAACTTCATGCTCTGTTTGAGGTAGAAAATATCAGTCGAGATGTTTTCTCTCTGTGCAAGCAGGCATGCACACATTCTCCCATGTCTGATGGAGTGTACGCGAGTATTCTGTACATGAATATTTGTGCGTTGATGCTGTGTGTTTTCGTACATTTGTGTGTGTGATCCTAATGATGCCTTCCCTCCTCTACTCTATTGGGCTGTCAGCACGGTGCTGGTGACTGTCACACACACCAGCCCCCCCACACCCTCTTCCAAATCTTGCTGAGATAGGTCATTTTTCAGTGTCAGGACAGACGATTCACGTTGGCACCAGATAGATCCGGGACACGTTGGACTCATTATTCTGTGTTTGCATATGTCTACTTTGCACAGAAATACAAGTTGACGTGTACAGGAGGCTTGAGCTGAAAACCTATAGCACTTCTCAGAGCTTTGTTGCCATTAGCCTAATCAAACTGCATTGCCGTGCATCTCAAGTGCGGTACAAGTGTGAAAGAACTATTCGGCACTTCACACAAATCACGATGTCCTCGATTTTTTTTTTTCTGGGCCGCTGTTTTATGGAGACTAACTAACCAAGAAATATGACAGAAATCCAAAAATGTATACCCTGCTCACTAATACAACGCTGTCGTAGTTATTAGCAGTGTAGTAGACGAATGGAAAGGATGAATGCTTAGAAGGTCCCATAAAAGACAGTACATGCAACACTTGATGCCTGTTTTTTTTTTTTAGACCTGGAGTTCACATCATACTTTATTTTATTTTTTTGGCAGTATCTAGAATTCATACCTTCATACCATCCTAGCATTTGAGCTGGGTCTACGATATATGATGGAATCAGTGTGTGGTGCTAATAACAACCCCCACTGTCGACTGGTGAGTTTGCTGCGCCCTGCAGGCTGCATGCTTCTGTCTCGCCACTTTAAGCGTACCCAATACACAATACACATTTACAAGATGTCAACAAAAGTTAATATTCTTACAGCCATTTTCCTATTAAACCGAGAAAGACAACCACTCACCTTCTGAATTCATGTTTCTCTCTTTTACTAAACTAAGATGCTATCTTAATTGCCTCGTTAACTTGTTCAATTGCTAAACACACTTCATTCAAGCTCAACAGAAACAAAACTTCCCAAAACTTTGTTTGTTAAACTCGTTAGTCATTTAGTTGGTTATTACACTGTTCTAACGATCTGCAACTCTGGTTTGGTGGAAATAATCCCTTAATTCACTGGGTTAGATGTGAAAATAAGGTGTTTTCTATGCTCTCTCTCAACTGCTGCGGGGATGACGCGGGCCGTTGTTGATCAGCTGCTTACAGTCTCTTTCTTTTAAATATTTGCGGTCGGCTCAGCCGCCTGTTGCTGTACACTGACCTCTGATGGCACGTGATGCACACAGCATGCAAAACATGCTCATTACAGACACTCCAGTACGAAGGGTCTGTATTTTTGATGGTATTTAAGATCACACTGTCAGGATTTCTGTATACCGTAATACCGTGATACCACCGAAGCCTAACCAAAAGTCCCATTACTTTATCCATTTTGTCTTTTAATGTCTCACTTTTTGTCAGCTTTCTTTACTCCCCCCCTCTCCGTTCCAACAGGGTGGGTGCCTGTGTTGGTAGACATGTGGCAATGTGGGATAGGTGGAGGTCAAGGCCTGTGCCCCAGGACTGTGGTATTTTAATCTGGGCTATTTGTAATGACAGGCCTCCTATGAGCGCAGAGGAGTGGCAGGTTGAGAGGCTCTGACAGGCTCTAATCGCTGTCAGGAAAAGTAGCTGAAGAATGTGCCAGCTAAACCCCCTCCCCTTCCTGTCCTCTCCTATTGCTGTTGTCCTCTGCTGTCTTTCTCTCTCTCTTTCTGTTTCTTTTGACTTGTACCTCTTTAAGGTCAGTGAGGGATTTTTGTCTCCCCCTATTTTGTTTTCTCTTCCCCTCTTCCTTTATTTTGGCTGGCATCCAGGAGCCACTACCTGCCAGTGTAATTCCTTCCTCTTTCCTCCCCCTTCCCCTCTGTTCCCCCCTCTGTCGACCCAACCTCCTCTTTTCCACTGCTGTGGACAGTTGTTGACATTCCTCAGGCATAAAGACTCGGCATGTCCCAATGTGTCCCATGCTCACTGGCAGCCTGCCTGGTTTAGACTTTGCCAAATTGGCCAATATGTGATAAATGAAATGTGAAAATACGACTTCAGCAACTATACGTCTTTCTGTCTTAATTTCGATTTTGGCACAGTGGACATGTCCACAGTCTATGCAGAACATGGGCATTTCTCGCCTGCAATAAAAATATGAAAGTACTGTAGGACCACTGTTTTTTTTTTTTGTTTTTTTTTTTTACAAATTTTAAGCCATTAAAACCATGAATTGATGCACTGAATGCACTTTTTGGTGCATTTTGCTTTAACTTATCAGAATGGAATAAAATTGACTGTTTGATGCAGAATTTTCCCCCTCATTTCAAATGTTGCTTTCCTGTGTTAAAATGAAACCCACACCCTTGAGCCCTGCAATTAAAGTTACGTTTTTTCTCAGATCTATTCTGTATCTATTCAAATTAAATTAAATGCTGTAGTAGTTTGTGGAGGCTGCAGTTTGAGGTATTTTGTTAAAAAGCTTGCAATGGAAGTCCTGTGTAAATGTCCAACTTGTAGAATATTTTAAATATAGCAAAACTAAAAAGGTAAACAGAAAGTGGAAATTGAGAAAAGTGTAGGAAAATACAAACAATTAAATTTAGCAGTCTGTGTCAATCGTACTGCTGCTGCTGCATCTGTGTTAGCAAAACATGAGCCTTAACTTTTTCTCCATATATGGTATACAATCATACAATGAAAGGAGGGAACCAAAGTCGGGTTCACAGTCAAATTAAATACAAATTAAGTTACTCTATTAGCCATTACCATTAATGGGAACTTCAGTGTTTATTCAGGATCATTGTCTTAAAATGCAATTCATCTCAAGTCATATTTTGGCTGCAGTTAATTAATGAAATTCCAGCAGTATTGTGTCTCGGCTGTGGATGACTCGCAGCTGGAGTGTAACCTAAATTCGACATCTTGTGGCTAATCAGAGAGGAGAGATAAGTTCACTAAAAATCAGACTTGAAACAGAATATCTGAAGAATCAAACCAAAAGATAATAGTGAAAACCGATAAAAGTTTTCTAAGAAACTTACAGTACAGCTAGATTCTGATTTGCTGAGGGTCTGTACCTTTTTTTTTTATTGTAGATGGTTTCATGATGTATTTGACCCATTTTGACTCACCTGTGTTGAGCTATTTTCATTGTGAGTTGTAGAGGTGATATTTTTCATTGGAAGATCCAAACTCAATCTTCCACTTTACTATTTCCACTGTTCATACTTCCCTGTTTGGTAATGAAAGGGCATATATAGGACGACACAAAATAAAGAACACATTTTTCATTCCCCCACTAACAGACTGAACCATCGGCTGAAAAAAAAGGAGTCAAAAATACAAATATAAAAGTACCTCAAAGAAAAACAAGACGGCCAAAAGAACTTTTCAGGTTCAACACAAACTTGCTGCTCTGCCTCTCTTCTCCTTTGGCACAGGACAAGGGTGGCCAGGCTTTGCCCAGGTGCCGTCTGTGCCATTGGCGCTAAAGCGAGGAGAAGCTGGCACACTTTGGGCATGGCTGCGGCCCCTTCTTCCTCAAAGGCTTGCCTCGTCTCCCTTCTTTCCCCTCACGGTCCCTGCTGCTCCATAGCCCAGGGAGCTCATTAGGCCAGACTTCCTCTTCATTTAATCCATTTTTCATAGCCTAAAAAACAGTCCCTGATCTTAAAAATCCTGGCTAATTTAAGCCTGGATGTTGGGGAAAAGAGTGAAAATATCATGAGAAAAAAAAAAGCAGGCCCGTGCATGCTTTTTCATATTTCTGATGTCAAAATTAAATGTTTTTATATAGCTGTACCGCTATGGCCAGAATGGGAAGATGCAGAACCAGCACTAATGTGAGCAGTTCTTGAACAGAGTTTAAGACCCCGATAGACAACATCCTGTTCCATCCACTTCCTTGCCTGTTGTCTGTGGGTCTTAGGGGAGACCAATGTGTTAACTTGGCCTAATGAAAACATTGGTAATAACATGCTCCCTCTCCGTGTTCTTTTAATTATGTATCTCTGACTGGATACCAGAAGGCCCCTGTAGGCTCCCAGCTCCACTTGTTGTGGAAGTGAAGTTGCATTTGTAACTCGGATCCTGGTGGGGAGGATCTGTACAGAGAAATGTTCATGCTTGTTCTCTCCGTGAAACTCCCTTGCTCTCCATCTAACATCATGTTATTCCTATCGTTCTGGGTTACTTATTGATCAAGAGAAACTTTATATAAATAAAGCTTCTTCTAAAAACACATGACCAAGTATTCAGTGTCTTTGGAGATACTTCTATACAAATAAGATAATTTTCGGTCGCTGCTTCTGCCTTTATACCCTTCACATTATATCCACATAAACACTGCCAAAGTTAACATCCTCAAAAGTTGTCCAAGGCTTTGTCCTTTATCTCTCTCTACGAGGACAAAGCTTTTTTTTTTTCCTCTCCCCTCTTCCAGGAAACCATCACAGCATTAATATACCTCCCAGGTATAAAGTGTTGATGAGTGCCTGTCTCCTCAGGCTGACACTTATTTCACCAAAGGTCTCAGAGCAAGGGAGGGGGGAGGAACACTGAGGGAAGAGAGGAAAAAAAAAAGAGCTGCTTGCATATCTAGCCAACGGATGTGGCGGAATTGTTAAGCAGTCTCGGCTGCCCTCTCGTTAGCCTCCGAGATGCCTGGTGACAAAGGTGAGGCAGCGAAAGTTGCCGTGGGTTGAGAGGGGGAGGGTCAGTGCCCCTAAGGGTACCGTGCCATGGCCGTGCCAGGCCAGGACCCTGTGCCACTGTCTCCAGTGCCTCCTCCGTCAGCACGCCCTATGCCCCAGGCCACTGCGGAGAGGGCACATAGGGGGCTGTCACGCGTCGGCCTCAATTACAATCAGGGGATGGAGCATGCAAAGGCTGCCCACTGTTATAGCTGCACTGAATCATATCCTACCTCCAATGCAGATGATGTTTGCAAGTGATGTACTGCCAATGGAAGTTCTTTCCTTTGCTGTTATTCCATTGTTGGCAAACCAAGAGAACCTTTTATATACATGTATGGTGCACTTCATTTGCACTGAAGCGTTAGAATATCTTAGTTTCATCACGAATGTCCACTGAAGTTGGATTTCCAACTTGGAAAGTTGAAGGATCCCCACCAACCCCAACCTCAAAATCAATAAGGATTTAGTAAAACTTATTAAATCCATATTTCAAGAGTCTTAGAAATGCCAAGATAATGCTAGCTAGCTGTCACTGTCACCCTGGATTACATGGGGAAGCGCAGATTAATCGAAAATTGGCATTTTAGCCAACTTTTAGTGGCATGGCTGAAGCCAGTAAAAAGTAATGCATATGAGACGCCAGGTATTTTCTACTTCTGTTCTATGCCCGTCTCCACCATGCCTCCATACCCATCTCCAATATCAGCACAGGTCAGCAGCAACAGATCTCTGAGCAACATTAGGGTGTGCTCCTAGGAGACTTATTCAGCGCAGTGTTTCCTGGATTTATCAATGTATATCATGTTGGTTCATGTTTTTCTTTTCTGCAGTTTTTTTCATGGAAAAATTGTTTTCAAATTTAATTCAGAGTGGCATTAAGAATAAAGTCCAGACTTTTAAAGCTAGCTTGCCATACACTATAGGAAGCCTTTAAAAAGCAATTTAGTTTCAGAATAGTGTTCAGTATAAAAATACCCACTGCTGTGTCCAGAATTGGTTTTCATAATAAAAGATTTCTTTTCCACTAAACCTGCTGACCGTGACAACACTTATAAACCTTGGGATGTGTATTTATTCAGTCAAAGAATGCACATTTAATTAACTTAAACTGTGTTTTCCTGTTCAGTTCTTCAATTTGTTTCTCATGTTAAAGATAAAAAAAAGTTATTTTGTGTTTGATGCAAGTTTCCATGTGAAACCTTGAGAGATAACTAAATTAATTTTTTTTACAACCTCATAAAATGTTGCTGCTTAGCACTGTTAGGGGTCAAAAACACTACAGATTGAAGGTCCCTTTAAGAATGCGGTCAGCAGTTGCAGTTGTTTTGTTCTCTGGTCTGCACATAGACTGAAATGTTGAGTTTCACTGCTTCCATCAAGTCCTTACATTAAACGGTAGACAGCTGTTATAACACTTTTATCCAGTGGGATAAGTTTTGGATTGAGACTGATTGTTTCACGATGTTAAGGACATGTTTAAAACCGCAACCGTTAGAATGGTAATATAAGTCCTTTTGGAAGTCAGTGGATATTCGACAGTCCACATTTTTTAAATACTCTCTAATGACACAAGATGTAAACAGATGAGCCATGCCAGCAGGTAGTATAGGCTAGGGGCTTGAAAATACCTGGGGGCCAGCTACTTCTTGCATCATATGGGTTATTATTTTTTAAAAATCACATAAAATGACACAAACACAACAATTTCATCTTCAAATTAAAAAAGTATTCAATTTTCCATCTCTTCTGAAAGCAGTGACCCTTGTTTTTGACTTTATGCATCTTTGCTGCGGTCATATCTGCTGAAAATATCTAGTGTTAATTATTGGTAATTCTTTGTTTGCTTGTTTACGGTCTGTCTATGAAAGTGCAGTAGTTTTGCCTGCGTAGTTCTTTCTGGAAAAAATGCAGTGAGCTTTCTTAATTAACCAGTGCTGTGTTCATTATAAACAAGTCGATGGCCTTTTAAAATCGGTTTGAGAGCCACAATTGGCCCCTGGGCCAGACTTTGGACATGACTTTCATTGGCTCTGGCTGTCACTTGCACCTTTCAACATTACAGGCTCACTAAGTCAAGAGAGAAAAAAAAAACTGTTTGGGTTGTTGGTAACTGTGTTAACACCTAGTTGCTGATCGATTCAAAAATGTTGCCGTCAATGTTGACAGCCTTTGGCAGCTCCTCTGTGGCTGTTTATGAGACTACTTGTGTTGTACTTCTTTCTTCTTGTCTGACCAGCTGCAGAGTTGTTACACACTCATGTGTTTTGCATGTGTTTCAACGTGTATTTATGGGGTGCAAATACAGTGTGTATATACAAGTGTTCTGTGACATGATTGATCTTGTGTGCAGAGCTTGTACTTGCACATGGATTTTGTCACAATACAAATATGAAACACATGAGTGTTGTTGGTGGTTAGTTTTTCTTTTGGTTGCCTGGCTGTGTGTGGACCACATGCTGACTTTCACAGAGCATCTACATACTTATATGAGGAATCAGCATATTAGTATTAGCTTCTCACTATAGGGTGTTGTAGCTGTGCCTGACTGCTGCTGTTCCTGTCAGTCATGACAGGGTTGCATGCCATCATCCTACCCCTGAAGAGAAAATGACACCTAGCTAAAAGAACCACTGAGTGTAAAGGAAATTTGGTCCCACCTCCTTGTGGCCAACCTGTCTAAGCAACATTATGGCAAGATTAGCTTTGCCAGGTGGCATACATTATTCATGAGCGGAAAATAAATGTATCTAAGGTTGTGTTATTACAGACTTGATGATTCTCTCTGTGTGTCTTTCTTTTTTCTCTATGGTGAAGCTGGCCCCATCAGCATACCGTAAAACCCACAGGGAGCCACACCAATCGCAGAAACTCTCCTACCCTACCCTATTGTCACCTTCATCTGCAAACTTCAAAACACAAAAAGAGGAAATAATTTTGCTCTGCAGCTACAATGACAATCTGTATTGCTCAGTTATAGATTAAAAGCGAAGGACTCGTTTTAAAAGAAAGAGAGTCGAAGACAAAAGAGAGCGACAGGCAGGGGGAGGTTAAAAAAAGGGCCAGCTACTGAGTTGACAATTGAGTTATAATATCATGTCCTTTATGAATAATTAATTTGATGGTGCTAAGGCCCCTCAGAAGGTAGATTAAATTAGTTCTGCCATGTCTTAAAACTTAGATATGCTTCATTAGTGTGGGAGATGGTGGCAGACGTGTTGAGTATTCACTTAAGCCTGTTTTAGCTAATGATGAGGATCAGGAGACACCTTATCACCCCGGCAGTGATGCACAGTGTTATATTACATTTATGTGTGTTGTACAGACAAACTCAGGAATTCATTGTTTCCTCTGTGTCTGTTGGTGTCTGTGTATTGTTGGCCTCTTTGTGTATAAGCTTCTGGATTTCAATTAATGCAATATGTATAGACAAATGTTTTTTTTGTAGAACATCCGTACTGAAGCAATGGCTTGAAGCTGCCTTAAGCCAAAACAAGATATTATTGGCCTAGCTGTCACCAGTGGTTGTAAGCTTGCTATTTTGCTTTTACCTTTCTTAGGTTTAGAAATGGATCGTGGTTGGGGCGTAAATATTGGTTTCAAATGGGACTCAAACCAAACTTTCTCTCACATGGGAGAAAACCCTTTCTGGAAGAAAGGCCTTTATGGCAGAAAATTTCATGCAATGGCCTGATATGGCATGGCCCTACTAACCGATATCTATGATATTATCACTACTGATAACATCTATTTAATGGCTAGATAACAGCCCAATCAACTGTGGATACATGCTGAGTGAAAGCTGCATTTCAGTTCTGTAAAAAAAAAAACGTTTCACTATGCTCTAATGTCATCTTCACTGGGAATCACTGAAGTCATATGTATTGTACTTTATGAGTATATTGTAAGCAAACCCTTGATTTTTTTTCATTCTTAACTTTCTTAGATGAGGCTTTCAATGAGGGCGACTAAAATTGAATCGCTTGGAAAAAAGCTACATGTTGTAAAGGAACAATGTTAAGTAAGCACAAACAATGTATACTGTACACAAGAGCTTTGACATGCCCTCACATGTCGTGCCATGTTGTGTGTATTCACAGTGGAAGCTGACAATAATCTGCCTTCAACTCTGTGGCCCCGGTCATTGTTAAATGAGGCGCATGATGTGTCTCTCTTTTGTGAGTTCCCTCTGTGCTTCGTATTCCCCCTATAATGGCAGTATTATTTTCCCTTTACCAGACCAGGGAAGTGCGATGGTATTACCCCAAAGTAAAACACAAACTTCTGTTTGTGCCGTCTGTCAGAGCAGACACAATGACGCAGTGTTCTGATAACAGGCTCCACTGTTGTTCGCTCAAACGAAATTGTCAGAGCACCTTAGATTTGCCAAAGAGAATTTGATGTATCATCTGTGCATAAGAGGGCAACTATGCCCTTGGCAGTGAATTGTTAAAAGAATTTAATGCATGCCACACACATAAAAAGTTAAAGTGATCCTGTAATACAAGAAAGTAGCATTCTATATTCTGTTCTGTCATACACAACAACCAGAAGACAAGTATTTTATTTTCATTACTTTGTCACCAAGAAAGTTGAACAAGCCTTTCTTCCTTTAGGAAAGTGATGGTTTTTGCAGTCTTTTAATGTGTAGTTTTGGCCATCAGTCCTATCTGTTGTGTTTACTTAACAACTTAATTCCTGACATCTTGGGAGGCAATACAAGTCCGTTAGAGTGATTAGAAAAGTTTTACACAATTTATGGTCCCATCAGAGGCTCTGATTGGTTCTCTTATTAAGGGAAACGGTATAAAAGACCCATTGGAATCACCAGACCTGAGGTATGGTCTTTACAGGGCAGAAACCAGGCTGGCATTAATCCAGACATTTTCATATTTCTTTTTCTTTTGCAAGACTGTATTGCTAAGCTCTTGAGTTTTTTCTATACAAAGTTATCATTGTCTGTATAAATTGATATACTGACTGTTTATGGAAATGTAGGGTTCGAAATACCAAGTGCATATGCTTGGTTGTACGCTTAAAATTTAAGCTATGTACGTAATTCTCAGCCCTAGATGCACCAGTATATGTAACTTGGTACATCTTCAATCTCTCCATATTGCTCCCATGCCACAGTCTATGCATGTCACACGTCTGTTTTTTCATGCAGTGAAAAACAAATTTACAACCGATTACATCGTTGCGTGAAAAGAGGACAATAACAGCACATGGACAGACAAGACAGAGCAACATGGTACAACAGCAGCACAGTACACACACACTTAATATGAACATGTATGTCAAACAGAAGAAACTTTGGTTTGCTGAGAAGCTGGTCAAAATCTTTCTCGTGCCAAAATTTGAAGTAGTTTTACGAAATATTACTGTAACTTCAGTCTGATCTGATTGTGGCTATGGCAGAAGTGCGGATAAACAAAGCCAAACACAACAAAAGGTGCAGTAAAAAAAAGGTGCATGTCATTTTAAAACTGACTTGCACCTATGCATATAAATAAAATAAACAAACAAAAAAAAACAACATATTTTGCACCCTGACAACTGTTAGCAAACTAGGCTTTATGTTTCATAATACATTGTCATTGAGAAGAGATGAAGCAAATATAACCAAGAAACTAGTGACAATACCAATAAGCACCAAGAAAATTTGGAAATTAGTATTTACACTGTTCCAACAATCACCAACTTTGGTTCTCTACAAACAGTTTTTCCCCGCTGTCTCTTTCTGCCATCAGAGTTGCTGAGTAGTCTCGCACATGTCTCCACATCTCGTTTTCGCCCGTTGAGCAGTGGCTCTCACTCAATCTTTGGAGGCAGACCATGACATTAGCATAATAAAATGACAAAAATTGGCTAAAAACAAGCCAATATATCCCTCCAATCACCCAACTCCACTCCATTCCCAGAGACTGAACTGGCCTCTGTGGTGCAACCTGTCACTTTACAGCCAGCTTCAACACTTAGCCCAGCTCTCTTATTTTTTTCTCCATGTTTTGGGAGCTCTTCCTCAGCTCATGAGTATTAATGAATTCAAAGTTTGAGGAAAATAATCTTTAAGTGTTTCCAACTGTCAGATCCTGTCAGTGCAACCACTTCTAATGGCCCGCGCCTTCCATTCAGGCTAATGTTTGATGTCTCGCTTTCATGCCCTCCTTTTTCTCCTTCGCTAAATTGCTGTCGACAGTCCATGTGTCCCCACAGATTGTTTGTTTGTTTTCGACCATGCTTGTTTTACATATCATCGACGTAACGAGGATTCATTTAGTGAGCCGTTAATGGGGGGGAAGGGAGGGAGTGGTCCGTTGCTTTCTTATATTCAAATAGGATGTGATCACGAGTCAGGTAGCAATCTGTTGTAGTGCTGAATGCGCTAAGGAACATGTAGGACTTTTCAGAACCTCCAAAGCGATGCCAAATCTTTTCTAAAAGTAGCACCGATTTTTTTTTCTTTTTCATGTCCAAACCACTTGACAGGGAACAGCTGGGCAGGAACAGTCACATCCTCATCAGTTTGAACAGGAGTGGCGATCAAGTGTTGATCAAGACGGTCTTGAGGCTTCTTTGTGTGTACTTCATTCGGCGTTTGCGTCAGTTCTAACTTTTAACTCAAACAGTGGGGCTGGGTGTGCGATTCCAACAAAGCGCATTTAACAAGTTATTTCATTCATTTAGCAGCAAGAATCTATTGTCAGTAGGTGCTGAAAAGTGCTAAATACTCAGAGCACTCGGAGAAGAAAAATAGAGGGAGGCTCCCAACAGGCCTTGTCAAAACATGCAAATGAGCTTGACGCCAAGTCCGAATTTGACAAACATAATTAAGGTGTTCCAATTCGGGACATGTTAATAAAGAAGACTGCAGGCCTCCCCCAGGTCTTCACTAATCATAAAGCCTAAAAGCTTTGTGTGTGTGTGTGTGTGTGTGTGCGTGCGTGTGTGTTTTCTCTCCCCCATCTCCCATTTTATTGGATAATGAACTGTTGTAGAGTGTTAGATCTCCTTTCGCAGTCTTTCGCTGAGTTTGAGGAGATAGGCAGGGAAGAGCAGCCCGAGGTGTGGTGTTGTACAGATAATTAAAAGGCAAGAAATTTGTGTTTCGCTCTTTGATCTGCCTGTCAACTTTCTGATTAGAGACGTAAAAGCCTTTAATCAACAGTAATGCGATGATTAACGCTCCTAAACTGTTGAAAATGAACCAGAGGAACGTCAAGTTTTCTCTTTCTTCTTCCCTCCTCCTCCGTATATCTCTCCCCACGTCCGTCTCCGACAAACTGGCAAACTTTTCTCCTCCGTCAGTTCCCTCAACGGTTGTTAAATCAGATGTTGTATTTGATTAGGACCAACTGACATGTTGTTTTCTTCGACATTTTAGTCTCTCTAGTCTTGGAGCTCAAATTTGCTCAGTGTGTTTGTCTTCCAAATCCAGCAAAATAATTTTTCCTTTGCTCAGGTCTTTTGTATTTTTACATAACTTTGACCTTCAGCTTAGATATGGTCATTATGTTATTACAATATATGCTGTGGCACCATCACTTATACAGCCACTCAGCTGATAATAAGATTATTTGAGTTGTAGACTAAAGCACTTAAACTCTTGTTTTTTTTATTATTATTAAGGCTGACTGTGGTTGAAAAAAGTTTGATGTACTCATTTTCTTTAGCTGTTTTTTAAAATTTTTTTATTCATGTAGTATTTATTTTTTATATTTTAGTTCCAATGTGGCCAGCGCAATTGTGTGACACAAATGTCACCACCATGAATAATGCATACACAAATTAGCTCATTCGGAAATGACTTTTAATTCTACACTTCATACATTTTTTACAATTTTGACCAAGTTTAATCAACACATAAAAAAATCATTTTCCCAGCACTGGAAATGGAATTAATAAGTCCGCTCTGTTTGAGCTTCACAATTGACCAATCGGGTAACGCAGAGAATAGGTGTATAGGGCTGACCAGCCGTCTGTAGAAATTCCGTGTTTTTTTAATTGAAGACCTCAGAAAGCAACGCTCCTGCTCACACATTGTTGCATGTGGGGCAATCACAGCAAGCACCCAAGTCCATTAGTTTTCATTTGGATGGTTCAGTAAGACTGGTTGATTAAGTCCAGGCAATTTGCTTGTAGGAACCCCTCGTTCTCCACTCACCCCGCCTGCTTGTCAGAGCGCTGCCACCAGCAGGGTTGTCGTTCAGGTTAATTTAATCTGGTTTGTTAGAAATTTTAACACAATAGCTTTGTGGCTGTCTAGATGCCTCGGCACAGCGCAAGGAGTTTGCTGTAGTTTATTATGGCATATCTTTGCATATAAATGCCCCTGGACATCTGACTGTATTGTAATTACACTAACAGTAAATATTTTGTTTGTTGTTACGTATCTGCAGCTGTTACCACAGGGATGTGTAGGTGATTTCATAAATGTAAAACCAGCTATTCCTTTCCAAGCCTCATCAATTCTCATTGAATGAGGGTGAAGGGGACTTTGCTGTTAAAAAAAAAATGTAAATCTGGTGATCTAAGAATTTGATGCTGAGGTGAAGGGAAAAGAGGAGGGGGAGCTCAAATAGAAGGCAAAATACAGCTTTTAGTTCTCTCCACCCCGGTTCAGCTTTAAACAAATGGTTCTATTACCAGCTGCTCTCCTACCGACCCAGTCATTTATACCCATTAAACTTGCGTCTTATCACCCATAAGACGCTCTTACGTCTCTCCATCCACCAATTGTCTATAATCAGCCATTTAAAACAGCAGCGGAAATTTCTTTTGCGCCTTGCTCCGGTCTGACGGACAGGCAAACGAGCCGGGAGGAGGAGGAGGGATGGGGGGAGGAGAGAGGGATATTTTCTATGGAATGATGAATAGGCCAAGTTGAGTGGCTGACTAACTGAGATCTGTCTTAATCAGAAGTGATTTGTCAGAACAGGAGCTCTGCGGGGTCAGGGCGCAGGCGATGAATAAAACAGAGCCTGGCGGAGTGAAGAAAGGACCCAGAAATCCACCCTGACTGCCCACCACCACTCATGCACATGCAAGGGGAAGGGCCGATGCATGGGCTAAGTCAGGATGGACTGGCTCTGCTTCTCCATGCCCAGAATATTACTTGTTTTTGGCCTTTTAAGTGCGCAAACTCTTGAAAGAACAAACAGTGCCTAAAACTACCCATACAGTATGCTCGAGGAAGCCATTTTAAACACACGAGATGGAAAAATCCAACTTTTGAGGACAATGCACTTCCTCTCATGAAATGCTAGGGCTCATCCCAATGCACCCCTTGTTATCACCACTTGGTGTAACCCCTCTGTTTTGCACATATTCTGTTTTGCACATATTCTTGTTAGGGATACGCCAAGTCAATAGGCAGTGTAGGGCTGTAAGTGAGCGTCAGTTGCCCTAGCTTTTGCAGTGTGTCCCGTACTGCGGGCATTCGTCGATGCTACTTGACTCTTCACAGCTTTTTGTGTGTTATATGTGTTTTATGTGTTATTGTGAGCTGGTGCACGGTAAATATACTTTGTTGCTCCTGAATGAGGAGCTCCATCACCTGCTGGTGTGGGGAATTATTTCCTCCCATGCTGGTGCAGAACGCACATGGTAGTCGGCCGCTGGCTGTAGTCTTTGCTTTGTGTTCAAATGTTCAAACTTTTTGCGTGTGACACAGGCAACGTGAGGCAAAGCAGCAGTCCATCCTCAATGCCTCAAGTTCCTTAATGTCGGTTTGGTGCGTGTTTGTGGGCCTTTAGGGATGCATTGCCCTCCAAATAGAGGTGAATCGAGTGTTTTGAAAAGTCATCGCAAGAAGGCTGCACAAGCAAGAAAAGAAACCTACAGTTGTATTTTCTTTTTAGTAAAGTTTTTAAAATTACGATAACCACTGTATTAGATTAGATTTGTATCATCTCAATGTGTTTATGGCCGTCTTTATAACAAGCATAACAAACGAAATTGCTAGAAGCATACTAATGTCTCGCCAGCTAACACTAGCTAGCCAGCTAACACTAGCTAGCCAGCTAATGTTACATTATTTTTTCTGATTGTTATTGATAGTCCCAAATTTTGACATATTTCCTCCAGTATCAGTGCAGACTGACAGGTGAGGCACATTAGTTGCTAATGTCAGCCTACAGCTTTCTTTGATTAAATTACTTTTTTGATTGATTGTTTGCATGAAACTTAAGTGAACGGATTGCTAACAGATACATGGCAAATGCAGTCGTGATGACACTGTTATTACCATAGTCAGTTTTATTTACGTAAAGGCTATGAAAGGCTACTGATGTTGTATCAGGGTCTTAAAGGGTTGTCCCACTTCACAGGAGAAGATTTCAACCGATACTCCTTGTAAATCTGTTTCAAGGGGCAAAGAATTAAGGTGTTAAAAAATGGGATTGGACCAAGAAATCTCTTTAACTCTAATTACTTTGCCTGTCCTGCAAAGTAAAAGTTCCTGATTAACATGCGATAGAGTTATTATTATAAGTAACCTGTCATAACATCGCTGAGCCCCCAGATGCTACATGCCCCCCCTGTGACCTAGCACTTGGCACCTCTTTATTTTGAGCTATAGCTCAGTGCGAAGGCGCTAGCCTCATGGCCTGTGGGCTCAGCATTACAAATACATCCCAGTGTGGGTACAACTTTGATGGAGGTGATGAAAGTATGTCACCAGGCAGTTGTAGACTTGAGAAGTCCTTAAAAAAAGCTTCTCTGGAAGTGTACAAAGACAGGTAACTTTATTCACCTGGGAGTCACAGGCATATAAGTTGACTGCACTGAGTGTGTGTGTATGTACCTGTGTGTGTGTGTGTGTGCGAGCTTGAGCGAGTGAGAGAGTGAAAGAGGGAGAAAATGTATGGTCTAACATTTATCAGGCTCCTCCTTGCTTCCCCTCAACCCTCCCGTGGGTTTCCATACCCCGTTTGTTGGAGTGTGTGGCTTGTGTCCGGATACAAGTGTGTGTGGTAACCTTCAAAAAGTGGTCTCAACTGCTTAATGAAAAGGAGCTGTGCTGAGCCTCAGAGCACACCACTGTCAGGTCTTGTACCCTTTCAGCTCTGGGGACGGAGGGGAGCAAGTTGGAAAAAAAAAAGCGCAACACAGAAAGAGAGTCAGAGCCCTTAGACAGTGTGTAACTGCTCTGAAACAGCTCCTGTAAAATAGATGATGCCTCCAATTAAATGTGCCCATGCACTGGAGAAAGTTGAAGGCTGTGGAGGTTTGGATGGTATCAGAGTTGTTGGCTTTCTGAGCTGTGTCGTCCCAAGCTAGACTGGGCTGGGACATAGGGAGTTTATGATATTTACCTTTTACACAGAATTATAAATGATCAGTTCAGCCTTTTCTTTACAGCACCTGGCAAAATATGTGAACCTTTGTTTGAACCTCAGTGCTGCAACTAACGATTGGTTCCCAGAAAGTCTCAGAAAGTTGTGAAAATGCCTCACAATTTCCATAAAGCTTAGGATAAAGTCATCATTTTGCTTTTGTTGTTAGAAAGATGTCAGACTCTTTCCTCAGTTAGCTGAAAATTGTGATGGTAGTTTAAATGTCTAACAATGTTGGAATTTGATGTTGTGTGGACATTATCATTATAATATTTTGCAGACATTAGGTTTTGTTCTCTATACCTCATGACAAAAAATCATTGTTCTATGTCAAGATAAAGTTGGCATGAGACATCTGAAAGAGCTTGGATTGTGGTTACTTAACACAACTTAAAACCAGTAAAATGTCAGTGACATCTGAATTTTGGTTACCCAACCAAATAACAGTGTGGCCCGCTGGGAAAAAAAAAAAACACAAACCAAAGACATACAGTTTACTAACACATCAGACTAAGAAAAGCAGAAAATCTTTTAGATGAGCTCGGACTGTAAAAAGCTGGGCTTTTTTTTTTTTTAACAATTGATCTAATAACGAAATAGTTGCTCAGAGCAGACAGAAATGTTTCTTTCCAACTCCGTTTAGCTCGTTTTATGGCGCTTGTTTCTCACTAGTAAAATTAATTGTCCAGTAAATACATTTTCCGTTCACTGTGTCATTATATACAAATCGGTGAAGTTTTGAACTGAGATAAAACAGAGCTGGACTGTGTTATGTTGTGTGTCTGATTCCTGATCCAGCCTTTACTTCCCCCTCAACCTAATTTGCGCCTTTAACTTTTCTATACTAATTCTTTTCTACAGTTACATTAGAGGGATGAGTTGAATTAAGGCTCGCTGGTGCTGGTGTGAGTGTAATGTAATGGAATAATGGGCTTGTTAAATGGACCTTTGGGGATGGGGATTTTTAACAAGTGAGTCAGAGCAAGGCCTCTGGGCTAGGGTTATTTAAATTGTTAATAGCCGTTTAAACAGGAGGGGAATATTTTAAACACTAACGAGCAACAAGTCAGAGGCATTAACACTAAATTATTTCTCTCCTCCTGTTTTGTTTTACCAGCTGTACATTTATGTAATGGCCCCATTTTTTTGTGGTCATAAATTCTATATTTATTTTCTTTTTGTGCAGAATATACTGTATATGTTGACATCCTAAAAGTCAGAATCTTACACATCAACATATAATTTTATAAAAAAATTAATACTACTATATTGAAAAACTCAATGTGTGTTGTGTTGAATTTATGAAGAAAAAGTTTTTCATGCTTGCCTCCAGGGCGAACGAAGAATTAAAAAAAAAAAAAGACATTCTTCATGAATAAAAATAAACGGGCCGCATTAAACAACCGCAAAACTATATCAAAGCATCTGTTTACACTCTTTTAAAGTGTTATGTTTTATTAAAACTGCATTTGTTTGGGAAGTATTGCACAAACGCATTTTTTTGGATTCTTCATTCACAGTACAGTAAAGGCATTTGAAAAAGTTTTTTTTTTTCACAAATTCAAGACATGTAATACAAAAGGTCATTTTGCAGTAACTGTTCTGTTAAGGTCAGCAACTACCAAAAATATTCCCACATCAACATGAGTTAAGATATTACTACTGGAGGGACAGGTTCACTGTACTTTTCAGAAATGTGTTGACAGTTTTGGGAGTGGAAGGCTTGTCTAGATCTAGTGTATGATTATTACGACGATGAAATGATGCATGATGTTGAGCGAATAGTCGCCTTCTTTCGTTATTCTTCGTCATTCAATTTTTTGATTTTAACTCAATATTTTGCGCCATTTGTTGCCCAGCAACTTCTTTTTCCCAGTAACTAATGATGTTTTACACAAACCAGTGGACAGCATGACTTAAATAAGATGAATGGAAATGTAGATACATGCCAGAGCATGAGTAATGTAAGAGAAGATACATGATAAAGACAATAAACACTGTGCATTCCCATGGGAGACATGGTGTCCACCTCTAATGGCTCAGTTTGGTTGGGAGGGGGGAAATCTCTCATCATTCCTTTCTGGGAATAATGTGAGATTTTGGAGGACTGTGGAAAGACCTTATTATCCACACAGCCAAGGAAAATGTTTTTAACAAGCTATGATTAAGCTTTTTTTATTTAAAAAAAATGTTAATCAACCCTTATAGATCTATTGACAATGCTGGGTTCGAGGAGATGTGGTATCTTCAGTGTCATACAATTAGTTATTCATCCATCAATATAAACATTTTATGAGCAAGTGTGTTTTTCTCTAGAGTGTAGACAAGTCTCTGTCTTGATCAAGGTTTTGCATTGTAGCGAAAAAACTTATTGTCCCAATTTTTCTTTAGCAGCCATCACAATTTTTAGTGGCAACCTTTCGCATGTGGACAGTCTGTGCGACCTGTCAGTATAGAGCACAACTGAAAACCTTGGTGTCATATCATTCTTTAGATAGCATGAACACTCTGCTCTCAATAGACAGAAACCTGATTCCAGCGTGGTTCCATTCTTATCCATTGAAAAGTATCTTTTTCGGCAAGGCCGTTCATCACTTCTTTTTTTTAATGGTTTTCTTTGTTACCTAAACATTCACGAAACCATGCTTGTCTTTCAAAACGTACCTCAACAGAGTGAGTGTGAAGATTGCTCAGTGCTCAGGCTAAGCTATCATCGGAGGCCTTTTCTCCTGCTACCTCATCCATCTTTTACAAACCTTTCCAATAATGCACTTTCAGTCAAAAAAAACCCTCTGCTGCTGCAGTCCTTGTCACACTCATTTATTTAAGAAAAAAAGCTGCAGCCTTGACAGAGATGGATAGATGTGCTTATTTGTCTCTTTAACAGAAGATTTCTGCAACAGCTCCCTTCCTGTTTATGCCTTGTTCTTCTCCAATGGGGACGGGGGAGGGCTTGTATTTTTATGGTTATTAATACCTGCACTCAGTCTTTTAATCTGCCCTATTTGTCACATGTGACTGTCTGACTGCACTGTTTAATCTGGGTATCCTTCAATCTGTCTCGTCCCAGATTAGAAATTAATGAAGGCAGGAAGAGACACATTTGAGTCACTTACAGTGTAGGGGGGTAAAAGGGACGGGATGAATGGGAGACGAACGACGTTCATTTGACAGTGCTCTCTCTTTTTTGTACTTTTCCCTGATCCCCTCTCTCTGTCTCTCTCTCTCTCTATCATTCTCTCTATTTCTCTCGCTCTCTCTTCTCTTGTTTAGCTGCCAGATGTAGCCCATTTTTGCACTGCTCCCCCCAAACAGGCGCTCAGCACGTGGGCCCTTTGGTGTGCGGCACCTGTGTAGTGTAATACAGTCAGCAACTGCGTTGTTTATTCCGGATTTGTTTGGTGCGCTTGAAAGCCTGTCTTTGATCCATGCAAAGATTCTTCACTTCTTTTCCTTTTTTTCCCTGATTCATCCTCAGCCTCCCTCATTTTTAAACGCTAATGCTGTAGCAGTATGGTTACATTGATGGCAGCGGTGGGTTTTTTTGTTTGGGGGGGCAGCTTATTTGGTTTATCTCTTTTTTTTTTTTTTTGCTTTCTTTTCTCGTCCCCAACCCAAGGGACAGGAAAATGACAGTGACCACTGACAAGCTTGTCAGGTGCCTTGTCGGGGATGTTTTATAACTGTGCGTTAATGTGTTTACATCTACAACTGACAAAGAGGCATTTAAAAAGAATGGCTTAATGAATATTGCATTGGCTGAGTGGACCCCACTGGCAAGCTGGATGCTGGGGTATTGTTGTCTAGAACTTGTTGTCTATTTACTTCAGCATTTTAAGAAGGCTTCAAAAAAACACTTCCCATTGCTACAATATTCTGCTATCTGCCCGCCTGACACTCTCTCTAGACAGTGTTGTCTCTGTACACTCTACAGTTAATGTACAACATTTTGTGCAGTGACTGCATGCAGAATGTTCATTGCATTAAAAAAAAGAGGGAATCGAGGTTAAAAAAGTATTATCCCACGTTAATTTTATATATATATAGATATATATATATCAATTGTACTCAGCGAATTATGGCTTGTTTCATGTGGGAAATATAAAATTATCATTGGGCAATTGTATAAGCAGGTGAGGAGTGTTTTTGCGTCTACAAGACTCCAGACCCTCACTTTATAGTCACTTTTTTTGACCATGGGGCACCAGTGGAACTTGCAAATATTATAAATATTTGAACTGGAGAGCTGTTAGTTTGTTTCCTGCTCACAGTGAATAAATCCTCACAGTTAACGGCACAGCAGTGACGGTTTAACTTTTTGCCAACAGCTAACTGTTGACCTGAAGCTTCAAGTTAAAAGCAAAAACATCAACACTTAAAGTAATAGTTCTGGATTTTTGAAGTGGGGCTGTATGAGATACTTCTGTACGGTCAGTGTATTACATACTGTAGCTGGCGGTTGGCTTGCTCCTGGTTTGTAGAAACAGACAAGGCGTGCACCCCACAGGGGTTGGTATCAAAATGTGTTTAAACCACTTACCTAAAAAATCAATATCAGTGTATGTGGACACTTTATTTAGAGTATTTTCAGCGCCTTACCTCACTGTCACACTGTCTTTTCCTCTGGCACTACATTTCTTGTCCGCCGTCGTTCAGCTGTTTGGTTCAGAAAGTGCTGTTAGCTGCGGTTATGCAATTTGACTGAAATGAAACTTCACGATGAAAACACTCTCAATACAGCGTCCACTTAGACGGAAGCACATTTTGATATTGTAAGCACCTTTATTGTAACACTCTTTTATCAAACTTTACTTGCACTTTACTTATTGTAGTAGTGCTTTTTAAAACTTAAATATATTACTTTATTAAACGTTTTTATAACAGCACTTTAACATTTGTTTTAACAGTTCTATTTTAAACTGTACTATAATAGTACTTGATAAACAATATTATAACTTTTGTTTTAACTGTGTTCACTTAACTTTATTATAATAGTACTTTATGAAAACAGCACTTAATTTTTTGTTTAGTTACACTCTTTTATTACATATTATTATAAGAGCATTTTATTTAGCTTTATTATAACAGTACTTTATTTAACTATAGTATGACTACTTTATAAACTTTTTAGAATATCGATATTTATATCGTGTGTTGCAACACTGCCTAAAAATATTTCAGTATAATTTATAAACCATATTGCCCAGCCCTGGAATGAAGTGTTTTATACTGTTGAGATTGTTCCACATTTTGCCATGTTATGGTCATCCCAACAATTTGGATATGACATTTTTGCATGTGCAAGTGAATCCATTTTCCATTCTTTTTTTGTTTGTTTACATTCCATTTTGCAAATGTCAGACACACATCTCCTCTCACACTGCATCTGCTTTTCTTACAGAGCAAGTGGGGCAGGAGATTCTTTCCAACCTGCACAGTGACCGTGAGAAGATCCAAAGAGCCAGAGAAAGGGTGAGTACGCACATGCCCACCTGCACACACCCATCTGTCCATTCTAGCAAGTGTTTGTGAGGCTGTAAAAGGTGTTACAGCTGGTTAGCAACATCGACAACATTCACCACCCTCTGCACGGTTTGCAGTAAACACACACAAACATGGCACACACACTGTCTTGAGTGTCAGCCTAGTTGCAAGAAGAAAATGTTGGTTTTGTACATTTCTGCCAACCACAGATTTGTTACATTCGTACATGGCATATGTATTGTATCAGCATTTCTAAAGTGATATGGTATATGAGCTGGCTTTGTTATTTGAAGATGGAGGGGATGGCGGGCAGCGTGACGCCAAGGTGAGACAGTTGCCAAGCTGCAGACCACTTTTTGAGACCAACAAACAAAAACAGTGATTATTTTTTAATGAGACATGTACACTTCCATTTGTGATTGCACCACAAATGGGTAAGTCAAAACAGGACCTTTACTCAGTGGTTTTTGTACCTTGAATATAACCACACGTTAACAGCAGCATATTTAAAATGAAAAGAAATGTTAAGTTTCAACATAATGCCCCAAATAATGTACAAATATTACATATTGTTCATTAGCAGAAATGTACAATGCCGACATTTATTCTGACCAACGGGTTGCAGGTATGCTCACACTTGTGCATTCAGAGTTAGCAGAATTGTATTAACCATTTAGTTAGCCTTTTAAAACCTGAGCAAATTGGCTTGATTCTTCCAAAAACAAGAGAAGAAGTATAATGTTGAGCTTACCCTGCCACATCACATGTAGTAAATGCTTGTGGCTGTATATTGCAGGATTTTCCCGCTTTCTTCCTCTCACCTGAATGGGGATAACTGTGCCAGCTGCCATCCTTCCTCACCTACCCTCCTTTACCTCTCAGCACCTTTCTCCAGTTTCCCCCTCTCCTTCCCACTTTCCCTCAGAGAACACCCCCCACACACACACACACACACACACACACACACACACACACACACACACACACCAACCCTCCAATTCCTACCAATGCCCCTCCTTACAAACAACCAGCTTTACAGACAGGTAGGCAGAGACAGAAAAGACCAAACACAGGAAGGGGGCCCGGCCCTGACGGCACCCTCAACGCAGAATGCTTAAAGACCACAACATGGCAGCGGGCCTTGCACAGGCGATTTCAAAGGAAATCAAACATCTCCTTTCAAAAACGGTCCACAGTGTCTACTGAGAGTACCTGCTCTCTTTCTTTTGCTTTCTCTCACTCCGTCCTTCCCATGAGTCTTCTTTGCTCAACCCCCCCCCCCAACCACATGTAGACACATGCACACACACACTCAGAGGGCTTTAAAGGCAGTTTGTGGGGCAAAAGTGAAGTAAAAAGAAATGAAGATGTAAAGACACAGGATAGAAGGGCAGGTTAACATTTTTCTTTTGCATCCAAAAGAAGGTGAAGGAGGTATAGTTTTAGCATAAATGCCAACACAAGAACAATCAAACACACACACATTATTGTACACATACAAGCACACACACATACACAAAGCCCTATGCCCAGCAGGGGGTGTGGCCTTTTGTTTTTCTTTTATGGTACAAAAAGAAGTCAATGGAGGGTTTCAACACTGGGTCAAAGCAGTACACTCAGTAAACTCTGAACCACTCAGTGGATTGAAGAATGTGATTTAACAGTTCTCCAGGCGAGCTCATACAGACGCTGACAGGTAGCAGGGGAAACAAATCAGTATTTATTCACTAAAATTAGTATTTATATCCTTGTATCAATAATTCCACGACATAAAACTATTAATTTGAGGGTATGAATGACTAATTTTGGGGAATAAAAAAAGCTATTTGTGAAGCTAAATTATTCATTTTTTCGCCCCCAAATGAATAATTCTCGCCTTCAAACAAATAAAATCTTGCTATTAGGTTGCCACATTTTTCCTTTCTCTTCTCTATTAATCATACATCTTTTGCTCATATACCGTAATCTTTGCATTGTTTAGGCATCTATCTGTAGTCACAAATTTAAGCACTATAAATTAAATAATTTAAGGTCACCTCAACGCTGTAGTCTACTCGAACCACTCCCCTCTGAAAGGAGGTTGTGGCCAATCAGGAGCAGAAACCTCCTGTCACAAAAACAGTTTCTTCCCAATTGTAGCTGGACTCTTCAACAAGGCCCATGACCCACACTGACACAAACTCCACTCCCGGTGTTAAGCATTAGAGCACGTCCCTACTTTCTCTTCTCTTGCTTATATTTTATCACTAAAACACATGGTGTGAGCTCAAACATCCCCTGGACAATAACTTGCACATTCCTACAGGACTTTAGACTTAAAAACAGTCACTTAAATAACAGATATATTTTTACGTAATCTTATGTGTTCCCATGTACAGTTTTTTCCTTTCCTTAATTTATTTTATGTCTTTATACTTTTGGACTGTGTATTGTTTTGCAACAAATCCCCAAGTTAAATTTCATATATGTGAAAACCTACCTAGCAATAAACTGTTTCTGATGGCTTTAGTTTTTTTTTTTCCCCCTTAACTAACCAGACAGGCCACAACAAGCTTTAACTTCAGTGACAATATTTACAATACCTAACAATGTATGAATGAATTAAGAATATATTTATTACATTTTTCATATACAGCACAGAACAAAACAGCTTTGATGCGACATGACAAAATGAGTAACTAAATATAAGAAATAAAAATAAAATAATATTCTTGGTTTTATATGCATCCCGAACCCTCACTGCAAGCAGCGTCAAATAAATAAATACAATATATAGACTTATAGATAATAAATAAATAGGCTATATAGACTAAGAGCAAGATAACAGCAAGACTGACTTCATGGGGATTTTCAGAGACTGGCTAAGCTGATTTAGGAACCCCTCGTGATATGGAGGATGGCTTTGCAGGCCCAGTGTATTTTCAGTCAGGGTCTGAAACTTTGCAAAGCAAAAGTCAAAACATTTAATAGCTAATAATTTTAAGTAATGGAATATGTATTTCCTGGGAAAAAATCAGTTGAGAGCTCATTATTAATGTAAAAGGATTTGGTTTGTAAGGTAAAACTTTTTTCTTTACCGAAAGCCTTTTGGCACTACAGATTAAAAGGATGTGGATCAGAGAATTTGAATTTTTGAATATTTTAAATATTTGAATTTTACACACACATTAGCTTGATATGGAAATAATAGTAAAGTATATGTGTGTATTTTAATGCTGGGCCGAGGATGTCCTTGGAAAATGTTCTGTCATGGAGCCGTACATTAAAAATGAAAAAAATAACAACAACGTCCTCTTTTCATATAGGCAACCACAGTTAATTTTAGACACTAAAATTTCAGTTGCTTTCCATTTCAGGTTAAGGAGGGAAGCATGAGATTTGGAGAGGTTGTGGAGAGAGAGAGAGAGAGAGAGAGAGAGGGAGGGAGGAATGGAAAGAAGGAATGATTCAGAGAGATGTATTTTGGGAGAAAGTGTGAAGTATCTAGGGGACAGATCTGTGGGTAGAGGCAGACATCAGGCAACTGCAGGACTTGTTGTCTTTGCCAGAGGGCCCATACCCCAGGTCCCCCACCTCCTACCCTGTACCACATGTATCCTTGGCTCTCGCAACCTGCATCGCACCAACCCAGGCTGCCAGAGGGAAGGAAGGATGGATGGAAGAAGAGGAAAAAAGTAGCAGTAAAGGAGGGGCGGGAAGAGAGGGCGAATCGCAGGCAAGAGAGATGACTGCAAGATGAGCCAGAACAAACAGGAAAAAGAGTGATGCTGGAACCACTGTAGAGAAGAGAAAGGTTGGAAGAAGAGATGTGAAAGTGGGGAATTAAAAATAGAATAGGCTCCAGTGTAATACACTGATGAAAACACACTGAGTGAGAGTGGCTTTATTGGGAAAGCAGTTATTATCTCAGAGAGATGAGGATGAATGACTCCCTGCTGACTCCTGAGAGAACCTCTCTGCAAAAATTCTTCTCCACACTCCCTCATCATCCTCTAGAAATGCGACTACAGGTAGACGTTAGTGGCAGCTCACTCAGTGCGGTGTCAGCATTTTTTTTTTTTTTTAGTCACACTCACACCTTGTTGGCAACATCTCTGCCAGTTCCCTTTTCCCAGTGAAAGTCTCCACACCTGATAAAGAGGAATGAATGAAAACATCTTTGTGACCCCGGAGGGAAAAAAGGCAGAGAGAAAGAAAAAGGAGAAGATGGAGCGAGAGAAAGGAAAATATCCAAGGCAATTAGCCCTGAATGGCCATGTTCATTATTTCAAGTGTGCTTTCAAGGACTCCCTGTGCTTCCTATGTACATTAACAGTAAAGGACCCTTCTCACTCATTTGTCTACACCATTCTAATGTTTGCTTTGCAGCAAAGATGAGCAGAAAGCTGTTAGAGTGACATCTCCTTTAAGTGGGAAGTACTTGTTTAAAGTACAGAGATTCTCAAAAAAACATCTAAGAAAGGCATGTGTGTTAAAATTATTATTTGGGTAAATCTTGCTGCTCTTTAAAGTGGATCTAAAAGTATGTTTAAAGAGGAGGGTGTCTCCAGACAGGTGAACCAGTAACCTAAAGGTAAAAAAAGAGGCAAGCTTCTTATCAAAGGTTCTCTGATTCATCTCTCTTGCTTGTAACCAACAACTTTAGGTGGAAGGAGAGAGTGTCAAACTTTAGAGGTGCCTTCTCAAATTGCCCTTGAGCAAGGTACTTTGCCTTAAGGCCAGCAGTACCAGGCTGTGCAACAGTCTAGCCTTGCACAAGCTTACAGCACTACTGTAATAATTGTGAGGACTTTTCACACTTTTTCAGCAATTAAATGTTGTTGGCAAGAAATTTGTATGTAAATGTAGTAGGTCCCCTCGCCATTAATCCATCAGTCTCTGCTGATATAAGATGCAGTGTCTTCATTGCTATTGTTCTCAATTATGTGATAATAATAATTATAATAATAAACTTTCTCTATAAAGCACCTTTCATACAACAAATGCATTACAATGTGCTGTACAATAAGGGCATTATATGTTCTTCACATAAAAACAGACAGAATAAACATAAAACAGGCCAGGAAGGCAATTCAGCGTAAAAGGATATTTTAAAAACAGTTTTAAAACATTGAATAGGTCTTTAAAATCATAAAATCATTTGATAAAACCTTAAATTAAGATACAAACAAACAAGAGTTTTAGATAGTCAGAGGCAGTTAAAGACTTGAGTGGACAGATATGTTTTTAGCTTTCTTTTTTGTGAGCTGCTTCACCTATATCTATAAATAATGTGTTAAATAAGCTTTGGAGCTTAATTGACAAAAGCTGCATCCCCAATTTTCTTTTGCCTGTTGCTGGGAACTTCCGATAAACCAACAGTAGATGATTGCAGTGTTCGCGAAGGTAAATAGTTAACAAGGGGGTTAGCAATGTAGTTTGGTCTGAGCCCAATTTAGAGCTTTGTATACAGGGAGTAGGACCTTGAAATCAATTCTAAAAGTCGCAGAAAGCCAGTGGAGAGAAGCTAAAACTGGTTTTATGTTCTCTCTCCTCTTGGATGAGCGGGAGTCTCTCAATGCTGTATTTTAGGAGGCGTGTATAAAGTGCGTGACAGTAGTCCAGTCAGCTTAAAATAAACGCATCAATCAACTTTTCTGAAAGAAATTACCTTCCTCTATCCCTTACTTTTAATTGTACAATGAGCATAGCAGTTGTTAAAAGATTTCAATAACAGTAGGCATTTCTTTAAGTTTACCCCCCTCATAGACTGTTAAAGAACCTTTTGAGTTGCTGAATCAGAATGCAAACTAATATGTCTTTCACCTCTTTTGTCCCCCCAGCTGAGAGAAACGGACGCCAACCTGGGCAAGAGTTCTCGTATCCTCACAGGCATGCTGAGAAGGTAAGAGGCAGGTACGGACCTTGTTTCTGCACCTCTCTGTGAGTACCTGTGCTGTGAGCTTACTCCAAGTCATCATCGTTTATAATAAGCTCAACTATATCCATCTTTCCCTTCATGATTAGTCTGAAACACTGTGTCACTGTTGCCCACATTGCATTGCATTGTGTTTCAGAACACACAGGTGGGGAAGGATAAAAAAAACAAACATGTCAATAGATAGATGAACAATTACTCCACAAGAAACAACTGAGATATTTAGTGATCTTAGGCATGTCACACTAACAGAAATTAAGTAGTCGATGCCAGTGAAATTCCATGATTCTCAATGCCCAATCCGATAGCATCTACTTAAAACATATACTTCTTTATTAAAAATATTTCAGTTAAATTAATGAATTTGTTAAATTTTATTCAGTTACTCCTGATAATCACCTGGAACGCAAAGTACTAATCTAAGCAGGTTCATGAGATTTTGTGGGTGAGGAAACATATATTAGTATATAGGCTACAGTATAAGAGCATACAGTATTTCTCCTCCGATGTAAGATGTTGATCTTGTTTGTAGGCTATTTTTCCAGCCCTTCCTCTGCTAAGAATGGCCGGCTGGCTAAAATGTGACAGTGACATGCAGCTGCGTTGTTTTTACCCAAAGTTTAAAATTTTCTCGTAAACACGCAAAAAATGGCAAACATGCAGCGGTCAGTGCAGAATAGATGCTCAGCGCCTTGTCACGCTGCAGCTTTTTATAACATAGTGTAGATGTGCTACTGTACGTTAACGTTTCACATAAATAACAAAATAAGATGGCCTCGGAAAAAAAAAATGCTTTTCTTTACAACAAGTCGAAGCGGAGCTGTTGCTGCTGCTGAAACTGCACTTGTCGACATCTTCCTCATGTTGTCGTTCTTCCGTATTGGTGGGCGTTTCTCCTCTTCCTTTTGCATTTAACAGCACACTAGAATAGTGTGTGGAAAAACTGTATCTCGAAGAATTGTATCTCCGGTACCTTTGGTACTGCAACTATAACTTTTTTTTTTTTAGAATTTTGCCCTGACTTGGTTCTGAATTATCAGTTCTCATGACATCCTAATTACATAAATTTGGGGGTTGTGTTTTCTTTGATTTTTCTTTGTAACTATTTTGATTAGTATGTTCCATCAATATGACACTTACTGTATGTCTGAACTACACAAACAAACAGTATGAATGCCTATTCTCTTATATGCAGTGGTATTGTTGTTAAGTGGCTGGGTAGAGTGAGAGAAAAGAGTAGCCCAGTACTGCATCTTGCAGAAAAATGCTGTAAAAGACAAGTGCGCACTGTACACGTCTCCATTCTTTTCTTCTCTTCGCCTTTGTTTTTCACAAAATGCACTTACAGCCCGTATCCAACTCGCTGTCTTTGTCTTTCTCGCTTGCTAGTTCATGCACGAGGCAGTCCCCAACAATCACACAAACACAGCATTCACACGCAAATATTTCAATAGTCCTTGCATTATCTTATGCACCCGCCACCTAACTGAATCACACATGTGCACAGTGTCACACTCGCACACGCACACACACACACACACACACACACACACAAACACACCGTAATGTCTTGTCACATCTCCATTTTATAAAGTGCCTGTGTGCCTACCCCTGAACCGTGACGCCACGGTTTTGTTTCTCGCTCCCTCTTTCTTGTTTTTTTTTTCTCCCTGTCGCCCACTGTGGATTTTGATTAAGAGTAATATGTAAATGACACCGACTAAATGTAAAATCCTGGGGCCAGGAAGGAAGTGCCAATTGAAATAGATGCTTCAGTGCCCGCAGACAATTTGGAGGGCGGCTCACAGGGCGGCCAGCAGTTACTAGAGAGGGAAGGCCTGAGAAGGGCTGTGACGCCGACTGTAACCAATATTTCTGCATATGTCTCCATTTTGTCAAGTCTGATTATGGGAAGAGGAGGAGGAGGATCGCGGGGGGGTCAGCTCGCCTGGCATGTCACCCAAAGCTGTCCAGAAATCATTCATCATTCCCTCCTCCTTCTCTCTTTTCTTCCCTCCACCCCCCTCTGGTGCCGAAGTAAATAACACACTTATTTCAATATTATCATATTAATGTTAAAGTTCAGCTGTCACCTAATGGGAAGACTTAATCAGACGTAGCATTTTAAGAGGCAAGCTGCCACCCCTCCTCCTTCTCTCCAGCCTCCTCTCTTGACGTGTCTTTCCTCCTCTGGTTAGCGCCCCGCTCAAATCAGGATTTATGAGGGCCTTCCAAAGTGGGGCCCGGCTGCGAGCCCCTTCGACTACCGCCCGCCTTTCTGCTTGATGGGAGCAGCACAACATACAACCCCCCGTCATTCTTTAACAAAAAGTCTTTTTTTTTCTTTTCATTTGTTAGCTGTTTGAATAAAACAAAGTGTGTTTTGTTGTGAGGTTGTGGAGTAGAAACGTCAAATCTGAAATCATTTATAACCAGAGATTGAGAACTGAGAGCGAAAAGTAAGTTCAGGATGGTTCAATGATATATCACCCCCCACCCCCTTTTAGGCAATTCGTCCTCATTTCCCCATTCATTTCATTATTTGCTCCCCTGGTTTTCTGCCTTTTGATTAATTGTTTATTTGTGTACGATGTCAGAGCAATTGTAGTTTCTTTACACTGCTGTTAGGGTTGGGGGGTGGTTGCTTTGTCAT
Source organism: Plectropomus leopardus (assembly GCF_026936395.1). Taxonomy (NCBI): domain Eukaryota; kingdom Metazoa; phylum Chordata; class Actinopteri; order Perciformes; family Serranidae; genus Plectropomus; species Plectropomus leopardus. The sequence goes on from NC_142194.1 coordinate 12,847,290, forward strand.
TCTCCACTTGCTTGTCTAAGCTATAGAAGTAGTGTATTGCTTTATGTCCACCAGGAGTAAGTAAAGGACTTTTACAAATAGGTGAGAGAGTGAAGACAACCTTTTCTTTTTCTGTTATAACCTCTAATACTCATGCAAAGAATGAAAAACACGTAATGTTTTGTTTAATCTTTTTATGCCTCTTTGCCAGTGATAGCTGTGGCCAGGGACATTATGTTATTCATCTGTCTGTCCCTTTCACATGAACGCAGTATCTCAAAAACTCCATGAGGGATTTTTTTCAGATTTGGCACAAACATTAACTTGGACTCAGGGATGAACTGATATGATTTTGGGGGTCAAAGGTCAAGGTCACTGTGACCTTGTCTCAGTCTCATTCTTGTAAATGCATTTATTCAAGAAGACTGTGAGGGTGTTGCCTCAAATTTGGCACAAACATCCACTTGGACTAAAGAATGAACTGATTAGAATTTGATAGTGAAGGTCAAAGGTTGCTGTGGCCTCACAAAACATGCTTTTGGCCATAACCCAAGAATTCATATGCTAATTATGATAAAAGGTCAAAGGTCAGACACATTTGGTCTGATACCTAATTGATGATGCCAATCTTGGGTGCCCACCTTGAAACTGTGCTGATTGTATAAATCTTTGGGGGAAGATGTGTGTGACACATCTAGGTTTTCACAGTGAGGGATGGAAACCGTAACCCAACTTGACCGCTGTGCAGAGGCATGCAGCCCTGTGGTAGTAATTTCAGTTTTGTGATGCTTTTTGTTGTAGTAAATATATCCTTTATTTAATCAGGTAAAAGACTCACTAAGATTTAAAATCTCTTTTCCAAGAGGACAGCATAAAACATAGTAACATACAACAATAAATACAAGCTGAGAAATACAACTGTCATATGTTACAAAGAGCAAGCACAACCTCCAGTTAAAATACAACATAGAACAGTCAGATATATTAATATGTGCAATTTTCAATTTCAGTGGGAATTAGAGTAGCAATCACATTGACCAAGAGAGTTATTTTCTCTGTCTTTTAAAAGTGAATTAAATTCTCCCATAGTGGTAGTGCAGCATTTGGATACATTTGGAAGCCAGTATTACATTTTTGAGGCCAAGTGCTTTGGACAATTTTTTCACATTAATAAAGCCTCTTTCACACGTGCAGTCTACCCCTGAAATGTTCAGGAACATTCCCTGCATGGGAACATGTGTGAATGGGAACCAGGATCAATGTTCAGGGAAATCTTTACTATCTCAAGACCGAGTAACATTTCAACAAAATGCTGGTATGGCTGTGTTGTGAATGAAAGCAGTGACATTCCAGGGAGCACCAGGACTCTGACATATTAAATTCACAACATGGTTACAGTTTAGCATTCATGCCAACATTACTTGTCTTGCAAACTTGAACATTAAACATATCTTATGCAGGATTTTCCTGAAAAAAAACCCCAATACAAAAGTATTCCCTCTCACCATCACTTAAGACTCAGAAGTGTGTGGCAGTGTATTGTTTTTGCAGAGGCTCTGTCCTCTGTCTGCATTTTTTAATTTTCTTCTTATTTTTTGTTTTTGGGACGTTTATGTACCCCCAAAGCACTCAGATGAAGTCCAGACTTAATAAAAAGGTTGCAGCCAGGTGCCAGACTCTAAGCAGCAGGCATCTAGAGACACAATGCAGAAAAAACACAAATATAGCAATGTCAAAATGGCAAATGAGAGTGAATCTGGGTTAGGGTTTGCTTTTACTTTTATTGGTGAGTTTGTTTAGTGTTTAGTGTTGAGTGACAATCCTGCATAGTGTACCTTTAAACACATGTCAAGAACATGGGAACACCAGACAAAAACTGCTCAAATTTCAACTCTAAAAGGTTATCCCAGTATTTTATTGGGAGGATGTGTAAAGAGGCTTCATACAGAGGGATACAATATAGCATTTTAGACACTGACCTGTGGTGGTGAGCAGATAGTATAAATACTGCAGCAATTTTAAGTTCATTATGAACACAGTGGCCTTGATCAATGTTCAGACAAATAGACTTCAGTGTGTAAGTGGAGGGATTTATTGTGATCTGGGGAATAAATAGTGGCCTTTCTCATTGTTAGTTTAGTTTCTTTTAAATTCACACCTCTTCTTGAAGGGTTTTCATGGTCTGGGGTTTCACCCCAGCTGAGAAACAATTAGACACTCATTAAGCCAGCTGTCAGAGTTCAAGAAAGCCAATTAACTTAAAGACTCTGCGAATATCACTTATTGTTGAAAACATTCAGACACACACATCTCAAATAGCTGTTGCTTTGTTTGAAAATTAATCTTTACAAATTTCTGACTGTGAAACTCATCACTGCCAATGAGGGTAATTAGTGTAAAACACTATGTATAGGTACTGTTGATTGGCTGGCTCATGGTTAATAACTAGTCCCACAAACATAGCCTCTGTCTCATGTCAGCCGTCCTCATTTACTCAGTGGATGTCAGTGGTCTAGTGGTGGGCATCCAGGGCATCCACTCTTAGTTAATTTTTAATTCAATTTTCTGAAATCCTTTGGGTTTTAATTATACCGTGACAGGCACAGTGATCCCAGTGAGGCAGAAAGGGAATCCTGATATTATATTAATATCTATGATCATCAAATGATCTATTATCATCTCATTTAGTTGCTGTTTAGCACCACTACCAGTCCCTTTGTACCATAAAGAAATTGTTTTTGCTACAGCATTTCCTTATCAGCTATTTTTATTGGTTGCATTCCCAATGAAAATATGTAGATTTGTAGTGTAGATGTCTTGTCTGATAGGATATATGATAAATACTTTGTGTTTTAGGGAAATGCAATAAACCCCATTAACAACAACTTAGATCTGGCTTTGTATTTAATGGAAAGGTTACAATCATCATTCACACACAGGACAAATGTCTGCCGTAGTTACGGGTATTTATCAGCTCTAGCTCTGATTGGCTGTGATTGGCAGGGACGGGAATACAACTCCTGGGTTGATGCGCTGATTTCTGCCACTTACTGGTGCAATGCAGGGATGTGGTGCCACAAAATACTGTCTGTCTTCATCCTAGAAGTGCTCAAACATCGTTAAAAAAATTTGGTATCGAGTCTGAAAAAGAAATTGTAGAAGTAACTGATATAAAAAAGACCACTGTAATATTTTCACTGTAATACATGCTGCTTTCTGCTTTTACTAGCCTTGTTACCTTGTTACTAATGTATTTCTGACACCAAATGTGACACACCAGTAAAAAACAAAAAAACAATAAGGTGTAGGCTTCTCACCTGCTGTACACGGCTCTGTGTTACTGGCAATGCGAAACAGTCAGTTGCTGATTTATAGTTGGTTTTCCCATGTTTAAAAAACCTGCATATACACGCTAATTTTGCAGTCTTTGTTGCCATGATCAAGCAACATGTCCTAAGATTGCTCCATTTGTTTGGGACTGAATGTACCCAAATAAGACCAGGGGCATGGTTATTTGTTGTAATTCAAAGCTTTCAGTAGTTCTGTAGAATAAAGAACATCCGAGCCCACCAACTTTAATCCCCACCGGCTATTTTTTGTCTTTGAGACTTGATCAGGCTCACAGTCATCATCTGAACTCGTGTCAAAGCATTTATGTACATAAACTTTGTGTAGTGAATTTTCCTTTCAAGTAATTGGTCTTCATTACCCACCGAGTTGATCAAGTTAGCTAGATGCAAGGATTTGGTAAAATCTGCATTGGGAAGGGTTACAGCTCACAGTGTGGATCAGTATCACAGACCTTTTGATAAGGCGTCTGTTGTTTCCATGGCAAACTGACATTATGGCTCCCCGTAAATTCAAAATGGCCCTGTGACTGTAGCGAGAGCCTTCCTGCTGCTATACTGAACATCTCAAGCATCTCACCCACTACGGTCAGATCAGTTGGGAATGGGATGCAGATCCAGACCCAGTTAGGACCACTGGGGCTACTGGCAGCTTCACGGAAGGAGGGGGCACAGTGAAGGGCAATGAAGCTGGGAGGACGAATCGAGGGGAGGGGGGGTGATGTATATTTTGAAGCAGAGGGGTTGTCTGCTCTCGCTGGCAGCTGATCCCACATGCAGGTGGTCGACTCAGTCGCCAGGCAGATCAAAAAGTCAAGGCCCCGGGTGGACCTCCCTTTGAAATGGGAATGGGGCCTAGATATCAGACAGAAAACATAAGCAAGCTCCCAGCCACAGAACAGCTCCATATTCATGGCTCGGACTGGCAGTAGCGACGGGCAGGCTGGACGGACAGAGCCTCAGCCTTCAGAAGAGGACTCATGCACACTCTGGACACTGATTAAGAGATCAGCCCATGAGCTGGGGTGAGGATGATGCAGTGGCTCACAGGCTGATGCAGCCGCACTGTTACCAAGACACCAACTTCCTTTCTTGAGACGTGTCTGGACAAGCTGTCTTAATGTGTGGCCAAGTTCACCCCTTTAATTTAAGTTAGGAGTTACATGTGGCAAATATAGTAAGAACAACCCTCTGAGTCCTGTTATACTGTTGATCATTAACTGAAATGGAAATTAAACCTTTTAATCCGACTAACTGGGAAAAAAAGAACTCATCCTTGCTTAGGAAAAACAAAAAAGGTTCCTGCATTCATTTCACACAGGAGAGTTTTTTCCTTGTTTGCTTGGCCCAATAAACCAGCTAGAGAACAATTTCATGAGCCAAGAGACCAAAGTTCATGGCCCCAGAAAAGCATCTGGAGACGGAAACTTTTGATTCCCTAAGATCCGTAAGTTTTGCCTCTTCACTGTATTATTGGCAAATATATGCACTTCCTCTCTATCCGTCTGTCTGGAATATTAACTACTGGGATATGTAGGTCACATAATTAATAGACTTCAACTCTACCAGTGAGCTGTGGTGGGATCGGAGTCTTGGGGCCCTCTTGAAGTCTTGTTATGAAGTTGAACAAAAAGATTTGATTTTCTTTTAATTGAAGCTGAAAGATGGGGCAGATTGCAGTTTAGATGTTTTTCTTGCTCCCCTTTAACAGTTTTCTTTTCTTTTATTTATTTGTGTTGCCCTGTTTTAGGGTGAGGACGTCATCACAGTGTGATGGGGTCAGGAGAGAGTCAGCCAGTGGAACAGTGACAGGGTTTCTGGCACTAAGCTCAACCATTGTACCTATAATCACAGGCATTTAAAAGTCTGCACATGCCTATATTCGCTTTTATTCTGTGTTTTATCAGCATATTGGACTCTACTCCATGTCTGTGGCACTGTGTAAGACATGTCTGCCCTATTTTATATTCTATTTTACTTTGTATTACAGCTGAACTCATCACAGTAGCCATAGCCGAGCTCCGTGTTTTCTGTCCCGAGAGTGGCAGATCGCTCCCAGTGGATCCCACTCTCTCTGATCTCCTCTCCATGTTGCTGCCACGATAATTCCATGTACTCCATTTAAACACATTCCCTTTGCTTTGCAATTTGTTCAGCCTGGCATCATTACCACCCCGCTCAACCCCCCTACCCCCATATTGCTTCATCCCTCTGGGTCAGTCCTATCCCTGGCCTTTTCTGCCCCCTCCAGGGAAGCATTCTGTGCTTTTTATGTCCAGTCTGTTTTTATTCTGGCAAAGGAGCAAAGTGCCAAAGCATGAATCGTATATGGCCTCACGGCAACCCCTAGCTAAACTTTATACATGTCGAGATGAGCGCAGCTGTTGTGTGTATGTGCATGCATGCACATTATGGTTATGTTCAGTGGATTAATGACAGCATGTTAGCCTGTTAAGGTATTTTGTGTTGATAGTGGTAATTGATACTGTTGGCAGACATGTAAGTAATGCTGGAAGTCCTCGCTGGGCTTTGAGGACCATTTGCTTTAGCAAGTAAAGCAAAAATAACTTTCTAAAGGCAAATATATACTTTCTACATCCATGCTGTCGCGTTGGTCAGTGTTATAATGTAAATTTCATCAGCTGCTCTTGTCGACTTCTCAAATTTCAAACTATGCAGTTGCTGTCATGAGCGTACTGACTGCATAATCCGAAACTCAGTGTAATGTGTGCATAAGCACATGGACCTCTTTATCTGTGGACATGGACATGTCGGAGTCGTTTGGATCGTTTTTGCTCTTTCTAACATACAGTGAGCATATTGTGGCAGCTGAAGTACAAAAAATTGTCAAGAAATTCTATAAGCAACAACAACCTTTCAGCTTTGATAAAATATTTGCATTTAAGCAAAGTTTTGTGTTGGGGCTTGTTGTATTCCAAATTCTAAATATTGACCGAAAGATTTTCATTTTTATTGTAAATGCATATCAGCTCCAAATATCTGTTATTGGTCTCATAAACTACTAATAATCGGTATCGGCCCTGAAAAACCAATACCGGTTGACCCCTACTCCTAACAGACGCAAGATATGTGAGGCAGCCATCACTCGCACACAAAGCCATAGTTAAAAGCAAGCACATCTTCGGTCTCACCTTCACTCTCTACTTTTTATAAAAGGCATACCACATCATTCTGAATCATCCAGAGTTATAAAGATATGATGACATGAGATTTTACACCATGTTAGCACAAATGTTTGAAGAATACCTCCTACCAACAGGTTATCTTCCACTGACAGGGTTGTTTTATAGAGAAACAAAATAATCAATACGTTTTGATAGTAAACTACACTTTTATTTTTTATCAAGTTATTTTACTTTTTGAATGTCAGTTAAGTGTCTTGTTGGAGATAGGAGATACTTTTTAATGTTTCAGTGTGTGTGTGTGTGTGTGTGTGTGTGTGTGTGTGTGTGTGTGTGTGTGTGTGTGTGTGTGTGTGTGTGTGTGTGTGTGTGTGTGTGCGCCTGTGGCTACAGGCTGCTGCTGGGACAATGACAGGGTGCGCCTCAGCCTCATTACTCACTGCTCCTGAGCCAAACAAGCACCACTGCCACCTCTCTCTCTTGCTCTCACTCTCTTTTTCTCTCGTGCTTTCCCTCCTGCTTTATATCTGTCTTTTCCTCTCTTCCTCCACCTCGCCCATTAGAGAGTGCTGATGGGACGCTTTTTGCAGAAAGGAAAAGATACACACACACAAGCCTGGGCTGTAGAAGAAGGGATTGTTGACAAGGGCAAAGACGTGTTGTTGTTTTATATAAGGGATGCATTTGTCTGTTGAGGATTGACTCGCTTAACTGGCTGCCAAAGCCCCCTTTTTCTCCTACATATCTCCCTCTCTCTATTATCTAGCTCATAGCCAGCTTCTGTTTTTTGATAGGTCAGGACAAAGTTGGTTTGCAATTATTCCAAATGTAGCGGTGAAGACATTTTTTAGATTTTAGAACTAATATCATCTAAAGGAGTTTAACAGAAAGGAGTAAAAGTGAATGCTGTCGAATTCATTTTAAGGTAGAAGGTATTCGCAATCAAAGCGCAACATGCAAAAACTACAGCCACATGAAACTGTGCAATCAGCACAATTAGTCCAACCTAGTCTCTGAACTGGGCATCAAGGCTGAACGTTTGCATTCCAACAAAAGAAAACACCCTTTGCACCGTCACTTCTACAAATGTTCGAGGGTCAGCCATCCACGACATTGAGGCAATGCTTCGTTCGACCTCGCTCATACCATCCTAGCTGATAGAGCTTCTTTTTTCCCCCTCCTTTAACCCTGACAGACTGTCGTTCTGACGAGATGACTGGAGATCAGTGGCGCTCTCATCCCTTGAAGTGGCTCCAGGTGTCACTCCAAGGGTACCCGCCCCGTTTGATCTGCCGTCGAGCGCCTGTCGGGCCACGGCACCCTCTGATTTCCCGGTCAGAGGGGAAAGAGGCTCTCCTGTCCAAAAGTTCCACTGCTACTTTTGAGTGACAGCGAGGGAGAGGGATCGGCGGCTGTAGAGCAAAATCCGAAGCGATAACCGTTTGGGAATGGACCTTTTCCTGTTACCGTTATTTCCTAGCTCGCATTTAGCAGCTTTAGGGAGTCTACTCATACACACCCTCATGGGAGCATTGTATAGAGGTGATCTTGATTTGATACGCTAGATACGCTAGGCCCCAGCAGTCCAAACAACAGAAAAGGATACAAAATAAACATCAGATGAAACCAAACCATTTTCACTGATCATGCTGTGGGCCTTGTCTTAAGAAGAACAAAAAAACATCCTCTCAAACATCTTCAGATGCTGTCCAAAGGAGGTCCCTGTCTTCACTGAGGAGCTGCACAAACAAAAAGGGCAGATGAAACAAAATGGAGGATTGGAGGTATATATCTTTTCAGCAAACATAGACGCCTGTATCCTTCCTCCCTTTCATTTTCCTATATCCGTTACATTTTTTTCCCCCACCTACTGTGAGCTTCTGTAGAAATTACAGGTGAGATCTCAGTCTGTGGCAGGGCCTGCCTTTCGTCTAGAGGGAGCAGGGGAAGGCAGGGGGGTGGGAGGCTGAGAAGGAGAGGAAAAAGAGATTCATGCTTTGCAGTACTGCTGTGTTGTTTGTGGCACTCTTCCCTTTGTGTGTCTGGCGATAACTTATTCAGCACAGGGCCATTCATCCAGGGGTTGAGCGCGGGCGTCCGTCAAGACGGAAAATAATGAGGCGACAGCAGCGCAGAGGATAGCTTTCTCCCTCCGCCTAGGTCGCCCCCTCCTACTCCTCCTCCTCCCCTTCTCCATCCCCTCCTCCTCCTAGCCTCCCATTATCAGCCGATTTAAATAGATAATAGGGGGCCTTCTTCAGGACATTTTGAAGCAATTAGAACCTATCACATTGTCTCTCATTTGACTGTTGTTCCCTCCCAGCATGCCATTGTGCATACTTCTGTGCATACTATGCAACAGCTGCATGGAATATTGTGGAATGCAACAGTGTTACTGGATGCCAGTATTTGTGTCAAGGCGAAAAAATTGGCTATTTTGTCTATATCTTTGCAATAGACTCACATCCATATGCGCATGTCAGGCACCATTCCATCTCGAGCCATGCCAGGACACGGGATCCCTTTGCCATGATGAGTTGCTCTTGGGCTCCGTTGCTTGCCAGGATAAAGTGGCTATGGCCCAAACACTTGCACTGTACATACCTTCCCTGCACTTTCAGTCAGCTCTCATTTATTTCTTTCTCTTACCATCTTTGCGCAGTGTATTTTGTTGGCTAAAAACATACAGTGGCGCACAAGAGAGGAGCGCATCTCCATGTGCTCTTAAACTACTTTAAATTAAATTGTTACAGATGATAACTTAATAGACAAGCATGCCCAGTGGGGTTCAAGGTCCTGCTACTGTGTATAGTTTTATTCCCAGCAAAGTAGTTTTTGAAAACAGTGATAGTCTCAACAAAATAAGTCAGCTGTCTAAGTTGCGTTTGCATCACGATGGATGGTTAAGTATAGTTTTGCTGTTATTGTTGTTGCCCCTCAGATCTCTCTTTGGCAGGGTGCAAGAGCTTGAAATATTTACAAATGCTGAAATTTTGACTTGTTTTCTTTTTTTTCTTTTTAATATTTTCTTCTAACCCATCAATCATTTACTGCGCCTCTGTATGTCTGTATCTCATCCTAACAGACCCCCAGGATGGTGCAATGAAACAAAGGCAGTACATTGTTGCCATGTTGTTGATGGCATAAAAGATCCCCTTTATCACAATGGGCAACACAATAAAAAAGAGGACTACTTTTTTTCAAGAAAGTGAAAGGGTTGTAAGGCAAGGCATTTATTGGCATCAGGATTCAACGGGAACTCCTGTCAAAATACTTAAACAGCGGATTGGTCTGTTTTCTAAGCAAATGCCTAACCTTGAGTGCTTTTATTCTAAACACAAAAATAGATTTTTATTTTTTCTATCGCAAAGGCTGGATAGCAAAAGGACGGACCCCGTCACCCCACCCATCCCTTACTTTGGTTTTGTTGTGAAGGGCATTCTGTGATGTGTAACACACAACAGTTTTGACAAGAATAGAAAACTGCGCTTTGAAAATATCTTATTTGCCAGATTCAATCTCCAAATGCAATCTACTATTACACAAAAATGAAATCTCAATCTTTTTTGAATTCCCTCTATTGTCATATGAACATTCTTGGAAAAACACATCTCAGACAAGAATAAATACAACAAAAGAACAGATGACAAAGTGCAAAGTACTAATGTTTTGGTTATTTCACTTCAGTTCAATAATTTCATTCGCAATAACAATGAAATTCAGTTTTTGACTTTTAACTGCATTGTACCACCACAAAAACCTATAACAGGCATGCCAAAAGTCTGGGGCCAGTAACAGCCCTTAGGTAGATTTGAAACGGCCCAACACACAATATTGGTTAATCAAGCAAAACTTTGCATTTTTTCCGCCCATGGAAGGACTGTCATACAGTTTGTAGAAATACACTAAATAGGAACAACGCAGGCATAACTAATGTGTTTTCATAAAGATAAAGACTTTCAAGTGTTGTGGAAAGTTTGTGGAAACACTTTTTCAATTGAAGATGAAACAGTTTTGTTTGTGTAATTTGTGATTTTTTCTTTAAGTTACCCCCTGTGGTGGAAGAAGCAGCTGGCCTGCAAATTGGCCCCCAATTTTTTTTCACATTGTCTATTCTGACCCCCTTTCAAAAAAGTTTGGACACCCTTGGTCTATAATCCCTAATAATTCTGCAGTGTTTTGTCAGTTAACAATATATAATACTATGGATAAGTTTAAGACTCTTCGTCCCAGTTTCATCTTGGTAGTACAACAGAAGTAAATCACTTCAAGCTGTTGTTGGGCATTGTTGACCCAATCCAGCCTGGTCATTGACCCTTTGACTGATGTCTATACAAAGAGGCCATCATTTTAAACTGCCACTGCAACTGCCTATAGACTGAATGTCAGCCTTGCAATGCTCGCTGTCCAAGGCCTAAGTTTTCAATTAAAAGTGCTGCCATAGTAGCTTAGATCATGCTGGGACAGATGGATGCAGCTACTTTTTGTTTTCCATTTCCAAACTTAATCTCATCCTCCAACTAGGTTCATTAGAGCTGGTTAGTGCTGGGCAATACTGTGTGTGTAAATAGTGGTTCTTGCTTTATGCAACCATGATACTGATGGAGATATATGCTATTTCTACAAAATGACCATCCATATGCAATACAGTAAAAACTCCCAAAGCTTGAATTGTATAATTAGAGTAATATATGTAACTCAAACGAGTAAAGACCAAAAACAAGCATTATTGCTCTCATTTGTTTTTTTAATATGGAGGCATAATGTTTGCTTTTTCGTGAATGTAATACCTCAGGAATGCCTTTCAGGAATTTCATTAACTTTGGCACAAGCGTCCACTTGGATTCAAGGATGAATTAATTAGATTTTGTGGTCAAAGATCAAGGTCACTGACCTCATACCCATACCATACTTGTGAATGTGAAATCTCACAGGAATGCCTTAAGGGAATTTTATTACATCTGGCACAAATGTCTGCTCGGACTAAAGGATGAACTGATCGATTTAGGTGATAAAAGGTCACTGTGACCCCACAAAATATGATTTTGGCCACAGCTCAAGAATATATACATCAATATGACAAATTTTTACACAAATATCTAATAGGATAAAATGATAAAGTAATGACTTTTTATATCCAAAAGGGTCAACCATACTCTGACTTCATTATATTCTGCAATAACACTTTTCTGGCCATTATTCAGACAGGGAGCCATTTGGTTGGATACTGAATTGGTGACAGCAGTCTTTAAAGTGTTGATTGTATAGATCTTTTATGCTGCCAGGTTGAAGATGTGTGTAAAGTATCTATGTTTAAGAATTTGTAGATATTCAGCAAAAGCCATATTTGAAGAATTATCTACTGTCAAAGCTACATAAGAGTCTGGACAGACATGGATTTAAACTGCAATTTGACTGGTTGGCTGAGGCAAACAATCTTAAGGTGGGGATTCCAAGTTAAAACTTGCTCTGTGGGTTGCTCTGGGCCAAATGTGATGTCACCTAAGCAGGTTTGAGGGCCCATTATTTCTCAGATTCATAACTTTCCACAACTCATTACAAAGACGCTCTGACTCACTCTGTCAACATTAAGCCCATGTCAGCCACTTCCTGTCTTTTTTGTTTTGCTTCAGTGTTATTTGAAAATGAAATGCTGCACCAGAACGTCAGGGATGTTTGAGATACTGCATGGGACAAATAAAACAGACAGAGTTATTTGAATGAGCAGGCTCTGACAATGACTTGGGCATGACCACTGAGATGTGTTGAATGCTTTTGTGTGGATGCAGACAATTGAATTATCACTGAACCCACTGAAACACTATTGCTCAGACTTAATTTGAGACACAGGTTGTTTTGTTTGTAACTCTAAGTCTCTGCCCAGATGCCTCTGTCCCAGCGGTGCATTCCAGTGAAAGCACGGTTGGACATCAAATCATAACGATCCTTCCTCTGACTGATTCATATTTAGTGATGTTGAAAAGGCCCTTTTTCTTGATGGATCCCTCAAACCATCAACTGTTGTAGCCAAAATCGTAAGGACAAAGCAGAGTTATGCCACAAAAGCCTGCAGAACCGTGATCAGTGGAGAAAACCCCAGTGAGGTCCAATGCCCATAGAGTCCATTTTTAGCCCAGGGACCATAGGAAGTATTCTAGATGTTGTATAATTAGACGTTATGCAGTTAATCCTAAGAGACTGTTTGGCAAACGTTGTCTTTCCACTCAAGCTCTCCACTCATATGTAATCGTCTCTGACTTATCAGTGTAAAATTATTCTTCTTGTTGCTTCAAAAATTATTGACAATTATAGTCAGCATCAGTGGTAAAGAGTAAATACACATACCTTTTATATGCTGATTATTTAGGATAATTCTGAAAAGGGATTCTCTCATGACATACCCTGGCTGAGAAATCCAAGTCAAGTGCAGTACACGTTCAAGCCCTTGGCCTGGCTTGGGTTTTGGGGAGTGAACCAGCCATGCACGGCTGGTAATGACAGGTTCCATGTTGCCCGTGGCTTGTGGCCCACTGCACTGTTTGTTTGGAGAGTGGTGCTCGGCCGTGAAGTGCTGGCCCAGCTGGCAGCAGTTCCGTTGCCCCTTTGGCCCGATGGCTGGGGCTTGTTTGGCCCACACCAGCTAGGCAGACTGGCATCCAGGAGGCTGTGGAGGAAGAGGTGGAGGGATGGGTGTGGGGTGGTGGGGGGGGGAGTCTGACAGAGGAGAGGAGCTGTTGGCTGAGCACCCTGGTGCTAGGCCAGGCCTGCTGCCAACTGGAGAGAAGACTTCCCCGCTCACACCACGATCTTCACGTCTCTGTGGCGACAGGGATCTTAGTTTGCACCTCAAGGGTCAACATCATCCCATCGTGATCTGTCTCAGCTTCAACAACCCTGCTCACAGAACAGCATTCAAAACTTTGCAAATATATATTTTGATTCTTTTTCTACCTCGTAGTATAATGTAACACAAATATTGTTTTTTATACACACATACATACACTTTGCCTCCACAGCCCAAAAGTTCAGTTGCCCATATTGCATTTGCCAAAGTTCTTGCAGGGATGTGAAAATGAAAAATGCTGACCTATCAAGTCATTCACTTCACTCTTTTGAGTGTTATTCTCAGGATTAGTTCCTATGCTGCTGGCAAAAGCAAAAATAAATGCTAATCACAATTTACAAAATCCATAAACACTAACTATGTCGATTTAAATAAAATTTAAAGAAAAAAAAGCTAAAAAAGTATTCTGATTATGTGATTATATATGCAGTTGGGTTCAACAAGAGGCTCTGAACTCTCACCAGAGGTAACACTTTCAGTGTGCCAGATGCTGTAAGTTACAGTAGTTAAAGAATAATGTACAACATACAGCTGATTTGAGCAACAACCATTGCAATTACTGCATATGGCCTGTATTTTACTGTGTATTCCTATACCTATACACCATACTATATAGTATGCCAGAAAAAGATTTAGTATGTCCCAATACATTGTATGTCAGATGTAGTATGGCAAAAAATTCCAAGATGTTCTACTACATCTGGTTGGACTTTGCAGCATGCAAACCAGCATGCCTTTTTGGCAATTCTTACCCACAATCCTTTGCGCAGAGGTAGATATGTTGCACCAACTGAGACACAAACAGATGACAGCTGATTTAAAGCTGACAGAAGCTGCACTGATGGATGACAGCGCATTCAAGTGACTAATGACCAGTTGAGTATTAACTTAATTGTATTATAGGCCTATATTAATTGTTTAAGTGCACAAAATGATCATAGAGATTATGAACAAAGAATGGTGTTTTCTTTGATCTCCATGGTAATGGATATATCAGAAAGAGAGTCAAAATTTTGGGCACAGTGTCATGAAGAAATATTATGTCCCAACTGTGTGCATACTTCATGCAACAGTACATACTATTTAAAGATAGCTGCAGCACCTACTAAAAGTAAAAAGAATTAGTATGCAATTCAACATGCACCCATAGCCTGGAAGTCACAAAGATAAGCCCTACACAAATATCCAATTCTCTCTAAACTATCACTTAAGGGCCTGAAAACCATTGCCTTTCAAAATTTAGAGCCGCTTTGTTTATTTTTGGAGTGTTTGCTAGGTCACATGGACATCCTGTCAGCCATCGTGTAAACTTTAAACCCCAACCCATATTCTGATGGCGCCAGGGCTAACATTGCTTCAGTGTTAAAGGGAAGTCGTGAGGACATTGATGTCTTGGCCTAGCATCCCAGTGTCACTTTCCCAGCCTGTTTGTGGAGCCCGCCAATCTCCTCATTCTCCTCAGCTGACCTGAATGCATCACTGAGTATCACACACATGTGAGGAGCCCGATACCCCGGCCAACAACAAATGTTTTCCTACCGTTACCATTGCACTACTATTGTACACAGCCTTCGTCTTTCTGACCTGGCTCACACTGGGGCTCTGTCGGTTAGATGTTTTCGCCTGACTCCTCGGGCCAAGACTCTATTTTATTTAACAAGACGTCGACGCACACCCATCCCATCTAAAAGTTTCCCTGTGGTATAGCATTTCAGAGCAGACTTGACATAAACCATTTCTAAACACCGGTTTCATTTCACCAATCTTTAATTACATCGTTTGGTAGAGGCCGAGGTACAGGGTTGAAGCAAAGCACCATGTTAGCAAAGCGTATAATAGTGAGGGATACCACAGCCAGAGGACAGTGGGTCGAGAAGAGGGAAAAATATCGTACACAAACAAATCCTGAAAGAAAACTTAAGGTGTTAAAGGCTCACAGGCTTTTTAAAAAGATTATGATGAGTTGCATATGGCCTAGAAGATGATCCGGCTAAATATGTAGCTTTTTTTAAAACTATTTGCTTTGTGATGATGAAACGTCTGGTTGGTGAGGATAGTAGTGGAAAGTTATCAATTGAGGAATTTGTTGTAATTTTCAGAGTATCTTAAGCTATTTTTCGTCACATTTTTTATAGACTAAAAAGGACACTGCTGATTTTTAGCCAGCCTTTAGTCAGAAGTGTATGTGTAAATTAACTATGGTAAATGTCCCTCTATCTCCACTCAAATCTGCAGTTTTCCCTGGTTTAGGACTGTTGCTTTAACTACAGATTGTACTTGCTCCTTTTTCATTTGCCTGTGACCATGACACAGACATAGAAGCTGACTGAGAAGGATAGTCCCTCCTCTCTCTCTCTTAACTAATATAAACCAAGATTATGTTACTGTATTGTCTATTTCTCACCTAAAATGTCTTCAGAAACATATTTTAGTGCACAGTTTGGCTGTAATACGAGTAATTTGTGAACAAGAAGCAGGCACCATTCTATATTGTGAAAACAGAGCTGACAAAACTTAAGCCCCTTAAAACTAACAACGCTGATATATGAAATATAAACATAGATTCTGTTCATGTGTTGCCTATTTTTTGTCTAAAATGTTTATAGAAACATATAGTGTACTGTTTAACTGTAATTCAAGATGGTTTGTTAACAGTTGGCCGTCATATTGATTCCTGTGGAAAAACGGTTGAGCTCACATATGTTCACCCACCGGCAGAAGCATTTATTGGTCTGCTGTTGTGCAGTGCATTCTGATAGTTGTAGGTTTTCTACCTCTTGAGCAAAAGCAAATGCCATGGCCCTTTTCCTCTGTATTTGCATATTTCTACTGCATAGATAGCCCAGTTTTATTAAAAAAAACACAACAAAACCTCATCATCCAGCAGTAAAATATTTCTTTAAGTTACTGCTCATTCACTTACAGTAACTGTGAATACGGTACTACGTATTACAATAATAGCATTGAATAGTTAACACAGGTCCACACATGAACCCAAACACATCAAGACAACAGTCCAGATTTCCTATTCAGGTATCAGTTGTCATTCAGTATGTATTGCAGTATTCACAATATTCTGATGACAACACTGTTACAGCATTGTTACTAATTAAATCGCTGTAGTTATTTTGTGCCCATCTTTCATTTCTTTTTCACTATTACCTCAGTGCTCAACATATTTCAGCTCAGTGTCAAGAGGCCAGCCATGGTCAGTCAATTAATTGTAGGTATACAAACCACTGGGTTGCATTCCAGTTGCACAGCGTTTCAGTGTATTATGGTGCCATGAAGAGTATCATTGTAGCCCAGAGCGATGGTTAAGCCTTCCTCCAGCGCTGTGACAAAGGCGACTGTGAGGTCGTGCCCGAGGCCAGGACTATCAGAGCTATCAGTCCGGCAGAGAAAGAGCATAACAACAAGCCCTGTCAAATAATGGTGTCAACACTGGGATTGTTTAGCTTCATTTGTGCAAAGAATGTCCCTGGTTTAATGGTGACATGTCGCTGTCTATTGACTCAATGTGTCGGATTTTACCCCGTTGTTGATTCTGTTCCTCTCTCTGAGCGCGTTTTGCTGTCGAATGGCATATTGTAGTGTCTGCTGTACGTTGATTTGAAATATCTCCCTTTCCTCAAACTTTAAGATGTCAGAAAGGTCAGTTGTCAAGGATAGTTGGCCTAAAGACATAGATGTGGGAGGTGACATGATAACTCATGTTCACTGAAGCATTTCTTGCCTCCCACTGAGACCTGTATTGTATAAGACTGATCAGATTTTTTTTTTCTCCATGTTTATTAAGTTTGGTTGTAGTTCAGTCATCGATATTTAGAAGTAGGCATAATCCTGAAAGTCTGGCTGTGGGAGTGAAGGATTTATTGTCCCCGAGCTGAACTTACAAATGGTCTTTTCAATCGCTGCTGAGTGATCTCGTGTCTGCAGTTAAGTTGGGCAGACACAAAGCATCTGTGAAAACTTTTGCCCACTAAACATAGCTTTTTTCACATGCACTTGGAGCAATATGTTAAAATACAAGAGGAGTTTTCAGTGTTCAGCGTGTCCATGCTGTTGTGAAAGAGTCTTTCCGGATTGCTTTCTGAACTGTCAGAATGTCCATTATTATTGAGCCCTCTCCGCCATGCCTTACCCTCTGAGTTTCAGCACTTCCTTTACCTGACTGGCTGGATAAAATGATTTCTTTTCTCTCCTCTTCTTCTCTAGTCAGAATATTGCTTCCCCCCACCGCCACGCCACATCCCCCTCCCTCTCTCCTAACGGTAAACGTTAAGATCCAGGAGTGGATCAATGGCTGTTATCCTTTGATGTGCTAGGACGCATTACGAGCGGTGAGTTCTAATTGGAGCAGAGAGCTGAGGATCAATGTTGGCTGTAATTGCCTGACACAGGGATGGGTGTGAGACTTTATTATCATTAATATTTAGACATGATGTGGGAGGAACCAGCCGAGGCTAAATGTACAACGGCGGTGCGAGCCTTTGATCTCGGGAGATAAGCAGATCGATCGGGGGGCTGGTGGGGGGTGGCTGAAGGAAAAGAGGTCGCGGAAGTGTGGCGAGCCGGACGAACGAATTAGTGAGGCCCGCGCCCTGGATTTTTATCGGATTTCTCGAGGAAGTTTCCCTTCGGCTCGGGAAAGGTCACGCTAGGCCTCAGTCCTCCCCGTAGCTAAAATAACAGCCTGGCATCCAGTCAGCGTCAAGGGAGGAAAGAGGGCAAATAAGTTTAATTTCAAGTTTGGTCACAAATTTGAGACAACCATTGCATTTACAGAAAAGGCACTGTTATGCATTCATTAATTCAGTAGTTACTGAAAGAGCAACAAAGTTCCAAAATGTTTGGGCGTTTTGGTAACTTCACATCTAGTTTATGGATGGATTTATATTTAGCAGTGAGAATAAGGAGGGATGAAGAGATATTTAGTATTTGTCTTTTTGACAGGGTCCATTGTTTGGGAGACGTAACAGTATATGATGGAGGTAGAGGCCCTACGGGGCTCAGGGCTGCTTCCTTGGTGTCAACAAACACAAGACGATGTTACCTAATCTTGTGGGTGAAGGAGGGGGTTAGACTGTCTGATGGGACACTCCCTGTCTAGTAGCGTGACCAGAGGGGGCAGGGACTGTCCCCCGTGTCCGTGGAGGCTGAGGGCACACTGAGACTGTGAGGCTATCTGCTCAGTTCTGTCTCCTCTGTTTTTGTCACCTGCCTCCCCAGGGACTGATACCTTAATCATTGTACTTAGCAGGACAAAGATGGGGAACAGGTCACACAATAACAGGTGTGTTGGTTTTCATGGCTGTGACCTGCTGCCTGATATCAGACCGAATGAGAAACCCGGCAGGATCCAGTTCAGCGGGGACACCGATCCTGAAGAGAGATTAAGTGAGGGGAAGATGTGCTGTAAGATGACATAGGCTTGTCTTTGACCCCCAAATTTTCCACAAAGTCCACCAATCAATTATTCAAGCAAATATTTCTTCATGTAGCACTTTTTATACAAGGAGTGTAGCTCAGAGTACTTTACAATTACAAACACAGATATTTACAGGTGAAGACAAGGAAGAGAGCATCAAAGCATCTGGTGTTTATTCAGTGCATATCAGAAATTGCATGAAAACACATCTCATTGCAGTATGAAACATTGTGTTTGAAAGAATGTTTTTCAATCACATTTTGAGGTTAACTATAAGAAATCAGAGCACTTTAAATTTTTTATTACCGTTTGTTGTTGCCTTGTCAACAAATACTGCTGGTACAAAGTACTCGAAGGTTTGCATTAAAAGTATACTTTATATTCTCTAATTATACTCTCTAATTATGAAGTAATGTTGTTGATGTTAGCAATAAATACAGTGTCTTTTGTGTTTTGGAGAGCTGTATATATATACATATATATGTATGTATGTATGTGTGTGTGTATATATATATATATATATATATATATATATATATATATATATATATATATATATATATTCTATGAAAAGTTTCTAAAACTATCAGGAAAACTCATCTATGATGCAACATTCACAGTAAATAGTCTGGGTGCCCAGTAGCTCAGTTGGTAGAGCCGGTGTCCCATGTACAGAGGCTACATCCTCACTGGAGCAGCCGTTGGTTTGATTCTGGCCTCGGCCCTTTGCTGCATGTCATCCCCTCTCTCTCCCCCTTTCGCGCTTTCTCATAGAATAAAGGGAAAATGCCCAAAAATAGTAATAATAATAATAATAAAAATGAAATATACAAAAATTATGTCACTTTGTAGGGTTTGTCAGTTAACTTAATGATAGAAAAGGGGTTCCTTAAGGAAAAGGTTGGGAACTGCTGGTCAAGTGTGGAGCATTTAGAGGTATTGAGGGGTGTGGTTGCAGAACTGGAACTTCTCCAGTGTGCCAAGTGCGTAGAATGAGGTTGGTCAGCACAAATATGCAGAAACATGAATGGCTCTATCTCGGCTACTGTAAAGTAACATTGTGGACTCCAATGGAGAAAACCTGCACTCTACGTGGATTCATTTTTACATAACAAAAACATACTGATTCTTATTTCCATGTGATTATAAACTATAAAAAAACATATGTCATTTCTTTCAAAAGATCCCCTAAATCCCACACACTGGACCTTTAAATTTAATTAGATTTTAAGTGATACAAGCAAAAGCTGATTAGGTAACATATGTAGAAAAATAGTGTAGCTCACTGCCACTTTTCTCCTCTGTGCATCCTTTTGTTACTGCTGTTCTAATTTTTAAAACACAAGCCTTCAGTGGATAAGCTATAGTGAAAATTATTGACGATAGGTCTGCTTTGTCTTGACATTCATTGCTTCCCATTCATGTGTACATCCCTCACAGTGCATTGCGCAGAGGCTCGTACCATTGTAGAAAACCTCAGGGTTGTGCAACAAATGGCCCCATTGTGTAACATTTTTTATCATTACACCAGCCTCTGCAGTGTTAACACATATATGTATCTATTGTGTTTGGTTCAGCTAATGTGTACAAAGCATGCAGTGTCTATGAACTTACAATGGTAACCAAAGACAGGGAAGTTTTCACAATTATAACTTCAAAATAGACACCTCGCTCATAAATAAATATGCTAAGATAAACACAGATATCTTGGTAGAAAGAGCTGACTTTTGCCATGAGGAACCTTTGCTTTTCATCAATAGTGAAAGCCAGTGTTCCTTTCTCTATGAATATCTGCAGCTTTTTTTGTTTTTACCGTCACAGCTCTGTTTTCAATGTGCCCACATTTTCAAAGTTCTTGTTTAGCCTCTTGTAAGAGTCTCGTCTTTCTACAGTTAATGTTAAAAGTTAGCTTGCTCACTTCTTGCTATGCTCTCTTGTGTGCCCGAACGTGCGTGTGTGTATACTTCTGAAGTGTGTTTGCGCGTGCATGCCTGAATTTGTGTATTTGTCTTTATTTCTGCTGTGTGTGTGCACATGCCTGAGTGCATGTGAATGAGGGAGTGAGATAAGAAGGAGATGAAGAGTCGTTCAGAGGAGCTTTCTCACTCAGAGGCGTCCCCATCTGTTCGCCTGGGCCTAATTGTTCCTGGGTGCGAAGACACGGAGAAAAAGAAGAGAGGAAAGCAACTGTACTCGTCCCCTGTCCCAGAGTTATTTCTGTAACATTAAAAGAGCGCCACCAGCACGCTCCAGATTATTGCCATGTAAATAATGGCACTTGGCTCGATTCCCCGCTAATGAATGTCATTTACTTTTCCAAACGCGGATTAATTATCGACCGAGGACCCCTCTCTCCTCCCACAGGGAGCACGTCGCAATTAGCTGCCAAAAGATGGCTGCTAATATTTGTGCTTTTTTAATACCTCTATATGTACGTAAGTGTGCATATGTTCCTGTGACATGGTGAATAACCTCCCAATTAACTGTCTGCTTAATTCATTGGCGTAACTGAAAGACACCCAGGAGAGGAGAAGAGCGGCTTAACGTCCTCGCCTCCATTGAATAGAACGGGTTTTTTTGGTTGGATGTTGGTGTTGGACATTGTTGTTGTGAAACTAGGAGGAAAAGGAGACTTGCTCTGCTTTGGAGCCAGCCTCCTGGTTGCAAAATAAGGCCAAGAAAACAAACACGGGCCTCAAATTAGATTTCCCAAAACATTGCATTCCCTCTCATTTTACACACCACTGTGGCCTGCAGACGAGAATAGAATAACCCGTGAAATCCGCTTCAGATTCAGAATGGCTCTGTCACTGGAACACTTGACAAGCGAGTGCCCTTTGGATCTATCTGATGACCCTGTCTTCCTCAAAAAAGTCTTACATAATTTACCTATTTTAGGTGTGTTGTGAAACTGCCCAGTTTATGTAGATTTTCTAGGACAGCTATTAAAAACTTTTACACCTGTACTCTTGCTTTTAAACGCTCACATCAAATCCACCTCTCTTTCCTCCCACTCCCCTCCTTTTTTCACCTTTTGTCAAATTGCCTGTCCTTGCGTGGGCTATGTGAGCTGATACACTTAACCCAAATGAAGGAGAAGATTGGGGATAAGGGTTATTTCTGTCGACAGTGGCACTGTTTGAGGTGTAGACCCCCTCCCGAGAACCAGAGACTTTGATAATGCTGCAGAGCTGAAAGGGTTAAATCTAAAAAGGGTCCCAACTTCTGAGGGAGAAATATGAAGAGATCCGTGCTGCCAGGTTTAAACCAACAAGCCGATGTCAGTAAATGTGAGCATTTTCAGTTTTAGTTTAGTTTTTTGCTTTCATGACGTCAAGTAGCCTTTGACCAGCTGATCAAGGAAAGCTGACTAATGATTTAAAGTGACAGTAACAATGTTTGTTAATGGTGACCTATTATGCTCATTTTCAGGTTTATACCTGTATTTTGGGTTTCTGCTTTTTTCTCGTGAACAAATGTACTCATGCTCTGAAACGCTCCGTTTTAACGCTTGTCTCCTCAAGCTCCTCTCCAGAAAATGACCAGTCTGCTCCGATTGGTCAGCAGCTCTTTCTCTGCATCTTTGCACTGTCATTGCTGCTAGGGAATAACTGTAACAAAGTATAGCGGCACTTTTTTTACCATGAAAAGTCACCAATAAAAACCAAAATTTTCATAACCAGACATGTTCCAGCAGAATATGATCCAAAATCGGGGAGATAATGACAAATTCTGCAGCTGAGATTACGTGTTTCCCTGGCATTAGCATGTAGCTACACGTAGCAGAAAGTGTACTTTATGTAAACACTTGCCGTAGTGTGCCTGGAGCAAATTTCCGTATAAAGAAATCCATCACAAGCAAAAGACAGTTTGAGACAGAGTAAGATAGGTAAGGTAAGATCAACTTTATTTTCGCCAGAGGGAAATTTTGCTTGGGCAATAGTGCTACACCCAGCTGCAGTCAGCTTGAAACAATACATAGTTTAACAAGACAGTACAGTGGTACACCACAGACATAGTAAATACATACAACAAAAATAAAAACAGAGGATATTTAAAGTATTGCACATGCCCTGAGAAAAGATATAAATACATAGGCATTGTAGAAATGAGGAGGAAGATGCAAAAAACCCAAATAACCTTAAAACAAAATCCATATTCTTACATAATCTTTATTTAGAATGGTCTGGAGCCTGAGGTTTTTGCTCACAGTAGTTACTTTTATATATGTTTTTTTATGTTTATGTATTATTTGAAACTATTTGACTATATTTCATAAGAACATCCGACATTGTAACAATATGTATATTACAAAAAATAAGGAAAAGTGTAATAGGTCTCCTTTAAAGATAAATCATGTTTATGCATCATAGCAAGTAAATAATTTGAAGAAATTTTCGTATTGACAAAAATCACAATATTTATTCAGTGGAGCACTAGATGCTTAATTATTGCACATATCGTATCTTCATATTTTCTTTTTTAAATTAACTTAAGATGCCTTCTAACATCAGGCAAAGGGACTACTGACTCGGGTGCATTTACATTTGTTAAAATGTGGATTAATGCACATTGTTCCTTCTTAAATAAATACATTTAAATAATACCAGTCATAAAAGTTTCTCTAATTGATTTTTCAGCCTTTTTAAAATCAAACTACATTCCCATCTGCTTTGTTTACGTCAGCAAGCGGCCGGTCAAGGTGAGAACCGCCACACAAAAAGGAGGCCTACGTGTCGAACAGATAGGGGTTAATGGATAACTGTGAGAAAAGCTTGGAGGACGGGAGTCTAGAAGAGGTGGCATTTGAACATGTACTATAACATGGGCTGCAGTCACCCTCCTTCCCTCCCCCCTCGTTTTTCCAGCATGTTTTATGGCTAGATTCTGTTACTGCTCCCTGGCTCACCTCACAGTGTGAAATGAGCAAGTCTCGACTATCCTCCTCACCCCACCCCGGGAGCTCGCAGACACACGTGAGCGCAGCCAAGAATGGTGTTTCTGTTTGGGTCTAAACATGTGGAGGTTTATGATCTGCTGAGTGTGTCATTGGAAATGTGGTCGAACAGTATGTCACGGTGCTTGAGGAGATGTTTGTGTGTGTACGTACAAGAGTGCGTTTATGATTTCCTCAAGATTGACTTTTTGTTTGTGCGTACTTAGTGTACTGCTGCCATAAGATTTACATTAGCTGGTAAGCAATCAAAGTTTGCTCAGTGGAAATTTACAATTCAAAATAACAATAAAGTAGTCTAGCATTCCTACATCACCCTCCAATCCTTTTATACCTTTGTTTTACTAGTCGCCCTGGCCCTTTCCTTACTTTCGTTCTCTCTCTCTCTGGGGGAGGGTGGGGGGCATGCTCCAGGCTGCAGCAGGTTTAGCAGGTTCTGAGGAGTATGAGAATAATTTTGGATCTGCTCCGTTTCATCATCTCCCGCTGTCAGAAGTTTGTTTCTGAAGCAACAGCCGAAACACTTGCTTCCTCGGATGATATGTCACAAGTGGCACTTTGTTGAGCAGTTGTACTCGTCTCTGGCAGGTTTTTACATGGTGCAAATGAACAGGGATTGTGCAGTGAGCAAGTTGTGATCTCTGTTTAGTGTAAACCAGGGCTTTGTCAGAACTTGTATTCTCGTTGTGTAGTGTTTGTGTTCATTTCAGTGTTTGATTTGTTTTTCGGTTTGGGAGTTCCCACAGTCACACCCAGACACTATACCCTTGACATCAAATTTAATATAAGCTTTATTTAATATCAGGATGTTCAAAACTAACTATAATGCGTGTACCATGACCCGGAAGCTTATGCGTATTTGTACATTTTATATATACACAAAAACACTGCAAAAAATGGAGTTGTTTTAGTCATTCCAAAAGTGCAAAGAAAATAATTAAGTATTAAATGTTCCATATTATTCTTATTTTCAGTTTTACATTTGTATTTTGGATTTACTAGAACTTGTTTGCATGCTTTAATGATCAAAAAACATTTTATTTACCCTCTGTGTGCCTGTGTTTAAGCCCCCCACCCAAAAACACCCAGTCTGCTCTTGGCGTCTGGGGCAGTTCAGCAAATTTTCCGTTTTGTTTTTCACGTGTCCTTTGTATCATTCTGTGTCCCCCTCTCTCTAAATTCAGTGCAGGTTCAATTTCAACCTCTCTTTGCTGCATGTAATTCCCTCTCTCTCTCCCTTTCATGCTGAAGTTGTCCTGTCACATTAAGGCAAAAAAAACTTAGCCCCCTAAAAAATAATGTGTTTATACTATCAGTTTTATATAGCACCTATATCTGGTTTGTATTGCAAAGACATGGAAATCTTACTTTTTACAATACAGGATCGTCATTCACATTCTTCCTATTGTAAGCATATATAAAGTGTTAATGAAACCAGCATTCAAAGATGGATATAGGTGTGGAGAAAGTAAAGGCAAACCTTTCTCTAGCCTACTATAGTGAGTATAGGACATAGTAAATAATATGTTTTAACCCAGTAGTCATTCATTCAGTGTGTGTTTTTGTGCAGGTTTGCTTTGGAGTAGGAACCCTTTGACATTTAACTGTTTGTTTCCTAACTCAAACCCCTTGAAACTACCTGTGTAGTTCAAAGGAAACTGTTGTCAGAACCTGTGGAAGTGGATGTGAAGGAGTTGAAATGTTTTTTAAAGTGCCCGTGTGCATGAGGTTTAAGTGAATAAACAGATAAATAACCACCAGCCCTTGTAGAACGAGTCCCCCTGGCCACGGGCCAAACAGGTAATTCCTCCGGCATAGTTTTGGAAGGGCCACAGCAAGCCAAGCCTGCCTCAGCAGTCAGACTGTCTGCACATTTCTGCCGCTGATGGCATACCAGGGGCGCCATTTTCCTCTCTGAGACAGACAAGCCGGAGGATCTGATTGGCCTTCCGCCAAAGCGCACTCACAAAGGCTCCTTTGACAGCAGGTCAGTCGGTTAACCAAGCAGTAGGCAGAGGGAGAGAGGGATAAGCCAGAAAAAAAACTTGTCTTCGCCTCTTCACCCTTAAGCTTCATTAAAGGGTTCTTTGCACTAAAAAAAGATGCATGCTCCTGTTTGTCAAAAAATTCAAATCAAACATTTGTTTGTTTTATTAGGGAATACGTTGAATTAATTGCTCTCATTGGGATGTCTATGTGCTGGCTACACATCCGCAGATTCAGTGTGTGCATAGAATCCATGGGTAAATATGACCTATGTTTTATGTGTTTGCCTACATCTTCTGGGACATCCAGCGCTGACAAAAGCATTACCTTAAATATGTTAAATAGTCATCTAATATTATTAACAATAACCTGTTCAGTATTCTTGCCTGTGTTTGTTATGCATGAACATGCTAAACGAGGACGTTCATATTTTTGGTGAACTGAAAGCATCAGTTTGCAACTTATCAACTTAAGCATTGTTGACTCTCACAACATTTAATTAACAACGCTAATTGTACGGCATTCTTATAAACACCAGCGGTTAACACAGCTGCTACTACGACAGCAAGTTCATGGATATTATTATTATTATTATTATTATTATTATTATTATTATTATTATTATTATTATTATTATTATTATTATTATTATTATATTTTATTGGATGTTTTTAAACAAGTCAGTTACAGATTCCAACAGAAAAAGTCTCACAATTAACTGTGCCTGACTGGCCTGAAGTCAGAAAATCAGACACATTGGCAACAAATTTGAGGCCCTGTCTACACATGTACAGATATTTAAAAAAAATAAATTTAAAAAAAGAAGATATTTTCTCCCTCCATTTAAAAAGAAAAAAATCCTGTCCACATAAAGCACTATAACACAAAATTGACTCAAAACTAGGGCTGTAAAACAATTAATTTTGAAATTTAAAATTTTAATTTTCTTTTATCACGTTTTCCATTCCATTATTTCGCTTTTCAAATCAGTTTTAAGGTCCATATCGACATGATAAAGCAATTCTTACCAGATTGTCTTGATTAGGAATCAAAAGACAGCAGGTACCTGCTACAACCACTTTCATACAGATATCCTAAATATCAGAGATCAAGGGACCCTGTGACATGGCGATTCTGTTTTTCCGTCACCAAAATTCAGCCTAACTTTGGAGCGCCCCTTTCCTAAGAAGCTAGCTTTAATTACGGCCCATGACTATTGATATTTAAAAATAAAAAGTGTTCGATACGGACTTAAATCACATAACAATTAGCACATTAACGTTGACAGCCCTACTCAAAACGCTTGCCGGTATTAGCTGTCTTCTGCAGTCTCCTCTCGTTGCCTAGAGATCCACACAGATACAAAATAACTGGAGTTTTGAAGAATCAGTACCTCAGAAGGCGTTTTAAAAATCTCAGTTTTAACGACCCAGAGGTGCATTTGAGTGTGGACAGGAGACCAAAACATAGTTTTCTAAAAATATCTGTATACCTGCAGACAAGGCCTAAAAATGACACATGGAGCTGAAGTAACAGAGTAGTTTTGGGGAAATAGAGTTTATTCTAGGATCAAGTGTCAAGGATTCCTTATTGTCATACCAGCCATGCAGTACACGGAAAGAACAAAATTAAGTACTCAGGTCTTGATGATCATTAAATAAATAGTAATTAAATACATTGATTAATAGATAAAGTAAGCAGTGCAGTGTGTTAACAGTAAAATCTTAAAATCTTAAAAACGGAGAAAAGTACCCTGAGGAATATAAAATCATAAACAATGATCAGAACAATCTATTTTTAAGAACAGAAGCCATGAACATGAACTAGTTCATCTGTGAACTTAGTTCACACTCAAATTTTGATTCTGAACGTCAACAGTTCATTTTAATTTGTGTGAACTAAACTTTGAGCTCTTGTGAAGCGTGAATATGCACAGCACTGCTTGTCTGCCTGAAATTATTAGATAATAGAGGCTGCTTTATTAAAACAGCATCAGGAACGCTGATGAAGGTTACGTTTTTATATTCTGTGGCAGGCTTTATTGAAAACTTAGAGAAATTCCTGAAGTATTTTTCTCAGAATTGGTGGATGATTTACAGAGCACAAAGAAATGTTTGAGTGTAACTGGCCATCTAATAATATTGAGTCTGCGTTTTGACCGAGATAAATATGCGCTCAGCCATTAGCTTATCCTTGTTATGATGCTGATGGAGCCTCACATCTTATATTTTCATCATAAAGCTGTGTAGGAGCTGACACGGTAGCGCGCTAAATAGCTGCTGATGTTCTCCTGTGTGCTCCTGCGCTCATTATCTCTCCAGTCCAGGCCTTGCTTCTGTGCTTTCTCCTGCCGCCCATCTCCTCCCCTGTGTACCAGCCGCTTTGCATACGACTGATGTTTAAATGCTGCATTGTTAACTGACGTGGGGTAGCCCTTTGCTGACCCGGGAGGTATTTGCTCGTTTGATCATGGGGCAGCAGTTTTAATGTATCGAAGCAGCGCTGCTCCGTAAAGCCCGTAGTATAAGTGGAGATGGAGGGCGAAGGCAGGACGAGGGATCCATTGGTTGCAGGCCTGACAGTACAGAAGGAAGGTGATTATTAGAATATCTGTTGGTCAGCAAGGCCAGAGGGGACGCTGCTGACCCTGCACTTCCACTTATGCTGCGATGGTGGGTGTTGGTATTCCACGGGGGGTGTTGCGAGGGTTGTGGCAAAGACAGAGAACAGGGCTCCATTGATGAGCAGTTTCAATATTTCCATCACAGTTTTTTTTTTTTTATAATTGTTTGAATATTTGCATGAAAGTTTGTTTCAGTCCTTGTTCTGTGGTTTCTCTTTTTCATTCTTTGTCCTCCTGCTGTCTGATTTGCATCCTCTAAAATGAACCTCTTTCCATAGCCATTAGCCAGAATTGTTTTTTTTATTCCCAGAGAAAGGTTTTGCTAATTTTCTTCTCATAAAGTTAATATTTGGCATAGAAAACTGAGCTACTGGCTTTTAAATTTAGCTATTTAAGATCCACTATGTAGGATTTAGGGGAAAATATTGGCAGAAGTGGAATATGATATAATGAGTATATTTTCTTTAGTGTACCTGAAAAAGCATACTTAAGTGTATACGAATCGTGGTTTATGTAAACAGCCATGTTTCTACAGTAGCCCAAAATGGTCAAACCAAACAGAGAAAAGGCCATTCTCTTTTTTTTTTTTTTGCATTTTTGCATTGACCACCATAGTCACCAGCCCCTCTGCGATGAAGCATCGGAAAAAAATGTTTGTTTTATCTATGAGCACACAATAGCAGGTGCTAAGCTAGCGGCCTGTCTCCGAAGTGCCAAACAGTCTCTTTAAATACTGATTTGTTAAACTTTTTTATTCAGTGTTTTTACCATTTTAAATCATCAGGTCCGTTTGCTTTGGAAAAGAGGAGCCCTCTGCAGATATTTTGGCTCCTGATAAGAACCCCTTGAACATTCAACACTGAGGGAATTCTAAGCGGGAGAAGTTTCAGCTGCTTGCAATCTGCAATCCCCACCACTAGATGCCACTCAATCCCCCTAAATCTTACACACTGTTTGTTTAATTCAATCCTACAGTGAAGTTCTTAGCCTTAGTTTGTCACAGAGAGTAGAAGAAGTTAACTGTGAGCCTCAGTGTCAGTGAAAACCACCTTCCCTTACATCTGTGTCACTGGGCACAAGAATCCCACGTCGCCAGCTGACAACACAACAGAAAGAAGAAAAACAAATAAAAAAACAATGACACAAACAGTGTACAAGTTTGTGTTTACACCTTGGGACCTGTGTATCAAGACCCTGCTTGCACTGAAGCTAACCAAGGCTCTGGCCCCCTCAAAAGAAAATATTGAACACCCATACACCCTTCTCGCCTTTTTCCCTTACCCTTCTTTGCCCTTTTTTCTCTCTCTGTCTATCCTCTCCTTTTTCTTTCTGGCTCGTTTCTTGTGGGAAGTCTCTTAGAGCGGCAGTGACCATAGATACCAGGGGAAAATCACACTAAGAAAACCCACTTCGCTCGACTTGATCATTAATATTTGATGGACAGTTCCCCCATGAATTTCCCATAGCATTCCATAGTGGGCCTGTGATGTGCAGAACATGAGACTACAGACGGAGATGATTTGTGTGCACATGTGCTGTGTTTGTACGTTTGTCTGTCTCGCAAATGTCACAAAAGTCAGATCTTTCGATGTTCCGCATCTCGTAGAGTCATTAAGCATGCACTTCTTTGACACTGTTTTCTAAAACGGCCTGCCTTAAGGGTCCCTCCTGAATAATCATGCTAACACGCTTTAGGTTAACTCTCTGCTCCTGTATCTATGTTAAGCACGATGGAGTCCTCTCGAGATCTCACAACTGGATTCTGCAAATATGGATTGGCGCTTGCATTTTCCAAAAGTCCCAAAGCAGCCCAACTGCCCCTTTGACTTTTGAACCGCGGTTCACACGAAAGCAGAGGTGAAGCAGCAATCTGCATCTCTCATGGTGCCTCACGCCCACACTGCTGCTGAGAGAGAGAGCGAGGATGCCACATGAGTTTACCTCTAGCGGTGGAAGGAAAGAAAATGAACTGAAGGAGAATTCTTGGTCGATTAACACAGGCTGTCATCGCGGGCCCTTAAAGTTCTCCTTTCTGTTGCCCCCTATCTTTTCCCATTTCCTTGCTTCTTCACTTTGTCTTTTCTTTTGTTTTTTTCTACTCCTCTTTTCTTTTTCGGACTTTTTTTTTTTTTTAGCAGAACGCTGACCCTGCATGGCTGCGGGCCCTGATTAGCAGGGCTTCAGAGCACAGAGCCTATTGATCGGGCCTCCAGAGGACTAAGTAAATGTAGCTGGAGCAACAAGTCAATAACGCTGTTACTGCAGCAATCCCCGTCATACTGGTGGCTTCCCCCCGCACACTCCTTTTTTTTCATTGAGAGATTTGGCAACGAGGCAGGCAATCATGAGCAAATCAGTGTCACTCAAAGGGCCTGGTGTGCTCTTTTTCTCTTTCTTTCTGTCTCTTTCCCTTTATAAACCTTATTTTCTCCACTCTGGACATCTAAATCTGGCTTTAAGGTTGGTTAACAGGTGATTTCCTCCACGTAAAAAACTTCATTCTGAACCATTATCTAACTTTCCTTTCTCATCTCTCCCAGCTCGACCCCTCCCCTCTTTCCCCTCTCTCAGGCTCTCTCAGCTTAGACACAGGGACTAGGGAAGCTAGTCTGCAAATTTAATGGAACAGCATGGATTATTTAGACTGACTAAAGTCTCCCTTGTAGTGTCAAATGGGGGGTTGTGGGATGACATTATACCCCTGCATTCTTTCTCTCTCCTAGTCCTTACATTACGTATTACTATATCAATCAGGGGTCGACTGATATTGGTTTTTCAGGGCTAATAAGGAATATTAGTTGCTAATGAGACCTATAACCAATGTTTGAAACTGATATGCAATTCCAATAAAATTTGAAAATCTTTCTGTCAGTATTTTTAATTGGAATATAACAAACTCCGACACAAAACTTTCTTTAAATACTTTTGGCAAATGTTTAATCAAAACGGAGACTTTCAACATCATATACAGCAAGTTTCCAGCACTTTTTTAAAAATCAAGTCAAATGAAAATTGATATAAGAAATGAATAAATAGAAATAGCTCTCTGAGTTCCTCCCATGCTGACACTTTCTTTGCATTTTTTATTAATTTAATAATTAATTTTATCGGTGATCATCGGCCAGGTTGTTGATCTGTTGACCCCTAATATCAACACAAATAGAGATTAATAAACAAGTATATTGCTCTCTCTCCCTCTCCCTCTCTTTATCAATCTATTGATCTTATATCAAGAAAAAAAAGCAATTAATATATACAATATGAAGTAAAGTAAGAATAATAATAGTGAATAATAGTGTGAGCTGTGCGGAGTTGAACTCCAGCTGTTCTGTGTTGTGTTGGTTGTCTCTCAGGTCGTGACATGTACTGAAATATCTTGCTGCTTCTAGGGTGCTGACGCTATTTCCCCCCAAGTAGATGCTGCTGGATATAACTTTGTTCTAATATCTTAATATTGGCTTCATTGTTGCAAGAAATTTTGTCTCCACTTCTCTCTGTCTCTCCCCCTCTCTCTCTCTTTCTGCTCTGCTTACCTGCTGGATAAACCGATCTGTTCCTGCATGTCCAAACAAGATAGACCTGATGGTTCACATAATACTTAATTGTACTGTGTTATTTCACACAAGATTGCCAGACGCGTTCCTGTAGCTTCCACACATTTCACTCAACACGCTCTCGATGCTCTCACACATACGTTCGTGTATATAGTCTGACACTGTGACCTTTGGCTGGCTTAGTCCTTTCATACCTGCAGGACAGAGCAAGTGGCACAACGGTCATGAGGTCAAGTTCAAGAAATGGCTTCTTTTGCTCGCCCGTGGCCCTGATATGAAATTCTAGCTTGGTTAGTCTGCATTCTGTCCACGCTGACACACAAACGTGACCTTTACCCTCTAGATACCAAACAAGCTTCAGCTGCTTTCTTTACTGGTGGACTTCCTGTTATCCTGGATATCTGATCTGTGCGGAGATTGAAATCCAAATTAACAGCTCCAGAAAAAAAAGAGGTCAGCTTTCCAACATTTTCTCTATTTTACTCATGTTGAAAGTCTGTTGTTGTCATATCTCTGATGAGAGTACCCAACTATTAAATGACTGTAGTGACTTCACTTTACTCAAAGAAAGTGGTCATCACAAATATCACAAGACATTAAGGTGCCCCTCATTGCATCCCCAGTTACACTGTGCATGTGTCATATGCCATAGCTCCCATGGGATCAAAGAATATGTCCTGGCCTTTTTTGAATAGCCTTGTCAAAGACGCTGCTAACTCTGACCAGTCAGAGAAGACTGGGCTTTTTCGGGAGGAGGGCTTTAACATACAGGTGCTATAACGAATCCTTTCAGACATAGGGTGAATATCGGTGTTCCAGCACAGACAGTATGAAAAAAATAAAGTATTTTTTGAACATTAAAGCATGTAAAGATATTCTAGTAGAAATCCAAAATACGAGTATGAACTTGAAAATAAGCGCAATATGTCCTCTTTATGTGACCTTATTTTGAGTTCTCAAGAGTCCTGTATCAACATTTTTTTAAATTCAGGTTATTTTTTCCACAATCTGTTTGTTGTTTTTTTCAAATAGAAAAGTTAAAAAAACACAGTAATAACTGGTCGATCCAATGGAGATGAAACAAAAGTAAAGTAGTAAGTAAAATAGAAACAATACAAAACCAAGACAGTACTGAGACAAGACAAATACTACAAATTAAATCAGTAACAAAATATGTAAATATGTGTGTATAATGATAAAAGTAACATAAAATATTAAAAGATGATATAATGGTTGTCAGTCAGACAACTGCCTGTCATTTCACAATTTTAAATACATGGTTAATCATTTAGGAATATCTAGAAAGTCCAGCTCTCATATGTGCTTAAAAAAGGGGTCCCACATTGTGCAAAATTTCCTCATGGAGCCCTTCATTATATACCATATTCTTTTTAGCTTGACAAAATCAAGGACTTCCCTTGTCCATACAGTGTGTGGAGGAGGCACCGGAGACTTAAAATGCAGATTCTTGATAAAAGAACAGAAGATATTTATGTTTCTTCTTCATGGAAGGACTAAACATCCATGGAAAAACAACATCTTACAATGCATACAGTTTACAGTCTTAAAGTCACTTTGATTTTATGTGGGTCACTAATGCAGACTTTTGTTTATTATCATACAAACAGTTTGCTTTTGTGTAATGGATCTTTAAACCTGTTTTTTTCTTTTATGCGTTTAAAATTGATGCAGGCAGAGATGCACACTTTCGAGAAAGACTAGTGATGTGAACAAACTTTATCATAAAAAAATGTTTTTGTGATTTTTTTTTAGCTCACATGTAAGGGAATGTTTGCAGGCAAAACATGGTTTTTGACTTGGCCAGTGCAAGCTCTTTGTACATTTGTATAAGAAGAGGGTCAGCGTGTGTGGGTGTGTGTGTGTACTTGTGTGTTCGCTGTGTGTACATGTGTGTGTGTGCATGCTGGTGGGCAATATTGCAACATCATCTGTATCTGGAGACACACAGGATGCAGAGCTAAAACCACACGGGACTTGAAGCAAATATTTGGAGGGTTGATTTAAAATGGCAAACAAACACCACGCGGAGGAGCTTCCTTACCAGTTAATAAAAAGGACTCAGACATAAACACTAATATCCTCGTCGCTTCTTTGTCGCGGAATCCTAAACAGACGTCTCTTTGGGCCCAACGAGTTTAAAGCATTTATCTGATGAATGGTTTTGTTATGAGCGGAAACCAGTTTGAGGCACCTCACGAAATAAAAATGTCGTGACAAGTTCTTGTGAAGATAAGTGCTTTGATTCAGCTTGTTTAAAACACTAGTAACTAACGGGAGACAAGGGACGATAAGGAAATAGATGTCCTGTTTTTTCCCCCAATTATCACGTCTAAATTTTGTTCAAACACTTAACAAAAACTTTATGGAGGTCTGGGTTTTTTTGCATTGTGAGTCCAAATATTTCATCAGTTTGCTTGAAGAAGTCAGGTCAAAATTCACAACAATAGAGCTGGTGTTAGGTGTCAGACTCCAGAAATGTTACTCCCTGCTTCCCCAACATGAACGCCAACTGAAAAACATCTTTCTGTCAAAAGTAAAAACAACAAAAACACTCGCTTTGAAAAGTTATGTGAAGGAAAAAGCTGTGCAATAATTAGATTAAGAAAACACTGTGTGATGCATAAGCAGTCTCTTTCCTCCCAATCTATGTCACCATGTTGTACCAGTAACAAACAACACAGATGCCGTTAACAATCGCCTCAGGTGTCCTGCGCTCCCTAAGCATCCCAGCTGCACCTCGCCTGTCTTTTTTTCTTCCTCGTTTCCTTTTCTTTCTTTACTGAAAGTGAGCACTTGTGTGCACAGATGATTTATGTGCTTTAATGAGATTTCAATACTGAACAAACAATAAAAATTTATGGACATCATAGTTTTGGAGGCCTGCAGCTCTAATGGCTAATGTTACGCCCTTTTTCAGCGGGGCCAGTAATCGGATCTGCAGCTGGCCCTCGGCCCTCGCAGAATGTACACAAGGGGGATTTTGTGTTTTGGGAATTCTTAGTAGAGAGAAAAATGGTGAGGAATGTCATGTTATCAGGGTGTAGGAATATTGAATCTACGCGTTCTATATTCCCCAAGTCGAGTTGAATAAAGGAAGCGTCAGTTCTATGTTTATTTCTTTGTAATTAGAGTCCAGACAGATGGTAAGGAGTCAGCAAACGAAGCAGCAAATACTGTGCAGATATTGTTTTGTTCACTTCGGTAATGGATCTGGATTTCCTTTCCATCCCAGAAAAACTTGCCTGTGACTGTGGCAAAGGGAACTTCGTCCTTCTTGGCTCACATAACAAAATCCCACTTCTTGTGTGTGTGGCTTTCCTCCCTGATGAGTTAAATATTGAGTTAAATATTTCCTCTTATATCGGGCCGGATCTAGCACATTTTGGCACTCTGAGCAAGTTTCCCCCTGGAGCCCCCCCAAATCTGCCCCCCACGACATTATTCAGTGCAACCTGTAGCATTTTTGGTAGGCCTGGAACGATTACAAAGTTTATTGTTTAACGTTTATCCTGGCCAAAATAATCATAATTTACAATGTTATCTCAATAATCATCAAAATATAAAATATAAAAAAATATATATAAACATAAGCTTTTTTTTTTTTAGCAGAGTCTCTATTAACAATCAACTTACCAGTGAAGGCTTTTTATCACGATCTGCAATAAAATCATATATTGTCTGATCCCTAATTATTGCCTATCATTTCAACCATCTTGTATTTTTAAACACAATATTAAAAGCCCTATCTTTTTACTCTTGCTTTTGAACTTTTGGTACAATTTCCATGTTTGTTAACATGCTACAGTGACAACCAGCAAATTATAGGTGCAATTATTCCTTATTATTGTAATATTCTAATTTACTCAACCACCTTTTTTTTCGTTGTGAGTTCCTAAACATGAAAACCGTTAAAAGTAAGTGTACAGAGCTGAAGCCTGAGTAATGTCATCAGCCTACACTGACAGTTATACAGTAAATATGGGCTATTGACATCCTCCTGTAGACTATAAACTGGTAACGTGACAAAAACGTAGGGTAAACATAATTTTAAAAAAAAAAGCAACTTCCTATCACTGCACCCCTCCAGCAAGAGCAAAAGTAGAAACAGGGGTTGAGAAAATGCAGAAAATAAGCAATATCACTCGAATGAATAGGCTGAATGTCCGATACAGGGAACGAAAGAGGACACAGATGAGGATAGAGATAGATCGGTGAGACAGAGGAGGGCGAGGGTTCAGGCAGGTAAGCAGGCAGGGGAATGATCTGTGTATGTATGGAGCTCAGAAAGCCACCTGTACATCACACCGGGATGAGGAGAAGCTGCAGCAGCTACAGAAATTGCTGCCGGCAAAAAAAGTTCTTAAAAATTCCAGACACAGTTGCAATGTATTCTCTCTTTCTCCTTCACCCACTCTGTCTCTTTTCCATTTCCCTCTCCATCTCCTTTTCTCTCTCTCTGTTTTTTATCTCTCACATACTCTTGCATATACACGCTCTCCTCCCACGCTGAATTTCCTCCTTCTTTTTTTACCTCCCCCTCTCTCTCCATCCCTCCTCTCTCTCTTCTGCCCTCCCTCTCTTCCTTCTTGCAACACTTTTCTGGGAGAGAACTGGGTCCCAGTCTAGGCTGCTGCTGCTGGCCAGGGTTGTTAGCCGCCAAATAAAAAATGGATGAACTTGTAGAGCCCCGGTGCTGTTCTCCTGCATCAAGTTGGTAGAAAGAGGGGGAGTAAAGTGGGAGACAGAGAGAGAGAAGGGAGAGAGAGAATCAGGCTGACATGAAATACCTTGCTCAGATCGCGTCCTCCGAACAAAAACCTGTCCATCTTTTATGTCAGTGTTCTCAGTTGTGAAAATAACTTTTGTCAATACAGGTCAGAAAAAGGTCTGTGTCTGTTTTAGGGATCAATAATCTCAACAGAAATATTTAGAAACTGGTTAAATTATTTGATAAAAAAAATCTTTCAATGTGGAAACTATTTTTTTAAAGATTTTTGAAAACAATTTGTCCAATATTGTATAATGTTTATGTTAGAATTTACTGTAGCACTGGCACGATATCAGATTTTCACTACAGGATTATTGTAGCTAAAAAGTTCCCCATAGATATATTTATGCAATTTCTAGAGAATATTTTAAAAATACGAATAATAATGTTATCAGTCAAATTCATCTTTAACTTTGTTAATTGAGCATTTAGTCTCTTTTTGGCAAATGAATGACACTCTGAATATTAGTAAAGGGATGTCGAGAGAGATTCTGTAACCACAAGTGTACAAAATCATACGAAAAGTGCAATTACACTTAATGGATGATGAAACGGCAACCAGATGGCCAAGGGGCGGGAGACAAAGCGAGAACAAAGAGAATCAGAAATGATTTAAGTGGTGCTGGATTATTTACACAATATCATTGTACGTGTTTTTTTTGTTTGTGTGTTTGTTTGTTTTGTTTTTTAGAGTGATATCAGTTCATTTTTGAATATCATTGTTATTATCAATACCGGTATATTGCGTTGGTATTTTGAGCAAGGTATTTTCCAACCAAAAATTTACAGACATTAGATTTTTCTAGTTTTTTAAAATCTGAAAATTTGACATATTTCTGTTTTATTTTTATGGTATTCTTTTTAAAATATTTTAATTTTTTCATATTTTCTATATTTATATTTAATTTTCTATATTATTATATTTATATTATTAATATCTTTGGTTCTGGGATTTCTGTTCAGATAAAACAAGATATTTAAAGAACTCTTTTGGGGCTATGGTAAAATTTTAGGGGCACTTTTCACTGGTTTTTCGTATTTTGTAGACCAAATAATTCATCAGTAGATTAATAGATGATAAAAATAGTCATTATTTGCGGTCCACAAATCATAAATTTGAATTATCAATTTTTTCAAACAAATTGGCATGACTAAATAATTACACAGCAACATAAATACAAAACAACATTTAACCAAACACGAAAACCATACTACAAATGCTACAGTCAGACTTTATAAAAGGTGTTACCAATATTTCTGAAGTAAACAAACCCAATCACAATCAAAAAATATATAACCAAGAATGACAGTGGGTTTTGTCTGTCGGTCAGTCAGTTGCTGAAGTGATGGAAGGCTCTAGAAAAGATAAAAATGAAGGGATGTTGTGAGTTGGGTAATTCTGTTATTTATGTTATTATCACAGTAATACATCACTGCACATGGTAACTAAAGGACAACCTGTCTTTACTGTACAGTGCGTGTGAGTGTTAAGCTGTGGGTGAGTTCTTAAATACTGTTTGTCTTTTGGGAATTACATGATGTTGGGGACTCTAAATAATTGCACTAAACAGCTTTTAATGAAAGACCTGCTCCAGCTGTGTGTGTGTGTGTGTCTGTGTGTGTCTGTGTGTGTGTGTGTGTGTGTGTGTGTGTGTGTGTGTGTGTGTGTGTGTGTGTGTGTGTGTGTGTGTGTGTGTGTGTGTGCGCGCACACATGTTTTGAAAATCATCATTTATCTTGAACACCCCCTTGGGGACAATAGGCGAAACATACGTGGCGGGATCAGATCTCTCCAACAAACAGGTCAAGTCATTATCTCCGCAGAGCAACATGAACCCCATCTGATTGTTCTGGAGCGTTCTGCCTCATTCTTCCTCCTTTCATTCACCATATTGAAACGTCGCACGTTTCTCACCTTTCTCCACTCAAACTGGATTGACGGCGGGCTCACCTTTTGTTTCGTCATGTGGCCGGTTTGTGTGTATTTTGGCGCACGCGTGATTCTACAATGAAACATTTATTTGTATTAGTTTGTGATAACAAGTCGATGCATTAGTTAGGACTTACCCCCACCAGCGTTCCACCTCCATGTCCATCACTCAAACCATTTGTGAACACATTGATCCTTCCCTCCCTCCCTCCCCCCCTCCTCCCCCTCTCCTCTCCCATGCTGTATATTCCCAGGGTTTGGAGGGAGGAGAGCCAGAATGGCTCAGACAGCCATTGATTTTTATTTTATTGGTCTACTTGTGGAAAGAGGAGGGATCGGGGAGGGCCTGAGAGATGCAACTCCGCAGCTAAGTTTCTTCATAGTGGAGACAGTGTGTGTTTATGTGTGTGTGTTTGAAGGTGGGCTGGGCCTATCTGCTTATGTCTGTCTGACTGAGACTGTTTTTGTTTTGGGGTTGGGGGTGTTATCTGTCTGTCTGTCTGAAAGGTGTGTATGTGTGCACGTGTGTGTATGCATGTCCAGCCACCTCTGAGAGCCATCAAAAGCTGTGTGTGTGTGTGTGTGTGTGTGTGTGTGTGTGTGTGTGTGTGTGTGTGTGCACTCGCGCATGTATATAACACAGGGAACATACTCATCGTTACACAGTCACCAACAGGGAACGGCAAACTAACAGGGACATTTTTAAGTCCCCACTTGGACATGCTCTAAATCATCATAAAATCATGTGTTATGGCCTCTGGTGAAATTTTTTCAGATTTTTGCCAAGAGGGGACCAAAGTGTGTGTGAGTGTTTATATCCATATTCAGAGCTCTCCTCCTGGTTGGAGCTGGTATTTGAACGACCCATTCACACGTGGCTTTTAACACTCCTCTCCCAGCAGCCTTTCAGACTGCAGATGGGCCGTTAAACAGGCTTTAGTAATGTTAATGTAAGGTGACATGAAGGCCACAGAATGTAATGTATCAAATATGATACAAATAGCATGATAGGGTTAATAAAGGACACCAGTCTCCTGAAAGCAGTGATTTGTTATTAGTCTTTGCATTTAAAATTCAAGGCTTGGCTTTAGGTGATTTCATAAGTTTTAAGCTCTATACCAGTATTAAAATAAGGGCTCCCAGAAGGCAGGAGAAATCAGTATTTAGAGCCTTAAAAAACTAAAAGAAAACTATAATCCAAGCAGAATAAACCTTTACATAAAATGATCAGCAGTAAAAGATTTTTTCTTTTTAGGTTTAATTATGTAAAATGATGTAACATCAGACCTTGACTAGACCTTTAAAAGTTGTTCAGTCCTAACCCCGATACTGACCTGACCAGTTTTCACAGAGCACTGAATGTCAATCAGTTTTCAATATACTTCAATATACACTCTCAGTCTGTACTCATAGAAATGTAATTTGTTTGTGGGTGCACATTATAGAAAACATGTCCAAACATGGGATAATGCAACATGAGTCCACTGTTGGCTGGTACATAATGACAATTAGTTCCCTCTTGGATAGCATGGAGTGGCGTTCACACTCCACCATGTAAAGAATAAATAAATGAGATAGATAAGACTTACACAAAAGAATCTCACCTAAATAATTCAAAAATTCTTCCTCAACTATGATTACAATGACTGTGATTATTATAATTATAACTAATATTTTATAACAAACTATAAAGGCTCAGTTTTAGTGGATGGCTTAACCATCTAGCTTGACACTGTTTACAATCATGGCTTCCCAGAGGCAGCAAGGAAATATTTTAAAATCTAAAGAAAGGAGAAATAACAATAACAACAACAATAATAATAATAATAATAATAATAATAATAATAATGGTAGGAAGAAAATGTGGAGAGAAAATACCAGCAAGATCTTTACTAATTTTAATGAATTATTAAATTAGTTTATTATCAGAATTTAACTTAACCTTGAGATTAGCTCAATCCTCCAAAACTCCCTTTTGAGTTTTTAGATGCACTAGAAGCACTAGATTTCTGTCAATCTTACAATGTACATATGTTTTGTTTCTCTATAATCACAGGAATGCATTTTATTTGCTGATCTACTCTACAGGCAAAGAGGTCCACACTTGTGTAGTATAAAGCAACAGGGTCCACAGTTGGCTGGTACATAATGACACAAGTTACTTGTAAATATATCTAAACTAAATCATGTAATTTTGTTTTGCTTCTAAAAGGATCTGTAAGTATGTATTTTTGTAACTGAATATAAAGGCTCAGCCGTTGTGGATGTCTTTACCATTTTATAGCTTGACACTGTGTTTAAAAGGGGCTACCTCAGTCCATTCTCATTGTTAACTTTTCAAATACATTCCCTCTGTCAGTGCTTTTTGGCATACCTGCATCAATCTGGATCATAGCAGGATGATGTGAGATGAGAACATAGCCGGACAGAGCCAGCGGCATTGTTATTATACGTCAGTAGACAGCCAAAGCACGAGGCACATCTGCATACATCTTGTGGCTAGCATCACTTGAGAATATGGATGGAATTTTACTCAAAACTTCCATTTAACAGTTTTTACAAGCTAAAAAAAAATGCCATGCAAGTTTTAGGTTTTATTTTTGAGGATTTAAAGTTTTTTTCTAATTGGGAAAAAGAATATTAAAACAAAAATGTTATATTTTTTTAAAAGGAATAAAGTTTCATCATCATTGAATGATGCCTTTTCAGAGCCAATATTTGCATAAAATGAAGCAAATAATTTAAAAATAGCTTTGCTGGTCCAAAGTCTTCTTTGTAAAACATCAGAGCCACTCAGAAATACTTAGAGGGCAACTGAGGAACTGAGTAGATTAGTTGTGGGCAGACATACAGTGAAAATCAGATTTTAACTTGGTTTAAATAGTTAAGAATTCTGTATAGTTGCAGTGATTTGACAAATTGCAGGGTCTCCAGAATTCACAGGAATCAGCTGAATTTGCATTTATTGTTATGGTTGAAATCCAATGTATGTGCCCATCTATAGGAATCCATTTTATTTATGCGCTCCACATTACAGAAGAGGTCCACACTTGAGTTGTATAAAGTGACATGAGTCCACTGTTGGCTGGTATATAATGACACAAGTTCCATCTTAGATATATAGTATAGAGTGACATTCCCATTTCAACATGGATAAATGACAAAGAATAGGAAAAAAAAGAAGTTAGATGCATTATTGTTCAAAGATAATAATCTTCCAAAAATGTAATAATAAAATTATTTATTTTTTAGGAAATTGAGATAGAAATATCATTTTAGTTTTTCGTACATTGCTTTTTGAATCGTGCACCTGAATAAGTTTTTGAGTTGCTGTTTAAGAGTGTGTGCTCCTTTTTTTTACCTTGTGTTGAAAAACACATTGACAACCCATCATGATATAAATGACTAGAGCAATCTTTAATGGTATTTATAATATGGGAGGTTTTGTGAGCAATCAGTTTGTCTCAGTTACAGGGATAAGTCAGTTAGAGGAATGATTAACCTCTGAAACCCCCGTTTAACTGCTGAGGTGAACCATTTCAAATTCTATAGGTTTTTGGCTGTACTTTAACTTTAAATTCTAAAAAGGAAAGTCAGTCCACACTTTTGTCCCCTCTTGGCCTGTACAAAATGACACTTCTTGTTTTGTTTTGTTTTGTTTTATGTACTCTCAATGTTTTAAATTAATCTTAAATCTGCATTAGACAGACAAAATTGTATATACACATTACTAGATCTCAAGAAAACCAAAACAACTACAACTACTAAAACAACTAAAGAAATATAAAACAGCCAACAATACAAAAACTGCAGAACTAGGATCAAAATAGGATTCACTTTCAAGTAAAATAAAAAAATAACGCTGAGAGATTTGGATTGGATTGTCTGCTGTATACCACCTTTTAAAGTCTTCTGTTGTAGGAGAGGGAACTGAGAGTTTTTAAATGGGTGTACTGGCATGCAAAATTACCAGCACATTTATGGATTGTGTCTTTAACAGAGGCTGACTACTCATTTTGTATTGGATTAAATGATTTGCCATCTCTCTGTGTGCATGCTGCAGTGACCAGAGGGACTTATTATTATTCAACACAGTTTTGGTTTATATGAAGAATTTCAAATTCCTTAAAGGGTTTTTAGTTTATGATGTAAGCATTAAACAATCCTCCACATTGACTGAGTGGGTGTCCAGCACCCATGTGCAGCCTTTAAGGTTGCCTCTGAGAAATGAGTGACTTGGAGAGGGTGAGGGGGTCAGCGTGTGCAGCTCTGTGCCAGGCCTTGATTCTCTGCAGTGTGGGGTTGGTTTTCTTTGTTGTTGACGATGGTCAATAGGCCATTCCACATTAAACTTCAGAGATGCTAATTTATATTAGCTAGAATGTTACATCAACTCTGACTGCCTGAGACATGGGTCTGTCCCTGTCCTGGGTTAAGCAAGTGGCACACAGTGCTTATTTTAGCTAATACAACATCTCTGGATTATTGGGAAGAACATCCTAAAGTTTACAGATTGGGCATATAATTCTCCATTCAAATTCCCACTAGCTTGAATACTGATACAAAAGTTGTACTTTTTTTACTGGATAGTTAAATATTTGAATATATTTAATCACCTAATAATTACATGAATTTCATGGCAAACCATTGTGATGTTACATAGTTTATTGTGCCAAGTTAACATTTAATTGTTCCAATCATAATAAAAGGTTTGGTTTCAACTATAGGAGTAAAACAAAACTAAAGAGTAAGAGTGATGCGCCTGATCATCATGTTAAACATATTCAGAAACAGAAATAAAATGTCAGAATGCAACATTGAGCCAAAGAAAAAACATGGTGGATTATTGTAGTTTTGTAACATAGGTTTTGTTATTGATCTGTAATGTTGAATTTATGTAGTCCATTTTCACCTCCTGAACCCTTTTCATTTGAGCTGCAGTGATA
Organism: Plectropomus leopardus; assembly: GCF_026936395.1. Lineage (NCBI taxonomy): Eukaryota > Metazoa > Chordata > Actinopteri > Perciformes > Serranidae > Plectropomus > Plectropomus leopardus. The sequence goes on from NC_142194.1 coordinate 12,890,816, forward strand.
TAAATTTTAAAAGGTTTGGTCATAAATCAGTTTGAACTTATATATGAAAATAAATAGTTTCTAACCTATAAAACATTTAATGGGGCAACAGCGTGTATGCATGCTTAACACAGTCTGAGAAACAAAGCATTTTTAAGTGACTGTAAGATTTAAAACAGCAAATGCAACTTTAAAATGGCCTCCCCAAATAATATGTCAAGATCCACTACATGGTATTTTTTAACAGTTTAACAATATACCATCAGTAGTGTATCAGTGTATCAGCGCATTACCATCAGTAGTTGCAATTTATTTATTAGTTATCAAGTAGTATTGACAAAGTGAAATTAACAGTCTGTTAACAGCCAAGCTTAGGAAAGATGACACTGACATGTAAAATTACCAGCACATTTATGGAGCGTAATGCATCCCTAAAGGAGGTTAAATATTCATTTGTTTGTGAAAAATTGTTGTTCATCTCTCTAAGATGTTAAACATTTGATTCAGTGGTGCTCTGCATTATTAAGTAAGCAATCACATGGTGTTATAGATATATTATTAGATTTATGAGCCTTCAGTTGATGAAGCTGACAAAAATATGTAATTTCTCTACACTGAAGAGGTGGAGTGACCAGCACCCATATGATTCTCAGATCCTAACTTTTGAATGTTGAACAGTGGAGACTGCTGCCACTGAGAAGTATGAGTGACCTGCAGTGAGTGAGGTTTGACTCTATGCAAGTGAGTCTGTGAAAAATCTGTCGAGCCTTGATTCCCTGCAGTGGGGATGGTTTCTTCTAGCTGACGATGGTCTTACCTTAGCACATGACACATTGAGCTAGGGTTTGCTAACTTCTGCTATCCAAGATGCTGTATCTGATTTAGACTGACTGAAACGTAGCTTATTCCCCCATCCTGGGTTTAACAAGTAGCACACACTGCTTATCTTGGTTAGTACAACATCCCTGGATTATTGGGAAGAACATCCTAAAAGTTTACAGATTGGGCATATAATTCTCCACTCAAATTCCCACTAGCTTGAATACTGATACAAAAGTTGTACTTTTTTACTGGATAGTTAAATATTTGAACATATTTAATCACCTAATAATTATATGAATTTCATGGCAAAACCATTGTGATGTTACATAGTTTATTGTGCCAAGTTAACATTTAATTGTTCTAATCATAATAAAAAGGTTTGGTTTCAACTATAGAGTAAAACAAAACTAAAGAGTAAAAATTGATCAATCTGATCATCATGTTAAACATATTCAGGAAACAGAAATAAAATGTCAGAATGCAACATTGAGCCAAAGAAAAAACATGGTGGATTATTGTAGTTTTGTAACATAGGTTTTGTTATTGATCTGTAATGTTGAATTTATGTAGTCCATTTTCACCTCTGAACCCTTTTCATTTGAGCTGCAGTGATATAAATTTAAAAGGTTTGGTCATAAATCAGTTTGAACTTATATATATGAAAATAAATAGTTTTCTAACCTATAAAACATTTAATAGGGGCAAAGCGTGTATGCATGCTTAACACAGCGCTGAGAAACAAAGCATTTTTTAAGTGACTGTAAGATTTAAAACAGCAAATGCAACTTTAAAATGGCCTCCCAAATAATATGTCAAGATCCACTACATGGTATTTTTTAACAGTTTAACAATATACCATCAGTAGTGTATCAGTGTATCAGCATTACCATCAGTAGTTACAATTTATTTATTAGTTATCAAGTAGTATTGACATAAAAGTGAAATTAACAGTCTGTTAACAAGCCAGTTTAGGAAAGATGACACTGACATGTAAAATTACCAGCACATTTATGGGTTTTAAATGCATCCCTAAAGGAGGTTAAATATTCATTTGTTTGTGAAAATTGTTGTTCATCTCTCTAGATGTTAAACATTTGATTCAGTGGTGCTCTGCATTATTAAGTAAGCAATCACATGGTGTTATAGATATATTGTTAGATTTATGAGCCTTCAGTTGATGAAGCTGACAAAAATATGTAATTTCCTCTACACTGAGAGGTGGAGTGACCAACACCCATATGATTCTCAGATCCTAACTTTGAATGTTGAACAGTGGAGACTGCTGCCACTGAGAAGTGAGTGACCTGCAGTGAGTGAGGGGTTTGACTCTATGCAAGTGAGTCTGTGAAAATCTGTCAGGCCTTGATTCCTGCAGTCACGGGGATGGTTTCTTCTAGCTGACGATGGTCATTAGCACATGACACATTGAGCTAAGGGGTTGCTAACTTCTCATATCCAAGATGCTGTATCTGATTTAGACTGGACTGAAGCAGTGGCTTATTCCCCATCCTGGGTTTAACAAGTAGCACACACTGCTTATCTTGGTTAGTACAACATCCCTGGATTATTGGGAAGAACACCCTGAAATTAAATGAGTAGGCATACAATTCTCCACTTTAATTCCCATTTAAATACTGTTTTTTTTCAAAAACTTGTACTATTATGGATATTTATGTAGTTGAACATATTCAGTTACCTAATGATTACATCTGTAATTTCATGACATACCATTTTGATGTTGCACAGGTTATTGCCTCAAGTTTACATTTCATTATTCTAATTATAATAAAAGGTTCTGTTTTAACTAAAGAGGTAAAACAATACTACAGAATTAGATACTCTGTAAAGCATCTACAAAACATTATTTAGATAGTTAAAATGTTGTCAATGGTTATTGATTGTATGAGTAAAAACTAATTTGGCCCCACTTTAAATGTTTTATAGGTGAGCTTACATAAAGAGTACATATTTGTGTCCTGATTGTGTGATTATCATTTTAAACACATATATGAACAGAAAGTCAATGTTGACATGCAACTTTGAGCCAAAGATAAATGTAGTGGGTTATTGTTGTTTTGCAACTTTTGAAACCTATTAAAAATTTAATGAAGAGCAAACGTGTATGTATACTTTACAAAGTGCTTAGAAAAGCATTATTTATTAAGTGACTCAAAAAGATTTAAATAGCAACTGCAACTTTATAATGGTCTTCCAAATAGTATTTCAAGATCTGCTACATGGTATTTGTTAACAGTTTAACAGTTTATTACCATTAGCAGTTGCAACTTTATAGAAACCATCCAAACAATGTTTATAAACAGTTTTCAAACCAACTATTAATAGTTAACAAAGTGTTATAAATATTTGGTCTATCTATCCAAGAGATATTTATATTGTATAATTTACTTTTTTTTGTTTTTACAAAGGTTTACAAATTAGTTGGAAACCATTAATACTTAGTTTATGTATTTATACAAGACTGTATAAGTCTTGGTATTTGACTAATAAAAATAACAATCTATAACATTACTTTTAATAAGTAAAGATAATTAGTTATCATTTCTTCATTGGTTATCAAGGAGTATTGACAAAAGTATAATTAACAGTCAGTTAACAAGTTATTAATGATGCCTATAATACAGTATTGCCAGCTTCAGAAAGATGATACCGACATGTAAAATTACCACATTTATGGAGTAAGATGCATCCCTAAAAGAGGCGAGTATTCATATGTGTGAAAAAAATGTTATTCATCTCTGTATGATCTATGTACATTTGATTCAGTGGCTTTGTGCATTCTTTTAGAAAGCAATCTGTCTTTATTACATTCACACACAGTTTATAGATATATTTTATATTTACTTGGCCTTCAGTTGATGAAGTGGACAAAAATATGTAATTTCTTCTACACTGAAGAGGTGGAGTGACCAGCACCCATATGATTCTCAGATCCTAACTTTGAGTGTTGAACAGTGGAGACTGCTGCCACTGAAGTGAGTGACCTGCAGTGGGTGAGGGGTTTGATTCTCTGCAAGTCAGCCTGTGAAAATCTGTCAGGCCTTGATTCCCTGCAGTGGGGATGGTTTTCTTCTAGCCAGCGATGGTCGTTATGGTCATGAGGACGGATACATTACATTGGGCTTCAGGGTTGCTTACTTCTCATATCCTAGATGTTGTATCTGGACTGAAACATGGCTTTTTTCCTCTTTCCTGTGTTAAACAAGTGGATGTTGGGTAAGATAATGTTAAACTGTAAAGAGTAGAAATACAAGCAGAATTCCACATTTGTCGTCAATTGCACAATTGACTACAAGCTATTCAAAAAAAGGAGTTAAACATGTTTTTCATGAAGAAAACATCTGCTGGGAAGTGACATAATAACCACATGTATGTAATATCACTGAAATAATTGAAAGGTAATTATTTATTAAGTGGCCCTCTAAAGCAGTAGGGCATCTTGGCTCTCAGTGGCTCTGTTTGTCTGAATTTTTAACGCAATGGCCATCAGAAACACATTAACATTGGTTAAACTTTTAAGTGCTAAAGAGTTGTTTCAGTTGACAACACTGGAATGTAAAGACCTGTAAAGCTGAGTGTCATATAAACTTATTTTAGCAATCTCACATGCCTTCATGCACACTCTCTGTGCCGCAGTGACAATGACTGTATACCAGCCCTGTATTTGCTAAATCCAACTAATTTACAACTCTATGTGTTTTCCAGCTATAGTTATCAAAAACAACCAAAAATAGATATAACAATAATAAAAACTTAGTTCTGGGTTGCACAAACCTCTTTGAATGGGGTCAACAGAAGATAACTAGTGAAGGCCCATTCATAGATGTGTATCCTGCTGTGATGGTTTTGAGATGAGGTGTTGGTGGCTCATCACCATTTCAATGCCATCAAAAACACTAACATACCAGTTAAACTTTAAGTGCTAAAGAAAGGTTTTAGTTCACAATACTGGAATTTAAAGTCCTGTAAAGCTGAGTGACATTGTGAACTTATCGTATTATTATATTATTTATTATGTGCCTTTCACTTCATGCACACTCTTTGTGCACTGTGACAATGCTGCATGCCAGTGTGTGTAGTATATGTTATAGACTGTAAAGTCATTAAAAACAAACATCTTTGAATGGGGTCTAGATTAGATAATGCTAAAATACACTTACAAACACAGGTGTTTCATCCATCACTAAAAACTATTCATTTTGAACACAATGGAAACACATTACAAACAAGATATTTGGTGTTCAAATCCATTACCTATCATAATAACATGAAAAGATTCAGAGAACCTTGAGAAATACATAAAAGAGACAAGGCTAAAAACCAAAAATGAATGGCCATGACCTTTGACCCATAAAGCTGCACTGCATTAAATACCAACATGACTGAAGGATATCACAAAATGAGCTCGGGGACACTAAAACCACTGACAGTGGACACAGTTTATCACTGTATCTATAAATGCAAATTAAGACTTAACTATGCAAAGTGAAAGCCAGATATCAACAAAATCCAGAAACACTGCCAACTTCCCCCGGACCTGAGCTCATCTGTCACGTCACAGTGAATACTAAGACAATTATAATTGTGTTCACATTATAGCCTTTATTTTTAAATACTACAATGGCAACATTTCTGGTGCCAATTTACTAAACAATGAGAAGCTTTACTGAATAGATACATTTTGTATTAGATATTTTTCTCTTTACAAAATGCACCTTTCTATTTCTTTTCATTAATCTATGGTGGAGTGTGAATATCACTCTGTCCTATCCAAAAGGGAACTTGTGTCATTGTACCAGCCAACTTGGGACCACGATTGGGTCAGCTTTATTCTATATGTGGCCCTTTTTCTGTAATGTTGATCAACAAAGAAAATGCATTCTTATGCATATACATTAATAGCACCACATACATTGTAAAAAAGATCCTGTGCTTGTAATAACTCTTAATGGGAATTTCAGTAAAGTCTGATAATAAATCTATTTTTATGATTAATCAGAACATACTGTTGCTGACCTTAATATCGTTTTGGTCCTTTCTGGGAAACCCTTCATTGTAAGGTGAACATCTAAAGTAGGAATTCCAGTATGTTTTTTTTTTCCATGGCCAAGGGATCAGCCAGTATGTGTGATATCTCTGATCTAGACACTAGAGAAAGAAGTCTCAGACTTGTAATGTCATGAAGTATAAAGTCTGAGCTGCTCCTTCTGCTCATCGAGAGCCTAATTTTGGGGACCAACAGAATGTTTGTTATCCCTTAAACCCAAATGAACTTTATTATATTGGTGTTGTCAGTTCTGTAACAGAAAATGTTCCCATATATATTTATAACATTGTTCTGGCTGTTCTCAGTGTCATCTAGAAAATCTTTCACAATTTCATATCAATGGAGCAACTCTACACTTTATATCACATGACATCACAAGCACTCCAGTTTTTGGATATGGGAGCGAAAGGCTATATGTTTACTAATGTTTTTTAGACTGCCTTAGATCCATAGAAATAATATGTATGTATTTTAGAAATGGGCATAATTTCCCATTAATACAGTATCAAGCCATAAAAAGGTTAAGCCAGCCACTAAAGTTGAGCCTTTATATTCTGTTACACAAACATACTAACAAATCATATTTGAAGAAGAAATGTAACATTATTCAGATGAGATTTTTTTTCACAAGTATTATTAAATATGTTTGTATGTAAGCTTTATGGTTGAGTGTGAGCGTCACTCCAAATTAGCTATCTAAGAAGGAACTTGTGACATTATGTACCAGCCAACAGTGGACTCATGTCATTATATCCTACTCAAGGGTGGACCTTTCTTCTGTAATGTGCACCAACAAACAAGTTGCATTTCTTTAAGTACAGACTGAGAACACAAGCATATTGAAAACTTGATTGACATTCACTACTTGTGAAAACTGGTCAGGTAAGTATTTTGAAATTGAACAATTTTAAAGGTCAAGTCAAAGTTTGATGTTACATAATTTTAATTTAAAACTCCTTTTTAGTTTTCTTACAAAGGAAATGGAGTGTGGGACATTTTTTTTTTTTTCTTTTTAGAGTGCAAAGTTCAAAGAGTACAAACAGAAGTCGACTTATGAAGGCCCATTCATAGATGTGTATCCTGTTGATGGTTTTGAGATGAGTTGTTGGTGGCTCATCACCATTTCAATGCCCATCAAAAAACACTAACATACCAGTTAAACTTTAAGTGCTAAAGAAAGTTTCAGTTTCAATACTGGAATATAAAGTCCTGTAAAGCTTGAGTGTCATTGTGAACTTATCGTAACATTTATTATGTGCCTTTTCACTTCACGCACACTCTCTGTGCACTGTGACAATGCTGCATGCCAGTGTGTGTAGTATGTGTTACAGACTGTAGTCATTAAAAAACCAAACATCTTTGAATGGGGGTCTAGATTAGATAATGCTAAAATACACTAACAAACACAGGTGTTTCATCCATCACTGAAAAACTATTAGAACACAAAGGAATACATTACAAAACAAGATATTTGCTGTTCAAATCCATTAACTATCTGCCATAATAGCATGAAAAGATTTAGAGAACCTTGAGAAATCTCTGCACATAAAAGGGACAAGGCTAAAAACCAAAATGAATGGCCAAGACCTTTGACCCATAAAGCTGCACTGCATTAAATACCAACATGATATCACAAAATGAGCCTGGGGACACCTGAAACCACTGACAGTGAACACAGTTCATCACTGCATCTATAAATGCAATTTAAGACTCTACTATGCTAAGTGAAAGCCAGATTCAACAAAAAATCCAGAAACGCCACTGACTTCTCTGGGACCTGAGCTCAACTGTCATGTCACAGTTTGATTTCTTTCTTTTTGGAAGCAAACAGCTTTTAAGGTCTAGTCACAGACTTGTGTTAAATCATTTTATAGTGATTAATTAATTAAAATAAATATATTATTTATTAAAATAAGTAATTATATTGCTGATCATTTTATGTATAATGTTACTCTGCTTATAGATTTATTTTTCTGAATTTTGGTGATACATTGGTAGTTACAATTGGTCTGGTCTAATATACATATATATATATATATATATATATATACATATATAAAACAAGACAACAATAAAGTTATTATTAACAGTAAATGTAAGATAAAACTGAATTCACAGGATTATGGAGCCTTCTTTAAAAGATATACTTGCTTTGGCAAGTATTATTTCTGTAATATTTATTATCACAAAAAATGTTGATATATTGCAAGCAATAAAGTTTTACATACCCATTTTAAAGATACAAATGAAGTTTTAGTGAAAAAGAAGCACTCTATAGGTGAGAGAACCAGGATAAACCAGTTTGACTGCAGTATATGGATGTCCCCCCTTTGATAGGCAGACGTCGCTCAAGGCTTCAGGTCCCCTCTTGGCAATTTCTTTAAAAAATTGTAAAAATCACATTGCAAGTAATATTGTGAAAGAAGACCTCAAAAAGTAAATTTTCAATTCTAGTTTTGTATTTTTAAAATGACTGCTAATAAAGGTTCCCTCTTGGATAGTACACTTAGATAGTCCCCTATTATTCATGTTCGCATGTATGTGTGTGTGTGTGTGTGTGTGTACACACGTGTCCGCGTGTATCTGTGTCCCCACCTTTGTGTGTTTTGTTTTGTGTGTGTCGTTGAAGGGACTGGGGAATGTGAGCGCTGATGGAGCTGGCACTAGGGACCTGGACCCCAACACACACACCCATACCCCGTTACACACACACACTCACACACACGCACACACACACAGCTGAGGTGTATCCCGGTGCTCATTAGAGCTGGTAATAAGGCTGTGCGGCTGGAAGAGGAGGGAAAAAAACAGGGAGAGGAAGAGAGGGAGGGAGGAAGAGGGTGGGAAGGGAGAAAAAGAGGAAAAAAAAAAACGGAAGATTTTAAATTTTAATAACACTGGTACGATTTTGTAAATCTTTCCTGACAGAAAAGTCCTCATTATTTTCATCTGTCTCCGAGGAGCCTCTCCTCCAGCTCTGCCTCCCTGGGTAAACGGACTTCTCTCTCTCTTTCTCTGTCTTTCTTTCCTCTCTCCACCTCTCTATTTCTGTCTCTCTACTCTTTTTCTCTCTTGTTTTTCACTCTCAGCTGCTTTATTGTCCATTTCAGTCCTTCCTGCTTGCTTTATTTTCTTGCTCCTCTTTTGCACTCATCACTCCGACTCTCTCTCTCTCTCCGTCTCTCTAACATTAGCGCAGTATATATCTGTGCGTTTCCGTCTAGTAAGGTGTAAGCTGACTGGCTGCCTGCGATGAAGGAACATCAGGAGCCAATAGAACGACCAGTATCATGTGCTGTTATTGGCTGGCGGCTCAGTTACAGTTACTGTTGGTGTGTTTTTTTCTTTCTGGGATGGGGGGGGGGCACAGATAGAGAAAAATACTTTGGGATCATAGTATCATAGTAGGGCACAGGGTAAAGGTAAGCCTCCTCAAACTTGGTGTGTAGGAGTGTGCGTGCAGCCTTGTATGTGTGCATCGCTCACACATCCCAAATCTTCCCCTCCACACACACACACACACCTCACCCCCCACCTCTATGTCAAGTGTCAAAGCTGGAGGATGGATCCGGTTTGATAAGTTCTGTTCTGTCTGGCCACGTGTCAGGATGGGATCAACCATACGGCAGAGGAAAACCATGTTCTTCACTCTCCTACCTCCCAATTTTTGGGATTTTATTTCATTTTTGGGTAGTTTTGAAGGGGGGCAGGTTTTCTATATTTGAGTTTTATTCGAGCTGCTTCTGTTGCCTGAAGAGTTTAAACTAAAATGACTTTTATTGTAGAAGCTCATTTGTCTAGTGAGCTCATCGTAAAGTGCTTTGCTGGATGCAGAACATAAATCTGTAGATTAAATCTACAAGTGACAGCATGCAGATAAATTGTCCAGAGGATTATGAAAATGATCTGTCCCCTGGGAGTGTGTTTTTTCTTGTCATAGACACCAGTTGTTTTGAGTGACTAAATGGAAAAAGATTAAATGCACAATTAGTAAAATAGCTATTATTTGGGATATTTTTTTTCCTATTGTGTGCCAAGTGTTGATTTGTAACTCTTTGTGTGATTGTAATACAAAAAGAATAATTTCCTGCCCTGGATAAAATGTAACTTAAGAAGTGACTTTTCAGCTTTTTTACCACCAAACCGGTGGTTAAAGAAGAGTGATGACATTAATATCTTTGCTTCTCAAGCAGCCAGAGAAAAACAGGCTGTGGCTCTTTGCGGGATGACAGAAATGATTGCTTAGATAGATTTCATCATTACACAAGTGAATCATAACTGCTATGTAACTCATCCCAGTCTGTCTGGCTAGAACCGACTTCAATAATTTCATAATCCTCAAGAAGTCCAGTGCAATGTTTTTTCTCAAGAGTGTTTAGCCTGATCCCGCCCTACCGAGTGCGCCAGGCTCTGAAGCTAATTTTACATAGTGGCCAAAAGTGGAATTACAGCATCTGGGTCCGTCATGTGATGTCACGGGGCCCAGAAAGACTTTTTCCCTTTTGACTTACATTGGGAGATGTCTGTAAATCAATGAGTATGTTTTTGTGGGTGTCAAAACCTCAGTGAAATGATTCATTTTATCAAGATTTAATCCATTCAGTTTGACAAAACCCAGAAAGTCTAGAGGAGCCGAAAGATTAAATTATTTGATCGCGATTCAAGCTAGCAGAGCGCTAAACCGAAAGTCAGCTGCTCCACCAATGGAAGTCTCCAGTGCCCATTCTCTATGGGCCCAATAATGTTGAAAGTCGGGGCCCCTGCTAAAATAAAGCATTTTTTGCTTTATGAGCCACTTAGCAGCTCTCATAGGAATGAACATGAATTAAGTCGTTTCTTTTAAACCTCTTCTTAAAACCCACTTTTACAGATTTGCTTTTATATAATGTCTCTTCCTCTATTTTTCTGCTCTTACTCTATTTATCCGTTTTTATCCTACTGATGTCCTGTTTTTACCATCTTTTCATGTTTTAATTTACTTGTTCTTGTATCTCTTATTCACCTGTTTTTATTTTTCTTTCATCCCTGCCGATGTGATGTCATCCTGTTATATTATTTCTTATATTATTTTTATCGTCTTTTATTGTTTTCATTCTTATAATTTCTAAAACTTCATTCATTTAGTACTTTAGCTGCCTTAGGGATCTGGCAGTTTTATTACTTTTCTTTTATTTGCTCTATTCTTGTTGACCCTTTGTATACATATTTTGTTTGTGCCTTTTTGTTTGACTTTTCTAGGCCTTTCTCTGTTTGGCATGTTTGTTGATGTTTATTTTATTATTCCCTGAGTTCCTGCTTTTGCTTTGTGTCTGTTAAAACACTTTGTAAACAACAGTTTTTAAAGGTATTATAAAATTATCATTATTATTATTATTATTATTATTATTATTATTATTATTATTATTATTATTATTATTATTGTTATTGTTATTGTTATTGTTATTATTATCATTACTCATCGTGGCAACTTGGGGTGAGACCGAAGCTTGGCAACACCATCCTGCCACCATGGGGTCGAATTTGGGATGAGCGCTGCTAGCTAGCTCTCTCCTGGGCCTAACCAGTGGAGACCAGAGTGTTGCAGCAGGCGTGTTAACACATACTGACTTGCTTAGTTGGTTATCAAACAGCAAAGCCAACAGAAAACAAAAGAAAAGACATTCATATCACAAAACATTCAAATTTCACCACCTCTAAATGAAAAGTGCTTCAAAATTTGGTGCTAAAGCTCACCGAGTCAATGGCGCACTGGGCTAAAAGTAAAAGTGTGCTGTATTAAATTTTGTGTTTTTCCTTAAAAATTAAATGGTTAATTAATGTTTGATGGATGTTCGGCTTTCGATGATATGATGTTTTCTTGTGTCGTCAAGTGGAAGATGTCTCATCATTTTTTTGCGTCTGTTTGCTTGAGTTTTCTTACTTTGCAGTGTGTTGAGCTCTCAGGGCCACTGGAATAACCTTCACAAGATCTTGTAGTTTCTCTTGAATTATTGGGAACATTAGAGGAGAGATGTGAGAGCTTATGATTACTGGTTCAGCCTTGACGTTTTGTCGCTCACAGTGGATTCAAACACACTGCAAGAAAAGTGAAAGGCAGACTTGAATTTAACCTTAAAAGTTTCTTTTGATTGGCCAGTACTGCATTTGCATCCATCTTCTGTTTAAGGGTTCTAGCTGCTGCAAATAAGATCAGCTATTTTACATTAGACTTCAAGACGCGTTTTGTTAGATTGGTGCACAGAGAATCAGTTTAGGTCAAAGAAAGTATTTTTTAGAATATCTGTCCCCTGAGAAAAAGTTCTTAAATCGCAGCTCTGTCATATTTCTTACTGCTTTGAACGTTTGAGTGTTTGAAGTTCTTCGGCGTTGTTTGCCACCAAATCAGACTCCTTTTAATGAATGCTTTTTTTTTCTTTTTTTTTTTTTTACATAATTGAACCCCCCCGTCTCTCTCCAAGCACCTGAGCTCGTCATCCGTGAGGTTTAAACTAACTTCCTGTTCATTTTTCCACCCCCAGGCCTGGCGTCACCCTCCCCTCTTTTCCTTAGCTGAAAAAGTAACAAACAACACAGAGCGATCTCCCAACACACACACACACACACAAGCACCTCCTCTGGGTATTTGGCTGGGATAAATAATCATTGTAAATAATGAATGTCAATTAATAGGGGGAGACGTGGCCTTGCTAAGCATGCTCTGATTAGTGTTTCAGTGGGATCTCCTCCCCAGCTGACTTCAGCCAATCATCTCCGCCTCATCATAGCATCCCGAACTCTTACCACAACATAGACATGTGCTAATATGACACATGCAGTTTGATGTTTTATTACAATTTTTGTTGGGTTTTTTTGTGTTGCCTTAGGAACTCTTGCATGGCTTAAGACAGGAGCATGATTTAAAAATATATCATAACTGTAACTCGTGTTGCGCGAAGACAAGGTTTACTGTATACAGCATGACACTTTCACGATAATATATGCATTTATTCAAGGATAAACTGTCTTCTTATAAGGCAGCGCTACTTACAAACAGTAGTTGCAATGAGCTCTCTGGTGTTATCCAGTGAGATGTGTCTTGCTCCTCGTTCATGGTGAGTTAAGGGATTGGTGATTGGATTTTTGTAAGTGGCCGGAGTCCTTTGTGCATCTGAACATACACTTCTCTGTAAACAGCATACACAAAGGGAAGGTGTAAGCATTAAAGCATCGCTGTGATGCATTTTTGTCATCCTTTCTTCCATAGCTGTGGGTTTTAAAAGTGTCGAGGCTGCCGCAGGTCCGAGCTGGTGGACCGGAGGCCGCAAGCTCAGACATGGGCTTTAGAGGGTAGCAGGGTGACTGAGCAACCAGCCAGCTCCCCCACCTCCCTCCCCGGTGATAAATGGCCACAGCATGGGCTATTCATCTCCTGCTTAGAGAAGTGGACAGTGCCCCCCTCCTCGGCCTCTCCTCCACCCCTCCACATGTCAGCAAATGTGATAATTCTCTCATTTGTCAGGAGCAGCGGAGGGTTCGGAGTTTGTGTGTTTTGTCCGTGCATGTGTGGTGATGCAAACTCTGGAGAATTTGGGGGAACACACACATGAGACGAGTTGATGATGAGGCCCTCTCTCTCTCTGTCTCTCCATCTCTCTCTCTCTCTCTCTGCAGCCCTTCTTTGCCAGCTTTGTGTTTTTTTGGTTCAAAGCCCCCTCTTGTCAAGTTTACTTAGGTCACAGTGGGAACATTTAAATGTGCAAAAGAGTGAGTCGTTTTATGGCAAATTCCATCAGTAATTCAGTGATTTTATTACCTCCAGGAGACCACTGAGCCACTTTTTCCACTTTATTGTGCAAATAAAGTTTTAGAGCTGGTGTGTGTTTGTGCTTGTTTGTGAGTGTTTTTGTATGTGTGTGTGAGATTTTTTACAGAGTGCATTTGGAGTCAGAAATAATTTGTCAGACACAAAAGTGATGCAGTTTTAGAAATATTGCAAGTGTGTGTGTGTGTTTTACACTCCCATGCCAGTGATTGTGTACTAGTAAATACCCTGTATGCAGACCTCATGGTAGCTATTAAACACGATAAGCCTCCAGTTGATGACTGGTCATTTAGTTTGCACATAAACATGTGACTGTTTTACGCGTTCTCTGTAGACACAATATGACTTCTGTGAACTCTGCCTGATCTCTCTCTCCGTCTCTCTCTCCCTCTCTGCAGGATCATCCAGAATCGAGTCCTGGTCTTCATCCTCGGAGCCATCATCCTTCTCACCATCATCCTGGCCATCTATTTTAATCTGCGGGGCCACTGATCTCCCCTCTACACACATATACGCACCCTCACTCCTCCCCTGACACAAATACAAACACACACACACGCGTGATTAATAGCGACAAAAGCGTTGTTCTGCTGTAATTAGGACAAATGGTCCCCATGAATCACAGTTTCCAAAGCCTGACAGGGAGCTTTTTTTTTCTCAGTCTCTTTCTCCTTTTTCTGTTTCTTTCTCTTTCTGTCCACTTTGCGCTTCTCTTTCTTCTTCTTTCTTTCCTCCTTCTCTCTCTGTCAGGCTCTCTCATACATCTCCAGGGATCAGAATAGGAGGGAGATGTTTTTATGATAGTTTATATTTTTCATGGTGTCGTCCTCGACGTGGTTCTGCAGCCCATCATGTCCCCAGGTGAACAAGGCCTGGGGATTTTGAATTTTTTTTTTGTAACTCAAAGCGGATTCAGATATGCAGATTGTTTTTTTCTCGTGACGGAGGCGGGTCAAGTGTTATTCGGCGTGTGTGCATGAGAGACAGAGAGAAAAGAGTGCACACATATGTATATTCGCATGTGCATGAGTGACAGTCCTGGATATCGAGGGGGGGGGGTATTTGTTATTACCACCAACAGTAGACACACACACACACACACACACACACACACACACACACACACACACACACACACACACTGTAGTATGTATGAGCTTCTGTAACTAAATGATTCAGCTGTTCTTCATGTAGCCCCGACAAAGCACAGAGGACAGTGCCTTCAGATAAGATATGCTGTTCACACTCCTTCTTTAAAAAGCTCAGCAGAGCCCAAAAATAGATGCTGCCTTGAAAAGAGAGGATGCACAGGAAAAAAAAAAAAAAAGGTTAAGGTCAGTTCAGCTTCTGTTCAGTCAATCAAGGTGAAGAGGTTTGTTTGTTTTCAATCACAGCGTTTCCACAAAGTATGTTAACATTTCAAGAAAGTTTTGAGATTGAAAAAATGAATTAAATCGACTGTTTTAATGTTTTTAACACAACAGGGAACTGACTCCAACCTTTGCACATACAATACAACGCAGAAAAAGGTTTCTTCGAACATTATAATTCCCCCTCATCTCCCGAACACAGTTTTTCACAACTTATTCCTGCAGACTTTTTAATGTAATAATACGTGTCCAACTGTGTGTACTAACATCATGTATAGTGTTTTGCTCTCAATACAAGTGATTCTGTTATTATTTATTTATAAATGCAGATGCAATTAACCGTGTTAGGACTGTATATTTTATAAAAGCTATTCAGAATTAACATTAAGCATTATTTTTCTTGATTTTTGAGTGTTCAGTGATTAGACTCTAAAATGCAGACTGTACACCAGGACCAACAGAAATGTGTGGATTTCAAGTTTTTTGTCTTATAAATGTTTTTTCTTCTTCCTCTGTTCTTATAAATGGATCTAAGTTGTTTTAGAACTGGCACTTTTTTGTTCTATATTTTTTCTTGTCGAGTTCTGAAGATTGTGACGCAGTCCTTGTTTCTGTGTTTATCTGTACGCCGACTTATGATGTGATACATTTGCAGGTGTTTGAAAAAAAAAAGACGCAAGTGAGTCTACTGCTGTTTTAATTCTTCAGGGGAAAGCCATTCTTCAGGGGGTCTTGGAAAATCTAAATTTGTGTGGAGCATATTTGGAGGATTTTCAGAAGTTGAGATGCATGAAGGTAACGCCACAAACACGCTTACACACACACACACACACACACACAGGAGTATTGCAGTGTGTCTCCTGTGGTCGGTGTGGTGGTTCCTGGCGAGGACATTTGCTATTCTGTTTCAGGGCCACGGTCTTCATTTTCCACGATGCGGGGGTGTCTGGGGTGTCAAGCCCGCCCTTTTTCGACACCTCCTCCTACCAACCACTATTTCACAGGCCCTCACTAGCCGCAGCGCCGCCGTCTGCTTCAAAGCCTCAAATTAATGGCCAACAAAATAGTGTGCCTCTGACTGTCCCATGCGGGGCCGACCCACCAAGACTTATCATTAAAGTGAAGGAATAATGAAAAAAGGAAGGAAGCAGAGAAGGAGGGAAGTGAACAAGGAAGCATAGACGTAGGGGGTGAAATCTCTGGCAGTTTGACAAACCTCATCTGGTAATGACCCTCAGTGATTGTTTTTCACCCTGTGTGTGTGTGAGTGTGTGAGTGTGTGTGTGTGTGTGAGTGTGTGAGTGTGTGCGTGTGTGGGTGGGTGTGTGTGTGTATGTGTGCAGCTTACCTACGTGCCGATGTGCTCTCTTCTCCTCCTCTCCCCTTCTATCTCTGTCTTTCTCTCCCTCCTGCCCCCCCTCCCTCTTCTCTCTACCTCTCCTGCCACCTTTTCTCCTCCCCCCTGTCCTCCCCTCCCTCACTCCCTCCCTCCCAGCCTGTCAGATGAGCGGAGCAGTAGCTAGCGAGTGAGCGGTGGAAGGCAGCGTGGCGGCGGCTTCTATTTGAAGTTGTAATGGTGTCAAAAAGTCAGGGCTGACTGACAGACGTCAGTCCCACAGGGCCTCATTAAAAACAGACCCACTTGACAAGGAAATAATTGAGCGCCGGCGACAACTCGGGGGCCCCTTCGCGTTTTTAGATGTTTTTATTTTCTTTTCATTATTAGCGCTGAGCTATTATGTTCATTAAGAAATGGCATTAAAACAAGTTTTTAAAAGCCGGGAAATGGAGGGAGGGGCAGAGGGAAGGCAGGATGTATGGAGGTGGGAAGATAACGATTTGTTTAGAGCCCCCGTCCTGTTTTATTATTTAAACAGGAGCACTGTCATGTGATACCTTGGCAGACGTCGGCTATCATCTGCCACTCCTCCCTTTTTTCTCCTCTTTTCCTCCTTTTTTCCTCTTTGCTCATCCCTCACTTCCCCCCCAGCTTTTATCTTCCCCTCCTCTGTCCATCTCTCTTTTTCTCCACCTGCCCGTCTCTTTCTCCCTCTCTTCATCCCTTTCTTTCTCTCCCTCTGAGCGGCGGGTGTCATCGGAATATGAACTAGATTATTCATCAATGCCCCCCACGCCCCGCTACCACTCCCCCCGTCCGCTGATTTGGTTTTCGACAAGCGTCTCACCGTAGAAGGCTGAGGATGAAAACTTGTCAAAAATAGGTTATATCTTATTCCAAGGGGCAACAATAGCAGCAGGTACAGACACCTTTTAATATTTAATTTAGACGGGTGTTAACCCTCCTTAAGTGACTGGAGCTGTGTCTTCCATACAGACACCAGGAGAGAAACGAGGGGGGAGCGAGAGGGAAGAGAAATTAATTATTTGATGTCTGAAAAGTGATTTTGAAGCTCTCCCTGCCTTCTCCCGTTTGCCACGGAGAGGCACGAGTCTTTGGGTGTCCCTGTTCATTTCCTACACCAACCACGTCCTCGGCATGGCCGTCCTGCGAGAGCTCAAACATTACCACTCGAATTGCATTCAGATCCTCGCTCCGCTGTGCCTCGCTTGATACGGTAATGATAACACGAGTGATCTTATAGCAATGCTCTCTTTATTTCATCAGCTGAAATTATTTTCCAGAGGAATTGTCTTTTACACCTCCATGTTGCAGGAGGCTCCTCGCGCTCGGCTCAGCAGTCATTCCTGTTCCTCCCCTGGTCCTTTTTAGTAGCTTTACATAAAAGTTAAAAAGAAGGTTCGTCAACAAGGAACCTCTGTGATGCACCACCATTACAAAAAGCCCGATATTTGTCAGCCATTTAAGACGACAAGGGATTGTGACAAGCATCGTTTGAGTTGTCTGTCCCCTGGCGAAGGGCGGGCCTTAAACGGGATAAACAGCTCCAGCGGCGGGATCACGACGGGAGGGTGGGCGCTTCATCTCCAGGAGTGTCCGTGATGCTGCCAACCCCCTCAACACACACACAAACACACGTATTAAAGGAGGCCGTGCAACAACAGCTACCCAAGAAAAACCCACAATGGCACTGTTTGAGAACTACAATGAATCTTCCACTGTTTGATTCAGCGTGCACAGAAAAAGCGCGCCGCTGCACGTATGGTGGACGCCCCCCTCGATAAAAAGAAACACACACGCTCCAGTGTGCGACTGTTAGAAGAGGAGCCATGTTCTCTGTTTGTACACGCCACCAGTCGCAGCAGAATGGCTTTCTTTCTCTCCTCGCTCCTTTATCTGTCTTTTCTTTCGCCCCCATCAGCGCTGTCGACCGTTTTAATGGTGTTTGTGCTTGCAAAGAAATCACAATGCCCCCCATTATTTGTGGAAGTCACAGGGGCTGCGCCAGCACATACTACATGGATGTGTTTGTGTGCATGTTTCATGCAAGATGTCCCCCTGAGATGGTGCAGAAAGTACTATGTGGAATTGCGTGTATGAACGAAGATCTGTTTGTGTCCGTCCATGACTGTCCGTTGACTCGTTTTTCTTGTCGACCAGGAGTTCATCTTGTCTCCCTTAGACTCGGAGCTGCTCCCAAAACTATAAAGATGACTTTCGTGATCTCTGTCAGTGTCGCTGTTGTTTAACATCTTGTCATTAAAGCAGTTCTGAATCTCAGTAACCAAGACGCTGTGTCATAACTTGCATTTCCTCTAGCTGCCGTGTGCTGTCATTGAACAGACAAGACAAAAAAAAAAAAAAAAACACTCGGGGAGGAACCAGACTGACTCCTCAGGAAGTAAGGAGGTAAAGCCAGAAGCTGACATTTTCAAACCTATAGCAGCACTTTCTGCCTGCTTTTTGATTTTAAGGGCACACCTAGCCTTGTGCAGAAGACTCTCTAATTCTGTTTTGCCACGGAGACAATAGAAACACAAAGAGCCGGGTCAGAGCTAGGCTGAGCCAGGGTAAACCACTCAGCTTCACCCCCTCCCTCCTCCTCTCCCCTCCATCTCCATCCTACCCTCCATCTCTCTCCCTGTAGAATACTGCCACAGCCTTTGAACTGAAATTAACACTTTACCACTACAAAGACATACAGTTGTAACCAGCAATGTCATTTGCATGATAATGGGGAGTTGGAGAAAATGGAGCTGTTTCATAGTGGCAGACGCTTTTGCTTCCATTTATTTATTTATTTGTCAGTATGTGTTTGCTTTATGCCCTTTTGATTAAATTGTTACTGTATGTAAATAATGCACGCGGCACCCAAGTGGATGTTAAAGGTATACTATTCTGGATTTTCTTAAAAAACAATATAGACTCATACAAAAGTGATCCCTCTCCATTGCACTTATGACCTACCAGAAGTGTGTGGTGGTGTATTTACTTACTTATTTTCTCCATATTTTGCTATTCCCAATTCATCAAATATCGACCTGTGGTCAGTGACCCTCTGCGTCAGATACCTATGCACAGAGGCACCCTTTAGCAGCAGTATGAGATACACTGGGCAGGGCCATATTTTGATGCTCCAAGTAACTGCTGTAGTATAAAGAGCAAGGAAGTCTGCATGGGTGCAATAGGAGGTGGATGGGTCAAACATACTCAGGACTTTGGCCCAGAAGACCTTAGTTGGTGTCCAGAGTGAAACAAAGTCAACCAAGTTATTTTAATAACAATGTAGTGTGCTTGTATGTGTAGCATACTACACTAGTAACAAATGTCATGCATTTTAGAAAACGGTTGTAAGAGACATCATTTTTAATAATGTTGGGGGCATTTTTCTTTTATTGCTAGTATAGCTACACATGCTGAGATCAAACCCAGGCGGCTGCAGAAGCCTCAGCCATATGGGCCGCACACTCTGCCAGGTGAGCTAGAGTTCACCCCTGAAACGTATTCCTTTAAAGTCAAACTATGATATTTTTTTTTTAGACCTAACGATGTGCTTTTGTTGCCCAAACCTAAAAATGAAGGATTTTTTTCCTATATTGGAAGCGTATTTTGAACAGAGACTGCATGCATGCACTGATGCTGGAGGGATACCTGTAGCATCATAGTTTGACATGCAGGGCCATTGGCTAAGTGTCTATATCTGAAGAGTTGAAAGTGAGAATGTGTTGATTTTACCAAGTTCTTGACACTCACAATTTGTTTTTTAATGTCTTTTTTGGTGAGTGGATTTCCCCTGCATACAAGCAAAATTACCCAGTAAATTCATGACTGGTTTGGTTCAGTACAGTTTGCCCTGTGTTGCTGTCCATTTTCAAAAGTGGACGGCTGATAGTAAGAGACAAATGAGAAGATAAAGTGAGGGTGAGCGCAAAGGAGGTGAGGTTGCCTTGGAGGCACTCAGTGGCCTGGACGTTCAGAGAGAGGAGGGTTTAACCGAGCTCGCCCCTGTACAGTAATTTACTTTGCATATGGTGTCTTAGCAGACACGATTCTAAATTTCCAACTGGGAGGCATCAGTGGAGGAATCACTGTCTTCAAAAGACAGCCTGCCAGTCACGCTCCTCCCGTAGCCGGAGATCTGAGCGTGTGCTGATAACCCGCGACATCTTTCTGGAAAAACGGGGAGCCGATCAGCTTTGATGGAGCACATCCGCCATGACAGGCTACTGAAGAGCTCGCTAATCAACTGGGGAGGGGAGGGAGGTGGGGGCATCGCTTAGCATGACAGCACAGAGGAGAAGAGTGGGGGATGGATGGATGGACAGATGGATGGATGGAGGTGTGCTTGTTCACTCCTAGACGTGCAGGTGGATGGAAGCGTGGCTGGATGAGAGGGAGACAGGATATGTGTTTGCATTGTCTGGAAAAAAGGGCACCCCCTCTGATACCCCCAGCAGCCTGTTACCTAGCCCCCCCCCCTTCTACAAAACCTCCGCCTCAGATGGTTGGTGGCAATTAATTATTCATGAGAGGGCGTCCAATCCCGGAGCTTGGCGGACGATTTTCTCCACGTAGGCCAGGAAGTGGAATCGGATTCTTATGAGGGGGGCCTGGTTCAGGTTGGCGCATGGAGTCAATGAAATCAGGAGTCCAAAGGTTACAAAACCTGTATGATGTCTTCTCATATCCCTAAGCCTATCGGAAAAATAGTGATGCACTCACCATGTACGGTGCAAGGCAGAATCCCTATCTGTTTCTCATTATAAGGCGGATGTTTTCTCAGAACCTTTTGACCAGTTTAGAAGTTGGAACAAGCTCAGTTTTGTCTACACGAGTCCCATTTACTCATGTAATTCACTCAAGCTCCAAATTATGAACCAAACTTTCCCTGGAATACCTTGCACGCATAGGCCTCTTCACTGTAGCCTTGCACACATGCCTCCCTAAAACAGACAGGTTTACTGTACACACACTCACTTAGGCTTACACGCACTAAACACACACCTCTCTATTGAGACGTATGGATGTGGCAACAAAATGCACAACTTTTTGTTCATCTCAAGGACTTGTGAGGGCCCCAGTGAACTGAGAGGCCATATTGATTTTCCCTCTTTTCATGCTGTGACTCTGGGATTACCCATTTTCTCATTCATTTTTAAAGACAACTCGTGAGATTCTTCCTTCCCCTTTTCTCTCTGTTTTTTCGTTTTTCCTTCACCCCCACTAACACCATCACCCCCCAACACACACACACATACACACACTCCCCCCACCAGTGCAGCAGTTGTAGCCACCTCTTTTCCACAGCCAAGTCCCTCCTTGACCCTGAAAATTGTAATTCAGCCATAGATCACAGCTGCTGAATATTAGGGCTTACAAAAGCAGTTAAATAAAATATGTTGAAATCGTCCAATCCCAGAGGCCACGGCAGAAATTCTAATCAGGTGAGAGAAAGGGGAAGGAGTCAGCAGGGGGATTATGGGTAAAGAGAATCGTCTGGATCTACCGGCCAAGAGTGAAGACCTGACATAGAGGTGGGATTGAACCCGAATCATAGCAATCATAACGCTGTAGTGGGATGGAAAGTTTTTGAGACATATGAGCTGTATCGTGATGACTGAAATTTTACTTGTACTTTAAAACTCTCCCAGCTTTTTTTTTTTTTTTGCATATGACATCATACATTGGTGTGCTGTCCAGATGGAGGGCGGGAAAACTGGAGGTAAACATTAACAGTACTACACAAATGCCTAATGCATTTGCAATTCAAATGTGCTGTGATGACTTCTCTGTGTTTTTAGCCATAACCCAGATTTTTATTTTATTTATGGTATTTATTTTATTCATTTCACAAGACCTCTGGGAATAGTTGATTTGGTTGGAAGAAAATAGCTAATGTTAGCTTGTAACATTAGCCTGATAGTAGTAAATCCATGTAACGCTACACTGGGAGGTTAAAATACTAGCTTTTGTTAAATAGTAATGTTAGCCTGACAGCAGTAGGCCTAAACCAATGCAACGTTACACTATGTAGAAAATAGCTAACTTTAGCTAGGGAAGTTAAAAAAATACTAGCCAACGTTAGCTAGTAGCATTAGCTTCACAGCAAGAATTTTAGGTAATGTTACACAAGAAGATAAAAAATACTAGCCAACGTTAGCTAGTAACATTAGCCCAACAGCAGTAAATCTATGTAATGTTACACAAGAAGGTAAAATATACTAGCCAACATTAGCTAGTGACATTAGCCTAGCAGCATTAAATCCTACAGTCTATGGTAAATCCATGTAATATTGCGAGTTATGCCGTCTTCACAGTAAAAGAAATCACATAACGTTACACAAAATACTAGCTATTATTAGCTGGTAACATTAGCTTAACAGCTATAAATCCATGTAATATTATACTTGTAGATAAAAAATACTAGCTTTTGTTAGCTAGTAGCAGTAGGCTGACAGGGGTAGTCCTAAATCTTTGTAATGTTTATGCTGCTCTCCAGACAACTCGGAAGTGGACATAGTCCAACCTCTGCAAATCCATGTATCCTGACTTAAGCGATCTGGCATCACTCAACAATGGCAGCATCCATGGAGGTCGCGGAGGTGCACATTGTAAATGGTAAGAAATCAACTAAAAGGTAACGGAAAGTATATTTGCATGTATTTGATGAAGAGAATACATCTACTATCATATAGTAAAACCTAGTAGTTTTTCCTATGTTTCGCTCATATGTGCAAATAGGCAGCCCCTCTGACAGTGCAACTGTCTATGGCCACAAAACACTAGTTCATCACTGTCTGTCATGTTTTTCTTGTAATTTGGTGTTGTGCACCTGGAAGGCCCAGAAAAAAAAATCAACAAGGGAATTACGGCTTTGAACGGAATTCAGCATTACAGTAATAGACAGAAAGTAGAGAATTGAGTCATGAGCGTACTGAGCAATGCAAAGCATTGCGGGACTTTAGGACACGGCAGCTACTGCAGACTGATTATTAGTAGATGACGCAGTTAAGTTTGTATCTTATCCAGCTTGGAAAAAAGGTGGAATGGTGAACGTTTGCTGCATTATCAACTGCCATAACAGTTCTTTACCCAATCTATAAACATTTGACAATCAATGACCTGAACCACAAAGCCACAAACTGGCTGAGAGGTTCCAATAATGAGCATCACTGACAACCTACTTGCTGTTGGCTAAATTCTAAGTCATATCTAATAAATCTCTCCATGTGAAATGTGTGTTTTCTATTTAAATAGTACAAACATAGACAGCAAGTACTTACCAATCTTTTAAGTAGTTACCTCTTCAATATGATCTGGAACACACAGCTGATAACCTACATGGCTTGTTTACATGAGCGCACAGCTGACAGGTACAGTGGTTTGTTTACATGACATTGCAGAATGACACGGTTTTAGAACTACATATTTGCAGAGGGGAATATTTTTCCAGACATTATGACAAAAGAGATTTAAATATGTCAGACTTCAACAGATTTTCCTGGTGCCAAATAACAGAAACCCTGAATGCAGCAGCACTGATAATAAAGCTGCCTGCTGTCTGACAGCTACAGACAGAGAGACAAAGAGAGACAAGACAGCAGTTGTTACAGTTGTGGACACAACTACACTCAAAATATAGTCCACGAGACTTGTGTAGGCTCTCATTGGTTTGCCATGTAATGTCGGTAACCTTTGGAGATCTGAAGGACAAGGTAATTTGAAATGATGATCTTGTCCACACCAGGAAAATTGTTCAAGATGTGGTAAAAATAACTTCTCTTCATTTTGTATTGGGTCACGTCCATCATGAGCTCCATTTTCTCACAATCATGCTGCCTGCAGGTTCATCTAAACCTCTTATGTAGTGTTGTTCTTTTTCTAATTCACAAAGTATTTGAATTCATCACTTCCTGCACCCATCTTATTATTGCGCGTTATAATAGACACGTGATTGCAAACAAGCGTAAATCATGTCAATACAACACAATCTCCCAGTTACACAAAATCCAGTGATGTTTGAATTCCATTGTTTCGATTCCTAATATTAAAAATATCTAGTCACATAATGATGATCCCTACATTTGCATATAACATACCTTTTATTTGTGAGTTTTATTACAAAGTTGAATTAAATTTCAATTAATTTATTAAATTTAAATTAAAAAAAAGGATTTCAAGTTATCCATGCCATACTGTTATCTATAATTAGTGCCAATGCTTGCACTGTGTCTAGCTAGAGGTCTTCAAAGTTGGCAGCTTCTGGTAACCTGTAGTGTCAACCAAAGCATTTGCAAAATAATTGAGTCTCCAGGTATTAATGCACTCACTTTATGCTAAACAGGCCAACAACACTTTTGGCCTATAGGCTTTCCTTTGACCGGCGGAGGAGGGGGTCAAAACGCATTAATTATTCTGTTGGCATGCTTGTTAAAGTGAACCACAAAGATTGACCCAATAGAGGACCTTTCATGGGACAATGCTGCTTGAGATTATCAGATTTTAACTTATTTTTCCATACAGCGAAGAGCAAATATTTCTAGCATAAACTGTTGGTTTAAATCCAACATAAGCTCCTGAAGGTGCACAAAATAAATATTCTTTTAAGTGAAAGAGAACGTCATGCTGCATTGATGTGATCAGAAAACCATCAGCTTTGCTTGTACGCAAGCATTGTCACGACGGTTCTGAAAACTTTTCACGCCCTCTTTCTTCATTGTTCCCACCAGCGAGCAGCTTGGACGCAGCCACATGTAAAACGGCCGGACAGTCCAGAGAGGGGTGATTGATCGTGCTTCAATCCCTCAGCGGTTCTCCAGACAAGGAGACGCTCGATTACACTCTGGGATCAAAATGCTGAATTCTCACACACTCCTCCAGAGATAGAGAGAGAGAGAAAGAGGAAAAAATGTCCAGAGACCTTCGCCAGGCAGATTCTGCACACCAACCAGCAGTCTGGTTCTCACGACTTTGTGCTTTGTCTTTGGCAACCAAATAACGCAATCCCCTTCATTCTGTCGTGTCTGAGTTGGTGCAAAACAACAACAAGGCATGTTAGTTTCGTTCATTATAGCTGATACAAAAATAATGTGAATGAGCATCACCCTTCCTCAAACCATAGTTAGGTGTGTTTACAGAGATAAACATAAAATGTGGTCATTTCCTCGTCAATGTGGGGGAGAACCAACTACTTCTCAATGCAGCCTAGTCTGGTAATTTAAGGTAAAGACAACTTAACTGATCAAACCGCCTATTTTTTCTGGACATTTCAGGGAACAGAAGATTGACAGCTTTCTTCAGTTACTCCTTCACAGATTGGTATGCAAATTGCTCTGTGCACAGAACTGATATAAATATATCTCACTTTTTAAAAGTGATGTTAAACAAACATTCAGGAGTGTTTTAGTTCAAGTCAAATTTTTGAAAAGTTGAGACTTGGTAGGAAGCTCCCTGGCACGAGTTGGGGTTTTAATCCAGGCCACGTCTGTTATAATTAAAATATATTCACCCGTTCAACTCCTTAAACCCTGCATGTCTAACTTAATGTGGCCCACCACACAATATTAGTTAATCAAGCAATATTTGCATTTTCTCTCTTTACCTCGCAATGGTAGGACTTCCATACAATTTGTAGACATGCAACAGGAAGACAATATACATGCAGATTTGATGTGTTTTCATAAACAGACATTAAACAAGCAAACGAAACGGTTGCCTACTAGAAGACGTTTCCTACTTTGTAGCAGACATGGCCACAGCAAAGAGGCATAAAGTTGACGGTGAAGACCGTCGCTTTCAGGAGCGGTGGAAAGTTAAATACTTATTTACTGAACAATGAAACAGTTGCGTTTGTCTCATTTGTTTGTAATTTTTTAAAATAACCTAGCTGATGCAAGAAGCAGCTGGCCCCCAGGTACTTTTTGCATTTTCTAATCTGGCACCCATTCAAAAAAGTTTGTACACCCCTGCCTTAAATTCTTCCTTTCTGTCTACTCTTTTGACTGTTGTGTACTGTAACTACATGAAAAATTGAAGTTCCCCTCAAGAAATGTTTAAGTATGTACTGTGTTATGATTAATATTTTGTTTAACATGGTTGTAAAATGTTAAAAAAAAAAAAAAAGTTTAAAAAGGGGCTGGAAGCAGACCTACTCTTTCTCCCCATTAAAAAATGCTGGATGTGGCCTCTGCTTCGCTCACCACAGTAACTTGTGTTTCGTTGACAGGTGAAAGAGCAGTGATCAACATGGCCAACCTTAGCGCTGCAGGAAACTTCGAATATATTTAGCCATGCATGTTTGAGCCTCAGTAGACGAGGTGTCTGTTGTGTGCCAAAATGATTGACTAGCAGACGTAATTGTAGTTAGTATCTATTACTTGTTAATGTGCCAGCTGTGGCTATATGTACACATTTTTGGGTGGAGGGAGTCTTTACAAGTTTCTGTGTTGGCCTGGTAGATTTTTTCCAGTCGTAGTTGTCCTTAAATGCATCCCTACTTTCATCTTAGGAATAATATCGCAATGATAAGATATTAGGTCAACAGTATGTGAGGGGAAATGGATTAGCTTCTTGTTCTAAACTGAAGTCCACGTGTGCCCTGACTCAAAACTAACAGTACCATTAAGTTATTTTAAGTGTTGACTATCAGTGGTAGACATTTTGTTTGTCTTACCTGCCTTTTAAGAATGAAAGCTCCATCAAATATTTAGCCAGACTTTGAAACCACATGGATTTATTTAGGATTTTCCTTTTGTGTCTTTGTTTGTGTAATGATATTGTGAAATCAGTCTAAACCACCATGAGAACAAAAGCAATTCAAACCAAGTCAAACAGTCTTTGGCAGACAAAAACACCTTTTGCTTTGTCTCTAAAGAAAAAAATGTCTTATGTTTGCATTGTGGCTGAAGCACTGGCTGTTGTTTCTTGCCTGTTGATTTCCAATTTGGTTGAGTTGCTG
This sequence comes from Plectropomus leopardus, assembly GCF_026936395.1. Taxonomy (NCBI): domain Eukaryota; kingdom Metazoa; phylum Chordata; class Actinopteri; order Perciformes; family Serranidae; genus Plectropomus; species Plectropomus leopardus. Next base: position 12,918,170 of record NC_142194.1, read on the forward strand.
TAGAAAAATGTGCTGTTTTCTATCACCATTTCCAAATCCACACAAATGGCAATTGTTTACATTCTATATATCTTATAAATCTTTAACATTGAATCAGTCTGGAAGTTTTATCAATGACTCAGGAAAAGTGGGGGACACAAAAGGTAGCAGAGGATGTTCGCACTGAGGTGGACACAAAGGTCAATGCAAAAGCTCTCTAGTATTTTTGAAATGTACAGCCCATAGAAATGATGCCAGTGGACAAAAAAATCTCTTTCATGAGTTTTTTAAGACAAGCTGCTTATTCAACCAAGCGACTGTTAGCGGCCATTGAAACCGAATATGATCTTGTATGCTGAGCTGATGGCCGTGGTTGAAGGACAGCTCTTTTAAAAAGGGAATGATCTTACAGTTGCAAACATTCCCTTTCAATGGACACTCATGGCGCTCATTAAAATGAAAACGTCTTCTCATTTGGTGTCTCTCTCAGAAACGGGACAATAGAATGGAAAAGTAAGTAAAAGTGGAAGATGGTGTAACTAAGAACTTTTTATGGTGAGTACCTGTCACTCCATAGAAAATGAAGAGAGGTCAGTAGCTGGAGCACTCCTCTCCATCGGTGTGTAGTGCTGTGTGATTGTGGCCTTGGGTTCCTATTGGCGCAGAGAGGACATCTGCACCGTTGTGTTCAATACATTGGACTAACGGTCAGGTCGTCTTCTCTCCATATTTCTCACTAAACTCTTTCAGGTAAGCATGTGTCTTTGTTGTCAGCGGAGTTAAACAAAGTAAAAACCCCAACAATAATGGAATAATGGCTGTCATTTAGCCGAGTTGAGGCTTTGTCACAAGGGTTACCTTTATTTTTCACATGACAGCGCGCCTGCAACCGAGATTCTATCATAACCCAGTTTTTCTTTGTGACAATGAAGTAGTTTAGGAAAGATGCTTTTCTGTTGTCACTGAAGAGTGACCGAGTTCATTAAAGTGATATTTTGCTGATTATCAACCAGCTTTG